>NC_092876.1:21103327-21713743 GCF_028372415.1 Notamacropus eugenii
AACAAATGGGAAAAGGAACCACATTTACAAAAATATAGCAGCTTTTTTTGTGGTGGCCAAGAATTGGAAATTGAGGGGATGCCCATCAATTGGGGAATGACTGAACAAGATGTGGTATAGGAATGTAATGGAATACTGTTATGCTATAAAAAGTGCTGAACAGGAGGACTTCAGAAAAACCTGGAAAGACTTATATGAACTGGTGCTGAGTGAAGTCAGGAGAACCAAGAGAACATTGGACACAGCAACAGCCACAATATGTGAGGACTGATTTTGATAGCAATGCAAGGACTTTAAACTTTTCCAAATGACTCATGATAGAAAACGCCATCCACATCCATAGAAAGAACTATGGAGGTGGATTGCAGAGTGAAGCAGACTTTTTTCTCTTTTGTTTTCTTTCTCATGGTTTCTCCCATTTGTTTTAATTCTTCTAAGCAACATGACTAATGTGACTATGTGTTTAATAGAATTGTATGTATAGAGCCCATATCAGACTGTATGCCATGGTGGGGAGGGAGGGGGAGAAAATTTAAAACTTTGAAGTGAAGGTTGAAAACTGAAAAGAAATAAATTACATATTTTTTAAAATTTGCATAGACATTATAAAATATTTGGGAACCTACCAGCCAAACCAAACCCAGAAGTATATGAACACAATTAAAAAACACTTCACACAAACAAAGTCAATTCTAAAAAAGTGGAAAAATATCTATTTTTGTTCATGGTTAGGCTGAGCTAATATAATAACAATGACAATTCTACACAACTTAAATTATTTATTCACTGTCATATCAATGAAACTACCAAAAATTATTTTCTAGAGCTATAAAAAATGATGGAAAAACAAAAGGTCGAGAATATCAAGGGAATTAATGAAAAGAAATGCTAGGGAAGGTGGCCCAGCCATATCAGATCTTAAATTGTGATATAAAGCAGCAATAATCAAAGCTACATTGTACTAGCTAAGAAACAGAGCAGTAGATAAGTGAATAGGTTAGGTACACAAGACAACATAGTCAGTGAGTGTAGGAATCTACTGTTTGATAAACCCAGGGACCCCAGCTTTGGGGGTAAGAACTCACTGTCTGACAAAAACTGCTGGGAAAACTGGAAAATAGTATGGTGGAAACTGGACATAGACTAACATCTTACACTATATACCAAAATAAAGTCCAAATGGGTACATGATTTAGATATAAAGGCTGATACTATAAGCCAATTAGGAAAGCAAGGAACAGTTTACCAGTCAGATTTATGGAGAATGGAATTTGTGAAACAAAAGATAGAGATCATTATGAAATGCAAAATGAAGAATTTTGATTACATTAAGTTAAAAGAGTTGTTGCACAAACAAAAGCAACACAGCCAAAGTTATGATGAAAGCAGAAATATGGGAAACAATTTTTAATAAGCATTTTTGATAGTCATCATTTCTAAATATATAGAGAAGTGAGTTACATTTTTAAGAATACAAATCATTCCCCAATTGATAAATGGTCAAAGGATAAGAAAAGACAGTTTTCAGAGGAAGAAATTAAAACTATCTATAGGCATATGAAAAAATGCTCTAAATCACCATTGATTAGAGAAATGCAAATTAAAACAATTCTTAAGTACCACATCACACCCATTATATTACTAATGTGACAAAATAGGAAAATTGTAAATCCCAGAGATGTTGGAAAATCGGAAGACTAATCCCTTGTTGGTGGAGTTGTGAACTGATCCAACCTTTTTGAAGATTAAAAATGTGCATACCCTTTGACCTAGCAATGCCACTTGTTTGACTTTATCTGAAAGATATCAGCCAATGAGAAAAGAACCAACATGTACAAAAATATTTGTAGCAACTTTTCAACATGACTAACAAGAAAATGTTTACTATGAAGCATATGTAGAACTGATATCAGATTGCACACCATCTTGGGGGAGAGGAGGAAGGCAGAGAAAACTGATTCAAAAGGTTATGGAAATGAAAGTTGAAAACTAAAAATAAATAAAAAAGAATCTTTGGAGGAAGAGATAAGATCATCTGAAATTCCTCCCCACACATATCCAGAATGACATATTAAGAAAATTCAAAGAAGACTTTGTAAGAAGCTGGTAAGTACTGTTTATTCTTGTGTGTGTGTGGGGGGGGGGGGGGGGCAATGAACACTAATTCCTGAGGAAAAAAATGAAGAAAAATTATCTTCTAAATTTTCTAAAACTCTGAAATAAATTCTTAACTACATGAAAGAATGAAAAGAATTCTACAGAGAGATGCCTCACAAGCTGGCCTTAACTTAGTGTATGAAACTGTTTCCAGCCAAGTGAAGAAGAGTTTTCTATTCTTACACTGAGGGATTCAGATAACACTGGCTATGATGTGTCATAGTCAAAAGCATCTGCTGTCATTGCTTTATGATTGCTTGCAACTGTTCAAGGAATATATTCATTCATTACATTAATTATAGAGAAACAAAAGTAACCATGTGGGGAAGAAAAGTTCCTTGATTCAGTAAAAATGTAATTTTTTGGGGGGCAGAGCCAAGATGACTGAGTAGAAAGATGCACATACACATAGCTCCAAACCCACAACCCACAGAACATCTGTAAAAAGGAACTCACGGCAAATTCTGGAGCAGTAGAGGCCACAGAACAGTGGAGTGAAGGAGATTTCTGTTCCAGAGGGACCTGCAAACTTCTCGCAAAAGGTCCTTCGCGCTGTGGACTGGGCGCCGGGACTAGGAGCCAAGCACAGCCCTGCCGTGCCCGCGGCACCAAGAGGAGCAGATCCGAGCAGGCTTCAAGGACGGGATCTCCAGCGGCCGTGCGGGTCCCTCCACCCACAGGTGACGGGGGTCGGTGAGAGGGTCTTTTTGGCGGGTCGAGAGGGGAGTGGGGTGCCCCCATAACTCAGGCCCCCTCGGGAGGCAGCAGCTGAGGCAGCCGCAGACCAGGGCTCCCCAAGCAGGCAGGAGTCTGGATCCATTGCTGAAGGTCTCTGCATAAACCCCCTGAGGGAACTGAGCCAGTGAGGCTGCCCTGCCCCGATCTGAGCAGCTGAACTTAATCTCACACTGAATAGCAGCCCTGCCCCCACCAAAAGCCCTGAGGCTGGGAAGCAGCATTTGAATCTCAGACCCCAAGCACTGGCTGGGAGGATCAGGATGCGAGGTGGGTGTGAGGAGAATATTCAGAGGTCTAGTCACTGGCTGGGAAAATGCCCAGAAAAAGGAAAAGAAATAAGACTACAGAAGGTTACTTTCTTGGTGAACAGGCATTTCCTCCCTTCCTTTCTGATGAGGAAGAACAATGCTTACCATCAGGCAAAGACACAGAAGTCAAGGCTTCTGTATCCCAGCCCACCCAATGGGCTCAGGCCATGGAAGAGCTCAAAAAGAATTTTGAAAATCAAGTTAGAGAGGTGGAGGAAAAGCTGGGAAGAGAAATGAGAGACATGCAGTCAAAGCATGAACAGCCGGTCAGCACCCTGCTAAAGGAGACCCAAAAAAATGCTGACAAAAATAACACCTTGAAAAATAGGCTAACTCAATTGGCAAAAGAGGTTCAAAAAGCCAATGAGGAGAAGAATGCTTTCAAAAGCAGAATTAGCCAAATGGAAAAGGAGATTCAAAAGCTCACTGAAGAAAATAGTTCTTTCAAAATTAGAATGGAACAGATGGAGGCTAATGACTTTATGAGAAACCAAGAAATCACAAAACAAAACCAAAAGAATGAAAAAATGGAAGATAATGTGAAATATCTCATTGGAAAAACAACTGACCTGGAAAATAGATCCAGGAGAGACAATTTAAAAATTATGGGACTACCTGAAAGCCATGATCAAAACAAGAGCCTAGACATCATCTTTCATGAAATTATCAAGGAAAACTGCCCTGAGATTCTAGAACCAGAGGGCAAAATAAATATTCAAGGAATCCACAGAACACTGCCTGAAAGAGATCCAAAAAGAGAAACTCCTAGGAACATTGTGCCCAAATTCCAGAGTTCCCAGGTCCAGGAGAAAATATTGCAAGCAGCTAGAAAGAAACAATTCAAGTATTGTGGAAATACAATCAGGATAACACAAGATCTAGCAGCTTCTACATTAAGGGATTGAAGGGTGTGGAATAGGATATTCCAGAAGTCAAAGGAACTAGGACTAAAACCAAGAATCACCTACCCAGCAAAACTGAGTATAATACTTCAGGGGAAAAATTGGTCTTTCAATGAAATAGAGGACTTTCAAGCATTCTTGATGAAAAGACCAGAGCTGAAAAGAAAATTTGACTTTCAAACACAAGAATGAAGAGAAGCATGAAAAGGTGAACAGCAAAGAGAAGTCATAAGGGACTTACTAAAGTTGAACTGTTTACATCCCTACATGGAAAGACAATATTTGTAACTCTTGAAACTTTTCAGTATCTGGGTACTGGGTGGGATTACACACACACACATGCACACACGCACACACATAGAGACAGAGTGCACAGAGTGAATTGAAGAGGATGGGATCATATCTTAAAAAAATGAAATCAAGCAGTGAGAGATAAATATATTGAGAGGAGAAAGGGAGAAATGGAATGGGGCAAATTATCTCTCATAAAAGACGCAAGCAAAAGACTTATTAGTGGAGGGATAAAGAGGGGAGGTGAGAGAAAAACATGAAGTTTACTCTCATCACATTCCACTAAAGGAAAGAATAAAATGCACACTCATTTTGGTATGAAAACCTATCTTACAATACAGGAAAGTGGGGGAGAAGGGGATAAGTGGGGGGGGGGGTTGATGGAAGGGAGGGCATGGGGAGGAGGGAGCAATTTGAGGTCGACACTCATGGGGAGGGACAGGATGAAAAGAGAATAGAAGTAATGGGGGACAGGATAGGATGGAGGGAAATATAGTTAGTCTTATACAACACAACTATTATGGAAGTCATTTGCAAAACTACACAGATTTGGCCTATATTGAATTGCTTGCCTTCCAAAAGGAAGGGGTGGGGAGGGAGGGAGGTAAGGAAGTTGGAACTCAAAGTGTTAGGAACAACTGTCAAGTAATGTTCTTGCCACTAGGAAATAAGAAATACAGGTAAAGGGGTATAGAAAGTTATCTGGCCCTACAGGACAAAAGAGAAGATGGAGACAAGGGCAGAGAGGGATGATAGAAGAGAGAGCAGATTGGTCATAGGGGCAATTAGAATGCTTGGTGTTGGGGGGGGGAGGGGAGAAATGGGGAGAAAATTTGGAACCCAAAATTTTGTTAAAATGAATGTCAAATAAATAAATAAATTTAAAAAATTTAATTTTTTATAAGCTGGGATTGGATATTGAGCTCGTGCATAAGAGAGACGTTGACATTATTAATGAAAAATGAATTATTTCTACAGGCCACTAGAACTAGAGAACGGTAGCAATTTGGATTCAAGAGACAGGCTGATGGATATCATACAAGAGAGATGCAACATTTGTAAAGCCTTTGATAGTTGGGAGGGCTCATCTATTTGTCCAACCTGCTACGTGTAGGATACATGTTCAAGCCAATGCAGTTGGCATTAGATACTCTTCCACTTCCTTTTCTTCCATTTCCAGCAGAAGAATGAGTTACTTTTCCAGTTTTCCTATTATTTTAAGCCAATTCTCTTTCATGTGGGTAAATTTTTTTTTTCACTTGTCATTTTTTGTTGAAAACATTTATCTTCTATTTATAATCCATATTTTACTTTTAGCTTCCTTTACCTTTAGCTTCCTCTATTATTAAACAATTGAGCAATTAAAGCTGTCTCATTTTCCTAGAAAGGTACATTTTCCTCTCTCTGTCCCCTAACTTGATCTTACCCAAAACTTCTTTGTAAGCCTGCCTACAATACCTCACAGATCCTATCTAAAGGATGGGTCCTATAGCTCACGAGGAGAGTGTCTCTGTGCTCTCTGTAGAACTGTGAAACACACATCTATCACCTACTCCTGGAGTGTGTCACACTCTTGAGTG
This sequence comes from Notamacropus eugenii, assembly GCF_028372415.1. Classification (NCBI taxonomy): domain Eukaryota; kingdom Metazoa; phylum Chordata; class Mammalia; order Diprotodontia; family Macropodidae; genus Notamacropus; species Notamacropus eugenii. The sequence continues at coordinate 21,109,304 of NC_092876.1, forward strand.
GACAAATGCACCCCAGTTTATTGTCTGTTTTTAACCTGGGCTCCCTCATTCTGGCTGTCCCTAGCTGACCCTGACAATTCTCACAACAGGACTAAATGAAATGATATTTGTGTGGTTTCTGGCACATAGCAGACACCATAGGACCAGTGTCTTAACCCTTTCAACTCTTCTCAGACCTTCATCTTTTTCTTACCTCTAATTCAAGGACACTGCCCTGCTGACTGATTCTTGATCAAAACCCTCCATCCCCTGACCCCATGCCTTCTCAATGGCTGTCTCTCATGCTGGGAATGCCTCCCCTCACCTGGGCCTCCTGGCTTCCTTCCTATCATGAAAACAAGCTTTTCCTGGTTCCTAACACTGCTAGAACCTTCCCTCTCAAGGTATCTCCCATCCATACTGTAAAGACCTGGTTTAGACACAGCTCATGAGATGTTTTCTCCCCATTGTACTATAAGCTCCTTGAGGACAGGGATTATTATTTTGTAAACCTTCCTTTGCATCTCCAGTAGGTCAGCACAGTGCTTGGCAAAGAGGAGCCACTTTCTAAATGCCTCGACTGTATGGAAGAAATGCGAAATGAGAGGGATTCAGAGAAACCTGGGAAGGCTTGTGTGGCCTGAGGCAGAAGGACACGAGCAGATTCAGGAAAGTTTCTGCTCTGCTGTTGGCACTGTCAAAGACAACCTCCATCTAACAGGATAAAGCTTCCTTGGCGCTCTTGGATACCAGGTTTGCTGATCCTGGTCAGGTGGCTTGAGATCAATTCATATTATTCTTTGATGTAGCAGCTGTGATTTATCTTCTTTCGAGTTTGTTTTCATCTTCCCTGTCACCATAGTAACTTTCTATGATCAAGACCTTTTTTTGTTGTGTTTTCCTCATTTCCCCAGCCTGTCTCTTAGTTCCTAACTTTCTATTAAAGTTGGGCTTTGCTCTTGGGGTGGAGCTTCAAGATTACTGTGCAGCTATTTGTAATTAGTTTTGGAGACTGTAAATTTTCAGTTCTTCCAAGGTGGTATGATTTAAGGAGAGGTGTGTTTACTACTCATGGCCTGTGTTCTGTTTGTGAGCAAACCCTCTTTTTCTGTCCTGAGGCTCCCCACTGCCCTGCAGTTCTAAACTTTCATTTGCTACCGCTCCTCCATGCCCTGGAACTGTGACCCAAGACTGCAAACCAGATCCACATATGGTCAGAGTTCTGCACCTAGTGTCAGCATAGGGATCCCTGTAATCTTCTGATCAGTGTCCAATCCTCTTACCATCTGTGGGCTGAGAGCTCCAGCAGTCACCACTGCTGATTCAGACACCCTCAAAGCCCATCTTGGTTTCCTGTGGTGTGGTGTGTACTAGCACATTCTAAGCTGCAGTATACTCTACTGTCACCCCAGTGCAACAGACCTTGCCTACAAACCTTCTAAGTTGTGTTGAACTGGAAAAAATGTTTCACTCTGTCCTTTTGTCCATTCTGATACTTCAGAATTTGTTTTAAGGTGTTAAAGATACTTGAAGGAGAATTTGGGAGATCACAGAGGAGTTAGGAATTTTGATGGCATATCAAACGAATAAACAATAAATGTTAAAAAAAAAAAAAAAAAAAAGGGAAAGGAGCTCCAGGTGAATCCCCAAATGGCCTGTTCTAAAAATGTGAGTCTAAATATAAATGAAAAAAAAAAATGGACATGCAATAAGAAAAGGGTATTCAAAACATACCTAGAAAGAAAACCAGACTGGGATAAATTATTTGCTTTTCAAACCACTGAGGCAAGAGAAGTATACCACAAAGGATAACCAAATACTACAAAAACAACAAAACAAGAAAAGTAACGATTAAGAGAATTGTTTCTTAATTACATGTGGAGAGAAAGATAAAAGCAAAGGCCAAAAAGAAGTGATAGTGGAAAAAACAGGCTTGAAAGATCAAGCAATAATCTTCACACCATCCTCCAGATGAATTGATATTTTTTCTGTGACTAAATTACAGAATGGGAGGCTTCAAAAAGAGAGAAAAAATCATAGAAGGGAGTATGTGATGTATCTTAATCAAGTTAAAGGCTAAAAATGAAAGAAAATTTACTCCTATAGTCTTCCAAGAATGAGAACCTACAGGAGAATGGTTGAAGAGAAAAAGGAAAGTATTGAAAATGGGAGAAAGAAAAGGAAATCTTGTTTCAATATTTGAAGGGTGTACCATTGATAATTGCAACTATGAAATAAAGCAGTACTTTGTAATGGGAGATTTGGAACTCTAAACCACTATTCTCCTCAGGAATTTGCTGCTTATAGAGGTCATTTATATTATCTGAGGGGAAGGGAAATCAGAGCTGACGACCAGAAAAGTATGGAACCAGGAAAGAGATGTCAAAGGAAATGGGAAAGTTGACCACGAAGAGGAAATAGTCAATAACAAGCTGAATAATCAGGGCATAGAAAAATGCCTACAATGGTATGGTATCCTATCACCTGCAAGCATTTGTATTTCTGAAAATGAAGAATAACAGAAAAGGGAGGGAGGGGGCCAAGGAAAATATCTTGAAGGCAAGAGCAGAATCTCTTTAAAAGAGGAAAGCCAAAATAAATGCTTCAAAATTACTAATGCCACAAGGAATACAGAGAATAAAGAAGGAACAACTCAGTGTGTCATCAATCCAAAAATAAGAGCAGCCAAAAACAAAAGATAAAGAAGAGAAATAGGGGCAGATCCTTTCAAGGAAAAGGCACAGAAAATGAAATAAAATGGAAAATTAAAATAATTCAAAGGGGAACTGCTTTAACTGGTGAAAATGACAAAAAGAAAACAATCAGTGTTTATTTCAAAATTCACAAATGTGAAATAAAATGAACATTTCATATACACCATAAAACAGAAAAAGAGGACTGCACAAGAAACAAGTTTTAACATGTATAGTTTGACTTTCTTTTGGGATAATAAAAAAATTCAAGATGGCACTTTTAAAATGGTTTTCATTGCTTACGTTCTATTGCATGTATTATTACAATACATCAATTTCATTATGCTTTGGGTTTGGGGAGGGTGACAGGAGGGAAATCCTATTCCTAGTCCACCTCCCACTGCTATCCTTTCCTACTCCACACTGAAAAAAAGCAACAAAATATTTGAAGTGAAAGCAGTCAAGGAGAAGAGATCGTCATACTGTCCATTTCCCTAACTATACTTTTTATTTTATGTCTTGTATCCATTACCTCTTGGATAGGAGCCAAGTTGCAGAGATCCTGATCATTCGAGGAGCCAAGTTGCAGAGATCCTGATCATTTCCGGGCACAGTGGTTGATTATGACAACAGGTGTGACACTTTGCCAAGCTGTTGTCCTTCATAATGTTCTTACTGTTATCAGTTAAGCTATAAGTTTTAGAACATACGCCCCTCACTCAAATCAAAATCAACTGCAAGTCATATCATCTTGATGTCATGGTTCTCTTCAAGAACAAAGGATAAAACACAATTGTTATCAATTACTCCCTGTAGTCTACAGTAGTCCATACTAATCTTCCTGGTTTTCACTGAAATTGCCTGTTTCGTGCCATATTATTACTCTATGACATTCATACACCAAAATTTGATCAGCTGTTGCCCTATTATGGGACACCACCTCTTACTTTACAATTCTTTGACAAAAAAAAGGAGCCGCTATCAACATTTCTGTATACTTGGTTCCTTTTCCTTTAAGGAAACATACCCTCTAGTGGTATGAGAGTATACCTAATATTGTGATTTTATGGGTGTGGGTGCAGAGCGAACTTCACAGCTTAACTAACACAAAATAATTGTGATTATTTTCCCATAGCTTTCAGCTCTTCATATTTTTTTCCCTGTCTTTGTCAAATGCATAGGGGTGACGTAGAGCCTGAAAATTCATTTACTGACATTCATCTAATTATTGATTTGGAGCATTCTTACTTAAGTTGGTTTTAATTATATTTTCTCCCCCACTAATCTGCCCTCAGGTAAAAACACACAAAACTCATAATACAGAATCAAAAACAAATTCCCTATGATTCTCTTTATCACCTTTATCAATCTAAAAATCTAATTATTTGTGACTTGCATTAGAAATTATAGAAGTTTTTCACAAGTGATTTTCAATTTTTTCAAAACTGCCTGCACATAGCTTATGACCATATGTTTACTGCATCCTTTAAGTTCTTGTATATAACCAGTATCTGTTCTTCCTTTCTTACACAAGAGGTCTTTGTGAGGGAAACCTACTACGAATGTTTCTCAGTTAACTGCCTTCTTTAAATTTTAGATGTTTTTAATGAGATGAAAATTGCCCATTTTATTTTCTGCGTTCCTCTCTATTCCATGGAGATGAACTCTTCCATTATCCAGAACAGTATCTCTTCATGGTTGCTCTCATGTTTTTGAAACGATGTTTTATGTCTAAGTCAGGTATTCATTGGGACCTAATATTGCTTGACAGACTGGTCCTTATTCTGCCAGACTAATTTCCAGTGTTCCCAGCATTTTGTGATGGTTAGTAAGTATTGGCCCTATAGTTGAGGTCTTTGGATTGATTGTGTATTCGTCCTTCGTTGCTGAAGACCATGCCGTCAGAGAAATAATGACATGACTTACACTTGACTTTGTTTTGAGAGAGGGAGGGCTGTGCAGGTCACCAGCCTCACATCTCCTCCAGAGTCATCTGAATCCAGTGATCAGATATTCATCAGGATGACTGGAGATGACCCAGGACAAGGCAGTTGAGGTTAAGTGACTTGCCCAAGGTCACACAGCTAGTGAGTATCAAGTGTCTGAGTTTGAACTTGGGTCCTCCTGACTCCTGCACTGGTGCTCTATCCACTGCACCACCTAGTTGCCCTAAGGGTTGGATTGATTAAAGACAAGGTTACTATACCCATTTCCTTTTGTAGGTTACACATCTGATCAGTTTCCCCAGATTCTTATTTTTAAGTAGAATAAAATAGTTTAGATGTACCATTTTCTGGTACAGTTTCAGATTTGGTCCTGCTACACCCTGCTGCCTAGAATATTGAAAGAACTAGGAGAGACATATGAATGTACTTTTGATGAGAATGGAATGGAACCAGAGAAGCCACTGAATCCAACAATTTGATGTTAGGGATGAGTAAAGTCAGACACAAAAAGGGTTGTGCCTTGCCCAGAATTATACAGTTAAGTAGCACCTAAGTCAGGATGTGACCTGTTTTCCCTGATTGTAAATCCAGTGCCCTATCCATTAAAATTAGTGCCTTCTTCTTTGTTCTGAATATCAATTTGAATTTAAAGAAAAATGAGTAAATTTTCCAAGTTTTAGTTTTCTGACTTTACTCTGAGCTTTATGATCCAAGGAATGATCATCACAAAAAAATGAGTATTTCTGTAGTAATTTAATACTGCAAAATATTTGACAGTCACATTTAATTCTCATTTCAAACCTGGGAGGTAGGTGCTCTTCTTGGCTGCATTCTACCGATGGAAAAAACTCAGGAACAGGTTACATAACTTGCCCAGGGACATCCACATAGCTAGTTTGTGCCAGAGACTGCAACTGTATTTCAGGTCTTGTGGATCCAACCACAGCATTTCATCTACTGAGCCACCTAGTTACTTAAAGCATTAGAGAAATAGATACCCAATAGTTACCAAAATTTTTATGAGGGTTTTTTGTGGCCAGGAAACAATGTAAGTACCAATTAAATGGGAAATGGGTGAAGAAATTATATCATATAAATGCCACGAATTTTGAGAATAACATCAGGATTTCAGAGAAAAATTCATTATAGTGTTTTGGGCACCATGTGAAATCTGAAATATTTAATGAGATCTCTTGTTGAGAGGTATAATGAAGTCTGTGCTACAGCTAGAGACCTTCTCTTGTTAAAAAGATCCATTAAGTTTTATTTCTAGGATGATTTATTCAACGGAAAGTCAACTACGAGTTCTAGTGAAAGCCCTTAACACAACCATTGCTTTTATATGTCTTCATTCCAATATGAATACTGTTGCCTACAGACAACCCTCCTCCCAAGGACATATTGTACATTGTTAAGGCTTCTCTCCACTGAATCCTCTGATATAAAGAGATGACTTCTAGCTAAAAACCTTCCACACTGAGTCCTTATGAAACTGCTCATGAGAATTAATTTTCTAATAGTGAAAAATTCTGAACTTCATTTGAATATTTTTCATTTGTGATATTTCTATGATATTAATTTTCTGGTGAGAAATAAGTGAAGACTTCAGTACAACGATTATTTTCTTAAGATTTCTCTCCACTGTAAATTCTAAGTTAAATAAGCTAAGAGTGGTAACTAAAAGCTGTCACGTATGCCACTCATTAGGTTTCTCTACAGTGTGCATTCTCTGATGTGTAACAAAATTGGCCCTCTGTGTAAAAGCCTTTCCACACTGACTACAATCAAAAGGTTTCTCTCCAGCGTGGATTCGCTGATGCCTACCAAGATTGGAGCTGTACCTGAAAGTCTTTCCACAATGATTACATTCAAAAGGGTTCTCTCCAGTGTGGATTCTCTGATGTGTAGCAAAATGGGACCTCTGTGTAAAAGCCTTTCCACATTGATTACATTCAAAAGGTTTCTCTCCAGTGTGGATTCGCTGATGTATGGCAAGATAGCTCTTTGTGAAAGCCTTTCCACACTGTTCACATTCATAAAATTTCTCTCCAGTGTGGATTCTTTGGTGTCTGGCAAGACCACAGCTCTTTGTGAAAACCTTTCCACACTGGTCACATTCAAAAAATCTCTCTCCAGTGTGGATTCTCTGATGTGCAGCAAGACTGGAGCTTTTTCTGAAAGTCTTTCCACATTGATTACATTCATAAACTTTCTCTCCAGAGTGGATTTTCTGATGTGTAGCAAAATGGGACCTCTGTATAAAAGCCTTTCCACATTGATCACATTCAAAAGGTTTCTCTCCAGTGTGAATTCGCTGATGTATGGCAAGATAGCTCTTTGTGAAAGCCTTTCCACATTGTTCACATTCATAAAATTTCTCTCCAGTGTGGATTCTTTGGTGTATAGCAAGACTGGAGGTCTTTGTGAAAACCTTTCTACACTGATCACATTCATAAAGTTTCTCTCTAGTGTGGATTCTCTGATGCCTACCAAGATGGGAGCTGTATCTGAAAGTCTTCCCACATTGATTACATTCAAAAGGTTTCTCTCCAGTGTGGATTCTCTGATGGCGAATAAAGAGTGATTTGTAGCAGAAACTCTTCCCACATTCATTACACTCATAAAACTTCTCTCCAGTATGAATCTTCTGATGTTTAATAAGATCTGAGTTGCAAGTAAAGGTCTTCCCACACTGATTACATGTATATATTTTCATTCCAGTACGAAATTGAGCATGACAAGGAAGAGATGAGTGATGGGATAAGGCTGTTTCACATTCACTGTAGTCATCAGGCTCCTTTATAATGTGAGGTTTCTGATGAATCATAAGGTTATAGTTTTGCTTGAAGACCTTTCCACCTTTATTGCTTACATAAAGCATTTCTCCAGTATTTTTCTGATGTCTAATGATATCTGAACTCCAGGTAGTGGCCATTTCCTGTTGATTATCTTGATATATTTGCATTTCAGAAGGCTTTTCCTGGGGCTCTACTTGTTCAGGAAAACATTTGCTATATTCACTATCCTGAAGACAGTCATTCTCTGAGGTTATTTTCTTACAGTGATTTAGGACTGAAGACCGTCTGACTTTCTTTCCAATTTCATCAACTTCACAGTGACTGTTTGGATTTTTATCCACTTTCATATTAGAGTTGTGGATTTCTCTTAAATTGAAGTCACATGGGCCATCACTTATGAATCTTTGCTTGCCACATTCTTCCATAAAAATTCTCAGCTTTGTAGTTGTCTCATTCACTTCAAACTTGGTCTCTGGATCTGAGGAAAACAATCACATAAATGAAAGACAGACATAAATGTATATTCTTTCTTGTGGTGGCAGAAAATAAACTGATCTATATTCTGTTTCCCCATTTCAAAAGAAACGTTTTCAAACGTAACAGGCAGAATCAATGTTTGGAAACACCTTTTGGTCACATCCCCAGATGGTTTATTTTAGAAAGAGGTTTACATACAATAATATTGCATTATCACAACAAACCTGTGACATAGGCAGGCCCACCATTCTCATTCCTCTTCTCAGTTCAGACGAAGAGCTAATAATGACTAAGTAATCTGGCCATGTCTGCGTAAGACAGACTAAAATTCAAACCTTGTGACTGATTATGATCTTTCCACAGTACCTCGTGAGCTTTCTATCTTTTCTTCAAAGGCCTGTTGTTTATACTTATAATTTTTGTCAGTCTCAGGTAATCTCACTGCTATTCTGTACTGACCAGATTAGATTCATTATCACATGGTCATACTTGGTAAACTTCATATGCTGTTGAGAAACAGGTATACTCTTCTTAACTATTATGTAATAATTTTCAGTGTTACATCCCACTTTTCCATTCAGATATGGAGCTATGCTAAAAATATAAATTATCATGTATGTTTCATACAGTATTGTGAATCCATTACCTTTCTGTTAGTAAGGAAGTGAACAGCATGATTCATTATTGGTCCTCTAGCACTAAGGCCCATTTAGTGGTTTATCCAACCTTTGGAGACTCATGATGATACCCAAAGGGTTTTGGGCAAAAATTCTTTAATGGCACTTTTGGCAGAAAAGAACTGCTCAGTTTTGTTACCAATATCTTTTTCCCTTGGGACAAGATGTATGTTCATGTTTGAGGCATAATAGGTTTCTCTGTGCCGTGATTCTAAATCATCGTGATGAGGTAGAAAATGACTTTGATGTTCATACACTGATTCCATCAAACTCAGACCACTGCTAAGTGCAAGATAATTGTTTTGGTTTCTCATCCTGCCCTCAAATTGTGTCTTCATTTCCATAAAAGTTTGACATACAAGTGCAAATCAATTCCCAGTGGATGATCACAGGCATGCACATATCCTCAACTGCTTTCTTTACACTGCAACAGAACAGCAGCCTCAGTCCAACGTTACCTTGTAATCTTAACTAATCAGTGCTGTAATCACCACATCAAGAGGTTACAAATGTTTACATTCTTCCAATATAGATGGGAGGGTTTTTGAAAAACATGATCACTAGGCATACACATTACAAGTCACCTTCTACCATCATGTACTATCACACACAGCCTACAAAAGCATTGCTTCCACTGCCTCTCATCTCAGTGTTAAGGCTACTTCTCTCACGATGCTGTTCTTCTATCAAGGAAACTTTCAAAGGAACTGGTTGGCAACCCAGGTCAGTCTTTCCATAGAGTTTCTGTGAGAGTGTGGTCAGTGTGCCAGTGGTAGAAAGCAATAAGTTGGGTCTGAAGAGTTCTTTCCTTACAAAGGTTGTTTGACATATAAAAATGGTTTATTAAACAACAAAGCAATACCTGCAGTGGAATGTATACTTACCATTTAATACACTCTTTGCCATTAGCCAATAGAAATATCAATCTTTGATATAAAAGCTAACCATTTTTTTTGACTGGTCTAAAGGCTAAAAACAATTACATCTCTCAACAAGAAACCTTATAAAATTCTCCCACCATTTTCTTTTATCCATGTGTGAGGAAACATTTTCACTATGGTATGGGTACAAATAAAAACACAGCTAATTCTTAAGGTAAGTAGACTGTTCCACAGACCTTCCCCTCCCAGCCTGCCACCTCCACAGCTTTGTGGTCTCTTGGCTAGAGTTGCTTCCGATGAGTGGGCCCCCAAAGCCAGAGCAATTTCATTGCTTAGGGCAGAGAACCCCTAGTACATCTGCCCTTGGGTCCTGCTGCCCCTAAGGAGCTGAATTTGCATAATGCAATTTATGCAAAAAATTTATGTACAATTTATCCTTGTACATCTGTTAGCACAGTGGATGGAGAGATGGGCCTAACAGACTGTAAGAGCCAAGTTAAAATCCCACCTCAGAAACTTACCAACATTATGTCCCTGGGAATTCACTTCACCTCTGACTATGTAAATGTAAAATTCCTCCATTGTAAGATGGAGATAATTACAATATCTATCTCCTAGCACTGTTGTGAAAATTAAATGATATTATTGCTATAAAGCACTCAGCCCAGTAATAGGCACACAGCAAGCAAACAGAAATGGTACTTATAGCTGTAGTCATTATTAAAGCAACTTGATATAGAAACCAAACCAAATACCAGGTTTGTCACTGACTGAACCAAATGCTGCAAACTTTTATTCCAACGGTGAAGTTAAGTTCATGTGTTATGTTATGTTCGACATTTTCCAAGTTGTAACGTATTTGATCCAAAATGCTCTTCCTATTCAACAGCATTTGTAAGGTAAATCTCAAGGGAAGTCTTGCAGTTAACAGTAAGCATGAGGTCTTACTGCACTTAAAAAAACTGTTACAGAAAGCCCCAGAGTAAATTTTCCTAATTTAAAGTAGAATAAAATGTTACATTTTATAACTGCACAGAGAAATGAACATAATAATTTGGATCTCTGTGGGGTAAAAGTCATCCAATCTTAGAGGAAACTCGATGTATACATTAAAAATGTTATGATGTGTAGAATAAATGACTGGGGTGGGGGAAGGGAGCTTCACAACAAGCTCTTTTTGTTCTTGAAACCAGCGTTAAGAAGGTTTGGGAACTAGTGCTCTGGAGTCCTGCTTGTCCATGACACTGTAGAGTGTTGCTTCAGTACAAACTCTTCTTGTTCTGCTCACTTCTCTCTACATCAGTTGAGATAACTCATTACAGGTTTCTCTGACACTGACTTTCATCACTTCTTTTGGCTCCATAATCTTCCTTTATATTTTTAGACCATCATTTTTTTTTAAGTTCTGCCCCAATACAGGGGCACCTTCTTGTTCCCAGATATTTGTAAGAATAAAAATAATACTAAAAAAAGCACCTATCATTCTGTGTTGTGTAAATGGGTCTTGTGTTCTTTCCATGATCTCTTTATTTATTGGTCTAGCCCAGAGGTGGGGAACCTGTGACCCTGAGGACACGTGACCCTCTAGGTCCTCAAGTGTGGCTTTGAGGCTATAGGTTCCCTATCCCTAGTCTAGTGGTTATCATTGGGTCAAAGGGCATCCAGTGGAGCGAGCTGGAGAAATATTTCCAAAAAGTATTACAGAATGTCATGCTTTCTGAATCTATTTGTCAAGGATGTTTCTTTTACATAGGATGGTGTGGTGTTCTTTCTAATGTACTCTGCTGCTACCCTCCTTTGGCCCTCCCTCTGGCCAGGACATGATCTTAAAAATTTCTTGTCCATTTATGTCCCCTATGTGAAGCTTCTTCTATGGCACAAAGTTATTTTCTACCATGAGGTGGCCAGGTGGCACAATGGAAAGAACACCATGCCTGGAGTCAGGAAGACCTGAGTTCAAATTCAGACTCACAATTTCTACCTGTCTTACAACACACAAATCACAATACTTCTACTTGTTTCAGTTTCCTTACCTATAAAAGGAGGATAAAAACAGCACCTACTTTCCATGGTTTTTGTGAAGTTCCAATATTTGTAAAACACTTGGCACTTAGTAGGCCCTATACAAATGTTGGGAAGGATCATTATTACAGGAACTTTGACTGTTTCCCCAGTAGCTCCACTCTCCTTTTTAAATTGCTATTCTTCTCTCCTTCTATTCACTGATTTCCTTCCTGAACTTGATGCATTTCCATTGCAAAACAGTCCCTTCTGACTCAACTAAGAGTGAGGCTCATGATCTGTAGCTTCTTCTCAAACCATCTTCACATTTTGACTATCCTTTACCTTCCTTTGTACCCCAGGGCTATGTAAGGCCTAGAACCTAGTAGGCCTTCATCAGTTAATGCTGACAGACTGACTGGGCCCAGGGCTGATACCAGACCACAAACACTACCTCATTCTCTGGATACTGGTCTTCTTCCTAATCTTCAAATCCAAGTGTTGGCTTCAGCCCTCTTTCTTATCCCTTATCACCTACAAGGAGTTACCTTTGTCTGGTACTAAGCCCTAAGGGTCCTGACCAGACCAAATGCTGGAGATCACAAAAGCTTCTAAGGTCCCAGAGGGTCTGGTTCTGTGAGATGTTTGGGAGTCACCACCTCTAAACTGCCTAACCTTAGAGTGGTTACCTCCATATCAGGCTATTTATTTTCTGAAAATAGAAAGACTAGGCCACAGAGAACAGGATAGAAACCTTGGGTAGATAACCTGTGCAAACCTCAGCCTTAGATTACTACTTCCAGTAAGGCAGTGGCCTCCACTGATACCTACATGGGGCTGCATGAAGACAGAGAAAATTGTGAAACTAGGCTGTCTGTATCTGCTCCAAATTCAGGTTCCATGATCTTAGCTGGACCCTCACTGTGCTTTGACACCTCCCTGTCTCCCTTTCCTTCTATCAGCGGCAGCTTTTCTAGAATTTTTCATTCTTCCCCTATTCTCTCATTTGGTTTACTTCCCCCAATACTTTCAGATGAACACTTGGCCTCATTGTTTTAAAAACAGGAAATTCAGCAAAAGCTCTCCTAACTCCCCACCTCACCTAAATCAGAGGTTTTCTTTTTCCTCAATTGCCCTGGTCTCCCATGAAGAGATGGTCATTATGGTTACCAAGGCAACCTCATTACAAGAATAAATAATCCCAGTCTATCCCATCTTCCAGCCAGCACACTCCCTTCTGTACCATCCCAACTGTTTCCATTTCTCTTTTTACTGGTTCATCCCTACTTTCATAAATAAAACAATGTCTCCTTGATCCTGAAAAAAATTCTCACATGGTTCATCCACTGACATTAGATACTGACCTACATCCCTTTTTCCTTTCATGGCTAAATACCTAGAGAGGCCCATCTACAATTAGTGTTTCAAACTCCTTCCATCTTCCTTTCCTCAAAATGTTCTGCACTCCAGGTTTCAATATCACTGCTCAACTGAAACTGCGCTCTGAAAAGTTACTAATAATCTCCTAATTGCTAAATTTAATGTGTTTTTTTTTCTCAGTGTTCATCCCTCTTGACGTCTCCAGCCTTTGGCACTCCCTTTTCTACTCTAGGCTTTGGTGGCAAAATTTTCTCCTGGTTTCCCTCCCACAAGGTCCAAAATTATACTCGTCACACTTCCTCAAACCCTCCCATCTTCTTACTTTCTTACTGCTATACAGAACATGATCCTCCAATCATCCAAGGGTATAACCTATGTGTCATCCAATCATCTTCATCCACCTATATTCAACATGGAGGAAAGTCATGTGGATTCTGCCTTTGTAACATCTCTCCTATACATCCTCTTATCTCCCAACATTGCCACTTTCTCGGTTCGGTTACCAATCACCTCACACCTGATACATTATTCAAAGTCTTTTGCCTGGTTTCACTGCATCAGTTCTTTCCCCCATGCATTCAATCCACCACCCTGGTGTCAAATTCATCTTCCTAAAAGGCACTTCTGATCATGTCCCTGCCTACTCCTACTCCCTTTGGCTCCCTATCCCCAGGAACAATTACAGAATCTTCTGCTTGGCTGTCAAAGCCCTCGATCATCTGCCCCCTCCCTCATCCCTAGTCTGCTTTCACCTTCCTCCTCCACATGTGCAATAACCAATGGTTCAGGACTCTTTGTTCCTTGACCAGGATACTCCATCTCTCAACTCCAAGTTTTCTCTAGCTGCCCCTCATGCTTGCTCTGGCTTCCCTGAAGTCCAACCTAAAACCCTTCATTCTACAATACATCTTCTGCAGTCCTCCTTAGCCTTAGTGTTTTACCTCTCTTGATTAGCTCCAGTTTATCCTGGATGTAGTGGGTCTATACATAGTTGTTTGCACTTTGTCTTGCCATTAGACTGGGAAGTCCTCGAAAGCATGGCTTATCCCTTCCCTTTATCTGTATCCCTGGTACTCATGAGGCACAGGGTCTGACACACAGTAGGTGCTTACTACTCAATCACTTGAATAAAGCCTAGGAAAGAGTTCATATTGGTTTGGATACCCTCTGCCCATCTTAGATGCTTTCAGGAGAGTTCTATGCCCCAAAGTGCCAAACAATGACTTCTTAGAGGACCACAGATTTATCACTGGAAGGGAATTGAAAGGCCAAGGAGTCTGACCCCTTCTATTTTATTATAGAAGAGGAAACGGGCTCAGAGGTTCAGTTACTTGCCCAGGATCCCACTGCAAAATGTGTCTAAAAACAAATTCCAAATCAAATTGGCCTGCCCCCAAGTCTAGCATTCCCTTCACTACAACACAATGGTACCTCTTGTGATAACAGTCCTCATACACCTGCTTTCATCTCACTCACCTGGCCAGGAGTTCCTTGGGCCTTTTGGCTCTAGCGTCCCTGGTGCTTCCTCTTGATGAAAAGGGGAGATCACATCTTCTCTAAGGACTGGAAGTCCTGGGAATATAGAATAAGTAAGAGACAAGGATAGAGAGAAATAGACAATTTAGTCCTATTTAGAGAAATGAGAAGTGCAAGCAAGGACCGCAAGATGGTTAAGCACACCTCAAGGATGGTACTCACCATATTTATCACTGGGATCTTGGGAGGGGGCAGATATCATGCAGCCAACTGAGAATTAGAAAATTCTACCTTTATTCACCTCTTTCTCAGAAGGACAAACACATTCCATACCTTCCATTATCTAGAAATTAGAGGCAGCTCTTACTATAGTGGTAAGAGGTCTGAACCTGGAATCAAAAAGAAGAATCCAAACCAGCCTCAGTCACATAGTAGCTATGTGCCCCTGGAAGATTATGTGACTTCAACTATGAAATGAGATAATAATAGTACCAACCTCACAGGGTTGTTGTGAGGATCATATGATAATAACCAGGCAGGATTAGAAGCAAGGAGCTACACACTGATGCCTGTTAACAAGAAGATTTCTAAAGTCTTGATCCATCCCAAAGAGAAAGGGGTTGCCTTGAACAGCAGAGACTTCCCTTCATCACCCAGTGTTAAGGAAAGGCTGCATGAGCTATTTTCAGAGACAAAATTCATACCCAATTAGAAGATAACCTCTGAGATTAGCTCCAAATCTGTGATTCTGTAACACTGGGTAGAGTCTTGACCTCAAGCTGCCAAAAATAGGAAAGAGACAATTTCAGGAGCAACATAGGAAAGTCCCAGTTTCCAATGTGATTCAAAGATCTTTGATAGGAAAACCAGGAAGACCCTGTGGAATGACCAGCACTTTGGTCTTTTGAATAAGTGATAAATGCTGAAACCCTGCACACTAGGAAGGGAATGAAGACATTCCATTGATGGCAGATTCAGTTTCCAGAGGAAATGCTCCTTACCCAGGGACAGCAGGTTCTGGATATTCTCCAGCATGACTTCCTTGTACAGCTCTTTCTGAGAATGGTCCAAAAGGACCCACTCCTCCTGGGTGAAGTCCACAGCCACATCCTGGAATGCCACCAACTCCTAAACCATCAAAAGTGACAAAATTTGAAGCTGAGAGACTCCAGAATTCATCTAGTCCAGCCCTCATCAACTTACAGGAGGGAACTCCTATCACCTTTATGAGAGTCAGAGCCAACTCCTGAAACCATAGTCATTAAGAGCCCAATGGAATGGTTAGAAAAGCATTTTCTATTTGAAGTGAGAATCATGTTGGATTAATAAAAGTTGGAAAAATGTCTTACTATGAAATGCTTCTCCCTATGGAGTCAGGGAGAAGGTATGTGCTCTATCAATGAGGTACGAGAGTCGGTGGAGGATGAGAGAAGGTGATGTGAAATTTCTCCTCATCAGACGTGTTATAAGGGACACATTAAGAAAATTCTATGAAGGGTTTGTGAGAAGCTGGCAAGTACTATGTATTCTGGGGAAAAAAAACATTACCAGTTATCACTTGGAGAGCAAATGAAAAGGAACTATCTACTTAATTTCTTAAAGGGCTGAAATAAAGTCTTATCTAGACAAAAGCATAAAGAAGATCCTTGAGAGATATTATTCACAATCTGGACTGAACTGAGTGATACTGGGACTGGTTCCACTCAAGTGAAGAATTATCTAGTTATATTGACAACTTAGGATGACACTGGGTGTGATGTGTCATAGCCAAAAATATCTTATGTCTCTGCTTCATGATTTCACTTATGAAGGGAATATATTCATTCATTTTTATTATTTATATGGGAAGAGTAACTATAAGGAGAGTTTGTTCACTTATTAAAAATGTAATATCTTATTAACTAGGTTAATTAAACTAATTTATAAGACACTGACAGTATATTTATGAAAAATAAACTATCTAAACATACCCCTAGTGTTGGGGGACAGCTCTGGACCGGGGTCCCCCGTGAGGACCGTGAGACACCTGAGGGTCCGAACCTGCTTACGTGGCAGGCTAGCTGGTCTAGCAAGCCACGAGGTACTGGGATGGCCCTGGTAACAGGCTGGCTCCACCCACGGGGAGGCACTTGGGAGGAGCTCGCCCGCCCATGGGAGGTACGGGGGAGGAGACAGGGGATAATAAAAGGGGATGACCATGAGCGCTGGAAAGAGAGAAACGGAATAAAGCTTGCTGGCTGCAACTCCTTTCGGGTGCTCTGCCTGTTTATTCCCCTTCCCCAACAGGGAGAGGGAATTCCCTCCCCCGAACCAGGAGGAGGGCCAGAGATGTCTGAGGACCGGGGATAGGTAAGTAGAAGGCGAAGGCCCGGGAGTCGCCCCAGGCACCCTAGAACTCCAGAACATTGGGGATCATGAATCAAGAGGCCGACTTTTAAATAACACACGAGAGGCCACATCTACAAATATTTTGAAATGTGGGAGGGGTTAGATAGTTTTTCCCACCTCCTACACGTTTGGTCAATGCACCTAGTATCTGATGCTCTTCCATTTCTAGGAGAATGATACGACTGTCTTTTTTGGAGGTTCTGTTTTGAAGCAATTGTCTTTCATGTGGATAAAAATCTTGTACTTTATCATCATTTTGATTTTTTATTTAAAACACTGATTTCTATTCTATTTGTAATCTAGATTTCAGGTTTATGTTTCTTTATTTCTATTATTGAGCTTCTGAACAATGATTTATGAGTCTTTTCACACTTTCTGAGATTGCCAAGAACTTACAAAACATTACTTTTCACTGGGTTCTCTCTTGAGGTTACAATCCTTCATTGAATTGTATTGACTCATTGTGTGAGCAATCACTATAGGAAGACCATCCTTTTACTGACTGATAATTAATCTCTAACTGAATCTCTAACTCACTCCCAACAGAAGCAATGCTCTTTCCTCCTCCATTCTCCCACATCCATCCTTCACCACAATGGGGTGAGGTCATGAACTCCAAACTTTCATTTAAGGACAGATATTTCTCACCCAGCTCCACAACCTTGGGACTGTTCCATCAGTCTTCTCCACTCACTGGGATCTTCTTATGACACGTCATCAGCCTTGGTACGAAATCTCATTACTATCCTCTGTATTCTCTGATTACAGAGTGGTGCTGAGAAGCACAAACCTCCATTTAAGGAGAGAGTCCAGCTCAGAAATCTCCCCATTTCTCACCTCTTGGGGTTCTTCAAGTCTCAGCTAAACTCTCACCTTCTACAGGAAGCCTTTCTCAAATCCTCTTCACTCTGGTGCCTTCTTTCTATTAATTATACCCCGTTGTCTATATCCCTATATAAATATATCCTATGTCTATAGCTTGTCTGCACATGTTGGTGCTTGTTGTCTCCCCCTTAGACTGTGAGCCCCTTGAGGGCAGACGCTGCCGTTTGCCTCTTTTTGCATGACCCCTACTAAGTACAATGCACAGCAAACAGTAGGCACTTAGTAAGTGTTTACTGAGTATAACAGCTTGTATTCTCTCCTTTTCAGAATCTCTCCAAGTGACCTTACATTGGCTTCTTTCCTCCATTTTGTAAGAAAATGGGAGCCTGGTCTTCAGAACGGGCGACCATCTACAAAGGCATCTGATGTCCCCCAACCCTTGCTGTCTTCTCCAACAGTCTGCACTCTCAATCATCCCTACCTCCCCTCCTCTTGTCTCAAATTTTTGCCCTTTCTCTATCAGCTGGTCCCCTTCCTACTGACTTCAAATGTACCCATCCCCCCATTCTTAAGAAAACCTCCCCGAAACCCTTGAGCCATCATCTAATCTCACTTCCTTTTCTTGGCCAAACTCCCTGAAAAATCTGTCTGAACTCTCTACTGCCCTTTGGCATTCACTCCTTAACAATCCCTTACAAACTGGCTTTCTTCCTCTTTCTCCTGAAGGTATTCCCTCTATTGTTAGGGGTACTCCTCTATTACAATGGAAGCAGAGGTTATTCCATTATCTGTAGCTTTGCCCCTCACAACTGGTCCAGTGCCTGGTACAGAGGAGTCCCATCAGATACACTGGATGACTGACTGGGCCATATTACCAGACCTCTTCCTCACTTTTCATTCTGAATCATTCTCCAAAGTTGACTCTGGGCTGGGGGCCTAGAGCCACTCTCTCTTCCCATCCCTGCCATCTGCCCCTTCCCCCTTTTGTTTCCACTAGTGGGCTGCCAGTCCCCTTCTCTCCACTTTTTCCATTTACCTCTCATTTCCTCTTGTCCAGACCACAAGAGATTGGCAGCTTTCCTGATGCCTTCACACTAGGGAGGAAGAGGGTCTGTTAGGATCCCTAGTGCACACCAATATAAGGTCAGTTCCCCTAAAGTAGGTGGGAGCCAGGCAGCGGTGTGCTAGTAAAGGCTGAACACCCAGCTTTCTGAGAAGAAATAACTGTAAACATAACACACAGCTAAGGTCTGTGTTCATCATGGCTGCCACTTTCTTGTGTCCAGAAAATCAAGCCTTGCTTGACTTGTAGTACAGGCCAATTCTCAGGACCTAAAACAGGACCAGGCACAGAGGAGCCACTTTCTGATGCTTATTTGACTTGACCTAAAAAATGGTAAATAGAGGGATTCAGAGATTCCTGGGGAGACTTGTGTGAGCCGAGGCAGAGTCGGTGCCCAGGACCAGGAGGATAATTTTTGCTGTGAACAGTCAAAGACAAGAGCTGGGGAAGCCTTCAGGCCTCTGCTCCAGGTCTGTCCAGACAAGACTCAGTGAAGTTGCTTGACCTTCAGTTGCTATAGGGAAGGGCTTGGCCACAAGAAACAGAGCAAGGGGAAGGACTTGTGTGTAGGGGGAGGGGGTTAGGGAGGAAAAAAAGATAGCAAAGCCATGAAGCTTACCTACAAATAAGGACTAATAAGTGACACGATCACCCTTGTCAATCATCTGTAACGAGGGGGAACCTAAAAAATACACACAGAGGGCAGCAATTGTGGGGGTGGGGGTGGTTAGTGCCACTAACAGACTTCAAAACAGAGAAGAGAGGAGGGCAGTGTGGTTATTACTGTATTCAATTTTACATCAACTCTTGTAAAGAAACATACGTAAAAAGATGGCCAGCCTCAAAGGCAATCCTCCATGTTGGCCGATTCTGTTCAGGTCTGGGGATGGGCTGTACTCACCTGGACTTGAGGGCTCTGGGTCCCTCTGCCTCCAGGGGCCATGTCCTCTGCCTCCAGGCTCCCAGTTTGGGCCAGGCCTTGATCCTCTGCAGGCTGGGCTGAGGAAGGACAAGGATCCCAGAGAGGGAGATGTCTTTCCTTTCTCTTCCTAGGCAGGAGTTTGGCCTACATGGATTTACAGAGGAGTGAGGACTCAGAGGAATGACCAAGCCCCTGGCCTTGCCTTCAGGGGATAGACACCAATAGAAAAAAAGGAGGCAGCAGGTAGGATCAGGCTAGGACAGATCTGCACAACACATCTGCAACCATGCCCTTTTTCCATCTTCTAACTCCTTCTCTTATGCACTCCTTCCCTCCCCCATCCTCTTACAGAAATCCAAAAGGGAGAAAGGGCTTTGGATCCCAGAGTGGAAGAGACCAGTCAGAGCCTCAGTGACTCCATGGTTGGGATAAGAAAGCCACTTAATGGCCATCCAAAGGTAAAGGTGGGGACAGCAGCCCAGGACCTTTGAGATGTGACCAAGTAGCTGTGAGGGAGGTCTGTTTCTGCAATACCTACAGGGCTCTTACCAAGAGGTTGAACAAAGAAATTGAGGCCCAATGCAAAGGACAGCCAGCAGGGGCTGGGGGCAGGGAGATCTTCTGGCTAAGATCTACCTGGTATCTGTACATGCAGAGCTGGCTTCCAGAAGGCAGAGATCTCAGCTCCAAGAGAAGGCAGAGTAATCCCCACTCAAAGGAAAGGAAGCTAAGGCTCCAAGGGTGCTCTGGGTGGGTACTCCCAGTTCTAAGAGCCCCACCCTACCCTGCTCTGCCTTTAAGCCCCCTTTTCCTCCAATGGCCTCAGGCCAAGACCTCAGAACCCTTCCTGCCTCTCTTCCCCAAACTCTGCCTGCCATTATCTGCAATATCATTGCTATTGTCCTTCTGTCCTAGACTCAACCCAGGCTTCCAAATTCTACCCAAGACTTGAATCCCACTTGGGTTATTCCTCCAAGTCGGTCACCCCAGGGATTTCCCTTCCTTCCTCCTCACTCCCCTCCATGCTCTTCCTTGCCTTCCCTTTCTCACTTGTCCTTCCAGGTGTTCTCTTTCCCTCCCCCACTTTAGAAGGGATGTTCCCTGAGGACAGAGCAGGCAGTGAGGTGACACAGTGGATAAAGTGCCAGCCTGGAGTTCAAGTCTGGCCTCAGATCCTTCCTGGCTGTGTGACCCTGGGCACCTCACTTTGCCTCCATTTCCTCATCTGTAAAATAAGCTGGAATAGGAAATGGTAAACCACTCCAAGATCTTTGTCAAGAAAACTCCAGATGGGGTCACAGAGAGATGGGCAGGACTGAAGAACAACTCAAAAAAAAAAAGTGAGGGGAGTGTATTTCTTTTTGCTGGGATAGCATCCCTAGTTCCTAGCACAGTGCCTGGCACAGTAAGCGCTTAATAAATGCTCAGACTGAGGTCAGCATCACTCCCTCTGGAAGCTGGCAGCAATGGAAAAGTCACAGTATTTCTCTACCAGGTCAAAGCCCCTCCCCCAGGGGCCTCAGGAAAGGGGTCCTGATGACGTCATCCTGAGCCCTCCCTCCTGCTCCCAGGCTGAAGGGGGGGCTCTGGGGACCCCTCCCCCACTGGCCTCTCCATCCTCAGGGTCACACGGGACAAGGTTGAGGCCCCTGGCCCAAGGTCTTCAGACTGCAGCAGGACTTAAAGGGCTCCTGGACACCCCAGGATGCCACCTGCGGGGGGGGGGGGGGAGGGGGCGGGGCTGCTCCCCTCCTCTTACAATAAAGAAAGCTGGGTCTGGGGGGGTTGGAGGAGGGGCTGGAAGGGGGGTCATCCCAATCACCAGCCCCGCCCCTCCCCCTGCCCCCTTGGGGTCCCCCGAGGAAGCAGCTGCTCCAAGGAAGGGGCCCCACGGCATCCTCGCCCCTCCCCCCAAGGCCCCCCAGTCACACACAGATGCCCCGGCCCCTCCCCCACCGGAGCCCACGCCCCCACGCACGTGCCATCCCGCACTTACTCCCAGGCAGCTCTCTCGCACACGCAGTCTCACTATAAGCCGAGCCCAGGCTTGTCCGGCTGCTCCCACGCTCACCAACCCAAGACGGGTCCGCGCGGGTCTTCCAGCTACCCGGGGAGGAAGGAAGAGGAGGAGAGGCTCCCCTGCGGCGCTGGGAGCTGGGGCCGCGCCTGCGCACTCCCTCCCTCCGCACCTCCCTATAGGGCTGGAGGAGGGGCCGCGCCTGCGCACTCTTTCTCGGCCCTCCCCGTCCCCCGCCCCTCCCCACATTGCAGGAAGCCCGGACCGCGCCTGCGCACTCCTTTCCCTCAACCTCCCCTTCCTCCCGCACCTCTCCACGGCGGGAGCTGGGACCGCGCCTGCGCACGCATTCCCTCCGCGCCTCCCTCCCTCTGCGTACTCACCCTGCGGCGGCCCCAAAACAAACAGCCGAACCCGCAACCGACCCCACAAACGGGAACTCCGGGAGATGCAGGGCCTGCGCATTCGGGGATTCCCAGCATGCCCTGGGGTTCTGCCACGGGAGGAGGGGCCAAGATAGGGGCGGGATGGGGGAGGGGCGATGTCTTTCTCTAGGCCCTGGTCAGGCATTCTGCCCCCCTTCTGTTTCCGGTGCTGCGCGGTCCATATTTAGAGTGTAAGCCCCTGGAGGGCAGGGCCCCTCCGGTGCCGGGCACACACTAGGCGCTTAATAAGTGCTTCTTGCCCCATTTCTCCTCCAAAGGACCCTCAGAGGTGCTGCTGTGCCATCATCCCATTCTTACAGAGAAGGAAACTGAGGCAGAGGCCAGCAGCTGACCGGTGGAAGGCCGGGCCTCAGTTCTTTCCTCATGGGCCTGATTAGGGCTGGGAGGGGGAGGGGGTGAGACCCCCACAAAGACCAGGGTACCAGGGCAGGCTGCCTGGACAAGAATTCACAGACTCAAGCATTGTTGGGGTCAAGTTAAAGATTTATTAAGCTTTTCAGGGTGCAAGAATTCTTGGGGAACCTGCAACCTTAGAGGGGTTCAGGGAAAGTTTATATAGGACCTTCTATAGGAAACGTGCCAAATATGCCAACTACATGTTTTGGGGTGGGATTAGGGAGTGGTTAGTGGTCTGTTCTTAAAGGAACATGCGCTTTTGGTATGTACTGCGCAGGTATTTTACCCAAAATTTACTGGGAAATAGCCCAAGGTGGGGGACTACCTAGAGGAGTGGTTTTAGACCTGAAATGTCACTAAGTCCACTAGCAGTCAAGGCTGGCTCAGAAATACCAAGTTGCTCTCATCAATGTCTTGTTAGAGAAGATAAATGTAAGGGAGTGTATGTATGTCTAAGTCTAGGATGCATATGATTGGTCAGTGAGTAGTAAATGTCTTCATGACCCAGTGCACAGCCAAGCCAGTACACAGCTGGTTCAGACTAATAAGTTGTATAGGTACAGCTGGCTGCTGTATCAGGAAAGGAGAAAACAGTTGTTGTTGGGGCAGGCTGTGTCCTCAGGCTGGGGAGAAACTGCCTGGGATAGTATTTTGAGGCTAGGGAGAAATGTGATTTTTAAAGAGAAATGTGGTTTTAGAATTGGGGCCCAAGCAGATGTAGTGAAGCACCTCATCAAGCCCTGGGAAAATACTCCACCAGCTCTTTTGGGGAGCAAGGGGACCCCTCCAGGAGGGGAAAGCCTCTCCATACTTAGAGGAGTCTGGTGACACAGGGGACAGAACTGGGGTCAGATGTGGCCTCACACTCACCTGAGCTCCCTTGTTCTGATCTCTGACAAGGACCCCACAGTTCTCAAGACAGAATCAGAGACAGCTCTTGATGTGGCTTCTGTGCGCAGCACGCATCTTGTGACTAGTCCCACCCCCTTCCACTCCTCTCTCACCTGTCTCCCCTCCCCCTCCTCTCCAACCCAGGGTCACTGGCCTCCCGGCTGATGCTTGACCAAGACCCTCTATCCCCTGACCCTGTAAATGGCTTCCTCCCACACCTGGGCTCCCTGGCTTCCGTCCTGTCTCAGCTAAAGTCTCCCCCTCTGAAAACAAGCTTTGTCTGGTCCCTGACACTGCCTGAGCCTTCCCTCTCTGGGGTGCTCCCCCAACCACACTATACAGAG
This sequence comes from Notamacropus eugenii, assembly GCF_028372415.1. Lineage (NCBI taxonomy): Eukaryota > Metazoa > Chordata > Mammalia > Diprotodontia > Macropodidae > Notamacropus > Notamacropus eugenii. The sequence continues at coordinate 21,132,904 of NC_092876.1, forward strand.
CTTGTTTGGACCCAGCTGGTGGCATGTTCTCTCCCCATTGGACTGTGAACTCATGGAGGGCATGCACTGTCATGTCTTCAACCTTCCTTTGCATTCCCAGGAGGTTGGCACAATGCTTGGCACGGAGGAGCCATTTTCTAAATACTTATTCACTTGACATAAGAAATGAGCAATGAGAGGGATCCAGAGAAACCTGGCAAGGTGTGTGTGACCAGAGGCAGGAGGCCATGAGCAGAACCAGGAGGACAATTTCTACTCTGCTCACAAAGCACACACAAAGGACAACATATATCCACCAGGATAAAACTTCCTTGACTCTCTGGGATTCCAGGTTTGCTGATGCTGGTCAGGTCTGTGGATGGCCTGTACTTACCTGGGATGAAGGTCTCTGGGTGCCAGGGGCCATTCCCTCTGGTTCTAGGCTCTGTCCTAGGAAAAGACTTTCGTCTCAACAAGCTGATCTGTGGAGGGAGAAGAATCTCAGAGTGGAGGAGACATTGTCTTTGCCTTCTCTTCCCAGGGTGGATGCTGACCTGCCAGGAATGACAGAAGGTGAGCTCTCAGAGCAGTTACAAAGAGTCCACCTCAGGAAGAGGGCAGCAGAGAGGGTCAGGCTTGGAAGTAAGCTTGGTCTGAGCAGAAAGAGGACTTGTCACCTTCTCTAACTCCTTCCCTTTGACCTCATACCCCACCCCTATCCTCCTGCAAAGACCAGCAGGCAGAAGGGGCTCAATGACCCCATACCCCGAGCTCTGCCTCCACCTGATAGCATGTGGCAGGGAACCTGGACAAGTAGCAGAAACAAACCCCACAACCAGGGAGGTCTGCTCCAGGTAAACCTGGAGGATACTCAGCAAGAGGTCAGAGTCCCAATGAAAAGGGCAGCCAGCAGAATTGGGGTTCAGAGAGGGGCCTTTGTTCAGACCTACCTGGCACCTGCATGTATGGAGCTGGCTCCCAAAATACAGAGAGATCTCAGCTTCAAGGCAAGAAGGCAGAGAATGAGAGAGATCTCATATCCTAGGGTTTTTGTTTCCAGCAAGCCAGATATTCTGGGTATGCCCTCCCAAACCCCAGAAGTCTTTCCTTGACCTCCCCACAGTCTCGTGGAATGACCCCTCCCTTTCTCTCCCTTTCCAGGATTCCAAACTTCACCCATGGGAGAGAATTCCACCAGGGCCACCACCCACCAGGCTGGTCATCTCTGAACTCCCCTCCCCCATTGCTCCACCCCCTCTCTCCCTCCCTCCCTTAGCCTACTCTGCAACTCCAACTATTCTCAGCAGAATCTCCTAGTCTTTCAGCTCTCCCCCTGCTACACTCATCTTCTGCCCCACAAGGTTATGCCCAGCCTACATCCCTCCTGGTTTTCCCAGCCACTCTGCTCCCCTGTTTTACCCCGACCTCCTCAACTGCCCCTTTCTTCTCTGCAGCCTAGACCCAGACCTGCTCACCCCCACCAAACTCTCCTCCAAACTGAAGACTTTTACCATTGTGAGAAACATGCTCACTCTAGAAAAAAACAATATTTGTTGTGAAGCCAGAAAAGTTCTCATTTTATTTTACACTTATTTTACATTCCTAGTGAATGGGTCCCTCCTGAATGAAGAGTATGCTTGCTCAGACAAATATAATACTTTATATGTGTTCCTTTTCCCCCAATTGTTAGAAATAATTGTCTTATAAAGAATTTCACCTGTCCATGAGTGAATTTAGAAAAAAAAAAGATTTTTTCTTTCACGTCATTTCTGACTTGGCCTTTAGCCTCTTGTGAAAAGGGCCAGGCAGAGGCACACCTCAAAGACAGTTACAAAAGCCCTTTTTATAATCCTCCTAATTCAGATTTCCCACCTTGCTCTCCACTGATTAGATCCAACCTCCTGAACCTCCCACTTCATGCTGTCCTCCCTGGTAAGTTCCATCTCACACAGCTCATTAAACTTTTACCTGATCAGAAGCCTAGTTCTGCTAGGTCATGCCTCTGATTAGCTGTCCCTCAAAGCTTCGAGGAGTTTTAATCCTATGGAAACAGAATTCCATCCTTTGTTTCCCACAAATTTCTTTTATTCAAATTTTGTTTCTGCATCTTTAAGACTCTCTCACTCTCTTTCTCATATGAACTCTTCCCCTTATCCATATCCCCTTTAAGTAGGAAGGTGGAGAGGTTGATCTGGATGCACTGTCAAACCAATGGGACAGTCCCCTTAATAGACACAGATACAGAAACCCAAAGGGAAACGATAATCAACAATCAGTTGTCTCTTGGAGACTCAGAAGTCTCATCTCCTACAGCTCTCTGGGAGGAAACATCATTTGATGAACTTTTCTGGTACTTGTTCCAGTCGTCTTCAGCACAGCATCTCAGGACTTCCTGTCATCTTCTTGTAGAAATCTGCTTTCTTATGTCCATTCTCCTGCAAATCTCCTTATTTCTCTATTCTTATAAAATCAAAATTGGAACATTGGCCAATTGTTCATTATTCATTCTCCCATCAGGAGGATGAGCTTCCACTATGGAATTAATAACAGGCTCCAATACATACATAAACACATGGAGTACCGAATTTTAACACTGTACATTTCAAGTCATAAAACAACTCTAACTTCCGGTCCTGTTAGACTTCTTTTAAAGCATTTAAAAGGTAGACCACAAATCAGTCTTCTTTTAACATGAACTAATTGATATTAATTAAGTGTATGTAAGGAGGACTTTGTTATCCTTTTACAATTCAGCTTCTCAGAATCCATGGCCATGGAAATGTCTAGTTTCCAGGTGTTAGATAGTAACTCTTAGAATGGTCTCAGAGATGCTAGATAGTAATTCCCAGAATCATAGTGACAGACAGTCCTACTGAGGCCATGCTGTGAGACATAATGTGTTAGTTAGCATGCTTGCCCAAAATGATATTAATAACGTTGACCTATGAGCTTAATAGTGCCAAGAGGCCTTCTTTGTCAGTGAGTGGTAAAAAAAACATGGGGACCCCATAGGGGAAACTTGGTGTGCCTCAACCAGCCCCCATTGAGGCTTGAGGGGATTTAGAGGAGTGCACAAGTGCCTTGATTGACCCCATAGAGACTATCAAGGGTCCCAGCTCCCGACGTGGAGACGTGCGGGAGGAAGGGGAGGTTGAGGGAAAGAAGTGCGCAGGCGCGGCCCCTCCTCCAGCCCTATAGGGAGGTGCGGAGGGAGGGAGTGCGCAGGCGCGGCCCCAGCTCCCAGCGCCGCAGGGGAGCCTCTCCTCCTCTTCCTTCCTCCCCGGGTAGCTGGAAGACCCGCGCGGACCCGTCTTGGGTTGGTGAGCGTGGGAGCAGCCGGACAAGCCTGGGCTCGGCTTATAGTGAGACTGCGTGTGCGAGAGAGCTGCCTGGGAGTAAGTGCGGGATGGCACGTGCGTGGGGGCGTGGGCTCCGGTGGGGGAGGGGCCGGGGCATCTGTGTGTGACTGGGGGGCCTTGGGGGGAGGGGCGAGGATGCCGTGGGGCCCCTTCCTTGGAGCAGCTGCTTCCTCGGGGGACCCCAAGGGGGCAGGGGGAGGGGCGGGGCTGGTGATTGGGGTGACCCCCTTCCAGCCCCTCCTCCAACCCCCCCAGACCCAGCTTTCTTTATTGTAAGAGGAGGGGAGCAGCCCCGCCCCCTCCCCCCCCCCCCCCCCCCGCAGGTGGCATCCTGGGGTGTCCAGGAGCCCTTTAAGTCCTGCTGCAGTCTGAAGACCTTGGGCCAGGGGCCTCAACCTTGTCCCGTGTGACCCTGAGGATGGAGAGGCCAGTGGGGGAGGGGTCCCCAGAGTCCCCCCTTCAGCCTGGGAGCAGGAGGGAGGGCTCAGGATTACGTCAGTCATCGGGACCCCTTTCCTGAGGCCCCTGGGGGAGGGGCTTTGACCTGGTAGAGAAATACTGTGACTTTTCCATTGCTGCCAGCTTCCAGAGGGAGTGATGCTGACCTCAGTCTGAGCATTTATTAAGCGCTTACTGTGTGCCAGGCACTGTGCTAGGAACTAGGGATGCTATCCCAGCAAAAAGAAATACACTCCCCTCACTTTTTTTTTTTGAGTTGTTCTTCAGTCCTGCCCATCTCTCTGTGACCCCATCTGGAGTTTTCTTGACAAAGATCTTGGAGTGGTTTACCATTTCCTATTCCAGCTTATTTTACAGATGAGGAAATGGAGGCAAAGTGAGGTGCCCAGGGTCACACAGCCAGGAAGGATCTGAGGCCAGACTTGAACTCCAGGCTGGCACTTTATCCACTGTGTCACCTCACTGCCTGCTCTGTCCTCAGGGAACATCCCTTCTAAAGTGGGGGAGGGAAAGAGAACACCTGGAAGGACAAGTGAGAAAGGGAAGGCAAGGAAGAGCATGGAGGGGAGTGAGGAGGAAGGGAGAGAAATCCCTGGGGTGACCAGACTTGGGGGAATAACCCAAGTGGGATTCAAGTCTTGGGTAGAATTTGGAAGCCTGGGTTGAGTCTAGGACAGAAGGACAATAGCAATGATATTGCAGATAATGGCAGGCAGAGTTTGGGGAAGAGAGGCAGGAAGGGTTCTGAGGTCTTGGCCTGAGGCCATTGGAGGAAAAGGGGGCTTAAAGGCAGAGCAGGGTAGGGTGGGGCTCTTAGAACTGGGAGTACCCACCCAGAGCACCCTTGGAGCCTTAGCTTCCTTTCCTTTGCATGGGGATTACTCTGCCTTCTGACTGACCCCTTTGAGAAAGGTTATTAGGAAGTGCTGTAGGAGCTGGTTTTTCCAGCAGCCATTTGAGAAGACTAGACTAGAATAAAGCTGATTATTAACCCGTTCCAAGCTGTCTGACCATATTAAGAATGAATCTGTTAGAGTCTGGAGACCAAAACCCCCAGTGACTTCTGTATGTTATCTGTGAAACACTAAGTAACAGAATAATATTCTGATTTCACAAGTCACTGATGTAGTAACAGATGTCAAGGTTACATAGTTGTTTGGGCTAAAATCCTAAACTAAATAACTCAGTCTTATATTTACATCTTACTATTGTAACCTCGGATGTTCCCACATCAGTCTATTATTTAACAGATTTTGGTATTATGCTTACAAAAGTTTTGATTATAGAAATTTTCCATAAAAAAATAGGGACCTAACTAAGCAAGGGAACAACATTTCTCTAACTTCATGTCAATTCCAGGCAGAAGTTGTATAGACTACCAATTGCATGAAGTCAGGCTTAAAGTCTATCAGGTGTCATAGTGGGGAAATTAAGTCAGGAGAATCCTACCTCAGCTCATGCAGAATAGTTGTTCTCTCAAACTTCCCATGAGACACCCTCTGCCATTCACAGTTGTATCCCTCAGGGTTGCTGGCATCGTGGATCACTGGCTCAACAGCATTTCTTGATAATCATACCTGGAGTCAAACTGAGAATAACAGTTAATAGTCCCATAAAGTCTTGAATATCAAGTTCCAATAATCAGATTCAGATAGGACTATAATCTCACATTGGTTAAGGAACAACTTTAAAGTGAGCCTTAAGTACTGCATGCATTTCTACACTTGTTCTAGTTCCTATTAATTAACAACATAAAGTTAAATTTCTGATTTTTTCCCATAAAACCTTCTAGGTCTTTGGGTACTACAGAACACAGTTTAAACAGTTAACTTTTCCATGAGTGCAAAAGTAATCCCCAAGATATCTCCCTCAGGCATGCCAGCCTTAGTTTGTTCAATAATGATTTAACATTGTGTCTGTATCTTGATTTCTTTTCCCTTTATCTAATTATTTCTGTAACGTTCAGAAAGAATGTTCTAGGGATTTTCTTCTTTCACCTGACTATGGCTACCCATTCAGATTAAAACAGCAAGATTTCACATCCTTGCATTATGCTCACATTTTTCACTTACTACTTGCTTTGATTACAGAGACCTGCCATAAAAAGGAAAAACTAGGACCTGATTAGATAAGGTATCACAGCGTCCTACATGCATTAGCGCATCATCCTTATAACCAGACTCAGGAATACTGAAGTGGGCAACATTCCATTTATTTTTTAAAAAAATTAATTTATTTATTATTAGTTTTGAACAATCATTTCCACAAGATTTTGAGTTCCAGATTTTTCTCCTCATCTCTCTCCTCCCCCACCCTTATATGGCATGCATTCTGATTACCCTTCCCCCCTGTCTACTCTCCCTTTTATCATCACCCCTGTCCTCTTATTCCCTTCCCCCTTACTTTCTTGTAGGGTAATAGAGATTTCTTTACCCCATTGCCTATATTTTCTTTTCCAGTTGCATGTGGAAACAGATTTTAACATTTCTTTTTAAAACTTTGAGTTCCAAATTCTCTTCCTTCTTCCCTCCACACCCACCCTTATTGAGAAGACAAGCAATTTAATGTAGATTATACATGTGTAGTTATGCAAAACACTTCCATAATTGGTTGGTTGTTCTCCTCTGTTTTCGAAGAGGACCAAAATGACATCACCATGATAAAGTGAAATTTCAATGTGTCTGACTGTGGCTGATCAGACCAATATGAGCTCCAAATGTTCTACCACAGGTTGGGCACAGATAGTTTGTGAGAATATTGGGGAGATATCCCAGATTTGCGTATCCTGCATTTACTTTGTGCTATCTCAAATCTGCTTTGCTCAAAGAGCACAGCACCTTTTCTGATGTGGGCATGCCATGCTGAGTAGTGCTGTGCCAGTGTCTCCCATGTTGCACAGTCAAATCCAAAATTCTCAAGAGAGACCTTGAGAGTGTCCTTGTATTGCTTCTTCTGGCCACCATGTGATCACCTGCCTGCCCCTTGGGAGTTCTCCATAAAATAATATTTTTGATAAGCATATATTTTGCATTCAAACAACATGGCTAGCCCATCAGAGTTGTGCTCTCTGTAGCATAGTTTGAATCCTTGACAAAACACTTCCATAATAGTCATGTTGTGAAAGACTAACTACATTTCAGTCCATCCTATCTCACCCCCATATATTGTATTTTCAACTTTGACCCTGTCTCTTTTCCAAAGTGTTTGCTTCTGACTACCCCCTTCCCCAATCTGCCCTCCCTTCTATCATCACCCCTATCCTCTTCCTCCTTACTTTCCTGGCGGGTAAAATACCCAATTGAGTGTGTACATTATTCCCTCCTAAAGCCAAATCTGATGAGAGTAAGGTTCGCTCTTTTCCTCTCACCTTCCCCCTCTTCTCCTCCACTGTGAAACCTCACTCTACTGTTCCTTTTCTCCTCCCAGTGCATTCTTCTCTCTCACCTCTTAATTTTATTTTTTAGATATGATCCCTTCATATTAAACTCACCCTGTGCCTTCTATCTATCTATCTATCTATCTATCTATCTATCTATCTATCTATCTATCTGTCTGTCTGTCTGTCTGTCTGTCTGTCTGTCTGTCTGTCTGTCTATATTTCTTCCAACCCTAATAGTAAGCAAGGTCTCATGAGTTACAAATACCATCTTTCCATGTAGGAATATAACAGCTCAACTTTAATAAGTGTTGGGGTGTAAGCTCAGTTTTCATGTGGACAGTCTCGGGCAGGTAAAAGTGAGGACTTCTAAACCTCAGAGTTCTCACGAGGCCCCCCAGGGAACAGCTGGGGATTGAGGCGTGAAACACAGGCTATCTCGTGCATTTCCACCTCTTCTCAGTGGGAAACTTGCTGGAGAGCGCATCCCACCCTTGAGATTGGTCCGTGGTCTGAGCACACCTGTTGTTAATTAGCTAGGGGCTGAGAGCACTCACAGTATTCACGTGCAAACTATGTGGCTGGGAGAGCTTAAGTAGGGACAGGAAAGCCTGAAGGCTCTCTTCTGGATTCGGAGTCCCCTCCGGGGGCTCTTCTTGCTGCGGGGCCCTTAGAGGGAAGAGGGTCCCTCCCCTCTTCCACTCCCATCCTCTTGCTGTATGATCCTTGCCCCTTGGGAGGAGGAGGATTCCTCTCTCCTGGGGAAGAACTCACCCTGCATATGGATATGTAACTAAGACCCTGAATAAAGCCTAACCCTTGTTTGACTCTGGAACGTCTCTTCTCTCAACACGTTTATCCAGTTGGCCTCCGAAGACCTGCAAAAGGTGAGTAGACTCGGGTAGCTCATCAGCCTCTAGGCGGAACAAATAAGTCTCTTATGATTACTCTTTCCTGTTTACCTTGCCATGCTTCTCTTGACTTTTGTATCTGAAAGTCAAATTTTCTATTCAGCTCTGATCTTTTCATCAAAAATGCTTGAAAGTCTTCTATTTCATTGAATTGAATATATTCCATTGAAATTCTGTATTTTCCCCTGAAGTATTATACTCAGTTTGGCTGGGTAGATGATTCTTGGTTTTAATCCTAGTTTCTCTGACCTCTGGAATATAATATTCCAAGCCCTGTGATCCCTTAATATAGAAGCTGCTAGATCTTGTGTTATTCTGATTGTATTTCCATGATACTTCAGTTGTTTCTTTCTGGCTGCTTGCAATATTTTCTGCTTGTCCTGGGAATTTTAGAATTTGGCTACAATATTCCTAGGAGTTTTTTGGGGAGATCTTTTTCAAGAGGCAATGAGTGGATTCTTTCAATTTCTATTTAACTCTCTCCTTCTAGAATATCAGGGCAGTTTTCCTTGGTAATTTCTTGAAAGGTGATGTCTAGGCATTTTTTTCATGGCATTCAGGTAGTCCAATAATTTTCAAATTGTCTCTCCTGGTCAGTGGTTTTTCCAATGAGATATTTTTCTCCCTCTCTCTTTTTTTTTAAGTTTACATTTCAACAGACACTTCCACAAGATTTTGAGTTCCAAATTTTCTCCCCATCTCTCCCCTCCACCTACCCCAAGACAGCATGAATTCTGATTACCCCTTTCCTCAATCTCCCTTCCCTTCTATCACACCCCTCCCTTCTCTTATCCCCATCCCTTCTATTTTCCTGTAGGGCAAGATAGATTTCTATACCCCATTGCCTGTATATCTTATTTCCCAGTTACATATAAAAATAATTTTTAACATTCGTTTTTAAAACTTTGAGTTCCAACTTCTCTCCCTTCCTCCCTCCTCACCCATCTCTGCTGAAAAGGCAAGCAATTCAATATAGGTTACACATGTATACTTATGCAAAACACTTCCATAACAGTCATATTGTCAAATTATATTTCCCTTCATCCTATCCTGTCCCCATTTATTCTATTCTCTCTTTTCACCTTGTCCCTCCTCAAAAGTGTTTACTTCTAATTACCCCCTCCTCCCATTTGGCCTCCCTTCTGTCATCCCCCCATCCCCATCTTATCCCCTTCCCCTCACTTCCCTGTAGTGTAAGATAGATTTTCGTATCAAATTGAGTGTGCTTGTTATTCCCTCCTTAAGCCAAAATCGATGAGAGTAAGGTTCACTCTTTCCCTCTCACCTCTGCCATCTTCCCTTCCATTGAAAAAGCCTTTTCTTGCCTCTTGTATGTGGGATAATTTGCCCCATTTTATTTCTCCCTTTCTCCTCCCAATATATCCCCCTCTTACCCCTTAACTTTATTTTTTTAGATATCATCCCTACCTATTCAACTCAACCTGTGCCCTCTATGTGTATATAATCCTTCCAACTACCCTAATACTGACAAAAGACTTGAGAGTTACAAATATGATCTTTCTATGTAGGAATATACACAGGTCAACTTTAGTAAGTTCCTTATGATTTTTCTTTGATGTTTACCTTTTCATGCTTCTCTTAATTATTGTGTTTGAAAGTCAAATTTTCTATTCATCTCTGGTGTTTTTATCAAGAATTCTTGAAAGTCCTGTAGTTCATTGAATGACCATTTTTCCCCCTGAAGTATTATACTTAATTTTGCTGGGTCAGTGATTCTTGATTTGAATCTTAGCTCCTTTGAGCTCTGGAATATTATATTCCAAGCCTTCTGATCCCTAAATGTAGAAGGTGCTAGATATTTTTTCTTTTTTTAAAAGTTATTTTATTTGTTTTGTGTTCTACAATCACTTCCATATATCTTAGATTTGCCTCCCTCCCTTCCTACTCCCTCCCCAAGATGTCATGCAATCTTATCCTATTAAATACATTTTCACCCTATTCATGTTGAATAGAAGAATTATAATGAATGGGAGAAACCATAAAACAAAACAAAACATAATACAAAAGAAAATGGTCTGTTTCATTCTGCTATCCAATTCCGTAGTTCTTTCTCTGGATGTAGAAGGCTTTTTGCCTCAAAAATCCATTGGGAATTTTTTAAGTCCTTTAATTTCTATGAAGGACTAAGTCTGCAAGAAAAATTCTTTGCGCACTGTTCTTGTTGCTATGTAAAGAGTTCTCCTGGTTCCATTCACTCAGCATCAGTTCATATAAGTATGAAGTCTTCCTGTTCATCATTTCTTATAGCACAATAGTATTCCCTTACATTTGTATACCACAACTTGTTCAGCCATTCCCCAATTGATGGTCATCCTCTTGATTTGCAGTTTTTGGCCACCACAAAGAGAGCTGCTATAAATATGTTTGTACATGTGGGACTTTTTCCCATTTTTATGATCTCTTTGGGATACAGTCCTAGAAGCTATATTGCTGGGTCAAAGGGTATGCACATTTTTGTAGCCCTTTGGGCATAGTTCCAAATTGCTCTCCAGAATGGTTGGATCAGCTTACAGCTACACCAACAGTGAATTAGTGTTCCTACTCCCCCACATCTTCTCCAATATTTATCATCTTCCTGTTCTGTCATGTTTGCCAATCTGATAGGTGTGATGTGGTACCTCAGAGTTGTTTTGATTTGCATCTCTCTAATCTATAGTGATTTAGAGCATTTTTTCATATTGCTGTAGATAGCTTTAATTTCTTCCTCTGAAAACGGCCTGCTCATATCCTTTGACCATTTATCAATTGAGGAATGACTTGTATTCTTGTAAATTTGACTCAGTTCTCTATATATTTTAGAAATAAGGCCTTTATCATAGACAATAGTTGCAAAAATTCTTTCCCAGTTTTCTGCTTTCCTCCTGATCTTGGTTGCAATGGATTTCTTTGTGTAAAAACTTTTCAATTTAATGTAATCAAAGTTATCCATTTTGCACTTCATAGTGTTCTCTATATCTTGTTTGGTCAAAAATTTCTCCATTGTCCATAAATCTGACAAATACGCTATTCCTTGCTCCCTTAATTTGTTTATAGTATCAATTTTTATACCTAGATTATGTACCCATTTGGACTTTATTCTTGTGTATAGTGTCAGGCATTGGTCTTTGCCCAGTTTCCGTCACACTGTTATCCAGTTTTCCCAGCAATTTTTGTCAAACAGTGAGTTCTTATCCTAGAAGTTGGGGTCCTTGTGTTTATCAAACAGTAGATTGCTGTATTCATTGCCTGCTGTGTCTTGAGGACCTAGCCTATTCCACTGGGCTACCCCTCTATTTCTTAGCCAGTACCAAGTACTGCTTTATAATATAATTTGAGATTTGGCAGGTCCAGGCCACCTTCTCTAGCATTACTTTTCATTAGTTCCCAATATATTCTGGACATATTGTTCTTCCAGATGAACTTTCATATTATTCTAGCTCTAGAAAATAATTATCTCGTATTTGATTGGTATGGCACTGAATAAGTAAATTAATTTAGGTAGGATTGTCATTTTTATTATATTGGCTAGGCCTACCCATGAGCAACTGATGTTTTTGCACTTACTTTGATTTGACTTTATTTGTGCAAAAAATGTTTCGTAATTGTGTTCATATATTCCCTAGATTTGTTTCAGCAGGTAGACTCCCAGATATTTTATAGTGTCTACTGCAGCTTTAAATGGGATTTCTCTTTCTATCTCTTGCTATTGGGCTTTGTTAGCAATATATAGAAATGTAGATGATTTATGTGGGTTTATTTTATAACCTGCAACTTTGCCAAAGTTGTTTATTGTTTCAAGTAGTTTTTTGGTTGATTCTCTGGGATTCTCTAAGTATATCATCATATCATCTGCAAAGAGTGATAACTTAGTTTTCTCCTATTTTTTCATTCTTTATATTTTGTTTTATAATTACTTGGTCTCCTATAACTTCACTGGCTTCTCCTTGCCCAAATCAAATTGTCAAGGAGTCATTTTCTTTCTTAAAATTCTGGAACTCGGCAATTTATATTTTTTAAAATATTCATCCTTGAGAAATCATAAAAATGGGAAAGGGTCCCACATGTACAAAAACATTTACAACAGCTATCTTTGTGGTGGCCAAAAACTGGAAATCAAGGGGATGCCCATCAATTGGGGAATGGCTGGACAAGTTCTGGTGTATTAATGTAATGAAATACTTTTGTGCTATAAGAAATGATGAACAGGAAGACTTCAGAGAGGCCTGGAAGGACTTATATGAACTGATGCTGAGTGAAAAGAGCAGAATCAGGAGAACTTTGTACACAGCAACAACCACAGTGTGCAAGGAATTTTTGTGGTAGACTTAGTCCTTCACAGCAATGCAAGGACCTAAAAAAATCCCAATGGACTCTTGAGGCAAAATGTCTTCCACATCCAGAGAAAGAACTAGAGAATTGGATCCCAGAATGAAGCAGACCATTTTCTCTTGTGTTATGTTATGGTTTTTTTTTTGTTTTCATAGTTTCCCCCATTCATTTTAATTCTTCTATGCAACATGACTAAGGTGAAAATGTATTTAATAGGAATGTATGTGTAGAACCTATATAAGATTACATGCCATCTTGGGGAGGGAGTAAGCAGGGAGGGAGGGAAGAAAGGGAGGGAGGAGAAAAAAATGTAAGATATTTGGAAGTGATTGTAGAAAACTGAAAACAAATAAAATAGTTTTTAAAAAGATACCGTATCTCCTTTTCTGGCTAGTTGGCTTTTTAAAGTTATCTTTAAGAACCAGGGAAAAAAGCTTGACATGTGGTAAATATTGTAGAAATGGACTGTTGCTACCTCTTTAATTGACTGAAGTTACAACGCACTAAATATTGAGTTTTCAGTGTCATTAGATGTGATTACAAAAACTTCTAGGGTAGGAGGATAAATAATTTTGATAATAATATCTTTTGAAAATGCATTATATTGAATTGTTTTTTTTCTTGTATTATAAATTTAAAAAAGATCTAGGAGTATCATAAGGTAAACATTAAAGGCCATGTAAGGGACTCAAAGAGGTCAAACTATTTACCCTTTATGTGTGACTATGTTGTCAGTACCCTCAAGAATGTCACCATTACTTCAGTAGTTTGAAAGAAAGCTTAAGCTGAGTTGATTCTAAAATGGGTTGATTCTAAAAAATAAAATTGGGTAGGCAGAGGTAAAATGGAGAAGGTTTTAAACCCTAACAAGTCCTGAAAGGAAGAAGTGAGATAGAGGAAGTAGGTGGAAGTGGAGGGCTTGTAGTTCTGGAACCTTATTCTCAAGGGATTAACAGAAAAAATAAGACTATCTAAATCATTTTATTTTAGAAAAAGTAATTGAACTGGCCCCAAATGAGCTTCCTAAGAATAAAGCAACAGGACCAGATGGGTTTGAAGTGTAATTCTACCAAACTTGTAAAGGTCAGCTAATTCCAGTGTTTAATAAATGATTTGGAAAATTAGGCAAAAAGGGGGAACAACCAAACTTTTATGAAAAAAATGCAGTATTGATATTCAAATCAGGAAGAATAAAAAAGAAGGAAACTTATAGACCAATTTCATTAATACCTATGGATGCCAAAATATTCAATAAAATAGTAGGAGACTATAACAATATATTGCATGTTGTATATTTTGACCAATTGGGATTAAACCAGGAATGCAGGCGTGGCTTAACCTAAGGAAAATTAAACACATGATCTATTATATCAGTAACACAAATAACAAAAATCATATGAGCCTATTAATAGAATAAGAAAGAATAAGTTTTTGGTAAAAGAGAACACATTTCTATTACACTTCAAAGTATAGGGAAAATGGATTTTTCCCTAAATTGATAAAAAGTATTCAGCTAACACTGTCAGAAAGCATTACTTTTAATGGAGAGCAGCTAGGAACTCCAATAAGATCTGATGTTCAACAAGGATGGATGCCAATCACCAATATTATTCAATATTGTATTGGAAATACTAGGATAGCAATAAGAGAAGAAGAAGAAAAAGAAGCAATCAGACTAGGGAATGAGGTAATGAAAATCTCTCTTTTTGTGGATGATATGATGATATCCATGGCAAATCCCAAAGACTCAACTAAAAGTTACTTGAAACAATTAATTATTGTAGTAACATAGCAGGACATGATGTAAATTCATTTAAATCATCAGCTTTGCTATATATCACCAACAAAACCCTACAGGAATAGACAGTAAAGAGATACCCTATTCAAAAGAAGTATATACCAGGGGTAGGAAATCTGTGTCGTCAAAGTCACTTGTGGCCCTAGATCTAAGTCTTCAAGGGCAAACTTTTCACTGAATCCAAATTTCACAGAACAAATCTCCTTAATAAAAGGATTTGTAATGTAAAACTTGGACACAGACAAAAGGCAGCACCTAAGGACCTAGAAGACCACATGCTGCCTGGAGGCCACGGGTGCCCCACCCATGCTCTAGAGAATATAGAATTTCTGGAGGCACACCTGCCAGAAGAAAGCCAGCAAGTACCAGAACACAAATAGAAAAAACAAACCATTTTATAGAAATCAAAGCAGACTTAAATAATTGTTCATGGATGTGCCAGACCAATAACGTTAGAATGAAAAATTTACCTTCAATGCCATCTTAATGAAATTACCAAAACCTTATTTTACTGAGTTAGAAAAAATAATAAAATTCATTTGGAAGAATGAAAGAATAGGAAAAGAACTAATGAAAAATAATATAAAGGAAAGTAGCTTAGCAGAACCTAATCTTAAACTATAGTATAAGGCAGTAATTATGAAAACTCTCTTGTACTGGCTAAGAAATAGAAAAGTAAATAAATAGAACAGAGTGGATATACAATTTACAACAGCAAAAAAAAAATGGAGTAATCATTTCCATTTGAGAAGTGTAAAGACTTAAGATTTTGGGATAAGAATTCATTATTTGGGAAAAATCATTGGGAAAGCTGGAAAGAAGTGTGGCAGCAATCTGGCATAAAACAACAATTTATAGTTTATCAAGATAAGGTCAAAATGGATACATAACCTAGATTTTAAAGAGAGATATTACCAGAAAAATTGAAGATCATGGAACATGTTACTTATCAGTCTTATTGGATAGGTGAACAATTTATGAATAAACAAGAGACTTGGCAGAGAATGAGATATGATATAGATAATTTTGATTGCATTAAATTAAAAAAGGTTTTGTAGAAATTGGAGCAAAGTAACCAAGATCAGAAGGAAAGTAGAAAATTTTGGGGGACAATTTCATTTGAGGCTTCTCAGATAAAGTTCTCATATCTCAAGCACACAAAACATACAAAGATCTTTCTCAAATCTAAAAGAATATGAGCAATTTCCTAATTGAGAAATGGTCAAAGGATTTGGACAGGCAGTTTTCCAATGGAGAAATCTAAACAATTTATAGTCATATGAAAAAATACGCTACTACATCATATACCACAACTGGTCCAGCTGTTCCCCAACTGATCAGCATTCCCTCAGTTTCCAATTGTTTGCCACCGCAAAAAGAGCTGCTATAAATACTTTTGTCCATGTAGGGCTCTTTCCACTTTTTAAGATATCTTTGGCATACAGACATAGTAGCTGTATTGCTGCATCAAAGGATAAGCACAGTTTGGTTGCCTTTTGAGCATAGCTTGAAAATACCCTCCAGAATGATGTATTCAGTTCACAACTCCACCAACAATGCATTGATGACCCAGTTTGCCCACATCTTCTCCACAATTTATCATTTTCCTTTTCTGTCATTTGAGCCAATCTGATAGGTGTGAGGTGGTATCTCAGAGTTGTTTTAATTTGCATTTCTCTAATCAATAGTGCTTTAGAGCATTTTTTGATATGATTAGAGATAGGTTTAATTTCTTCATCTGAAAACTGCCTGTTCATATCCTTTGACCATTTTCCAAATGGGGAATCACTCATATTCTTATAGATTTTACAAAGATTTTTGTACATTTTGTATATTTGAGATATGAGAACTTTATCTGAAGAAACTGTATATAAAATCCCCCACTCCCAATTTTCTGCTTTTCTTCTCATATTCATTGCATTGCTTTTATTTGTACAAAAACATTTTTAATTTAATGTAATCAAATTTATCCATTTCGCACTTCACTCTCTTTCTTACCTCTTGTTTATTCATAAATTGTTCTCCTGTTCATAAGTCTAATAATTAACATGTTCCATGATCTTCAAATTTTCTTGTAATAGCTCTCTTTAGATATAGTTTTATATATCCATTTTGACCTTATGTTGATAAATAATGTAAAATGTTGGGCTATGCATAATTTCTGCCATACTGATCTCCAGTTTTCCCAACAATTTTCCTATTCCAAAATCTTAAGTCCTTACACTTGTCAAATACAAGGTTGCTTTCTGTATTTGCTGTTATAAATTGTGTATCTACTCTGTTCCATTGATCTACCTTTCTAGTTCTTAGTTTTTTCTAGTTTTGGTTAATTATTACCTCATACTACAGTTTAAGATCAAGTTCTCCTAAAACTCTTTCCTTTACATCATTCTATTAGTTCATTTCATATCCTTGACCTTTTGTTCTTCCAGATAAATTTTGTTATTTTTTCTAACTCAATAAAATAAGGTTTTGATAATTGGGATGGCATTGAAAGTACGAATTAGTCCAGCTAAAATTGTCATTCATGTTGTATTGGTCCTGCCAGTCCTTTAAGAATTAATATTACTATAATTATTTAAATCTGATTTTATTGTTATAAATTTTTTTATATTCATATTCATATAGTCCCTGGATTTGTTCTGGCAGGTGTCTCCCCAGGAATTTTATATTGTCTAGAATTGTTTTAAATGGGGTATCCCTTACTATCTCTTCTTACAGGGATTTGTTGGTGATATATATAGGAATGCAATCCCAATTTATGTGGGTTTACATTATATCCTTCTACTTTGCTAAAAATATTAATTTTTTCAACTAAATTTTGAGGTGGCTCTTTGGGATTTTCCATGCATATCCTTGAATTATCTGCATCTTTTTCTTCTCTTATTACTATTCTAGGATTTACAATACCATACTGAATAATATGGGTGACAGTAGCCATCCTTGAACATTAGATCTTACTGGGAAGGCTTCTAGCTTAACACCATTACAAGTGATGCTTACTGATGGTTTTTGGCAATCGCTTTTTATCAATTTAATATAAAATCCATTTTTACCTATGCTTTCAAATGTTTTTTAATAGAAATGAGTATTAATTTTTTTCAAAAGCTTATTCTTCAGCAATTGATAGATTCATATGTTTTTTTTTATTCTTACTATAAGTCACATGAATATTTTTGCTTAAGTTAACCCATTCCTGCATTCCTGGTATAAAACCCAATTGGTCAGAATATAGAATCTTTGTATTATTGTAATATTATATAATATTGTAATCTCCTAGCTAGTATTTTATTTAGGATTTTTGCATCCATATGTAATAAAAAAATTTGATCTATAATTTTTCTGCTCTATTTTCTTACTGATTTGCATATCCATAACATATTTTTTCATAAAAGGATTTCAACAGTACCCCTTCTTTGCCTGTTTTTCCAAGTGAAGTCCATGACCACATCTCTGAATGTCACCAACTCCTAAACCATTAAAAGTCACATGATTTAGAGCTGAGAGACTCCAGAATTCATCTAGTGCAACCCCTCGTCCATTTAGAAGAGGAAAATGAGGTCTCCAGGAGGGATTTGCTCTTTCATTTCATTTTTTCCATTTTGAGCAGAATGATATGATTCAGTTTTTTAGAAGTTCTGTTACTTTAGACCAATTTTCTTTCATGTAGATACACATCTATTTTCATTTTTTTTCTCATCTTAAGACCCTGATTTATCTCCTATTTGTGATTAGTATTTTATTTTAGCTTCCTTTTTTTCTGGCATTGAATTTTTGAGCAATTTAAGAATTTATTAACTTTTCCTGCTTTTTTAGATTCCCAAGAATTTACACGATTATTCACTAGGTGTTCTGACTCATAACTCTTGACTGCACTGTATTTATTCAAAGGATGAGTCACAGAGGAAGGCCATTCCTTGAATCCCTAAGGTCTCAGAAGCTCTCGCCCATCTCTTTCCTTCCCCATCCTTACTAGCTGTGTGACCCTGGGCAGGTCACTTCACTCGGTTGGCCTGAATTCACTGGGGAGGGAAATGGCGAAGCAGCCCAGAAGGGTTGCCAAGAAACCCCCTCGACGATATTGGGGTGCTGTGGTCCCCAGCTTAGGGCAAGTCAAACAGGACTGACCAAGAACAAAGCGCCAGGAACAGTGCCAAGCCCCGGGGATACCAGAGGCCACAGACAGCCCCTGCCCTGCGAGCACGTGCCCAGGCTGGCAGCGGGAGCTGCTCAGAGGAGAAACAGGAGGTGACCCAGGCTTTGGGGGACAGCCAGAGAGAATGCCGGGAGCGGGGAGCCCGAGGGGCTCGTGGGGAAACGTCCAGGAGACCAGCGTCACCGGACGGAGGAGGAGGAGAAGCCCGGAAAGGGGGTCCGGGTGGTGCTCGCTCCCTGGGGTCTATGGAGCGGGGGAGGGGTGGCACGGGGAGACCTGCCCTGGAGGACCGTGACTTCGGGGCTGGAGGCCGGCTCCAGGGCTTGGTCTCCTCCAGCGGAGAAGCCCCAGGAGGTCTGGGGGCGGGGCGGCAGCGCTGACCCCGGGCCACGCCCCTAGCGCAGGCTCCGCCCCCCGTCATGGAAGGAGGTGGGGCGGCAGCGCTGACCCCCCTGGCCACGCCCCTAGCGTAGGCTCCGCCCCCGCCATGGGAGGAGGCGGGGCAGGGCGGACCCGAGTTCTACCTGGCCTGGGGGGAAGGGAGGAGAGAAATAAACCTCGGGGGTCATGGGAGGTCGGAGGTCAGATTCCAGAGAGCAGCCGCGGTGTCTCTTCACCTCTGTAGCCCGACCGGGAGGCGCCAAAGAGCCGGACGGTTTGGGCACAGAAAGGAAGCCTGGGTCTCACGTGACCCGTCCCCCCCCCCCCCCCCCGCCATGGTAAGGGAATTTGAGGATATTCCCAGCCCCTTGACAGCCTCATGTGATCTACTTTGAGCTCTGGCCCAGCCCACAGCCTGAGTCACGTGGCATGGTGGGAGGAGCTTGTGGAGCCCGCGAAACCGGAAGTGCGGGCGAGGCGGAGCCGGAAGTGTGAGAGGCCGAGCAGGAAGTGCCTGCGGGGTGAGTGAGAGATAGGACTTCTTGTCAGCGAAGCTTTTTGTGGGGAGCCCTGAGCGGGGAAGAGTGGCGGTGGTCGCGTTCCCGGTATCTAATGGGGAAGAACTTCCTGTTACCGCGGTGCAGCTGCCTTTCTGCTTTCCAAATAAAGATTTTGGTTTCGTGTTTGAAGAAGTTTACATTTCCCGAGTTTACCCCGAAGCGCGCCGCGTGTCCATGGCGGCCTCCGTGTTCCTCTGGGAGACCCCGGAGAGGTGTAGACTGGGCACGTCCCTGCGAAGATGAGTGTGACCGGGGCCGAGCCGGGAGAGTCAGCCGAGCAGCGAACGGGGGCGGGGGGAGAGCGGAACAGTGGGGGAGGGGAGCCCCGAGATGACCAGGCTTGGAGTGGTGGTAGATTGGTAGGCACTGAACTGTTGGGGAGGGGAAGGGAAGGGAGGGCCCGGCCCACCCAGAAGAGGCTGCCTGGAAGCCAAGGCCCCGGGATCAGAGATCTCTGTGTCTTCTGGCAGCCAGCTGGGTCTGAAGGGGCACCTCCCCCCCCTTCTGCTTGCTGCCCTCTGACCTCTTGGTGACCCTCCTACTTGTCTAGGCTCCCTACCACACCCCAAAGGTCCTGGGGTGCCACCTCCAGTTTTACCATTGGGTCACAGTGACCTGACCTGCATCTCCCACCCGTAGGACCACCGGGAGGCAGAGCTCTGGGTCTGGGGTCATTGAGGCTCTGCCTGGTCTTATCCCATCTGAGAGCCCAAGCCCCTTCTTTCTCCTGGGTCTCTTAAGGAGGGTTGGCGAGGGGCGTGAAGTCAAAGGCAAGGAGTTTAGAGAGGGTGGCAAGTCCTGATCCTGCTCAGACCAAGCTCACTTCCAAGCCTGAGCCTCTCTGCTGCCTCCTCCTGGGGTGGAGTCTTTGCCCTGAGGGCAGAACAGTGCCTTTGTTGCCCTTCTGGGAAATCAACCTCAGTTATTCCTGGTAGGTCAGCATCCACTCTATGAAGGGAAGGCAAAGATAGTGTCTCTCCCAGTCTGACATTCTTCTCCCTCCTCAGGTCAGCTTGCAGAGACCAAAGTCTTTTCCTAGGACAGAGCCTAGAACCAGAGGGAATGGCCCCTGGTACCCAGAGACATTCATCTCAGGTGAGTGTAGTCCATCCATAGACCTGACCAGCATCAACAATCGTGGAATTCAGGAGAGCCAAGGAAGCTTTATCCTGTTAGATATAGGTTGTCCTTAGTGTTGTCAGCAGAGCAGAAATTGTCCTCCTGGTTCTGCTCATGTCCTCCTGCCTCAGGCCATAGGAGCTTTCCTAGGTCTCTCTGAATCCTTTTCGTTGCCCATTTATTTGGTCAAGTCAATAAACATGTAGAAAGTGGCTCCTCTGTGCCAAGCACTGTGCCAGCCTCCTGGGTATGCAAAGGAAGTGTTACAAAATGACAGTCCCTGCCCTAAAGTAGCTCACAGTCAAGTGGGCTAAGAACATCTCATGAGCTGTGTCCATACAAACTCTGTACAGTATGGATGGGAGACACCTTGAGAGGGAAGGTTCTAGCAGTGTCAGGGACCAGGAAGAGCTTGCTTGTTTTCAGGTGAGATGTTAGCTGAGATAGGAAGGAAGCCAGGAGGCCCAGGTGAGGGGGAGGACATTCCCAGCATGAGAGACAGCTCTTGGGATGGCACAGGGTCAAGGGATGGAGGGTCTTGGTCAAGAGTCACCCAGCAGGCCAGTGTTTCTGGGTCAGAGGGTAGAAGAGGACCAAGGCATAAGAAGACTGGAAAGGGTCAAGAGGCTGGTCATATGGTATCTGTTGTGTGCTAGGAACCACATAAATATTATTTCATTTAGTCCTGTTGTCAGAATTGTCAGGGTCATCTAGGGACAGCCAGAGTAAGAGAGCCCAGGTTACAGACAGACAGTAAAGTGAGGTTCATTTGTCCACTGTGACACACTCCAGGAGTGGGTGATGGACATGTGTGTCTCACAGTTCCACAGAGCACACACAGATACTCCTTCTGAGCTATAGGACCCATCCTTTAAGTAGGATTTGTGGGGTCTTGTAGGCAGGCTTACAAACAAGTTTTAGGTAAGATTTAAGTTAGGGGACACAGAGAGGAAAAGGTACATTTTTAGAAAAAGGAGACAGTGAACTCAAAGAGTTGGTCCCTCTAACCAGGGGATCTAAGAGGAGGAGTTCAAGGTAGGTCTTGCCAAGAAAGGGGAACCATGTACAAAGCTGAAGAGGCCCCATGGGCCTCAATGGGTCAAGGCCTTTCTGGGGTGGTGGTCCAAGAGATGCTCTCTGCTTGGGTCCTGAGGCCCCAGGATCATCCTCTTCCTCTCTTCAACACTCAGGGCCAGGGACTCAGGTCCCTGCCTTCTTCTCTGCCCCTCTTCCTGGTCTCCATCAACTGCAATGCCATGGTCTTGGAAATGACCCCCTCTTCTACCTTGACCTTCCCCTAGTCTACCAACTTGCATGGTGAGGCTCAAATTTTATCTGGGCCAAAATTGAAGATTGGTTCCCCTTGAGAGCCCCTCTTCCTTTATCTGTCTATCAGCTCTCATTCTCTCTCCTTTGAACTTTGGAACCTACTTCTGAGTAGAAAGACAGCCACAAGAGAACTTTTGGCAGTGGACTGACCCAAAGGAGTGGGCCCTATATTTTCACAACCTGATTACAAATGGAATTGCATTTGTCCTAAACTAAATTGTAATATGTTCTCATTTAATGTCACATGTGTTCTCCTCTTAGAATCCTTGTGATTTTTAACCCTTTACAGGTGGATTGTACCTCAATAAAAACCACTCTTAAAATGTGGCATTAAGGCACTTAATTTAGAAATTATAAAGATAAAAATTAAGAGCATTATTGGATCAACATTACTCTATCCTGCTATCTGATTGCAATCAGTCTAGAGTGACAAATCAATAAATGTATGAAGTTACTTTCTAGGTGAGAAAATTCAAAATTACTTTCAGCTGAATAGATTTTGCTTGATCCACAATAAGTTTACATTATTTATATAATTATGAATCTTATGTGGTTTTTGTTGTGATATTTGTTAATTTGAAAAAGTAATACCAAATGGACAAAGGAGCCTGTAAATTCTCCCCACTCTGGGCAGATCTCTAGGGACTCAGCAGGTAGATACCTTGGGACTTTATTTTGAGCAACGTTGTCAAATCTTCCCAGCCTTGGAAAGAAGTTGTCATCATTCCAACAGGAATATCACATGGCATTTTCATGTTTGTGGCAATCAGTCACAAATGTCCCCAGCATTGATTCAGAATGGGACCTCTTTCTTGAATATAGTTGATATTGTGAGATCTTGGCATGCAGAAAATAAGAGAATGGCTCCAGGTAATTCAATAAGCATTAATTATGTGCCAGGCATTGTGCTAAGTGCTACGTTACAAAGTAAGGTGAGCAGCTCCTTTCCTCAAGGAGCTCACTTTCCAATGACTTTAGTCAAGTCAACAAGTCAATCATCTTTTATTAAGCACCTACTCTAGTCCAAGGAATTCTTAGGCTTCTTGGAATTCCAAGAATGGAAAAGGAAAGCAGAAGACAGTTTGTACATATTTACAAATATTCACATATACATTTCTACTTCCATAATCAGAAGGTAGGAGGTACAGTGGTTTGAGTTCTGGGCCTGGATTCAGGAAAAGCTGAGTTCACATCTGACCTTAGAAAGTTCCTAGAGAGTTGCTCTCAGTTTTCTCTCCTATAAAATGGTGGTAGTAGGACCTGTGTAGTAGTTAGTGTGAGTATCAGATGAGATAATGTTTGTAAAGTGCTTGTGCCTGGCACATGGTAGTCTCATCATATAAGGTGAATTTCAGGAAATCGAAAGAAAGTGAATCAAGGAGGGCTTCTTATAGAAGATGGGTCTTCAAGACTATTGAATGAGGCAGAGGTCAATTAGGAAGAGGTCTGAGAAACGATCATAAGATTAGGTGATTAAAGCATCAATGCTAACTTGACAGAGAGCACTTTGAGAAAAGGAAAGATGAAAGCCAAGTTGTAAAGGGTTAAGGAGTGAGAGGGGTGACAGCAAGGTGGCCCAGTGGTAGAGCACTAGTCTTGGAATCAGGAAGACTCATCTTCATGAGTTCAAATCTGGCCTCAGACACTTAGTAGCTATGTGATCCTGAGTCATTAAGCCACTTAACTTTTTGCCTCAGTTCATCATCGCTAAAATGATCATAAGCAGAAAACGGAAAAGCACTCCTATATCATTTCTCAGAGACCCTGAGATGATGACTAAAAGAATCAGTCACAATTGAAACAACTGAATGATAACTAAGCAATAAGTGAAAGAAGAAAATAGATCAGCCAGGTGTTTCATGGAGTTTTGCTGAGATAAGGAGGTGAGATAGAATGATTGTTCAAAAGGTGGAGAGGGTTTAGGGAAGGCTTCCTCAAATATGGGGGAAGTGGGTATGTTTGAAATCATTAGGAAAGGGACCAGCTAATTTAGAAAGGTTAACTTATGTGAGGGACCTGGGTGTGGGGAATGATGGAGTGTGCTAACTGTTGGGGAGGAGTGGATGGGGGGAGGGGGATCAAGTGACCATGGACCTAATTGGTTTTTCCAAAAACAAGGCTCCCACTTTCTTAGAGAATGGAGGAAAGAAGGCACTGTAAGATCCCATGAAGAGGTTCTGAGAAGGGCAGAATGCAAACGTTTATTCACTCTACACTTAATAAGTTCCTCATATGAAGCAGCCACTGTTCTTAGCACCATGCAAAAAGAGGCCAATAGCAGCATCTGCCCTCAAGGAGCTCACAGTCTAAAGCGGAGAAAACAAACACACAGGCACCCAAAAGGTATAGGCACGTCTGTTGGTTATAATAGAACAAAGGCAGTAGAATGAAGGGCATCTAGGAAAAATAGATGGTGGAATGTTGATTGAAACTTGAAGGACCCCAGGAGGCATAAATAAGGTAGAGAATTCTAGCCATTCTTGAGAGCCAGAGGGAAATGTCCAGAGTCTAGAGGTGGAGTTTCTTCTTCCTGGTATATAAAAGAGATCAGTGTCATTGGATCAGAGAAGGCAGCAGGAAATAAGGTGGAAGCAGACTGCAGAAGTAAGTGTCATGAGGGGCTTTTAAAGCAACATGAAAAACAAGATACTCAGATGAAAGTGTTTGGATAGTCAGTAGTGAGTGTTTGTGAAGGACATTCTATATGACATGAACTGTGTTAAGGCCTGGGGAATCAAATAGAGCTTATACTTTCAAGGGTAAGACAACACACCAAAGGAAGAGATATTGGGCTAAAGACACCAGAAACTGGGACAGGGTGCAAAGTCAGTGAGAAGTTCCAAAATAGTACAGCCAGGTGCAAAATATGGAGATGTGTGAGCTGACTCTCTCCTTATGTGGAGATTTGGAGTACATGATCTCACTCCATAGTAGGGAAGAGAGAATGTTTGAGGATGGAGAAGGAAAGATATGGGGGAGCATCTGTTAAGAGCAGGTTAGGGATTCAGGAGATGAGTTATCAATGAATAAAAGCTTGGTTTTCCTAAAGTGGTGGTTCATGCTATGAATAAATATAATGCTATGTAGAATCATGATTCAGAACACCAACTGAAAAAGAAAATGCTGTAAATTCTTGGGAATCTAAAAATTCAGGAAAAGCCTAATACTTTAATTGTTCAAAAGTTCAGTAGTAGACATAAAGTAAGCTAAAAGTAAAATATAGGTTATAAATAGACAATAAACATTTTCAACAAAATCATGATGACCAAAGTGAAAAGAGATTTTTACCCACATGAAGGAGAATTGGTCTAAAATAATAGAAAAACTGAAAAAGTGACTCATACTTCTGCTGGAAATGGAAGAAAATTAAATGGAAGAGCATTGAATGCCAAGTGCATTTGCTGACCATGTGTTCTACATGTAGCAGGTTGGATAGATGAGCCCTCCGAAGTATCAAAGGCTTTACAGATGTCTCCACTGTCTTGTATGATATCCATTAGTCTGTCCCTTGACTCCTGAACAGCAGTGTTCTTGAGTTTTAGTGGCATGTTGAAATAATTCAACTTTTGTTTCTTTGTAATTAAATAATATAATGAAGGAATGTATTCCTGAAACAATTGCAAGCAGTCATAAAGCAATGTCAGCAGATGCTTTTGACCATTATATATCATAGCCAATAACCATCTTAACCCCTCAGAATACAGAACTCTTCTTCACTTGGCTGGACACAGTTTCATACCACTCAGTTGAGGCTAGCTCGTGAGTAATTTCTCTTTAGAGTCCTTTTTATACTTTCATCAAGTGAAGAATTTATTTCAGACTTTTGGGAAATTTAGATCATTCCTTTTTCTTTGTTCTTTGCTTAGTAATCACTATTAACTTGGACACAACCCCGCCACTCCCAAACACACAAGAATACACAGTACTTGCCAGCTTCTCAGAAAGTCTTCATTGAATTTTCTTAGTATGTTACTTTGGACACTTGTGGGGAAGAATTTCAGATGAATTTATCTCATACTCCTCCATAGATTGTCTTGTTAAAAATTATTTATTAATTTGGATTTTCAACATTCACTGTCACAACCTTTTGAGGGTGTTTACTCTGTCTCCCTCCCCAAGATGGTATGCAATCTTATATGGTCTCTACATCCACATTCCTATTAAACGTTTTCACATTAGTCATGTTGAAAAGAAGTATTAGAAGGAATAGGAGGCACCAGGAGAAAGAAGAAACAAAACAAAAGAAAAAAAGAACAAATAGTATGCTATGACTTGCATTCTAACTGCATAGTTCTTTCTGTGGATGTGGATAGCATTTTCCATCATGAGTCTTCTGGAATTGTCTTAGTTCCTTGCATTGGTGAGAAGAGCTAAATCTGTCAAAGTTGGCCATCATACCAGATTGTTGTTACTATTTCCAGTGTACTCCTGGTTCTGCTCACATCACTCAGCATCATTTCATATAAGCCTTTCCAGTTTTTCCAGTGTATGCCTGTTCATCATTTCTTAGAGTACAATAGTATTTCATTACATTCATATAGCAGAACTTGTTCAACCATTCACAAGTGATGGGCATCCTCTCAATTTTCAGTTCTTGACCACCAGAAAAAGAACTTGCTATAAATATTTTTATATATGTTGGTCCTTTTCTCTTTTGTCTAATACCTTTGGAATACAGCCCTAGAAGTGGCATTGCTGGATCAAAGGGAATGCACATTTTTTATCTCCAGCATGGGTGGATCAGTTCACAACTCCACCAAGAATGAATTAGCGTTACAATTTCCCGACATCTCCAGCATTGATAGGTGTGATGTGGTACCTAAGAGTTGTTTTAATTTGCATTTCTCTAATCAGTAGTGATCTAGAATATTTTTTCATATGGCTATAGATAGTTTTAATTTCTTCCTCTGAAAACTGCTTGTTCATTCCTTTGACCATTTATTATTTGGGGAATGACATATCCTTAAAAAGTTTGACTCACTTCCCTACACATTAGAAATGAGATCTTTATCAGAAATACTGTAAAAATTATATCTCTTTTATGGGCATAAATTCTCTTTTTCCTCACCTCCCTTTTTTCCCCCTTGCCTCCTTTTTTTTCCCCCTTTCTCTTCCTACTGCCTATAGGACAAGTTTAAACTTCTGTACCTAAATGAGCATGTTATCCCCTCCTTGAGCCAAATCTGATGAGAGTATGGTTCAGACAATACTCATCTCCCTCCTTTCTTTCCATCTACTGCCTCATTATATGATGTAATTTATCCTTTTCTGCCTCTTTCCTTTCCTCTTCCGCCATACAATACTTTTCACCCCTTAGTTTTATCATCACATTAAAGTCAACTTAAACTCACCCCCTTTATCTGTGTATATCTCTTCTAAATATCTTAATAAAGATACAGTTCTCAGGAGTCATAAGGATTATTTTCCAGTGTGGGGATATGTAAACAGTTTGCCCTTATTGAATAATGTGTTGGTTTTTTCCCTTTACTGTTTTCCTTTTTATGCCTCTCTTCAGTCTTGTATTCGAATATCATATTTTTCATTGAGCTCTGGTCTTTTTATCTGGAAAGTCTGGAAGACCTGTATTTCATTGAATGTCCAATTTCTCCCCTGAAAGATTATGGTCAATTATGCTGGGTAGTTGATCCTTGGTTGTAATCTAAGGTCCTTTGCTTTATAGAATATCTTCTTCTAATCCATCCGATCTTTTAATGTAGAAGCTGCAAGGTCCTGAGAAATCTTGACTGTGGTTCAATGATGTTTGAATTGTTTCATTCTGACTGCTTGCATTATTTTCTCCTTGATCTGTTAATTCTGGAAATTGAGCACAATATTCTTTGTGGTTTTCACCTTGGGATCTCTTTCAGGAGAGATTGATAAATTCTTTCATTGACTATTTTGTCCTCTGGTTCTAGGACGTTAGGGCAGTTTTTCTTGATGATTTCTTGAAAGATGCTTTCCAGGCTTTTTTTAAAATCATGACTTTTAGGTAGACCAACAATTCTTAAATTATTTCTCCTGGATCTGTTTTCCAGGTCAGTTGTTTCTCCAATGAGGTATTTTGCATTTTCTTCTATTTTTTCATTCTTTTGGTTTTGTTTGATTAATTCTTAGTGTCTCCTAGAGTTATTAGCTTCCACTTGCCCAATTCTAATTTTTAATTAATTGTTTTCTCCAGTTAGCTTTTAAGTACCTCCTTTTCCATTTGACCAATTCTCTTTTGGAAGGGGTTGTTTCCTTCAGCCTACTTTCTTTCCATTTTGTCAACTGTAGATGGAATTGTTCAATATTTTTTTCTACCTCTCTTGACTTTTAAAATCCTTCTTGAGCTCTTCCAAGAAGGCTTTTTGGGTTTAAGACCAGTTCATACTCCACTTTGAGGTTTCAGATGTGGGTGTATTGTCAATGTTCTCCTCTCCTGAATTTGTTTTGTTTTGTTTTTTTTTAATAATTAAATTTATTTATTTAACTTTTAACATTCATTTTCACAAAATTTTGGGTTACAAATTTTCTCCCCTTTTATCCCCCCCCCAAACACCAAGCATTCTAATTGCCCCTATGACCAATCTGCTCTCTCGTCTATCATCCCTCTCTGCCCTTGTCTCTGTCTTCTCTTTTGTCCTGTAGGGCCAGATAGCTTTCTATACCTCTTTACCTGTATTTCTTGTTTCCTAGTGGCAAGAACATTACTCGACAGTTGATCCTAACACTTTGAGTTCCAACTTCTTTACCTCCCTCCCTCTCCACCTCTTCCCTTTGGAAGGCAAGCAATTCAATATAGGCCAAATCTGTGTAGTTTTGCAAATGACTTCCATAATAGTTGTGTTGTATAAGACTAACTATATTTCCCTCCATCCTATCCTGTCCCCCATTACTTCTATTCTCTTTTGATCCTATCCCTCCCCATGAGTGTCGACCTCGAATTGCACTCTCCTCCCCATGCCCTCCCTTCTATCATCCCCCCCACCCTGCTTGTCCCTTATCCCCCACTTTCCTGTATTGTGAGATAGGTTTTCCTACCAAAATGAATGTGCATTTTATTCTTTCCTTTAGTGGAATGTGATGAGAGTAGACTTCATGTTTTTCTCTCACCTCCCCTCACTATCCCTCCACTAATGAGTCTTTTGCTTGCCTCTTTTATGAGAGATAATTTGCCCCATTCAATTTCTCCCTTTCTCCTCCCAATATATTTCTCTCTCACTGCTTAATTTCATTTTTTTTTAAGATATGATCCCATCCTCTTCAATTCACTCTGTGCACTCTGTCTCTATGTATGTGTGCGTGTGTGCATGTGTGTGTGTGTAATCCCACCCAGTACCCAGCTACTGAAATGTTTCAAGGGTTACAAATATTGTCTTTCCATGTAGGAATGTAAACAGTTCAACTTTAGTAAGTCCCTTATGACTTCTCTTTGCTGTTCACCTTTTCATGGTTCTCTTCATTCTTGTGTTTGAAAGTCAAATTTTCTTTTCAGCTCTGGTCTTTTCATCAAGAATGCTTGAAAATCCTCTATTTCATTGAAAAGCCAATTTTTCCCCTGAAGTATTATACTCAGTTTTGCTGGGTAGGTGATTCTTGGTTTTAGTCCTAGTTCCTTTGACTTCTGGAATATCCTATTCCGTGCCCTTCGATCCCTTAATGTAGAGGCTGCTAGATCTTGTGTTATCCTGATTGTATTTCCACAATACTTGAATTGTTTCTTTCTAGCTGCTTGCAATATTTTCTCCTGGACCTGGGAACTCTGGAATTTGGCCACAATGTTCCTAGGAGTTTCTCTTTTTGGATCTCTTTCAGGCAGTGTTCTGTGGATTCCTTGAATATTTATTTTGCCCTCTGGTTCTAGAATCTCAGGGCAGTTTTCCTTGATAATTTCATGAAAGATGATGTCTAGGCTCTTCTTTTGATCATGGCTTTCAGGTAGTCCCATAATTTTTAAATTGTCTCTCCTGGATCTATTTTCCAGGTCAGTTGTTTTTCCAATGAGATATTTCACATTATCTTCCATTTTTCCATTCTTCTCGCTTTGTTCTGTGATTTCTTGCTTTCTCATAAAGTCCTTAGCCTCCATCTGTTCCATTCTAATTTTGAAAGAACTATTTTCTTCAGTGAGCTTTTGAATCTCCTTTTCCATTTGGCTAATTCTGCTTTTGAAAGCATTCTTCTCCTCATTGGCTTCTTGAACCTCTTTTGCCAATTGAGTTAGGCTAGTTTTCAAGGTGTTATTTTCTTCAACATTTTTTGGGGTCTCCTTTAGCAGGGAGCTGATCTGCTGTTCATGCTTTGACTTCATGTCTCTCATTTCTCTTCCCAGCTTTTCCTCCACCTCTCTAACTTGATTTTCAAAATTTTTTTTGAGCTCTTCCATGGCCTGAGCCCATTGGGTGGGCTGGGACACAGAAGCCTTGATTTCTGTGTCTTTGCCTGATGGTAAGCATTGTTCTTCCTCATCAGAAGGGAAGGGAGGAGATGCCTGTTCACCAAGAAAGTAACCTTCTATATATTATTTCTTTTCCCTTTTCTGGGCATTTTCCCAGCCAGTGACTTGACCTCTGAATATTCTCCTCACACCCACCTCACCTCCTGATCCTCCCAGCCAGCGTTTGGGGTCTGAGATTCAAATGCTGCTTCCAGCCTTAGGGCTTTTGGCGGGGGCAGGGCTGCTATTCAGTGTGAGATTAAGTTCAGGTGGTCAGGTCGGGGCAGGGCTGCCTCTCAGGCTCAGTTCCCTCAGGGGGTTTATGCACAGACCTTCCACAATGGATTCAGGCTCCCGCCCGCTTGGGGAGCCCCTGTCTGCAGCTGCCTCTCAGCTTCTACCTCTGGGGGGGGGGGGCCTGAGTTATGGGGGCACCCCACTCCCCCTTCGACCCGCCAAAGAGACTATCTCACCGACCCCCATCACCTGTGGGTGGAGGGAATTGTGTGGCCGCTGGAGATCCCATCCCTGAAGCCCGCTTGGATCTTTTCCTCTCGGTGCCGCGGCCGTGGCAGGTCTGGGCTGGGCTCCATGTCTGCAGCATGAAGGACCCCCGCGAGAGGTTTGCAGGTCTCTCCAGAACAGAAATCTCCCTCGCTCCAATGTTCCGTGGCCTCTGGGTGCAGAATTCACCGTGAGTTACTTCCCTGTAGCTGTTCTATGGGTTGTGTCTAAATTTGTTTTTTATCTTCCTTGTAACCAAGGTACTTCTTTATGGTCATTGTTTTCCTTGTTGCTTTTTGTTCATGTTGTTTGCCTTTTTTTCTGGCTTTGAAAGTTTATCTCTGGCTTTGGGGCAGAAGGAGCACTGTCCTAGACTTCTTGTGTTGGAGACTACAGGCCTGTTACTGGTTTTGTGTGCTGGAGCCTCAGGTGCTGGCAGCTGGAAGATATAGTGATCTGATAGTTTACCTGGTGCTGAACTGAATCTGTTGCTGGTAGATGGAGTGTGCCTGGTATTGGTACTTACCTGCTCCACCATGTTGGGGCTGAATATCTCCCCCTTGTTCCTTGAGGTCAGTCTTGCCACTGCCTTGCTGGAAAAGCTCCCCTGCTGTTCTGGTCCCCTTCAGCCACAGCAAGGGGAATATTTCTGGTTAAACCCCCTAGTCTCTGGAACTAAAATACTTTTGCATCTCACCTTTCTGCTGGCTCCACTACACCAGGATTTTCCCTTGGGAAATATTTTCTGGGTTTTTCAAGGTCAGTGTGGAAGGGTGAGAGCAACTTACTGCTACTCTGCCATCTTGGCTCCTGAAAGCTGAAAAAGTTGACTTTCAGACATTTCATCTGTGGGCACATAACTGCTGCTGCTACTTCCACAGCTGATTCAGGCATTCCTGAGACCTGCTCCTGCTTTGGAGAGGTCAGGATTGTACTGGCACAACCTGGGCTGGACTGCACTTCTTTCTTTCCCAGTATGTAACCTCTGGCATCTGTGGACTGAGAAGTCTGGAAACAGCCACTTTTTGCCAGTGATTCAGTGACCCAAGGCCTGTTCCAGCTTTCCTGGGGCTAGGTCTGTGCTGGTGTGGCCTGGGATAGACTGTTCTCCTCTCTCAACTTAGTACAACAGACCCTTCCTATTGATCTTCCAGGTTATCTTGGGCTGGAAATCTGTCCCACTCTGTCTCTTTGTGGGTTTCACTGCTCTAGAATTTGTTCAGAGTCAATTTTTATAGTTATTTTAAGGGTTTAAGGAGAGCTCAGGTGAATCCCTGCTTTGACTCAGCCATTTGGCTCAGACCTCCTCCACATATTCTTATACCTCACTGATGGGAACACTTGCCTTTTCCTTTTGGGTAAGCATTGTATAGCAAGACATTTTTTTTCCAGCTTTTATTATTTCATCATTATTCTCATGTCAAATAGAAAATGCTTTTGTCAGTATTCCATTCAGTGTTTAATGACTGGTTTCAGGTATTGGCTCTGACACTCATAGAAGTTATATGTCTTATAGGCACAGCTCTTCTCTGGGCTTCAGTTTGTGTTGATGGGGTTTGGACTAAATGAATTCTGGAGTCTTTTAGCTCTAAAATGACTGACTTTTGATGGTTTAGGAGTTGGTGACGTTGAAGGATGTGGATGTGGACTTCACTGAGGAGGAGTGGGGCCTCTTGGACTGTTCTCAGAAAAAGCTGTACAAGGAAGTCATGCTGGAGAATATCCAGAATCTGCTGTCCCTTGGTAAGGACATTTTTTTTTTCTTTTCTTGGTGTTGTCAGCCCAAAATTAGCACAAGTGGCAGAGAATGGATCCATACTCTGTTGCATCTCAACTTCCAAAGCTGCATTGAGTGCACAGAAAAGTCAACGAGTTAGAAAAAAAACATCCAAAAATTTAAGAAAAATAACTTCTTAAAAACTAGAATTGGCCATGAGGAAGCTAATAACATTGTAAGATCCCTAGAAATACTAAAAATCAAAAGAATGGAAAAGTTGAAGAGAATGTGAACCATCTCATTAGAGAAACATGATATGGAGAATAGATCAAGGAGACACAGTGTTAAGAATTGTTACACTGCCTGAAATGTGTAATTAAAAAAAGTCTAGATACAGTATTTCAAAACATTATTAGGGAAAACTTACCTGAAGTTCTAGATCAAGAAGTAAACCTAGAAATAAGAAAAAACTCACCATTCATACCCTGAATGTGATACTAAAATGAAAACTTAGAGGAACATTGTACCCAAGTTTCAAAGCTTCCAAATTAAGGAAAAAATGCCACAAGCAACAAGAAAAGCACACTGTAAATTCTGTGAAGCTACTGTCAAGATACACAAGACCTAGCAGCTTCTACTGCTAGTAAAAGGTATTGAGTCATACTTCATTGAGATAGGGATTTGCAGTTGTGAACAAAAATAACTCAGAAAAAA
Source organism: Notamacropus eugenii (assembly GCF_028372415.1). Lineage (NCBI taxonomy): Eukaryota > Metazoa > Chordata > Mammalia > Diprotodontia > Macropodidae > Notamacropus > Notamacropus eugenii. Next base: position 21,166,011 of record NC_092876.1, read on the forward strand.
TTCAAGTATTTTGGAAACAATCAGGATTACACAGCATTTAGCAGTTCCTACACTAAGGGATAGAAGGGTTTGGAATATGATATTCCAGAGGTCAAAGGAGCTAGGATTAAAACTAAGAATAACCTACCCAGAAAAACTGAACATAATACTTCTGGGAAAAAATGGAATTTAAATGAAATAGAGGATTTAACAAGCATTCTTCTTGAAAAGACCAGAGCTGAATAGAAAATTTGACTTTCAAATACAAGAATCAAGAGAAATATGAAAAGGTCAGGAAAGAGAAGTCATAAGGTACTCATTAAATGTGAACTGTTTACATTCCTGCGTGGAAGATGATATTTGTAACTCATGAGATCTTTCTCAGTATTAGGGTAGTTAGAGGGAATAAATAAGTGTGTGTGTGTATGTATGTGTGTGTGTATATGTATATATATGCACACACATGTATGCGTGTATAACATGTATATATGAATATTTGTATGTGTGTAGATGTATGTAAGTGCATATATGTACATATACACACATATATACATACAGAGGGTACAGAGTGAGCTGAATGTGAAGGACGGATACCTAAAACAAAATTAAGTGTTGAGAGGAATGTACTGGGAAAAAGAAAGGGAGAGGTAGAATGTAGTAAATCATTACATAGAAGAAGCAAGAAAGAGCAATGGAGGGGAAGAGTGGGGTGGTGAGAGGGAGTCATTGAATTTGGGTTAAGGAGGGAATAATACACTCAGTTAGGTGTGGAAAACAATCTTACCCTGCAGGAGGGCAGTGGGGAAGGGGATGAGAGAGGGAGGATAATAGAAGGGACAGCAGATTGGGGGAAGGGGTAATTAGAACCAAACACTATTATTGAGGGACAGGTCAAGGGAAAAAATGGAATAAATGGAGGGCAAGACAGGATAGAGGGAAATGTGGTTAGTCTTTCACAACATGACTGTTATGGAAGTGTTTTGCACTGCTACACATGTATGACCTGTCTCAAATTGCTTGCTTTCTCAGTGAGGGTAGGTGGAGAGGGAGGACAATAGAGAATGTGGAAGTTAAAGCTTTAAAAATGAATTTTTCATCCAACTGGGAAATAAGATGTACAAGCAGTGGGTTATAGAAATCTGTCTTACCCTACAGGAAAAAAGTGCAAGAAACTGGGAGAAGGGGTGATTGGGGTACATGCTGTTGGGGAGGGGAGAAATGGGAAGAAAATCTTGTGGAAATACTGTTTTAAACTGGAAATAAGTTATATAATGCTTCAAGCAATTGTTTAAAAAAGTTTCTTGCAATGGGAAGAAGTTATCAACCTCCTCAGTAAGATCTGTTGTTCAACAAGGATGGCCATTGTCACCAATATTATTCAGTGTTGTATTGGAAATCCTCGAATAACAATAAGAAAGAGAAATAGAAGAAATCACCCTAGGGAATGAGGTAACAATATCTCTTTTTGCAGATATTATGATGGTATCCGTGCAATATCCCAAAGACTCAGCTAAAAAGTTAGTTGAAACAATTAGTTATTTTAGAGTAGCAGGGTATAATGTAAACTGATATAAATCATCAGCATTCCTATACATCACCAACAAAACAAGTCTAGAATCTGTGACCCCAGATATAGGTCCTCAAGTAGGGCTGTTTACTGAATCTAGATATCACAGAAGAAATCCCCTTAATCAAAGGATTTGTAATGTAAAAGTTGGACTCAGCCAAAAGATAGCACTCAAGTACCTAGGAGGCCACAGGTTCCCCATCTCTCCTCTGGACAGTACAAAAATCCTGGGGGTACACCTGCCAGAAAAAACTCAGATACTACATGAACAGAAATAGAAAAACCATTTTAAACAAATAAAAGCAGATTTAAATAATTGAAGACATATTTGTTGATGGGTATGCAAAACCAATATAATAGAAATGACAATTTTATCTAAACCAATTCATACCTTCAATACTGTCCCAAGGAAATTACCAAAACCTTTTTTTACTGAGTTAGAAAAATAATAAAATTCATTTGAAAGAACAAAAGATCAAGAATATGAAAGGAACTAATGAAAAATAATGTGAAGGAAAGAAGTTTGGCAGAACTTGATCTTAAACTATAGTGTGAGGCAGTGATTATTAAAACTATGGTACTGGTGAAGAAATAGGAAAGTAGATCACTGGAACAGAGTAGGTAGGCAGCTTAAAACAGCAAATGCATAGAGTCACCATGTGTCTGAGAAGTGTGAAGGCTTAAGATTTTGCAATACGAATTCATTATTTGGGGTAAATTGTTGGAAAAGCTGAAAAGAAGTGTGGCAGAAATTGAGTATAGACCAACATTTTACAGTTGATCAAAAAAAGGTCAAAATATATACATGACCTAGATGTAAAGAGAGATTACAAGGAAATTTGAACATCACTTAATGGATAGGTGAACAATTTATGGATAAACAAGAGACATGGAAGAGAATGAAGTGTGAGGTGGATAATTTTGATTACATTAAATCAAAAACATTGTACAAATAAGAACAATACAATCAAAATCAGAAGGAAAGTATAAAATTTCAGAGGGAGACTTTGTATGAGGTTTCTCAAATAAAGTTCTCATCTCAAGTACACAAAGATCTTCGTAAAATCTCTAAGATTATGAGTCATTCTCTAATTGATAAATGGTCAAAGGATTTGGACAGGCAGTTTTCCAGTGGAGAAATTTGGGATATTCACTGTTGGTGGAATTGTGATTTTCTCCAACCATTATGGAGAGCAATCTAGAATTATGTCAAAAGACTTATTAATAACTGCCCATACCCTTCGATCCAGCAATCCCACTACTAGGTCTGCATTTCCAAAGTTGATTCCAAAAGATAAAGAAATTATACTAAAATATTTATAGCAACTCTTTTTGTGGTGGCAATGAATTACATACCCTTAAATTGGGGAATGACTGACCAAGTTGTAGTCGACATTTATGATGAAGTAATGCTATGCTATAAGAAATTTTGAGCTTGATGATTTTAGAAAAAACATGGATAGACTTACACAAAATGATGGAGAGAAAGGAGCAGTGCCAAGAGAATGTTATGTACAGTCACTGCAAAATATTTTTAACCACAACTTTCAGTGAATAAGCCAATTTGACTATTATAAACACCCCCAAAATGCAAAGGACATATGAAGGTAAATGCTATCTGCCTCCAAAGAAAGAATAGGTAAATAGAAGTATGTTTGGAATGATTTTCCATATGTATACATGTTTGTGTCTGATGGTAGCCATCTCTAGGTCAAAGGAAGAAGGGAAGGGGAAAAAAAAGAAATTTGCATGTTAACTTTTTTGTAGGAATAGGTAGATATACATAATTGATTTGGTTCTCTGTGTGCAATCATCTTTTTTTTATCATATATTATGGAAATGCTTATTTTATTCCATGAGTTAAAAATAACAATTTTTTAAAAGAAATAATGATAATAATAAAAAAATGTCTTGTGCTGGCTAAGAAAGAGAAAGGTAGATGAGTAGAACAGAGTAACTTTGTATTTAAAACATGTTAAGATAAATTGCATGATAAGAATCCCTGATTTGATGAAAATTGGGAAGAAAGATGAAAAGTAGTCTGTCAGAGATTGGACAGAGACAAGTATCATACTCCATTTACCAGAATAAGGTCTAAATGGATACATGATCTAGCTATAAAGGGAGGCATTATAGGAAATTAAAAGAACATGATGGAACATTTTAATAGTCAGATTTAGGGAGAGATAAACAGTTTGTGGATAAAGAAGAGATAGTATGGTGAGGTGCGAAATGAATAATTTTCAATTACATTAAATTATAACCGTTTACCACAAATAGAACCAATGTAGCCAAGATCAGAAGGAAAGCAAAAAAAAGTTGCTGCTTTTCTTGAATGTGAATGTTTAGCTCTGAGGGGTCTAGCACTCTGTGGTGCACATCTCCTTTGTCACTCACACATCCTGTCTCTTCTCCTTATGGTGACATAGTCTATGTAATGCTACAAGAGTACATCCATGAAGTCTTATTGCATTTAGGTTGGTAATGAGAAGGCCATGAGCTGCAGAAGTCTTCAATAACCATTGCTATTACATTTATTTTATGTGTTTTTATCTTTTTCTATAAATATGTTTATTTTCTTCTGATGTAGATACCCGGTTCAAGGGAAATGAAATAACTAAAAAACTTGGAATTTTTTTGGAAGAGAATGACCGGCAAAGTTTCATGAATGATGGTCCCTGGGACTTCAGTTTCAGAGAAATTTATGACTTCATTCTCAAAGTAGATAAAAATCCAAAGAGTGAGTATGAATATGCTGAAATTGGGAAGAAATTCAGACAGTCTTCCATCTTAAATCACTGTAAGAAAATGACCTCAGGGAATCACTGTATGCACTATAGTGATTATAGCAAATGCCTTGCTGAAAAGGTAAAGCTTTTTCAGTCCCATGGAAACCTTCCTGAAATGCAAAGGTATCTTAGTAATCAATGGGAAAGGTCTCTGAGTTGGAATTCAGTCCTCATTAGACATCAGAAAAGTGATAATGAAGAAATACTTTCTGTAAGTAATAAAGGTGGGAAGGCCTTTACTCATCAGCAAATTCCCATTAAAAAGGAGCCTGATGCATGTAATGAATGGGAAGTACACCAAGGGATCCACACTGGAGTAAAACCTTATAGATGTGATCAACTTGGAAAGGCTTTTGCAGGAAGCTCCTGGCTTATTGAACATCAGGTAATCCTTGCTGGAGCAAAGCCCTATGAGTGTAATCAATGTGGAAAGACTTTCACACAGAGCTCCAGTCTTGCCAGACATCAGAGAATCCATACTGAAGAGAAACCTTATAGATGTAATCAGTGTGGAAAGACTTTTACACAGAAGGGCCATCTTGCTAGACATCAAAAAATCCACACTGGAGAGAAACCTTATAGATGTAATCAATGTGGAAAGGCTTTTACCCAGAGATTCAACCTTGCTGCACATCAGAAAATCCACCCTGGAGAGAAGCCTTATGAATGTAATCAGTGTGGAAAGACTTTCACACAGAAGGGCCATCTTGCTCAACATCAAAAAATCCACACTGGAAAGAAACCTTATAGATGTAATCAATGTGGAAAGGCTTTCACAAAGAAGAGCCATCTTGCTGGACATCAGAGAATCCACACTTTAGAGAAGGCTTATATATGTAGTCAGTGCGGAAAGGCTTTCCCATGTAGCTCCGATCTCAGTAGACATCAGAGAATCCACACTGGAGAGAAACCTTTTGAATGTAATCTCTGTGGAAAGACTTTCACACAGAAGGGGCATCTTTCTCGACATCAAAAAATCCACACTGCAAAGAAACCTTATAGATGTAATCAATGTGAAAAGGCTTTCACTCAGAACTTCAGTCTTGCCGAACATCAAAGAATCCACACTGGAGAGAAACGTTACAGATGTAATCAATGTGGAAAGGCTTTCCCATGTAGCTCCGATCTCAGTAGACATCAGAGAAGCCACACTGGAGAGAAACCTTTTGAATGTAATCTCTGTGGAAAGACTTTCACACAGAGGTCCACTCTTGCTGGACATCTCAGAATCCATACTGGAGAGAAGCCTTTTAGATGTAATCAATGTGGAAGGGCTTTTACACAGAGTTATAATCTTGCTTCACATCAGAGAATCCACACTGGAGAGAAACCTTACGTATGTAATCAGTGTGGAAAGACTTTCAGTAGGAGCTCCCAGCTTGTTGCACATCAGAGAATGCACAGTGGAGAGAAACCTTTTGAATGTAATCGATGTGGAAAGGCTTTTACTTGGAGTTTCAGTCTTGTCAATCATCAGAGAATTCACACTGGAGAGAAACCACATAAATGTAATCCGTGTGGAAAGACTTTCACACAGAAGAGTCAGCTTGCTACACACCAGAGAATTCACACTTTAGAGAAGCCTTATAGATGTAATCAGTGTGGAAAGACTTTCACACAGAAGAGCCATCTTGCTCAACATCAGAGAATTCACACTGGAGAGAAACCTTTTGAGTGTAATCTATGTGGAAAGACTTTTACACAGAGGTCCTCTCTTGCTGGACATCACAGAATCCATACAGGAGAGAAGCCTTTTAGATGTAACCAATGTGGAAGGGCTTTTACACAGAGTTACAATCTTGCTGCACATCAGAGAATCCACACTGGAGAGAAACCTTATGTATGTAATCGATGTGGAAAGACTTTCAGTAGGAGCTCCCAGCTTGTTGCACATCAGAGCATTCACAGTGGAGAGAAACTTTGAATGTAATCAGTGTTGAAAAGCTTTCACATGGCTCCAGTCTTGTTAAACAAAGGAGAATTCACACTGGGGAGAAACCCTAGGAAATTCATCATCTGTTATGGCAGGATATAGTTATTGTGTTCCTGTGACAGTAATCCTTGAAAGCACTGGTTAAAATTCATACAGTATTCATTAACCTTTCCATACATTCAGTATAGTTGTTGGAGGCAAAATTGACCACATGCCTATATGTTCTCAATTGTATCCAAATATGTATTTGGTGGATTTTCAAACTTCCCCATTGGTCTAGTCTGTAGGTAGGCTAGATGGGGGGGGCGGGGGCAGGGGAGTACATCTGACCACTGCAAGTGGACTTCAGAGTAAAACTTGCCAATAAAAATTAAAAAGCTTTAATCCACTGTGTTTGATGAAGAGAATCTTTTATGTTTTGTGAATTTACCCTGGAAATATGCATGCATATCCATACCTACTTCTGTGGGTTCCCCATTGGGATTATACCAGTTGATGGGCATCCCCTCAAAAGTAAAGACTGTCCTCACCCTCCTGGGCTTAATCTTGCAATGGGGACATAGCATTTATCATCATGAGTCTTTTGAAATTGTCTTTCATCACTGCATTGCTAAGAAGAGCTAAGCGTGATAAAATTGGTCATCATACAGTGTTGCTTTTATTCTATACCATGCTCTCCTGGTTCTGTTCATTTTGTTCAGCATCGAAGCCTTTCCAGGTTTTTCTGAAGTCTACTAGCTCATCATTCCTTAGGGAGCAGTAGTATTCCTTTACATTCATATACCACAACTTTTTCAGCCTTTCCCCAGTTGATGGGCATCCCCTCAAAAGTAAAGGCAGTTCTCATCCTCCTGGACTTAACCTTGCAGTGGGGGAGTGGTGAGCAGGAAGGGGCTCAATGGTTTCAAAAGTTAATAGATGGGGGGGGTGCGCCTTAGGGCACAGATTGACACTTATCAACCAGGTACTTGCCAACTCTTGTGTTGGCTCAACTTTCTCTCCAAGTTAGCCACAAACTGTTCACCCTCAGAGAAGAACTCTAATTTGTTGACATTAATTCTTCTGGTAGTCATTTTACCTTGGGGGTGGCACTTTTGATGAATGCTAATGTTTAGCCTGGAAAGGATAAGTCTGTGATCAGTCCAGTACTCTGCACCACACATTGCCTTCATCACTCTCACGTCTTGTCTTTTTCTTCTCCTTACAATCACACAGTTTCTTAGATGCCAGTGTTTGCTGTGAGGGTGCATCCATGAAGTTTTATTGTGTTTAGGTAAACAGAAAAAAGTGTTGGTGATGAGAAAATCATTCCATTACTGTCTTCAGCCGTAAATGACCATTGTTGTTGCTGTCTCCAACTCCATTCTTCCCTAGGACTCCCTGGTAGTCTGGTAGTCTGAGCCTACTCTAGCATTAAAGTCAGGGGTAGCTAGGTGGTACAGTGGATAGAGCACCAGTGCAGGGGTCAGGAGGGTCTGAGTTCAGATCTCACCTCAGACACTCACTACATGTGCGACCTTGGGGCAAGTCACTTAATCCCAATTGCTTCATCCTGGGTCATCTCCAGTCATCCTGATGAATATCTGGTCACTGGATTCAGATGGCTCTGGAGGAGAAGTGAGGCTGGTGATCTGCACAGCCCTCCCTCACTCAAAACAAAATCAAGTGTAAATTATGTCATTATTTCTCTGATGGCATGGTCTTCTTTGGCAATGAAAGACGAACACATACTGTCAGCATTAAAGTCACCTAGAATTATAAACTTGTCCTCTTTTGGCATGTTGATGACAAGGGTCTCTGGGTCTTCATAAAATTTTTTTGACCTCATCAGGGGTCGTCATGGTGGGAGCTTAGGCACTGGTGATGGTGGTATATCGTTTTCCTGCAAGTGGCAATCACATTGTTATGAGCCTGTCATTCACTCCTTTGGGCAGGAATACCAGCATGCTGACTAGATTAGTTTTGATTGCAAAATAAGTGTGCACACATTCCATGTGCCCATGATTAGTAGAATCATCTTTGCAGATGTTTTTGTACATTTTTTTGTTGTATCGACCACAGAGTGGGATTCTCCACCTGCTTAAGTAATCAGGCCACAGCTGGGTAAGCAGACAATTTTTAGGGCACCTTTTCTATCCCCTTTCCTCATGCCAGGATGTGAGTAGTGTGATCCTTAAAAGACTGCTCAGACACTGAGGCGGCTGCCGAGTTCCACTGCTGTTTCCAGTGAGAAATGACCCTGTGGCCTGGGCCTCTTGTGTGCAGGTTGTGGGTATAGCTCCCAGTGTGTCTGCACCTGCTGCTTCATCACTTGCCTGTCACCACAGGACTTTGAGGTATAATAGCGAAATGGTATGCGTGGTGGGTGTGGGTATGGGTGATATCTTTTGATTCATACATAAACTGGATTTAAGTTAGGCTGAGTTGCACAAAGTTGTTAGCCTCACTCTCTATCCCAGTCATCATAGTCCAGTGACAGGACAGAAACAAGATGGCTGGAGATGGCTCAGGATGCAGAGGATGACCTTGGCATCTTTGATGTCTAACCAAACTCTTAGTGCTCCACATCGCCTGCTTCAGCTGCTTTCATGATTGTTGGAACAAATTGTTCTCTTCCACCCATTCCACCAAGGGAAATCTTCACATGCTTGAGGAAGACACCCCTCTAATTCATACACCTTGGTTGCCCTTAATGTGGTTTGGCCTATCTTCTGAAACGATTTATTGGGGTATGGCCACTGCACAAGCTGCAGTTTCTTGGAGCCACAAATGAGAGTTTGGTGGAATAGCTGGACACCAAAGGTAGAAAGCAGCCCTAAAAAGGGCTTGGCAGCCATCACACCAAGAATATTGGTCTTCCCTGAACACAGTCTACACCTCTCTGCCTCATGATGACATGGCTTACCTCGGTTCAGGATAATGGACAGTGCTCTCTTGCCTTCCCAGTCACCAATGGAGTGAAACAAGGCTCTGTGCTTGCTCCCATGCTTTTTAGCATGATGTTTTCAGTCATGTTGTCATAGGCTTTCAGTGAAGATGAGCACGGCATCAAGGTCAGCCACTCTGCTGATGGTAAATTCTTCAATTTGAAAAAGCGACAAGCCAAAACCAAAGTGGAGGGAGTGTTAGTGCATGATTTTCTGTTTGCAGACGATTGTGCACTCAATGCAGCCTCTGAGGCTGAGATGCAACAAAGTATGAATCAATTCCCCACCGCCTGTGCTAATTTTGACCTAATAATTAGAAAACACAGGTGCTCAATTAGCCACCACCACACCATCCATATGTGGAGCCATCAGTTATAACAAATGGAGAAGTTTTGAATGCTGTGGATAAATTCACTTACCTTGGTAGTGTACTTTGCAGGGATGTACACGTTGACAATGAAGTTGATGCACATATTGCCAGAGCTAGTTCAGTGTTTGGGAGGCTCTGAAGAAATGTATGAGGGAGAAGAGGTATTAGACTGACTACCAAACTGAAGGTCTACAGAGCCATTGTGCTGACCTCATTGTTGTATGCCTGTGAACTGTGGACACTCTAACAGTACCATGCCAGTAAACTGAATTGCTTCCATTTGAACTGTCTTAGGAAAATTCTGAAGATAACCTGGAAGATTAAGGTACCAGACACTGAGGTCCTTGCTCAAGGTAAAATGCCAAGCATTCAAACTATGCTTCAGTGAGCGCAACTCTGATGGACTGGCCACATTGTTCGAATGCAAAATGTTTGCTTGCCCAAAAGACTATTTTATGGAGAACTCACATGGGGCAGGCAATCACATGATGATCAGAAGCGATACAAGGACACTCTCAAGGTCTTATGGACTTTGGATTTAACTGTGCAACATGGGAGACACTGGCATAGGACTGCTCAGCATGGTGTACCCACATCAGAAAGTTTGCTGTGCTCTATGAGCAAAGCAGAATTGAAACACCACAAAGAAAATGTAGGATGTGCAGATTTGGAGCATCCATCCCAAATATTCACACAGACTGTGCTCAATCTGTGGTAGAGCATTCTGAGCTCATATTGGTCTGATCAGCCACAATTGTACACATTGAAACTTCACTTTATTATGGTGATGTTATTTTGGTCCTCTTGAAGAATGAACGACAACAACCAACCAACTGGAACAGAGTGGGTATTGATCTTGGTTCTTGTTACGTGATTTGGAAAAGAGAGGGAAATTTTGAGGATGAAAATCCTCAAAGGGAGTTCTCTCTCTCTCTCTCTCTCTTTCTTTCTCTCTCTCTCTCTCCCTCTTCCCCCCTCTCCCTCTCCCTTCTCTCTTCTCTCTTCTCTCTTCTCTCTGCTCTCTGTCTCTCCCCTCTCCCCTCATTTAACTGTGTTGGGAACCCTGAAATGACATTATACAGAGGGAGTCTGCTTAGAAAGAATCCAACCACTTATTTCACTCAAAGTGGCAAGGTTTACTGTAATGCCAGTAGAGGAGGGCTCAATTCCTAGTGATTAATCGGGATTAAGGATTGATATTTATATAGGAAAAAGGAATAATGAAATGATCTGCATTGGATTAAGGGTGGTAAATAGCCTGGGGGTGGATCAGAGAACCACAGTGAGAGGCCTGCTGACTAGCTGGGCTGAGCCAGTTGCCTCAGCCAAGATGTCAGAGACTAGGACGTGTGGGAAAATCCAGGGTCTGGGTTGTTGAAATGGTTGGGAAAATTCCATGTCTAGGGCCTGTCATCCCGTCATTCCCCCTCAAATAAGTGGGACCCAAAATCTTGGGGGAGTATTCTCAGTTTATGAAAATTTATTGCTGGAAGTGCCATAGAGCTGTCACTGCTTTGAGGGGGTCCCAGGGAGGAGGCTGACAGTAACCAAACACAGGCTGCTTCATCCAAGGGAAGAAGCTGGGACAAAGTCTGGTACCCACTGTATGCTACCATCTGTAGGTGAATGGCCTGTGTTTGGATGACACAAATCTGACAAGTGACTTCAATATGTAGGGCCCAAATATAGGGAGAATTAAAAATGATCTCAGAATGAGGAAAAACAAAGTAAGAGCTCCATTTACATTCGACATACAGGGTTATCAGATCTTGTTACTTCCCGAGGTTTCCACTCTGATTCCACTTCCTTGAGGAGGATCAGATGCTATTGGGAAGTAACAAGTTTTGTAGGTAGTTTTGCACCCTTGTCCAGACTGACTTCGATTATAACAAAAGACTTGGGAGGAGGATAGAAGAAAATTGATTGCACTGAAATGCTCTTCCCCAAATCAAACTGAAGATGTTTCTGGTTGATTTCAGTAACTAATAGCAACACCTAATTACTAAGTTGATTAGTATGTGTTAAGGAATGTAATTCAAGGTGAATAGCTCAGCCCTCTAGCCCACTTCTGAAAAATTCTTCAGAAGGACATTCCTGATACTGAGATTGCATTGGAAGCTGCCCAGGCTTGGGTGGAGACAGATTCTTCTGCCTAGATAGCACAATGTGTTTCTGATTTAATTTTAGTAATTAACAGCAATACTCAATTATTTAAGTTGTTTTAAGATACAGAAAGAAATATAATTTTAGGTTGTCTGGCTCAGATCTTAAACATACATTTTATTATCCCAGCCTTACTTGGTGGATAATGATTCACATGATTATGCCAACAGGTGGATGATCAGCATTAACTTTGCCAGTTGTTTGGGATGTGGAATGACCACATATTCAGGTCAAAACAGCAAGACCTCACATATTTAGTGCTCATGTCTTTTATGAGCATTTGCTGTGATTTTAGAAATTTACTATAAAAGGTTAAGTGAGGGACAAGACTATACCAAGTATGCCAACAATGCTGTATCATTCCCACCTCATAGCCAGATAGGTAACATTCCTTTCCAAGGAACACAATGGGGAAACTGAGTCAGGAGGCTCCTATCTTAGTCTGAGGCTAAAATTGCCCTCTCAGCGTTTCCAGATGCGCACCTCCAACTGTATCATTTTCTGTCTGAGTAGCTTGTGGCGTTTCTCTCAGATGGTGGACTATTGATTATGATGAAGAATTAGTTATGGTCCCTTGAGCTTTTAACTTAAACATCAAATTTCACTGATCACACCTTGGGAGAAACTATACCAAGACTTTCCTCTCAAATTCAAATTAGTCCTGGCGAAAAAGTCAATTAGTAGAGATAATTTCTATGTACTTGCAAATTCTTAGCAAGCTGAATTGATGGTTTCGGAACTCCATAACCCAAAGAAACTCTTTGGGAAATTCACAAAATAAGGGAGAATGACAGGGACCCCAAAGAAAAGACTTCCTATCCAGCCCATCTAACCTGGGAACTACTATCCCTGAGGACTATTCTGAATGGGCAAATCAATCTGGATAAGACTTTGAACTCGTCCTCTGCTTGCCACACACAGAGTAATCAATTACTAGTTTTAGATTTCAGCATTCAGTTAACAATTTTACAGTTGTCACAACTTGGAGCCAGATTCTTTTAGCTTAATTAAACCTTCCTTCTAACTAAAGGCTAAGGTGAAAATACCCAGTTTTCTAAATGGCAGTTAAAAACATTATAAGACAGGGTTAGCGGGGAAGCAATTTTCTTGATGTCTTTAATTTCTCTCATTTCGTACTCTAATAACATGCAAGTTTTGAAAAATTGTTTGACATAACTGATACAAAAGTTTAACAGATTGAAACTTGAAACAGACCCATCAGATGACATCAGTTTTGTTGAATGCATTTCCAAATTTCTTTAGACAGAGAATCAGCATGTCATCCCTAACATGTTAAAACAGCAACTTTTTAAAAGAGTGAGTTTACCAAGTGTAGAAGCTTACTGGCTTCTTACCTCATACTGCCTTGACCCATCTCACTTTCCTATTTTCATACAGCTGCTGGGGGCGGGGAAGGGCAGGGTCATCAGGAGGTACTGAAACTAGGTGGTACTAACATATTCTGAATGGGCTACAGGATGTCCAGCAGCAGGGATATTGCCAGCGGGACCCCCTGGGTAGCTGCCACCCCTGTCCTTTTTCCTTTGCCCAGGTCAGGGAGGGTGAATTTGAAGGGGACCTAAATTCCCTACCATTGTCCAACGTACTCTTATGGGGCCAAATAAACAAGACTGCCCATATGAGCCATCTCCAGTTAGAAGACCTGTACAGGAACTGAACTGGATTGACTTAACTAACTTAATAGGCTTTAAAAAAAATAAAATCTAAGCTGAAGTTCAGTCTTTCCCATATCAGTCCTATTCAGTAAATTCCACTGACTCCCATAATTGATTCTAGTGCGTATCCCTGCCCACCCCTTTCTATTGCAAGATAAAGTCCAGGATGGTGGGGACTGTTTACTTCTGTAACAAAAAACAAAACAATACCAGAAGACTCCATAAGGAATTCTATGCCAGAGGGTTGGGGTCCTCCCCCTCCCACAACAATCCCACATTCATCCCTGCTCTGGTCATCCTTGTGCCCCAGGACCAATGTTCCTTGCTGGGGTGAAAAGGGAAATAGTGGGATCTCCAAGGGGATGGATTTCAGTAGCTTCAATAAATAACAACCAAATTTCTTTTGTGATTTTATATCCTTCATTCTGACAAAGGACCATGACATCAAGGAGGTGATACCATGACATGCAGGGGAATTGTATTTAAGTGAAGGAGGCTGTGCCAAGTCACCAGCTTCACTTTCTCCTCTCAGTGGAGCCATCTGTGTCCAGTGGTCAGATCAGGAGCATTGGAAATGGTTGAGGATGCAGTGGGAGACCTTGGTCTTTAGCAGGTCTCAGTTTGACTGAGGCAGTACCCATTCAGTGATTAATAAGACATGAGGCAGAAAATGGCCTCTTTATGTAGTAAAACAAATAAATGAAAATTAATTTAAAAAAAAGAAACCTAGACTGAGAGGGCAATGTGAAGGTTTATATAAGTAAATACAGAAGTTTATAACATGAACTGTAACATATGCTCTGGGACCAAGTGTCCTAATGTCCCAGCTTCAGCTCCTCATTAGGACTGTCTTCCAGGGAGAGAGATCTCTTGGGAAATAAGAACAAGACACAGGGAAAGGTGCCTTCAGTGTTAGGATTAGGGTATGGAAGGTCAGGAATGGAGAAGGGCCAAGATGGTAAATGAGTTCAGTTTAGAGGAGAGTTCAGTGGGGGTGGGCAGGTCTAGACCCAGGCTGCAGAGAAGAATTGGGGGGGGGGGGGTGAAGGGGGAGGGAGTCGGGGAGGGGAATGGCTGGAAGAACCAGGAGGGATGTAAGCTGGGCATATCCTTGTGGGGAAGATGAGTAGTGTGTGTGAGGCGGGGAGAGCTAGAAGACCAGGAGATTCTGCTGAGGAGGTCTGGAGTCCCAGAGAAAGGCAAGAGAGGGATGAAGGGAGGGAGGTGGCAGAGAAATGGGGGAGAAGTTTGGAAGCCTGGGAGGAAGGCAGAGAAGGGGAGGGGTCATTGTGGTGGGTGGAGGGCAGGGCAGGGCAGGGCTCTTGTAATTAGGAAGATCTACCCAGAGCAGATTGGCTGGAAACAGAAACATTAGGAGATAGATCTTTCTGCCTACACCCCTGGAGCTGAAATCTCTGTTTTCTTTCCTCTGAGCTGAGCACTCTCTGCCTTCTGAGAACAAGCTCTGCACACGTAGGGGCCAGGTACTTCTGGACAAAAACCCATTCCTGCACCCCACTTCTTCTGGCTTCCCTTTCTTTGGGCCTCATCTTACCATTCTGACCTCTTGCTGAGTGTCCTCCAGGCTTGCTAGGAGCAGGCCTCCCTCCAAGCCCTGTCTCTGGAAGTTGGCCCTGCTTCTTGTCCAGGCTTCCTGTCAGATCCCAAAGGTCCTGGGTGCCATCCCCAGTTTTACGCTTGGGTTCCAGCCTCCCAATCTTCATCTCTCCCATAGTATCAGGTGGAGGCAGAGCTCTGGGTCTGGGGTCAGTGAGGTACTGACTGGTCTCATCTGGGGCCCCAGCCCCTTCTGCCCTGGCACTTAGAGACCCTCATCCCAGGTAAGTGCAGTCCATGCACAGACCTGACCAGCATCAGCAAACCTGGAATCCAAGAGAGCCAAGGAAGCTTTATCCATTCCTACTGAGGTTGTCCTCTGCAGTCTTGTCAGGAGAAAAGAAATTGTCCTCCTGCCTCAGCCCACATAAACCTCCCCAGGTCCCTGTGAATCCCTCCCATTTCCTATTTTTTAAGAAGTGTTTAGAAAGTGACTACTGATAATCACTCTAAGTTAGCCATTAATTTTAGCTTGGGCAGGGACCTACTGTTGTCCAACTTATGGCCTTCAGAGTGCACTGGGTTAAAGGTTTTGAGAATGACAAAGAAGGGAGGGAGGGAGGAAGAAAGGGAGGAAGGAGGGAAGGTAGACAGCAAGGAAGGTGGGAGGGAATGGAAAGAGGAAGGAAAGGAGGAAGAGGGAAGAAAGAAAGGACATCTAGCCAGTAAACCCCAAAATAAGGGAGAGGATGAGCTGGGTTATCCTTAGAGAAGGCCAAGGTCTCCCATTGCATCCTGGGCCATCTCCAGTCAAACTGATGAATATCTGATCACTGGACCCAGATGGCTCAGGAAGAGAAAGTGAGGCTGGTGACCTTGCACAATCCCCCCTCCCTCACAACCAAGTCAAGTGCAAGTCATGTCATGATTTCTCTGATGTCATGGTCTTTGAAAATGAAGGATGAACAACACAGCAACAATGCAAGAAGGTGGCTCCTGTGTGCTAAGCACTGTGCTAACCTACTGGGGATGCAAAGGAAAGTTGAAACAATAACAGTCCCTGCCTTCAAGGAGCTCAAAGTCCATTGGAGAGAGAACGTGTCAGCATTTGTCTCCAAACAAGCTCTCTACGCTATGGATGGGAGGCACCCTAAGAGGGAAGGTTCTAGCTGTGTCAGGGTCCAGGCAAAAGTTGTTTTCAGGTGAGATGTTACCTGAAGGAAGGAAGGAAGGAAGGAAGCCAGGAGACACAGGTGAGGGGGAGGACATTCTCAGCATGAGACACAGACATTGGGAAGGCACAGGGTCAGGGGATGGAGGGTCTTGGTCCAATACCAGCCAGGATGCCTGCGTCCTTGGGTCAGAGGGGAGAAGAGGACTAAGGTGTAAGAAGAGTTGAAAGAGTTAAGAGGCTGGTCCTGTGGTGTCTGCTGTGTGGCACAGGACATATAAATATGTCATGAGAAATATAAATATTTCTTTTAGAAAGTTCTTACACCAGTCCAAAGAAAGCTGTACTTCTTTGATTAGACAGGTAGCTAATCATCACTCGCGAAGTCCTTTGTTCCCTTAGAACAACTGGACAGAAAGTGCATCTTTGAGTTTTCTCCAAGAGATTGAGGGAAGGGAGGTGACACTGAGGACACTGCTGTCTGAAAGCCTCAGTGATAAGGGGAATCTGAGCACCAAGGGTGTGAGTGTGCTTCCCAAGATGGCCACAGAGCAGCAGTCAGGGGCTAAGGGTTGGGCTCTCCATTAAGGAGAGCAGGGTCTTTGGGGTAGGGGGGTGGGTTCTAGAAGGCTGAGTGAAGCAGGTTGTTGTGTTCATCCTTCCTTTTTGAAGACCATGGCATCAAAGAAATGATGACATGACTTGCACTTGACTTTGTTTTGGGTGAGGGAGGGCTGTGCAAGGTCACATCTCCTCTCTCCTTCCTTTCCTGTCATTCTCAAAACGTTTAACCCAGTGCACTCTGAAGGCCGCAAGTTGGACAATAGGTCCCTGCCCAAACTAGTTAATGGCTGGCTTAGAGTGACCATAAATTGTAACAGTTTCTCTATCCCTCCCAGTGTGATTTATTATTATTTTGTTGCTGTTCACTAAAAAGGCCATTCCCTGACTACTTCTTAAAAGAGGACTATGTACTCAGTGGGTGTTTTCTCCCTCTCAGTGAGTACCTGAAAAGGCCAAGTCAAGTGGGAGTCATGTCATCGTTTCTCTGTCATGGTCTTCCTTGAAAACAAAGGATGAAAACAACCACCACCACCACCTACATAATTATCAATCTTTAATCTCTATTAAGGGGCTGCTTCACTAAGAATCTAGCCCTCTTCTATTGGCATTATAATAACACTCACCACTTTGACTCAAAGTACTTGAATTCTTTCCAAGCAGACTTGTTCTGTACTCTGATGTTTCAGGGTTCCCAGTAACCCTAAACCATGTCATGTGTCAGTTGTTAGGTATAACTGAATGTCCTTTCCACAGAAAATAACACAAAAACTTCTTGTACAAGCCAGTGGGAGGTGAATACTGGCTACCTGGAAATCAGCATCTCTACTACTTTTTTTGTTCTGAAAATGCCTCTTCCTCTTGTTGTTTATCCTTCATTCTTGAAGAGGACTATGACATCAAGATGATGACCAGACTTGCAGCTGACTTTGATTTGAGTGAGAGAGGGTTGTGCAAGGTCTCCAGGTCCACTTTCTCCTCCAGTCATCTGGGTCGAGTGGCCTGATATTCATCAGGATGACTGGAGATGGCCCAGGATGCAATGTGGGACCCTGGCCATTTTAGGCTAAGGTCTTATCAGATTTTCACTTTGAGTGATACACCCATTCAATGAAGAGGCCTCTTTAAGTAGTTACTCTAGAGATGGCCTCTTTTAATAAAATTTTAAAAAAACCTGGAAGAAGAATCTCAGGGCTCCTGGGTAAAAGAGAAACAGTTAAGATCTAGTATTTACATTCACACTGTGGAGAGAGGAGAAGTGAGACAACTGCCAGATCAGATCTAATTCACAAAGGATGGGGATAAGGGCCATAAACCCACGCTTTTCATTGATGTCTTCAGACTCACAGCTTTTGTCAGTTCCCTAAGCAATTGAAAATTCCTCTCTATTTCTCTGTCTGATGCACACAAATACACTAAAATATGAAGAATAAAATATATGAGAATATGTGATCAAGGGGTGGAATTTAGTGAACACTGGAATGCTGACCAATGGGAGGAAGGTGGAAAATTTGAATTGAAATTAGGGCATTTAAGCCTAGCAACTGTCTGAAAAAAATGTGCTCTCCATTTGGGAGGGACCCATTCACTAAGAATGTAAAATAATTGGAGAGGATTCTAGTAAGATGGCACAGTAGGTCAGAAAATTCCAAGCTCTCAAGGTTTTCCCCCACAAGGGGGAAATAGCACCTTAGGGCTAACAAAGTACAGGTGGAGATAAATAAGAATGGGGCACAACCAGGGTCTTCCTGGAATAATTTAAGAAGATGAGAAGAAAAATCCCTGGACTAGGTTTGTTGGCTGTGAAGAGTAAACACCTCCAGGATAGGGTCCTGTTTAACAAGTCATTTTAAACAACCAGCAGCAAGTCCTAGGAATTAATTGGTTTGAGAGGCTGCCTTGGCCCCAGTAACAGAAATTTTCATTCCTGGGATAGTGAAGGGAGTTGGGCATTTGAGCCCCAGAAGATTGAGGGAACCTCTGCTGATAAGGAAGGCCAAACCCAGCAATGCTGATAAGATCAGTGGGGTGAGAAGTATAGAGGACACACTCCAAGAGTGCAGAAGGGCCCTGGCTGTGGGCACTTACAGGAGGTTGGAGGTTCATCTTTGGCTCCAGGCAGGCGGGCAGAAACTGAAGATCTGAGGCAAGAGGCACCATTTCCCATACTCCAGATCTAGGAGTGATTACAAAAATTAAGCTATCACCACAAAAAATGCACAGGCAAAGGAGAAAGAATCCAACCATACAAAGCTGCTACAGGAATAGAGACGACCAAGGTTCATCCTCAGAGGATGATATTGAAGTAAAGAAATCACCAAAGAATAACGTCAAATGGTCATCTGCCCAAAAAGAATTCTTAGAAGATCTTAAAAGAGAGTTTAAAAACGAAGTGAGAGACAGAGGAAAAAACTAAAGAAAAAAATAAGAATAATCCAAGAAAAACAAGGTCATAAAAGGAAAGTAAACCAATTAGAAAAAGAAATCCAGAATCTTAAGGAAGAAAATGACACCTTCAAAATTAGAACTGGGCAAAGTGATGTCAGGAGAATTATAAGAGATCAAGAAATAATTAAACAAAATATGAATAATGAAAAAGAGAAAAAAGTAAAACATAAAAACAGATTTGCTGAATAGATAAATAGGAGAAAATATAATAAGGCTAACTGAAACTTATGACAAAAAAAAAAAGAATCCTGATACAATAATACCAGAAATAATTAGAGGAAATTGTCCTGAAGCATTAGAACAAGGGGACAAAGTAGAAATAGAAAAAAATTCACTGCTAACCACTTAAGAGATCCTATGAGAAAAACTCATAGGAATTTCACAAATTCCAAAACCCCCAAAGATAAAATATTAAAATAGCATCAAGATGAAAACAATTTAAATATGGTGGTGCCACAATTAGACTTGCACAAGTCCGAGCAGCAGGACATTAAAGGACTGCACATCTTGGAACATGATATATCAAAAAAAAAAAAAGAACTGGGGTTCTGGACAAAAATATCATACCCTGCAAGATTAAGTATTATCCTGAATGGAAAAAAAATGGACATTTGATAAATTCTCAGACTTACAAGACTTTCTTTTCTAAAAATTCTGAACTTAATAGAAGATTTGACATATACAACCTAAGAGAAATATAAGGTACATACCAAAGAATGATTATAAGGGATCCATAAAGACAGACTGTTTATTTTTATATATATGTAATGTATGTCTAAGATTCTTATCAATTGGGAAGCTGATAAGATTGGAGAAAACCTGATTAGATATGAATTTAAAAAGTGAAACCATTTAGGAAGAGCTAAAAAGAGTATTTTATACAAATGAGGTTTAAGAGGAAGAAATGATACAGAAGACTTGGATGGGGGATGAGGGCTAATAGTTCTGGTAATCTACTTTTATTGGGAATGGTTTAAGAGGAAATAGTACACATACATACACACATATACACACACACACACACATTTGGAAGAGTATAAAAGTCTTCAAAATTCAGAAAAAATAAAATGGTAGGGTCATAGGGAAGGGAGAGAGGCCAAGGGAGGGATCTATAGAGGGAAAGGGAATAGGTAAAAGGGGTGTTTAGATTTATGTGAATGGGAGGATAGGGGAGGGAATCCATGGAGGGGCCAGGCGAGTAATAGGAGGGCAACCTAGTGGGAAGAAGTAAAATACAGGAGGTAGGAGGGATAAGAAAGCAAAGATATCCACAAATACAAAAAACAAAGATCAGGAGTAGAATATATTTTGGAAACTGTAAGTCTCTATATACGTATATATCTATAGCTATAAACATGTCTAAACTTGATTGCAGGCTCCTGGAAGGTTAGGGGGAGGGAAAAAGGAACACAATTTTAAAAATGCACAGCAGAGAACCAAAGAACTCACAAGGAAGCAAAGAAAAGATGGACAATTTTCAACACAAGGATTATTTATTTATCATACCGGCTTTCTTGAAATGAAAATTTTGTACATAACTCAATCCTCTCTTGTGTTCTGTTAGGCCCATGACATGCTTTTTTTTTTTCTTAACATTGTATTTAAGTTCCCATATTTAAGTTTGATATGTTTTTGGTTATTTTTTTCTAGTCTGTATTTGTATTCTGGCATTTGGGCCTAAAATAAAATTTACAATAAAGTAAAAAAAGAATGCAAAATAATTAACCAAACAAAATGAGAACTTTCCTGGTTTCACAACAAATATTGTTCTGTGTAAAGTAAGCATGGTTCTCATAGTGTGTGTCTATGTGTGTATATGTATGTATGTATTATGTATGTATATACATATATATATTCCTTCTTTTGCCTTCATTTTCACCCCCAAACTTTCCTTCTCCTTTCTAATTCAGCTAACAAAAATCAAGATCAATACAAACTCTGCTCCAGGACCTGGTTGATGGGCGTCAAACTGTGCTCTAACACCCCAGTGCCCAAGTAAATTTTAATGAAGATACTAATTGACAATGATAAGTAACTGTGGGGAGAAAAGCAGAGAAAAATCCTCTGAAGAAGTTTCTGTGTGTGAGGTTCCTTTGGCCTTCTTACTTAACTTCTGAAAAGATCTCCTCAGGCCTGCTGACAGTGTTCAGAGATTCTGTGAGAGGGCCTGTGCCAGCCAAAGTAATGAAACTTATGCATTAAATTTTAAAGAAGTGAGTTTCATCTGCCATCATTTAGAAAATCATGAAATTTTATCTGTTAATAATTAGCAAATAGTGAAGTTACATTTTTGAACCAATTATTCACTAGATGTAAACTAGTGCTCGCTGTATTTGTGTAAGCCTCCAGAATGTAGTATTCATGCTGATTGTCCACCTTACCCAACATTCCACCAGCTTGCCTCCCCAACATTTCCTGTGGTAGTTGCTCCGTTCTACTTAGTGGATTAAAGCTTTCTAATTCCTATTGGCAATCTGTCCTCTAAATCCCACCTACAAGTGGCCAGATGTACTGCCCTTTCCTCTGGCCTCCCTGCAGACAAGACCCAAGACCAAGGGAAAGGTTGAAAACCTATCAAATACATATTTGGATATAATTGAGAACATATGTGCATGTGATGAATTTTGTCTCCAATGACTGTATTGAATGAATGGAAAGGTTAATGAATACTGCCATGAATCTGAACCAATTCTGTTGAACATTATTGTCACATAAATACAATAACTACACACTGCCATAATATGTAATGAATGAAGTTCCTAGGGTTTCTCCCCAGTATGAATTCTCTGATGTTTAGCAAGACTGATGCTCTGTGTAAAAGCCTTTCCACATTGATTACATCTATAAGGCTTCTCTCCAGTGTGAATTCTCTGATGTGTAGTGAGATGACAGCGCATTGTGAAAGTGTTTCCACACTGATTACATCTATAAGGCTTCTCTCCAGTATGGATTCTTCGATGGCCAGCAAGATTAGACCTCTGTGTAAAAGTCTTTGCACACAGATTACATTGGAAAGATTTCTCTCCAGTATGGATTCTCTGATGTGTAGTGAGTTGGGAGCTCACTCTGAAAGCCTTTCCACATTCATTACATCTATAAGGTTTCTCTCCAGTGTGGATTCTCTGATGTGTAGTGAGTTGGGAGCTCACTCTGAAAGCCTTTCTGCATTGATGACATCTATAAGGTTTCTCTCCAGTGTGGATTTTCTGATGTGCAGCAAGACTGAAGCTCTGGGTGAAAGCCTTTCCACAATGATTACATCTATAAGGTTTCTCTCCAGAATGGACTTTTTGATGTGTGGCAAGATGGCCCTTCTGCGTAAAAGCCTTTCCACATTGATTACATCTATAAGGCTTCTCTCCAGTATGGATTCTGTGATGTGTGGTAAGACTGAAGCTCTGGGTGAAAGCCTTTCCACAGTGATTACATCTATAAGGTTTCTCTCCAGAATGGACTTTTTGATGTGCAGCAAGATGGCCCATCTGTGTAAAAGTCTTTCCACACTGATTACATCTATAAGGCTTCTCTCCAGTATGGATTCTCTGATGTGCAATAAGCAAGGAGTTCTGCGTGAAAGCCTTTCCACACTGGTTACATTGATAAGGATTTTCTCCACTGTGGATTCTCTGGTGTGCAATAAGCAAGTAGTTCTGCATGAAAGCCTTCCCACATTGATTACATCTATAAGGTTTCTCTCCAGTGTGGAGTTTTTGATGTGTAGCAAGATGGCCCTTCTGTGTGAAAGTCTTTCCACAATGATTACATTCATAAGGCTTCTCTCCAGTGTGGATTCTCTGATGTGCAATAAGCAAGGAGTTCTGTGTAAAAGCCTTCCCACATTGGTTACATTGATAAGGATTCTTTCCACTATGGATTCTCTGATGTACAATAAGCAAGTAGTTCTGTGTGAAAGCCTTTCCACATTGATGACATCTATAAGGTTTCTCTCCAGTGTGGAGCTTTTGATGTGTAGCAAGATGGCCCTTCCGTGTGAAAGTCTTTCCACATTGATTACATCTATAAGGCTTCTCTCCAGTGTGGATTCTCTGATGTGTAATAAGGAAGGAGTTCTGTGTGAAAGCCTTTCCACATTGGTTACATTGATAAGGATTCTTTCCAGTGTGGATTCTCTGATGTGCAATAAGCAAGTAGTTCTGTGTGAAAGCCTTTCCACACTGATTACATCTATAAGGTTTCTCTCCAGTGTGGAGTTTTTGATGTGTAGCAAGATGGCCCTTCTGTGTGAAAGCCTTTCCACATTGATTACATTCATAAGGCTTCTCTCCAGTGTGGATTCTCCAATGTGTAATAAGCAAGGAGTTCTGTGTGAAAGCTTTTCCACACTGGTTACATTGATAAGGATTCTCTCCACTGTGGATTCTCTGATGTGCAATAAGCAAGTAGTTCTGTGTGAAAGCCTTTCCACACTGATTACATCTATAAGGTTTCTCTCCAGTGTGGAGTTTTTGATGTGTGACAAGATGACCCTTCTGTGTGAAAGTCCTTCCACATTGATTACATTCATAAGGCTTTTCTCCAGTGTGGATTCTCTGATGTGTAATAAGCAAGGAGTTCTGTGTGAAAGCCTTTCCACACTGATTACATCTATAAGGTTTCTTTACAGTGTGGATTTTTTGATGTGGAGCAAGATGGTCCCTGTGTGTGAAAATCTTTCCACATTGATTATATCCATAAGGTTGTACTCTAGTATGGATTCTCTTCCCATGGGACTGAAAAAGCTTTCCCTCCTCAGAAAGGCATTTGCTGTAATCACTATCTAGAACACAGTAATTCCCTGAGGTCATTTTCTTACAGTAATGTGGCATGGAAGACTCTCTGAATTTCTTTGCAATTTCAAATTCACAGTCACACTTCGGATTTCTATCTACTTTGAGAATAAAGTCACGAATGTCACTCCAACTGAAGTCCCTCAGACCATCACTCATGAATCTTTGCTGGTCATGCTCTTCCAAAAAAATTCCCAGCTTTCTAGTTATTTCATTTGCTTCAAAACTGGTCTCTACAACCAAAGAAAACGATCAGACACATGAACAGGAAAAAGATATACACAAATAAATAAATGTAATAGCAATGGTTACTGAATATGTTAACAGCTCATGACCCCATCACCAACAAAAATGCAAAAGAATTTCATGGATGTACTCTTGGAGCAAATATTGGCATTATATAGACTGTCACTTTAAGGAGAAGAAACAGACAGGATGTGAGGGTGACAAAGGTGATGTGCACCATTAGAGCCTAAACATTCACATTCAAAAAATGCAGCAGCCCCATGGAAACGTCACCACCAGAAGATTTAATGGCAATAGCTAAAAGTGACTCTTTATGGGAGAACACTTTCTAGCTAACCTGGAAGAGAAGGCTGAGCCAAAACATAGTTTATAACATTCCAGCATGGAAGGAGTGGTCATCTTTCAGGGACTTATCGTATAATACCATATAAACTCATCTGGGCTCTCAGAACACAAGTAAAAATCAAAATTAGTTTTGAGCAAAATGATGGGGAAATTCAGAAGGTAGTAAATAAAAAATTAGAACTTGACAGGCCTACCAGTATGTTACTTCATCCATCTCTAAGAAAGCTGTATTTAACTGCTGCAAAAGTTAAAGGCAAGCAAAGCTTTGAGAGATTCAGCATTCTTGGCCAAATAAGAAGGCAAAAGGAATTTAGTTTTATGCTGACTGTAACAATCCAAAGCACTTTTATCATGCCCTAAAGGCAGTGTGAATTGTCCTTCATTCTCAAAGAGGATCATGCCATCAGGAAGATGATGTCATAACTTGTATTTGAGTGAAGGAGAGCTGTGCAAAGTCACCAACCTCACTTTATTCTTCTGAGCTTTCTGGGTTCAGTGGCCAGATACAGATTAATTATCTTAATTAACTGTAGATGGTCAAAGATGTAGTGGGACACCTTGTTTTTTTTAAGCCAAGATCTTTTCAATTTCTCAGTCTGACTGAGGAAATGCAGATTCAGTGATTAGGCCTGTTTAAGAAGTAAATCAAGGGATGGTACCTTCAATAAAAAAAACAAATCAAACTTTGATGGGAAGACCTTCAAGTCACTGGCCTGAGGAGAAACCATTGCTATTTACATTCACTCTCAGTCATAAGTTGCCTCCCCCCACCAAAAAAAAACATAGAGTGGTGTTTGGGCAGACTTATTGTTGGCCAATAAATGACAGTCAGAGTGAACTGGGTTTAAGGTTGTGTGGTTATGGGTTGTCCTTTGTTCTGGAAGAGGACCATGACATCAGGAAGATGATGCCAGGACTTGCAGTTGAATTGGATTTAAGAGCTGGAAGGATGTGCCATGTCACCAGTCTGAGCAGGCTAACTTTCTCCTCCAGAGCCATCTGGGTCCAGATAGAGATCAGGAAAACTGGAGATGGCCAAGTGCCCTAAAGGCTGTATATGAGCCAAAGCCCTATCCACCTATGGTGCACCTCAACTACTCAGGGCTGATGGAACCACATGGATCAGTGACAAGGACATGATTCTGGAGAGCTGGGCTGAACATTTCCACAGCATTCCTAAGCGGTCATCTTTAAACTCTGTTGAAGCTACAGACCACGTACTTCAGGTTGTACTCCATTCTTCTCAAGCTATTACCCAACTAATGGGCAGTCTCACAATTTACAGTTCTTGTTAACAAAAAGAGAGCTACTATAAGCATTTTAAAACGGCCAATTTTTTTTTTCTGTTTTCCTTAATTGCTTTGCACAACAGACCTAAGGACAGTATTACTGGAGCAATGGGTAGACAGAATTTAACATCTCTTGGGGCATAATTACAGCTTGTTCTGCAAAATAGATGGATCAGGTTACAATTCTGCCAAGAATGACTGATTGTGCCAGATTTTTAATATCCCCTCCAACATTTGTCCCTTCCCCCATCTATCTTTGTAGCCTGACAGGTATAAGAAGATATCTCAAGATTGTTTTAATTAGCATTTTTGTAATAAATAATGATTTTGAGAATTTTTCTCATATGACTGTAACTAGTTGTGATTTCTTCAGTCAGAAACTGCCTGTTCCTAGCCCTTGACCATTTAGAATTGGAGAATGACTCTTATTTTTTTTGATTTGACCAAGTTCTTTATATATTTTGAGGTATAAGACCTTTGTGAGTAACTGTCCATAAATCTCCCCCCCACACACCCCCAAAATTTTCTTGTTTTCTTCTGATCTTGGCTACATTGGTTTTGGTTGTACTTAAACCTCTGTAATTTAATGTAACTGAAAAATATTCATTTTGCACCTCACCATGCTATCTCGTTTATTCATAGTTTACCTCTCCCTAAGTCTGAATAGTAAGATGTGCCATAATGATCTTTAAATTTCCTGTATCTTCCTTTATATCTGGATTATGTATACATTTAGACCTTATTTTGGTAAGTGGAGTATGATATTCATCTCTGTCCAATTTCTGACAGATTACTTTCTTCCCAATTTTCACCAAATCAGGGATACTTATCACAAAAATTTATCTTGACATTTTTCAAACACAAAGTTAATAATCTATTCTACTCAACTACCTTTCTGTCTCCTAGGCAGCACCAGGCACTTACAAAAAATGTTATCAATATTTTTTAAAATTTCTCTGTTTTTAACTCATGGAATAAAATAAGCATTTTTGTTAACATGATATAATAAAAAAATAGATCATTGTACATGAAGTAGCAAATCAATTATGTAAAACATCCTGTTCCAATAATAAAGTTATCATGTAAATTTCTTTCTTTTTATTTCATTTCCCTCCTTCCTTTCCACTAGAGATGGCTACCATCAGATACAAACATGTACACCTATGTAAAATCATTCCAAACGTACTTCTATTCATCAGTTCTTTCTCTTTAACATTCTCTTAATAACAAGAGAATAACATTCCCTTGGTACTACTTTCTGTCTTCAATATTTTGTTTAAGTCTTTCCATGTTTCTTCTAAAATCATCAAGGTTATCATTTCTTGTAGCACAGTATTACTTCATCACAAATATCTACTACAACTTGGTCAGTCATTCCCCAGTTGAAGGGTAACCAGGTCATTGCCAAGACAAAAAGAGCTGCTATAAATATTTGAGAATATATAGGTTCTTTACCTTTTTCCCTAATCATCTATGTAAATACAGACCCAGCAGGGGTATTGCTGGGTCACAGGATATAGGCAGTTTAATCACATTTTGGGCATAATTCCAGATTACTCTGCAAAATGGTTAAGTTCACAATTCCACCAACAATTAATTAGTATCCCAAATCCTCTCCAACATTTATCAGTGTCCCTTTCAATCATTTTAGCCAATTTGGTAGGTATAAAATGATAACTTAAGAATTCCTTTAATTTATATTTCTCTACTCAATACTGATTTAGAGTATTTTTTTCATATGACTATAAATTATTTGAATTTCTCCATTAGAAAACTGCTTGTTCAAACACTTTGACCATTTATCAATTAGGGAATGACTTAAATCTTATAGATTTTACCAAAATCTTTGTATATTTTATATATTTGAGATATGAAAACATTTTCTGAGAAACCTTACCTAAAATTCTCCCCTCACCTCATTTTTCTACTTGCCTTCTGATCTTGGTTACACTGCTCTTATGTGTACAAAACATTTTTAATTTAATGTAATCAAATATCCATGTCACATCTCATTCTTTTTCAGTTCTTGTTTATTCATAAATTGTTCACCTGTCCAATAAGGCTGATAGGTAACATGTTCCATGATCTTCAAATTTCCTTACAATATCTCTCTTTCAATTTAGATCATGTATCTATCCATTTTGACTTTATCATGATAAACTCTAAAATGTTAGTGTGTGCCCAATTTCTGTCACACTTCTTTCCAGCTTTCCCAACAATTTTCCCTAAATAATGAATTCTTGCTCCAAAATCTTGTCTTTACACTTCTCAAATAGATGGTAACTATTTATTTTCTACTGTATGCAAATTGTACATCTGCTGTGCTCCACTGAACTATTTTTCTAGAGTTTTGATAATTACTGCCTTATAATACAGTTGAAGATCAAGTTCTGCCAAATTTCTTTCCTTCACATTATTTTTTCTTCTTTTCATAGTTTTGACCTTTTGTTCTTTCAAATGAGTTTTTTTTATTATCATTATTTTCTAACTCAGTAAAATAAGGTTTTGGTGATTTCACTGGGAAGGAACTGAAGGTATGAATTAATTTAGAGCAGGGGTGGGGAAGCTATGGTCTTCTAGGTATTTGGGTAAATTTGACTGCATACAAATTTTATACAATAAATCCTTTCATTAAGGAGATTTGTTTTGTGAAGTTTGGATCAGTGAAAGGGCTGCACTTGAGGACCCCAGGGCCACATTGGGCCTTAAGGTCACAGATTACCTCCTCTTGCTCTAGAATTACTGTAATTAAGGTATCTTTTACTTTGCTAATATAATTAATTGTTTCAACTAATTTTTTAATTGAGTCTTCAGGATTTTCCATGGATTTCATCATATCATCTGCAAAGAGATATTTTTATTATCTCATTGCCTCATCTCATTCCTTCTGTTTCTTTTTTTTTTCTTATTTATATTCTAGGATTTTCAATATACTATTGAATAATATTGGTGACAATGGCCATCCTCAGTGATCATTGGAACTTACTGGGAGAGCTGCTAACTTCTCCAAATTATAAGTAACTCTTGCTGACAGTTATAGGTGAGTTTTTAAAATCAATTTAAGGAAAAATCCATTTCCCCTAAACTTTCAAGTGTTTCTAATAGAAATGAACATTTTCTTTGATCAAAAGCTTATTCTTCAGCTATTGATATATTCATGATTCTTGTTAATGATGTAACAGATCATGTGTATAATTTTCCTTAGGTAAAACCATTCCTGCCTTCCCTGTATAAATTCCATTTGGTCACAATGTAGAATCTTTGCATCTGGCATCTGTAGACATTAATGGAATTGCTCTATAATGATCTTTTTTATTCTTCCAGATTTGACTATTAATATCATATTTGTTTCATGAAATGATTTGGTAGTTTCCTTTCTTTACCATTTTTCCAAATCATTTATTTAGTACCTGAATTACTTGACCTTTAAAGGTTTGATTGGATAGAATTCCCTTGCAAATCCTTCTGCTCTGTTGCTTAAATCTTAGGAAGCTCATTTGTGATCAGTTCAATTTCTTTTTCTAGAACAAGATGATTTAGATATTTTATTCTTTTCCTGTTAATTCCATGAGAATAAAGTTGCAGCATGAGCAGCTATCCCCTCTCATCTGCTCCCTCTGTCTTACTTCTTCCCTTTAGAACTTGTTAGTATGTACTAACTTCTCCATTTTACCTGTACCTAGCCAACTTTATTTTTTAGAATCAACCCATCATACTCAACACAGATTAAATTTTTCTTTCAAACTCCCCAAGGAATGATGGCATTATTAAAGTTACTGATAACATTTTCACATGTAAAAAGTAAACAGTTTGACCTTGCCGAGAGCCTTATAATGGATCTCTAAAGTTTATCTTATGTTTCTCCTGGATTTTCCACGTCCAATAAGCCACTGAGTTCTGCTCTTCTACTCAAATACCTGAATGTCTTTTACTTCATTAAATGTCCTTTTTTTTTTTCCATTCAGGATTACACTCAGCTGTGCTGTATTTTTGGTTACTAGTCCAGCTCCCTGGCTCTATGAAATACAACATGCCCAGCCCTATAGTCTTTTAATGTAGAAAATCTATTCTTGTGTTATCTTGATTCTAGCTCCACAGTATTGACGTTGTGATTTTCTTGTTGCTTCTAGCATTTTCTATTTAACTTGGGAGCTCTGAAACTTGGCTCTAATGTGCCTGTAAGTTTTCATTTTGGTATCTCTTTCAGGGGGTGAATGGTGAATTTTTTCCTATTTTTACTTTATTTCTTATTCTATAACTTGAGGTCAATTTTCCTTCATAATGTCTTGAAATACTGTACCTAGATTCTTTTTTTTATCATACCTTTCAGGTAGTGTAAGAATCCTTACATTGTATCTCCTTAAAGTATTCTCAATAGCTTTTGTTTTTCTAATGAGGTGTGTCATATTTCCTTCTACTTTTTCATTGTTTTGGGTTTTAGTATTTCTGGGTATCTTATAATATCATTAATTAATCATGCCCAATTACAATTTTTAAGAAGCTATTTTGTTTCTCAACTTTTTGGATCTGTTTTTCTAATTGGTTGATTTTTTTCAAAATTTTGATTTTCTGTACTGCTTAGTTTTTCCCTTATTTTGTCCTCAGTCCCTCATTAAATTCTCAGAATGGTGGTGCCTTTTTAAGTTCTTCCAAGAACTCTTTTTGGCCTTGTGACCATTTGAAATTTCTCTTTGAAGTAGGAGTGCTGTTTTTCATATTTCACTTTCTTCCAGTGAGAATGAATTCAGATCTTAATCTCCCGTACCTGACTGATGGCAAGTAATTTAACTTGAAAATGCTGAAAGCCATGTATGAAGTATAGAGAACTGGTGTACACAGATGACTATGTACTCAAGGCAGCTTCTGAGGCTGAGATGTAAGAGTATGAATCCATTCTCTGCCACTTGTTCCTCATCTTGTACTGACAACACCAAGAAAAGAAAGAAAATATCCTCACCCAGGGACAGCTGGTTCTGGATATTCTCCAGCATGACCTCCTTGTATAGCTCTTTCTGAGACTGGTCCAAGAGCCACCACTCCTCCTCAGTGAAGTCCACAACCACATCCTTGAATGTCACCAGCTCCTAAATCATCAGAAGTCACATGATTAAGAGCTCAAAGAGAGACTCAACAATTCATCTAGCCCAACCCTCCTCAACTTGGAAGAGGAAAATGCAGCCCAGGGAAGGGCTTTGCCTACAACTCATGTAACCTTTATGACTGTCAGAGCCAATACTTGAGACTAGTCATTAAGAGCCCAATTAATTATTAAGAAAAGCATTTTCTATCTGAAATGAGAATCATAAAAGCTGGAAAAATCTCTTTCTATACAATGCTTAAGCCCAATGGAATTAGGAAAAAGGCAAGTACTCCATCAGTAAGGTACGTGGAGGAGGTCTGAGGAGTCAAAGCTGGAATTCACCTGAGCTCTCCCCCAAACCCTTCAAATACCTGTAGAAAGTGACTCTGAACAAATTCTAGAGCAGCACCCACAAAGAGACAGAGTGAAGCAGATGTCCAGCCCAAGACAACATGGAAGATCAACTGGAAGAGTCTGTTGTACTGGGCTAAGAGAGGAGAGCAGTCTATCCTAGGCCACACCAGCACAAAACTGGCCTCGGGAAAGCTGGAACAGGCCTTGGTTACCTGCATCACTGGGAGCAGTTTCTTGACTTATCAGCCTACAGATTCCAGAGGTGAGTAGAAGGTCAGCAGAAGGGGTATATGGGAACTGGGTCAGAGAGAAGTGCAATCCAGTACAGGCTGTCCAGTACACTTGGTAGGAGCAGGCCTTGGGAGTGATTGAATCAGCTGTGGCAGCAGCAACAGTGGCTACTCCTGAAGTTATCAGCCCACAGATGGAATGTTTGAAAGTCACATTTTTCAGCTTCCAAGAGCCAAGATGATGGAGTAAGCAATAAGATGCTCTCACCCTCCCTGACTGAACATGAAAAGCCCAGAGAATATTGCCCCAGGAAAGATCGTGGAATAGTGGAGCCAGCAGAAAGATGAGGTGCAGCAGGCTTTTTGTACCATAGACTAGGGGGATTAATGGGAAATATCCCTCCTGCTGTGGCTGAAGAGAACCAAAAAAGGATGGGAAGTGTCCCAGTAGCCAGTGGCAAGCCCTCCTCAGGGAAACAGGGAAGAGATCCTAAGCCCCAGGATTGTGGAACAGGTAAGTGCCAACACCAGGCACACACCAGCCACTACCAGCAGCTCAAGCTTAGCACCAGGTAAACTATCAGATCACTAGAGTTTGCAACTACCAGCACCTGAGACCCCAGCACACAAAACCTGTAACCAGGCCCCTAGTCCCTGACAGAAGAAGCCTGGGACAGTGCCCCCTATGCCACAAAAGCAGAGATGAACTTACAAAGCCAGAAAAAGGCAAACAACATGAACAAAAAGCAACAAGAAAAGCAATGACAATAAATAAAGAAATATCATGGTGACAGGGAAGATCAAAACACAAATTCAGGAGAGGACAACATTGACAATACACCTAAATCTGAAACCTTAAAGGAGAGTATGTACTGATCTCAAGACCAAAAAGCATTTTTGAAACAGCTTAGGAAGGATTTCAAAAGTCAATAACTGAATGATTCCATTTACAATACATCTGACAAAATGGAAGGAAAATACACTGAAGAAAACAACCCCTTCAAAAAGAGAATTGGCCAAATGAAAGAAAAGGAGGTACTTAAAAGCTAGCTGGAGAAAACAACTCATTAAAAATTAGACTTGGGCAAGTGAGAGCTAATGGCTCTATGAGACATCAAGAATCAGTTAGCCAAAAAATTAATAGAAGAAAATGTAAAATACCTCCTTGGAGAAACAACAGACCTGGAAAACAGATCCAGAAGAGATAAATTAAGAATTGCTGGTCTACCTAAAAGTCATGATAAAAAAAAAAGGCCTGGACAGCATCTTTCAAGAAATGATCAAGGAGAACTGTCCTGTGGTCTGAGAAGTAGAAGGTAAAATCATCATCAAAAGAATGCATCAATCGCTTCCTGAAGGAGATCCCAGGCTGAAAACCACAAAGAATATTGTACCCAAATTCCAGAATTAACAGGTCAAGTAGAAAACACTGCAAGCAGCCATAAAGAAACAATTCAAATATCATGAATACACAGTTAGGACGTAGCACCTTCTACATTAAAAGATAACAGGAATTGCAATATGGTATTCCATCAGTCGAAAGAGCTTGAATTGCAACCAAGAATCAACTACCCAGCAAAAATGAGCACAGTTGTTCAGGGGAGGAATTTGCAAATTCAATGAAATAGACAACTTCCAGACTTTCCTGGTGAAATGACCAAAGCTCAATGGAAAATATAACATTCAAATACAAAACTGAAGAGAGGTATGCAAAGATAAACAGAGAAGTAAAAGAAAACATGTTTTCAAATGAGGACAAACTGCATCCTCCCATGGAAAGATGATACATAAAACTCGAGAACTGTATCTTTACTAAAGAGTTTTAATGGGAGAAGAGGAAAGGAAAGAGATAAAAAAAGAAGGGTAAATAACATCACACAATGAGGCAGGAGTATCTATTACAGTGGAGAGAAAGAAGAGTGATGAACATTGTTTGAACCATATTCTGATCAGATATGGCTCAAGGAGGGAATAACATACTCAGGTATAGAAATCTAACTTATCATATAGGCAGTAAGAGAGGAAAGGGGAAAGAGAAGGGAAGTGGGGAAAAAGTTAGGGAAGAAATAGTAAAGGAAAAGGGAAAGAAATGAGAAGGGGACTGATAGAAGGGAGGAGATTGATGTGGGTGTTGGTTAAAAGCAAAACTCTACTGAGAAGAAAAGAGAAAGAAAAGTATAACGATGGAGAGTATAACAAAGAAAATATAATAACAAACGTATAATAGCATGGAGAGAAAGACTCAGAAAGTAATCAAAACTGCGAATGTGAATGAGATGAACTCTCCCACAAAATGGAAGGGGAAATAGAATCAATTAAAAACCATAATCCCACAATATGTTGTTTGTAAGGAACACATTTGAAACAGAGGGATATAAATATTTTTGTACATATGGGTCCTTTCCCCATTATTATGGTATCTTTGGGATGATGTCTCTAAGGTATCTCATACAAGGTTGGCTAACATGACAAAACAGGAACATGATGTTGGACGTGTGGGAAAGTTGGAACACTAATTCATTGTTGGTGTAGTTGTGAGCTGATCCAAGCATTCTGGAGGGCAATTTGGAACTATGCCCAAAGGGCTATGAAAATGTGCATGCCTTTTGAATCAGTAATACTGCACATCCTGGGCTATATGCCAAAAATATCATACAAGTGGGAAAAGGAACCAAAATGTAAAAAAATATTTATAGCAGCTCTTTTTGTGGGGGCCAAGAACTGCAAATTAAGGGGATGTCCCTCAATTGGGAAATGGCTGAACAAGTTGTGGTATATGAATGCAATGTAATAATATGTTTTATAAGAAATGATGAGTAGACACACTTTAAAAATCCTGAGAAGACTTATATGAACTGATGCTTAGGGAAGTGAGCTCAACAAGTGAGAACACAGGACCCAGAAAGAGCCAACAGTATGGGATGACTGATTTTGATAGACTTAGCTATTCTCAGAAATGTAAGGACCTAAAACAATTTCAAAGGATTCATGAGGGTAAATGCTATCCACATCCAGAGAAGAAAATATGGAGTCTGAATGCAGATTGTAGCATACTGTTAGCTCTTTGTTTTTCTTTCTTAAGGTTTCTCCCATTGGTTCTAATTCTTCTATGCAACATGACTAATGTGAAAATGTGTATAATAGGAATGTATGTGTAAAGTCATACCCTTTTGCATGTCATCTTGAGGAAGGAGGGGCAGATAATTTAAAACTTATGGAAGTGTATACAAAAACAAAAATTAATAAATTTTAAAAAAGAAACAGAGGGATACACGCAGGGTAAAGGTGAAAGGCTGGAACAGAATATATTGTACTTCAGCTGAAGCAAAAAAAAACAAAACAGCAGGGGTAGCACTCCTAATCTCAAAGAAAGTAAAAGCAAAAATAGATAAGTAAGGAAACTCTATCCCATTAAAGGGCACCATAGACAATGAAGAAATATTACTAAATATATATGCATCAAGTGGTAATAGCATCCAGATTCTTAGAGAAGTGAAGCAAGTTACAGGAGTAAGTAGAAAGCAAAAATCTACTAGTGAGGCACCTTAACATCCCCCACTCAGAAGTACATGAATCTAACCATAAAATAAACAGGAAAAGAAGTTAAAGAGGTGACTAGAATTGGAAAAGTTAGATAAGGTAGATTTCCAGAGAAAATTCAATGGGGATACAATGGAATATACTTTTCCTCAGCAGTGCATCACACCTACACAAAAACTCACCATGTACTAGGGCACAAAAACCTAACAGTTCAATGCAGAAAGTCAGAAATAAGAAATGCATCTTTTTCAGGTCATGATGGAATAAAAATTACAATAATAAAGGGTCATGGAAAGAGACTAAAAATTAATTGGAAACTAAATCATCTAATGCTAAAAAATGAGTGGGTCAAACAACAAATCATAAAAACACTCAATAACTTCATACAAAACAATGACAAAAATGAGACAACACCAGAACTTAAGTGATACAGTGAAAGTGCTTCTTAGGAGAAGTTTTATATCTCTAAATACTTACATGAGTAAAATGGAAAAGAAGGTCAATGAATTGGGCATGCAACTAAAAAAGCTAGAAAAAGAACACATTACAAATCTCCAGTTGAAAACCAAATTGGAAATACTAAAAATCAAAGGACAGATTAATAAAATTAAAAGAAAACTATTAAAAAAACAAATAAACAAATTTATTAAAAATAAATAAATTATGACAAAAACCATAAAATACATAAAACTTTGGTTAATTTGATTAAAAAAGCAGAAAGAAAACCTAATTTCCAGTATCAAAAATGAAAAGGGTGAATTTACCACCAATGGAGAGGAAAATAAAGAAATTGCCTTATTAGTGTCAACTTACCTGTCTCCATCTAAAGAAGAAAAATCTACCTTTAGAATGGGAATTCACCAGTACAATTTTGATACAATTTGGATCACAGCCCACAGAGTGCAGTCCAGCCTTGCCTGTTCAGCATGGACAGGACCAGAGCAGGCTTCAGGGTGACACTGTAAGCAGCTGCGGTTCCCAGATTCCTCAACCCACAAATGCCAAAGGCAGCTTCACAGGTCAATGAGAAACCACTTTCACCTGGGTGAGAAGGGAGCAGGGTCTTCCCCTTGCCTCAGCTCCAGGTGGCAGCAGCATCTGCTTTTGGAATCCTGGCCTAAAGACATGATCTGGACATCAGCCCTGAGTGGCAGTCCTGGGGTGAGGAGGAATACTGGCTGGTGCTAGTTCTGGAGAGGGAATTCTACTCGCAGATCCTGGGCAGAAAATTTGTGGTTGCTCTCAGGCCAGAGCTCATGGCAAGAAAGGAGTAAACTCCTCTCCCTTGATTGTGCCACCCTGGAGGAACTGAGAACTTACTGGTCTCCAGAGTTTGTACCCTCCTCATGACAAAGAACTCAAAAGTCAAGTTACTGCCTGGGAAAATGCTCACAAAAGGGAAATAAGACTATAGAAGGCTACTTTCTTGGTGAACAGGTATTTTCTTCCATCCTTTCAGATGAGGAAGAACAATGCATACCATCAGAGGAAGACATAAAAGTCAAGGCTTCTGCATCCAAAACCTCGAAAATAAATATGCAATGGTCTCAGGCCATGGAATAGTTCAAAAAGGATTTTGAAAACCAAGTAAGAGAGGTGGAGGAAAAATTGGGAAGGGAAATGAGTGATGCAAAAAAAATCATGAAAAGTAGGTTAACAGCTTGCTAAAGGAGACCCAAAAAAATGCTTAAGGAAATAATACCTTTAAAAATAGACTAACCCAAATGGCAAAAGAGGTCCAAAAAGTCAATGAGGAGAAAAATGCTTTAAAAAGTGGAATTAGCCAAATGGACAAGGAGTTTCAAAAGCTCACTGAAGAAAATAATTCTTTAAAAAGTAGAATGGAGCAGATAGGAGCTAATGACTTTATGTGAAATCAAGAAAATACAAAACAAAACCAAAAGAATGACAAAATAGAAGACAATGTGAAATATCTCATTGGAAAAACAACTGACCTGCAAAACAGATCCAGGAGAGACAATTTAAAAATTATGGGACTACCTGAAAAACATGATTAAAAAAAGAGCCTAGACATCATCTTTCATGAAATTATCAAGGAAAACTGCCCTGATATTCTAGAACCAGAGCATGAAATAAATATTAAAAGAATCCACCAATCACCTCCTGAAGGAGATCTGAGAAGAGAAACTCCTAGCAATATTGTAGCCAAATTCAGAGTTCTCAGGTCAAGGAGAAAATACTGTAAGCAGCTAGAAAGAAACAAGTATTGTGTAAATGCAATCAGGATAACATGAGATCTAGCAGCTTCTACGTTAAGGGATCAAAGGGCTTGGAATATGATATTCCAAAAGTCAAAGGAACTCAGATTAAAACCAGGAATCACCTACCCAGCAAAACTGAGCAAAAGACTTTAGGGGGAAAATGGTCATTCAATGAAATAGAAGACTTCCAATTATTCTTGATGAAAAGACCAGAGCTGAACAGAAAATGTGACTTTCAAACACAAAAATCAAGAGAAGCATGAAAAGGTAAACAGGAAAGAGAAATCATACAGGACTTACTAAAGTTGAACTGTTTGTATTTTCTACATAGAAAGATAATATTTGTTACTCTTCAAACTTTTCTTGATATTTGAGTAGCTGGAGGGATTACACACACACACAGAGGGCACAGGGTAAGTTGAATAGGAAGGGATGATATCTAAAAAATAAAATTAAGGGGTGAGAGATGAATATATTGGGAGGAGAAAGGGAAAAATGGAATGGGGCAAATTATCTCTCAAAAAAGAGGCAGGAAAAAGTTTTTCAATGGAGGGGAAAAGGGGGGAGGGTGAGAGGGAAAAAGTGAAGCTTACTCTCATCACATTTGGTTTAAGGAGGGAATAACACGCACACTCAATTTGGTATGGTATGGAAAGTAGGGGAGAAGGCGATAAGTGGGGTGGGGGATGATAGAAGGGAGGGCAAATGGTATGAGGGAGTAATTAGAAGTAAACACTTTTGGGGAGAGATAAGATCTAAAGAGAGAACAGAATAAATAGGGAGCAGAATAGGATGGAGGGAAGTACAGTTAGTCTTTCATAACATGACTATTATGGAAGTTTTTACAAAACTACACATATATAGCCTATATTGAATTGCTTGTCTTCTCATTGGGG
Organism: Notamacropus eugenii; assembly: GCF_028372415.1. Classification (NCBI taxonomy): domain Eukaryota; kingdom Metazoa; phylum Chordata; class Mammalia; order Diprotodontia; family Macropodidae; genus Notamacropus; species Notamacropus eugenii. Next base: position 21,204,141 of record NC_092876.1, read on the forward strand.
ATGGATGGGGAGGGAGGAAGGGAGAGAAGTTGGAACTCAAAAGTTGTGAGAACAAGTGTTGAGAATTTTATTTGCATGCAACTGGGAAATAAGAAATACAGGTAATAGGGCACAGAAATCTATCTTGTGCTACAAGAAAAGACAGAAGATGAGGATAAGGAAGGGAGGGATGTGATAGAAAGGAGGGCAGATTGGGGAAAGGGGTAATCAATGCACGGTGTTGTGGGGCAGGGGGAGAGGAAAGATGGGGAGAAAATTTGGAACTCAAAATCTTGTGGAAATGAATGTGGAAAACAAAAATAAATAAATAAATAAAAAAAACTGTGCCCTTAAGCACAAAGCTTTGAGTCAACTGTGTGATATCTATAGTAGCTGTTATTATGCTGAAGTATCTGAGAATGTACTGCATATCCAGGAATGACACAGTTTTTGAAATATAACACATTGATTCAGTATTCACTTACCTTCCTAAATGCATCAAAAATGAACACACTCAATTGTAAAAATATTTGTTGTGTCTGTAACTTTTTTCCTTAGAAATATTAAGATTTCTCTGATGACAAAAATAGAAAAGTAGACCTCATATCATATGAATTTATTTTCTATATTTTTCACTATGATCATAGAACAAAGATATGTGCTCTAAATTGTTTTCAAATATTCTGTCCACATGGAAACTTACAATGGATGAGGAGAATATGAGAATCAGGTAAAATTAGAAATGAAAGGTGTTAACAACAATGAAATGGCCTTATTTTGCTGTAGCAATATAATTACCAAGTGCAAGGCTTTGGTTTAATAAAATCATTTTTCAAAAGCTGGTGAGATATGTGTATTTTTAGCCATAATATGTCCTAAACTAATGCATTCCTCCCTTTTCTGCTGTTGTGTATTGCATTGGGTCAGATACGTATTCCAACATTTCAAAATGTACCAATCAGTATAAACATACTGATGTCTTAAGAGATAATAAAAAAGGCATTTTTCCCTGAAAAGAAAAAAAATTCAAATAAAATTCAAGTACTGCTACAAAAAAAAAAAAAAGGTAAGGAGATGAACAGAATTTTAGAAAAGTTAGGTATGGCAGACCTCTGGAGAAAATTGAATGGGGATACAATGCAATATAATTTTCCTCAGCAGTATTTGGCACCTACACAAAAACTGATCATATACTAGGGGTTAAAAACCTCACAATCCAATGCAGAAAGGCAGAAATATGAAATGCATCTTTCTCAGGTCATGACTGAATAAAAATTATATGTAATGAGACTAAAAATTAATTGGAAACTAAATAATCTAATCATAAAAAATGAGTGGATCAATCAACAAAGCATAGAAACAATGAATAATTTCATACAAGAAAATTACAATAATGAGACAATGTAGCAAAACTTAAGGGATACAGTGAGAGGAGTTCTTAGGAGAAGTTTTATATCTCTAAATGCTTATATGACTAAAATAGAAAAAGAATTCTATAGCCAGAAAAAGAACACATTAAAAATCTCCAATTAAACACCAATTGAGAAATATTTATAACCAAAAGAGATGACTAAAATTAAAATTAAGGAAACTGTTGAACTAGTAAATAAAACTATCAGCTAGTTTTATGGAAAAATCAATAAAATACAAGAACCTTTGGTTAATTTGTTTTAAAAAAAGACAGCTAGGTGACACAGTGAATAGAGCACTGGCCCTAGAGTCATGAAGACCTGAATTCAAATCTGGCCTCAGACACTTGACACACTTACTAGCAGTGTGACCCTGGGCAAGTCACTTAACCCCATTTGCCTTGCCTGCCCCCCTCCAAAAAAAGGGAAAAGGATAAATTTAACACTAATGAAGAGGAAGTTAAAAAAATGATTAGGAACTATTTTGCTCAACTGTAAGCCAGCACTAGAAATACTAGTTTTAGCAATAAGACAAGAATTAGTTGAATTAATTGAAGGAATTAGAATAGGCAAAGAAACAAAGCTATCACTCTTTGCAGATGATAGGATGATATACTTAGAGAAGCCTAGGGAATCAAGTACAAAACTACTTGAAATAATAAACAACTTTAGCAAAGTTTCAAGATACAAACCCACATAAATCATTGGCATTTCTGTATGTTACTAGCAAAACCCAACAGCAAGAGATAGAAAGAAAAATTCCATTGAAAGTTACCATAGACATCATGAAATATTTGGGAGTCGACCTGCCAAACCCAGAACTATATGAACACAATTACAAAACACTTTTCACACAAACAAGTCATTTCTAAATAACTGAGAAAATATCACTTCTTATGGGTAGGCTGAACTAATATAACAACAATGATAATTCTACATAATTTATTTATTCAGTGTCATACCAATCAAATGACCAAAATTTGTTTTACAGAGCTATCAAAAATATTACAATTCACCTGGAAGAACAAAAGGTTCAGAACATGAAGTGAATTAATGAAAAGAAATGCTAAGGAAGGTGGCCTAGCCATACCAGATCTGAAATTGTATTATAAAGCAGCAATCATCAAAACTACTTGGTACTGGCCAAGAAATAGAGCAGTAGATAAGCAGAATAGTCTAGGTACACAAGACAAAGTAGTCAGTGACTGTACTAATCTATTGTTTGATAAACCCAAAGATCCATTTCAGGGATAAAATAATCACTATTTGACAAAAACTGCTGAGAAAACTGGAAAAGAGGATGGCAGGAACTGGGCATAGACTAACATCTTAAAGCATATACCAAAATAAAATCCAACATGATTTCGATATAAAGGCTGATACTATAAGCAAATTAGGAGCGCAAGGAATAGTTTATGTGTCAGACTTATGGAGAATGGAGAAAGTGATGACCAAACAAGAGATAGAGAAGATTATGAAATGCAAAATGGATAATTTTGATTACATTAAATTAAAAAAGTTTTGCACAAAAAGGCAACAGAGCCAAAATTAGGAGGGAAGCAGAAAGAAGGGAAAAAATTTTTACAATAAGTATTTCTGATAAAGGCCTCATTTCTAAAATATATACTAAAGTGAGTCAAATTTATCAGAATACAAGTCATTCCCCAATTCATAAATGGCCAAAGGATATGAAGAGGCAGTTTTTGGAGGAAGAAATTGAAACTATCTAAAGTCATATGAAAATACACTAAATCACTATTGATTAGAGAAATGCAAATTTAAACAACTCTTAGGTACCACATCCCACCTCTCACATTGCTAACATGACAAAACAGGAAAATTGTAAATAGTAGCAATGTTGGAAAACTGGAACACTAATTTATTTTTGGTGGAGTTGTTAACTGCTGCCACAATTCTGGAGATAAAAAAGTGCACATTCTTTGACCTAGCAATGCCACTTCTAGGGCTGTATCCCAAAAGTATCAGCCAAATGGGAAAAAGCCTAACATACTGAAAACTGAGGGGATGCCCATCAACTGGGGAATAACTGAAGAAGTTATGGTATATGAATGTAATGGAATACTATTTTACTCTAACAAATGATATGCAGGCAGACTTCAGAAAAATCTGGAAAGACTTATATGCACTGATGCTGAGTGATGCGAGCAAAACCAGAACACTGGAAACATTACAAGCAATATTGTATAATGGCCAGCTTTGGGAGACTTAACTCTTCTCACCACAGCAAGGAACTAAGACAATTCCAAAAGACTCATGATGCAAAATGCTTTTCATATCCACAGAAAGAACTGTGGAGTCTGACTGCAGATGGAAGCGTACTATTTGCTCCTTTTTTCTTTTGTTGTTTTGTTTGTTCTTTCTGGTTCCTACCATTCATTCTAATACATCTTGTCAACATAACTAATGTGAAAATGTTTAATATGTAGAGCATACATTAGATCCCACAGAATCTTAGGGAGGGAGGAGAGAAGGGAATTAGAGGAAAATGGCTCAAAAGGTTATGAAAGTGAATGTTGAAAACCAGAAATAAATAAAATAATTTTTAAAAAGATTCTGTGGAGAAGAGATAAGGTCATCTGAAATTACTCCCACAAGGGTCCAGAATGACTTATTAAGAAAATTCAATGAAGACTTTGTGAGAAGCTGATAAGTAGTGTGTATTCTTATGTATGGGTGGGTGTGTGTGGGGGGACACAATGAACAGTAATTACTGAGGAAAAAACAAAGAAAAAGGAATGATTTCCTAAAAGTCTGAAATAAATTCTTAACTAGATGAAATAGGATTCTAAAGAGAGATCACTCACAAACTAGCCTCAAGTGAGTGGAATGAAACTGTTCCCAACGAAGTGAAGAAGAGTTCTCTATTTTTATACCGAGGGGTTGAGAGGACACTGGCTATGATTTGTCACAGTCAAAAGCATCTGCTGCCATTGCTTTATCAATGCTTGCAATCTTTCAAGGAATATATTCATTCATTATATTATTTAATTATAGAGGGGAAAAAGTAACCATGTGGGGAAGGAGGTTCCTTGATTCAATAAAAATGTAACATTTTATGAGCTGGGGTTGGAGACTGAGCTCATGCATAAGAGACACTGACACTATTAATGAAAAATGAATTATTTCAACATGCCACTGAAACGCAAGAACACTGGGGATCAGGAGTCAAGAAGCAGACAGAGGGAAATCATACAAGACAGTGGCCATATCTGTAAAGCCTTTGGTAGTTGGGAGGGCTCATCTATTTGTCCAACCTGCTACATGTAGAACACATGTTCAGCCAATGCACTTGGCATTCAACGTTTTTCCATCTCATTTTCTTCCATTTCCAAGAGAAAGATGAGTCAGTTTTTCTATTATTTTAGACCAATTCTCTTTCATGTGGGTAAAAATCTCTTTTCACTTCTGTCAGACTGATTTTGTTGAAAACATTTACCTTCTATTCATAACCTGTATTTTACTTTTACTTCCTCTTAACCCTTTCTAGTCTTCTTGTACCTTGGTCCTCTTCTCCTCTCACCTAGGAACACTGGTCTGATTCCAGACCAAGACCCTCCATCCCCTGACTTGAGCTTCCTGTCTTCCTTCTTAACTCAGGTAACATCTCACCTGAAAACCAACAAGCTTTTCCTGGTCGCTGACTCTGGTAGAACCTTCCCTCTCAGGGTGCCTCCCACTCATACAGAGCTTGTTTGGACACAGGTGCTGACATATTCTCTGCCCCATGAGACTGTGAGATCCTTGAGAGCAGGGGCTGTTATTTTGTAAAACTTCCTTTGCATCCCCAGGAAGTTGGCACAGTGCTTGGCACAGAGGATCCACTGTCCAAATGATTATTGACTTGACCTAAGAAATGGTAAATGGGAGAGATTCAGAGAGACCTGGGAAGGCTTGTGTGTCCTGAGGTAAGCGGACATGAGCAGAACCAGGAGGACAATTTCTACTCTGCTGACAGCACTGCCAAGGACAACTTGGGTCTTCCAGGATAAGGCTTCTTTGGCTCTCTTGGATCCAGGTTTGCTGATGCTGGTCAGGTCTGTGGATGGACTGCACTCACCTGGGAGGAGGGTCTCTGGGTCCCAGGGGCCATTCCTTCTGGTAATACGCTCTCTCCTAGGAAAAGGCTTTGGTCTCTGCAAGCTGCCCTGGGGAAGGAGAAGGATGTCAGAGGAGGATAGACAGTGTCTTTGACTTCTCTTCCCAGGGTGGATACTGACCTGCCAGGAATGAAAGAGGATGAGTTCCCAGAGCAGTTACAAAGGCCCTGCTCTGCCCTCAGGGGAGAGACTCAATCTCAGGAGGAGGACAGCAGGGAGCAGGAAGAAGACTTGTCACCCTCTCTCTTTCCCTTTGACCCCATGTCCCTCTCTCATCTTTCTGCAGAGACCAGAAGGGGCTTGGATTCCAGATGACATGAGACCAGGCAGAGCTTCAATGATCAGAACAATAACTCTGCCTCCAAGTGATACTATAGGTGAGATATGTGGGTCAGACAACTATAACCCATTGGTAAAACTGGGGATCGCACCCTAGAATCTTTGGGATGTGACAGGGAACCTGGAGAAGTAGCAGAGGCAACTCTCAGAGCCAGGATTTTGAGGGTTTTCTTAGAAGAAATACTGAAGGGGTTTGCCCTGTTCTCCAGCTGAGGAAACTGCACCTAAACAGGGTGAAGTGACTCGTCCATGATCATACAGCGAGGAGGTATTTGAGGACAGATTTGAATTCAGGAAGATGTGTCTTCCTGACTTCAGGCTAGGTGCTCTATCTACTAGTACCAGGATACCCAGGATTTATTGGTGAATAAATGCATGCAGCCAAAGGATGAATTTCATACTAGCCATGGGTACAAGTCATGTCCTTTATGGTCCTGGTTGATGGTCCCTATCTCCTTTCCAAGGAGGGGATCATAATAACAGAAGTTTCTGAAGGAGTTCAACTGGGCATCCTGACTCAACTTCCAGGGAACCTCCCTTTTGTCACTATAGTTTCCCTCACTGCCGTGTGTGTGTGTGTGTGTGTGTGCGCGTGCACGCGCGTGTGTCCATGTGTTGGGAATGGGGCTAGCGATGAGAGATGAGGTTTTGTGTCTCTCCCAGGATCTTGATCTCATTTTCTGGCTACATACTTTCAGGTAAGCAGTGCCTTGTAGCAAGGACTAGTCCAGCACACTTATATAGTATCCATCCACACAGCCAGTGTTGCCTCTATCTGTTGGGGGCTTTTTGGTGGGGCTGGGACAACATATTCCTGTTTAATCTTTCCCATAAGCTCCACTGTAGGTCCACCTCAGGGCTGGGTTGGCCTAAAGGTTATTAGATTGTAACCCTGGTGCCAACTTGGGCAGGGCTCCCTCACAAAAAGGATAGTCAAATGGTCACCCTTGGTACCAGGTGCCTTCCCTCAGAGGTCACCATGACCCTCAGACCTAGCACCTGGGCTGCAACACTAGCAGGGTCCATGGTAGCTCATCCTCCCTCAGACCAGGTGCCCTCCAGTAAATTAAAACTTTCCTACAAGGAGGATGTCTCCCCCTTCCAGAACCCTGCCTGGTGACCCCCTTGTCTTCTGCTCATCATCTCTCTTCAGCAGGTGGCTTCTCCTTAACAATGGATGAAGCAGGTGCCTGCAGTCACAGTGAGCCTACCCCAAAACTCTCTCTGCATTCCCAAAGCTGTTCACTCCTAACTTCTACCAGCCACTATTATGGCCCCTGGGCTTGGCCTCCCTCCTGCTTCTCTTCCCATCAGAATTCTCTTCATGAACTGTGTTCTATTGAGGGTGAGCCTGGCCTAGACCACAATAGGAGAAGGCTTCCCCAGCACCTGGGCACAGTGGGCCAGAAGGCCCAGCCTGGGTCTGGTCTGTGGCTCAGGAATCTCAGGGGCAGAATGGAGGGAGGGTTCCCTGTGGCTGAGGCCTGGGGTTCAGGCCCTGGCCCTTGCTCTCTTCAGGGAGCCCTGCCCATTAAGGGATGGCTTCCAGAAGACCTAGTCACAGCACTGGTCAGTACTCATGGATCTAAAAGGAGTTCCCTGCCTCTGAGGCATGGTCTAAGCTCCTCCACCGCTGACTTCAAATCTTTAATCAGTGTCAAGCTTCTCAGGATGACTAGGGTAGCTGCCTGGTTTTGGCAACAGAGATCTAAGAGGGAGATGAGTAAGTGTTCCCTCTCATGGAAACAGTGACCCAGCCCTCACAGCTGCCAGCACCCCTAAGGCTCAGCTCAGCTTTGGGCAGTGGCTCAGAAATTAAAGGGAAGTTCCTGGGGTCTACCTAATCCAGGTAGTTCAGTCAGATTCTGTCAGGAAGGGATAGCTCCAGGAGGCCTTACAGCCAGCTTGATTAGTGCATGGCACAACAATGCCATTTGGTGGGGGTAGGCTGCTCTGGTCTGGGGGCAGGTAGGACACATTAGGAGCATAAGCAAAATGGGGAAAGGGAAAAGGAATGGAAGGGTTGAGGCAGAGGCTAGGTGCATCCCTATGCATATGAGGGTTAGGCAAGCCTTGTAGGATGAAGGAGAGACTCTCTGGGCATCAGATGAGAGGGGCAGACAGTCCAACAGGGCACAAGTGTTGGTCAACACTGGATCAGCTGGGGATTTGAAGGTGTGTTTATGGTTTCCCTGGGATTGATGGTGTACTTGTGCTTAGATCCCAATTCCAAGATCACATTTCTCCATAGCCTCAAAACACTATCACTGACAGTTTTCTCCCCAGCCCAAGGACACTAAGCCTAGCAATTGCTCATGAGTGGCCCCCAGTAGGACAAACTATCTTTCCTCATCAGAAGAACAAGATGACCTATGAAGAAACTCTCTTCTAAAAACAGGACCATCGTGTAACCACAAAATTATCACATATTGATTCCCAAAGTTATCATATTCAATTCAGAGGCCAAGGTATCTTGCTACAGAGGTAGCAGAACAAAAATACACCCCTGAGAAACTCCTGCCCCTCGTTTCCAGGAGTGAATGACACCTGTGACCAAAGTTGTAAGTTATCACCTCATTACCATAACTGGCAGATAATCCACTACTTTTCCTATATAAGTTTTAGTATCACCCAGTTAAGCTGCAAGTTCCTAAAAGAATCCAAGTTTGTTAAAGAGCTCTGCCAGTATACTGGTGTTAAAATAAACCTTTGCCCCCTTGAATTAAAGAATGTTAAGTCCCTGAATTCATTCTAGAGGATTTTGTCCTGTACTACAGACTTTGAGGAGAGGGGGTCCACGAACCTCTTAAACTGTATGGAAATGTGGACAGAGAAGGCATTCTCACTCATCCCTGAAGGGAAGATGGGGGATTCCCTCCTGTCTTCAATGGGGGGAGGGCATTCCCTCCCTAGCATCTGAGCTGAGCTAGGTCTTATCTTTGGATTGATGGTGGGTGAAGCACTGGCCCAGTGTTCTAACCTTAGACCATCTTGACAGTGACATCTTCATGCCCTAGTAAAGGACACTTTATCTGATTGCGCTGTCAGGGGAGGCCAAGACATGGAAGACTACAACAAGTCAGCTAGCAAAATGCCACAACAAATTAAAACTGACACAAGGGAGTTCCAAGATGGGCCCCACAAGCTCAGGTGGAAAAACCAAGGTCCACACAGCAACATGTTTCTACTACATAGACTCAAACCAGTTTCAGTTTTTCCCACTAGTTTGAAAACGGGAAGTTCCAGCAACTGTAATCCAAGCAAGCAAACAACAAAGGTATACCAAATGCTTGACCAACTGAGTAACAGGCACTAAGCTAGGTCCTGGTGGTACAATGTTGTGAACCTGGTTAATGAGAAGGCTGGTGGTGCCCTTGAAGGCCACTAGGTGGCAGAGTGGACACAGCACTGACCCTGGAATAAGGCAGACTCATCACAACCTCAGACACTCAGCTGGGTGACCCTGGTCAAGTCCCTTCTCTCCATTTGCCTCAGTTTCTCATCTGTGAAATGAGCCAGAGAAGGAAATGGCAAACTACCCCAGCATCTGTGCCAAGAAAACCCCAAATGACCTCATGAAGAGTTAACTGAACAACACAGAAAACCCTGATAGAAGCAGGAAGGTTTAAAAGAGGAGTCATTCAAATGGTGGAGGGGACGTGGGAAAAGTGAGACATTAATGTATGATGGAAGTGTTGGAAACTGACTAAACCAAGCTACAGAGTAACTTGGAACTATGCCAAAGGGCTATAAAACCAAGTAATGACCTAGCGATACCACTACTGGGTCTGTATCCCAAAAGAGATAAAAAACGAAAAGGAAAAGGATGTGTATGAACAATGTTTACAGCAGCTCTTTTCTGGGGGTAAAGAATTAGAAGTTGAGGAAAGGCTCACCAACTGGGGAACGGCTGAATAAACTGTGGTATGTCATTATGATGGAATTCTATTATACTATAAGAGATGATGAGCAGGATACTCTCAGGAAGACCTGGAAAGATTTACATGTGTTGAAGCAAAGTGAAATGAACTGGGTACAAATCAACAGCAATAGTGTAAGATGATCAGCAGTGAATGACGTGGCTATTCTCAGCAATACAGGGATCTGTGACAGCTCTGAAGGACTTAGGATGAAAAAAGTTATCCGTCCCCAGAGAAAGAACTGATGATGTCTGAATACCGATCAAAGCAATTTTTTTTTTCCACATTCTTTTATTTTTCTTGTGGTTGTCTATGTCTTCATTCACGACATGACTATTATGGATATGTTTTACATGACTACACATATATAACCTAGATGCAGTTGCTTGCCTTCTCAATGAGGGGTTTGCAAAGGAAGGAAGGGGTTAATTTGGACCTCGAAGTTTTAAAAACAAACATTAAAAAATGGTTTTTAGATGTAACTGGGGAAAAATTAAGTAAGTAAAAAAAAAGAAGTCACTGAAGGAGAAAAGATTATATCTCCTGCTTTAGATATGTTGAATTCAAGATAGCAGAATTGCCTGGCCTCTGAGGTCTTCTCCAGCTCCAACAATTCTTCTGATTCTATGGCAATAATAATGTGTGTTGGAGTCATTCAGTGGAGTCCAATGTATTGTGACCCCAAAGAGGAAACTGAGATAAACAGGGTTAGGTGACTTGCCCAGGGTCACACAACCAGTAAGTGGTCTGCCACTATATTTGAACTCAGGAAGAATGAGTCTTCCACACCAGGGGTTCCATCCACTTCTCCATCAACTTGCCTAGCAGGAAAGAAGACCTGAGTTCAAATTCCACCAAGACATTGTTATGTTCGTTCTGAGCAAGTGACTTGACGCTCTCCAATAATAATATGACCTTTGTAACAGAAAGCAAGGCTTTTACAAACCCTATGTCCTGTACAAAAGAGAGAGCATTTCATCTAATCCAACCCCTTAATTTCTCAAATTTGAAAATGAGACCCTTGAGATGGAATACAAGTGTGCAGCAGACCGCTCAATCCTTTTATTACTCCCCTTTCAGACAAAGACTCCTAAATGCACGCCTTTCTACCCCTTCTCCACAAACAGAAAACTATCCCCAAGTTCTGCTCCCTACAGCCTGAAAGGCTCTTCCCTTCCCCCTTTAACACTGGCATCCTTCCGGATGGTGTTCAAATCCTCCCTTCTACAGGCTTGCCCTGGTTTTCTCCCTCCATCCTGAGCTGCTAGTGCCTTCCTCAGAGATTACCTTCCATGTGTCTCCTCTATCTACAGGCTTGATCTAAACAATTCTTCACTTGTTAGGAACAGTGAGCCATAGTCAAAGTCAGTAGGGCCAGGATCCAAGCCCTGCCTCAGACCAGGCTGGCAGAGACACCTTCAGCAAATCACTGAGAAGAGATTAATGACCTGGAATATTTCCAAGATCCAGGTCAGTTCTGATATTCAGAGGTCTGGGATCATCCCTCAGAAGACAGGGCACTCCAGCCCCAGAGATCTCCCAATATTCATAAATTATGTAGTGACAATATTTAATATCTTTGGACTTTAATAAGCTTGAATTAATCAATCAGAAAAAGAGCCTAAACCTAACAGTCTCCTTGTTCTCTGAAGTAAACTCAGAGAACTCTTCTTATGTCCACAAGGGCAGATGGGGTCAACTTGGCATACTTGCTGAGACCCTTAACCCAAGAAACGATCTTGAATGGGGCTTTTTTTTTTGTCTTGTGGACATATAATACGTCATGATATGTTAGTGATAAAGAAAACACAGATGTTCTGAGTTGTAATTTCAATCAACACCTGGTCAATTCTCATCTTATAATATTTACAACCTATCCAATTAAGAAATTCCATTCTCGTGTTATAGTTAATCACTCATGGAGACCACAAATTTGAAGGACACAGACAACCTTGGATTGTCCAAAAACAGATTTAAGCCTGGTCATTCCTGTAACATTCCATCAGAAGTTTTTCTGGCTCCATGACCAACTAACCGCTAGCTTTAAGGGCATAAACAATATACATTCAGCCAGTTGGCTTTTTTTAACCAAACTTTCAGGTCCAAAGTAGCAACCCCCACATGATTAAACATAGAGGGTAAACTCCCCGAGAGCAAGGACGGGTTTTTTTTTCTCTCTCCAGGAATTAATTGGCAGACAAAGGAACTCTGTAATAAAAGTGCAATGAGGAACAGACTGATGGTACTATGGACCAGAGAAAAAATTAAAAACTCAGGACTGGGGATGGGAGTTGGGAGGGACTAGGAAAGAGGGAGGGGCTGGGGTGCAACAAAGTCTGGAGAGAGCCATTAGCATTTCATTGTCCCAGCAGATCCCCAACAAAGGCCAGAAAGCAAAAGGTAGGCTCATGTGTGTTTTATAAATGAAAACAAAGAGGCCTGAGGGGATCTGGGCTTTCAAAACTAAAAAGAACTAGTGCAGAAGGAATGGAGGGGGAGGGGGGAGGTGGAAAAAAGGGAATTCCAAAATCTGGAGGAGTGGGAAGGGGGTGTGAATTGTAACAATCAATGCTAATCCAAGGGTCAGAGGTAGAAGGAGGGGTGATTCCCCAACCCCCACACTCCCATTCCCTCTGCAGTCCAGGGTTCAGCAAAGAAAAAGACTTGGATTTTCAGGAAAGGCTTTCCAAAGGCCAGCTCCTGTAATGGGGTAGGCTAATGGGGGGCAGATCTTTGCTCTGGTGCTAGAGTCTATATCTCCTACTGCAGATACGGGCGTGGATTAAGGACAAGCTGAATAAATGACTTTTCATTCAGTCATTCACTGGGAGAGGAATTGAGAGCCAACTTCCAGGTCCACAGTCATTAAGAGGCAGTCACAGATTCCTTGGCTCTGAGGATCCCAGTCCCTGCCCACTGGGTACTTAGAAGTAAAGCTGAGCTGAGAAAGAAAGGGGTCACAGCACCAAGGCTCCTAAGATCTTAGATAAGGAGGACCCTCAGAGATCACCAATTTCCATGCCCCCCTCAGACAATAAGGCTGAACAGGCCACTCAATCAAAAAATATCAATTAAGCACCTATTAGGTGTTAACCTGGACAGAGTGCCTGGTCCAGAGTCAGATTTAAGAAAATATTCCAATCTCAAACACTAGCTGTGTGACCCTGGGTAAGTATCTTAACGCTATTTGCCTCCGTTTCCTCATCTGTAAAAAGAAGATGGAAAACCACTCTAGGATTTTTTCAAAGCTCACAGTGGTCATTGATTTCTCAAGGGTCACAGGGGCATTGAGGAACAGCCAGGAGACCAGCCTGGGTCATAGATCTATTCGGGAATTCCAAGATCATTTTCTCAAATCCTTCCAATTCTCAACATTCCTCAGTTGGGAGTTTTTTCTGTTTACTTTTTTCCGAGGAAATGCATGTATATCTGACACCTGAAAGGGGCTTAGTTAGAGATCACCAAGTCTACCCCACGTTTTATGGAGGACACTGAGGTTCAGTGACTTACCAGCCAAGGCTAAGTGGAGAGTCTGGAACCAGAACTGAGAGAATCCTCCCTCAGACAGGTCCTGGCTAAGACTGATAAAGTCACTGCCCCTCTCAAGCTCAGTGTCCTCATCTGTGAATGGGGAGAACAGCCCCTGTCTGGCAGGGCTTTTGTGAAGGTCAAAGAGATGTCACATGTAAAGCACTGCCTACCCTAGTACTGGGACCTGGGAAGCTGGATTCGAACCCAGGTCCTGATCCCAAATGCAGAGCTCTTCCCCAACTCTACCAGGCAGCCTCCCAACCTGGGGTTGGGGGCAGACTGCCGGACAGTTCTCTCTAGGGAGAAAGAGCGGATTTCTTGGGGAGGGGGGACCTAAAACTAAATGCTTCAGTTCCTGGTCCCGAAGTGGGGGGACAGCAGACCCTGTAGGGCTGCGGAAACCAGGAGGTGAGGGGGGGGGCACTTGAGCCCCAGACTTACTTTCTCTGGCCAAAGACTCCGGGTTGTTGGACGTCTCCTGGGTCCTGCTACAGAGCGGGGGGAAGGGAGAGACTGGAGTCCCCAGGATTTATATCCCTCCTCCCTCCGCCCCTTTGCCTCCCCAGCCAGGCCAGGTAAATCTTGGCTCCTCCCAGCCCGGGGTTGGGGGGGTGGATTAAAGGGGGCGGGCGCAACATCCAAGGCTCTCTGGGTCAGTTGAGTGGCCTGGGTTCAGAGCTGCCGTCCCCGCCCCAATAATGCAGAGCTGCCTCCAAGCAAAGACCCCTTCTCCTTTTGAGGTGGGGAATCTGACCCCAGACCCGCCCCCGCCCCCGACTGAGTCAGATTGAGGACTCCCCGGACCTCGGTCTGCCTCCAGCCCCTCGCCCATCTGGTCCGGCCCCAAAGGTCTGACTATGTCCTCCGCCCCCCACTCAGTAAACTCCTGTGGCTCCCTATTGCTTCCAGGAACAAACACAAAATGCTCTGCTTGGCATCCAGGGCCCAGCCTAGCTTGGCTCTCTCCCACCTTTCTGGCCTTCTTACACCTTTCTCCCCCACATTTCCTCCTGCAGGTTTCACTCCCAAGACCTCCCAGCTCCCGGCATTCTCTCTGGCTGTCCCCCAAAGCCTGGGACACTCTCCCTCCTCTGCTCTGACCACTGACCTCACTGGCTCCCTTTAAGTCCCACCTTAAAATCCCTCCATCTACAGGAACCTTCTCCAACCCTCTTCTTTCCAATGTTAGTTATGTCCTATTTATCCTCTAAATAGTTCACATTGTAACCATTTGCACGTGGTTTCTCCTCCTGCTAGTGACCTGTCTGGGGGCAGGGACCGTCTTTTGCCTCTTTGTATCCCTGTGCTTAGCACTGTGCCTGGGACCTGGTCATCCTTCAGTCTCCTTTGACTCTCCCTTACCCTGGGTGGTGCAGCTACAAACAGTGCCCTGAGGGCTAAAAAGAATATTAAGAGTTGCTTTTCCAGTACTTTGTGTAGCCCCTAGTTTATTCTGTAACCTGAAGGAGCCCTAAAGTCCTTCCCCCATTATGCTGAACCAGTACCAAAGGAATTGCCTTTGTCTCTTACATCCTGTGTCCCCTGCCTCCTTTGTTCTTTAACCTTTATCCTCCTGCCCTGTCCTTAAATTCTTAAACTGTAACACTTCCCCCTTATCCTGACCTTGTCTCCCCCCATCCTGGGTCAAAAATTTCCTGTTTCCCTTATCTTGCCTCTCCTATCCAGTCATCCATATTCCTCATCCTGTGCCTCAGTTTTAACCTCCATAAAAATCTCTAGAGTTCCATCACCCCTCTGAAACCTCTATAAAAGCACAACTCCCCCAAATATCAGGGTCTCACTTTCTTGCTGGGAGACCCTTGCTGCTTTTTCATGTAAAATAAAGCTCCCAATGGCTACAGGAAGTCTAAGTGAATCCTTTCACACCTGCACCTGCTCTACCAACTCTACACCTTGTCAGAGGGACCACAGCACCCCAATATTATATACGGGGTTTACTAGGCAACTATTCTCCTGTGGTTTGCCATTTCCTTCTCCAGTGTATTAAGGCCAACACACTTAATTGACCTGTCCAGGGTCACACAGCTAGTAAAGATGGGAAAGCAAAAAGATGTACAAGGGTTTCTGATAAGAACAACTTAAGAATCCTGTTGAGGTCTGGGAAACTACATTGAGGTTTGGGATGCAAAATACCAGCATGCCCGGTCCTACCTAATGAATTCGACGCAAGACTTCTTCCAGCCAAAGTAAAACAAAGTTTATTAAAGGTTCCCCCTATTGGGATGACTCTTAAGAGTCTAAGCATTTGTGATGCTTGCAAGAGGGCCTGATAGAATCTAAGCTAGACAGAGTCTGAGCTGGATTCAATCTGAGCACCTCCATGGAGACAAGTTGGAACTTATTATATACAGAAAGCTGTGGAAAAGATCTAGAGGGGGTCTAGTAGTCTGGGAAGAGGGTCTAAGAAGGATTTTGATGAGACAGTGGCAACTGTAATCAAGGGTGGGAAACAGCTGGAGCCAATGCAGGGCCTGGGTGGGAAGCAAGAGGTAACAGACTATAGAAGGCCAAGCCAGGCCAAGGGCAACAGGTTTGAGTATGAAAGGCCAGATTAAGGGGGAAGATTCAAGGGGGGGGGGTTCAAGGAGGTTCCCAGAGTCTGAACCCCATCAATCCAAGACAGTGATAATGTTTAATATAAAATTTTGGAATTATCTCTTTGTTCTCTCTGAAGCAAACTCAGAGAATGCCTCTTCCTATGTCAACAAAAGCCAGCCAAGGCTGACTCTGCATTCCTTTAACCTAAGACACTCTCTTGAATAATGGGATGTTTTCCATATCTTAATATTTGCAGACATATACTATGTTATGGCATGTTAATGGTAAAGAAAATACAGACATCTTAGCTCGTAATTTCTATTTGAAAGTTTGTCAAATTTTATCTTATTGTATTTACAACCTATGCAATTAAGAAATTCCTTTCTAATGGTCTAGTTAATCACTTATGGAGATCATACATCTGAAGGACACAGAACACTTCTTGTCCTAAAACAGATTTAAGGCTGCCCAATTCTTTGTATTGGTAGCCAGAACATTTTTCTGGATCCATATTGCATTAAGTTACCATTTTCTTTAATAGGGAATTGATCAATTAATTAATTAAATCATAAAATGTATGCATTTAGCCTGTTGCCTTTTCTTAACCAAGTTTTCAGGTCAATAACAGAAATTATCAATGAAGAAAAGCATGGCCTTCCTCTAATGATTGTTCATCCTATGATTAAAAACAATGCAATCAAGAATCATGACTCAGAACACCTAGTGAAAAGAGAGTTTTCTAAATTCTTGGGAATCTAAAATCAGGAAAATTTTAGTAAATTCTTTAATTGCTCAAAAGTTCAATACCAGAAAAAAGGAAGCTAAACTGAAATACAAATTATAAATAGAAGATAATTCAGAAGATAATTCACAAATAAGTGAAATGAGATTTTTATCTACATGAAAGAGACTCAAATAATAGAACTTCTAAAAAAGTCAATCATGTCATTCTGCCCAAAATGGAAAAAATGAAATGGAAGAGCACTGAATGCCAAGTGCATTGGCTGAACATCTGTTCTTCATTTAGCAGGTTGAATAGATGAGCCCTCCCATGTATCCAAATATTTAAGAGATGTCTCCCCTCTCTTGTATATCCATCAGTCTGCCTCCTGACCCCTGATGCTCAGTGGTTTCAAATCTAGCAGCATGCTGAAATCATTTATTTTCATTAAATAGTGTCAGTATCTCTCTTATGCATTAGCTGAATCTCCAATCCCAGGCCATAAAATATGACATTTTTGCTGAACAAAGATCCCCTCTTTCCCTACATAATTACTTTTGTCTTTCTATCATTAAATAATACAGTGAAGGAATATATTCCTTGAACAATTGCAAGCAATCATAAAGCAATGGTAGCAGCTGTTTTTAACCATAATACTTGTCAACCTGGAAGTTTGGTTAAAAAAGGCAAACAGGCTAAATGCATATTGTTTATTCCCTTCAAGCTAGTGGTTACATGGCCATGGAGCCAGAAGGAAAACCTCTGACTGCCTGATGGAAGAATGACCAGGCTTAAATACACTTTTCTATGAGAAAGGAATCTTCTTTCACTTTATATTATTTGCTGTTTCCGTTTTTACCTAGAGCCTGAAAATGGAATTAGAATTTTTTCAACTGTGAGGGTTCAACCATAAAATGAACTCATCTCTCCTTCAAAATTATTGGACAGTTTGATTGATATGGCATTAAATAAGTAAATTAATTTAGGTACAATTGTTTTTATTATATTAGCATATTCATGTCTTGCAGAACTAAGGTTTGATAGCCCAAACTCTTCGTCTGGGATTTCCTGTACATTGATTACAACCTGGTGATTGGGTGTTGATTTGGACATGGAAGGAAGAGGAACTCACCCAATATTGGGAGGGAACCTTCCAGGACTCATCACACTAGAATAAAGAGCCTGGTGACTCCTCCTACTAAGTGGACTGTGAAGTCCACTAGGATCTGAAGGGATGAAGCTGCACTTCCAGAAAAGACCACCTAAGAGGTGGTCATATAGTCTATGAAAGAACAAGTATTGGAAGTTTATAGGGTGTTTGTTATTACTGATTGTTTTGGGCTTAATCTTTTTCATTCTAGGTCTTTTTATCTGTATAGGGGTTACACATCTCTCTGTTTCCCCTGGAGGATGCTCTGTCCAAAATGATTAGGCTAGAAGGGAAAGCTGAGGGATCAATAAGACTCATGGTGCTCAAGAAACAGGGCTGGGTACCATTGGATCAGGAGGGATAGCACAGTCCTGATGGCCTGGAGAAGGAAGGGGATATGA
The DNA here is from genome assembly GCF_028372415.1 of Notamacropus eugenii. Lineage (NCBI taxonomy): Eukaryota > Metazoa > Chordata > Mammalia > Diprotodontia > Macropodidae > Notamacropus > Notamacropus eugenii. The sequence continues at coordinate 21,222,268 of NC_092876.1, forward strand.
TAGCTGAGGCTATGTATCAACAACGGTATGAGAAGTCTTCAAAGGTATAAAAATAAGAGAAAAGATTGAATGGAATGAAGTTAGTGAAGACTTCTCACTGCTTAACAAAAGGCTTTTAGTAATGATTAGGTCTAAGGTTTGGTTTCTGAGAAATCATGTGACTTTTGGGAATACAAAATTTAAACTACCCCCCCTTGGGGTGCCACATCAACATCCACATCAACATAACGTCTATTGGTTATTCCACTGCTACTTTGTCCCCTATTCACAGGGGCACATGTCACATTTAGATTGTGAGCCTGCCTCCCAGTCAATGGGAGTAAAAGGCCAGCAGGGGGTGGGATCTGTGTTAGGGCTGTATAATCTCTATTTTTCTGCCTTCTCTAATTGCCTCACCCTCCTGATTACTTATGAGAGAGGAGATGCCCTTTCTTGTGTGATCGTAATAAAATCTTGCTGCTTTGCTTCTACCTTGAGAAGTCTCTGATTTTTATGGGAGTCAGTGGTCTCTGACCCACACAAAACTAAATTCCTAGTTGCTACAGAATTAATATGATAGTGCATACACCTCCAGATTAACATACATAAATATATCCTTAGATGAAACAGGCTTAAAAATCACACCCACATAGAGACCCTGAGTTGGGATTATCCTAAAACTTATAGAAGTAAGCCTAGTCATTCTTTGTGCATACAAATTCCCTATCTTTGGCTAGCTTTAAGGGAATAAACCATATCAATTTTCATATCACCTAACCTGTTTGCCTCCTTTAACCAAATGTTCAGGCTGACAGCTTCAAAAGAGATCACGCATGTAAAGTACCGTATAGAGTCTAGTAGGGGGACCTGAGAAGCTCGATTTGAACCCAGGTCCTCTTCCCTACCTCTACCAGTCAGTTTCCCATTATGGAAACATGACACTTAAGGGATTCTGAAAAATGTTTCCTTTCCTGATCCTGTTGTGTTCTGACTACCACAGGAGGTGGGGGGAGGGGGGATAACCCACAGGGCTGCTGAGAGGGTTTGGGGCGGGGGGGAGGGGGGGGGGGGGGGCACCTGAGACCCAGACTTACTTTCTCTGGCCAAAGACTGCAGGTCCTTTGATGTCTTCTGGATCTGGCTAGAGAACTGAATGAAGAGATAGTAACTGCTCCCTGTAATCAATCCTACAGTCTTCCCTGACTCCCACAATTTTTCTCTTGTCCCTCCACCCCTTTGCCTTCCCCAGCCAGGCAAGGTTAAACTTGGCTCCTCCCTGCCCCACCTCCTCCCAGCCCAGGTGTGTGGGAAGGGGGTTGGGGTGGGGGAAAATGTCCAAAGCTCCCTTTACCCAGGCTGGGTTAGTTACATGACCTGGGGTTAGTGCTACTGCCACAGCCCCAATAATACAGAGATGTCTCCAAGCAAAGACCTCTCCTTCCTTTCAGCTGGGGGAACTGATCCCAGACCCACCCCTGCCCCTGACTGAATCAGATTTGGGACTCGCCTGAGATCTCTGGTATTCTTCTATGCCTGGAAGGAGACAAAGATCTGTAGCCTGCTCCCTTCCCCACTTACCCAGGCCCCTTTCTGCCTAATACAATAATGAATTTGAAACATTCATTCACATTTGTACTTCAATTTAAGGTTTCTCATTCAACTTCCAACAAAACACCATCATGTCACCCCTGGGCTATCACAATAGTAGCAGAGGGAGGGGGTCTGCCTGCCTTTAGTCTCTGTCCATTCTGCTCTAGCCCTAAAGTGCATTCCCACTCGATAAACTCCACTGGCTCCCTATTTCTTCCAGGAACACATACAAAATGCTCTGTTTGTCATACAGAATACTGCATAACTTATCCCTCTACTACTTTTCCAGTCTCCTTACACCTTTCTCCCAGACCTGTATTTTTCCATTCAGTGACACTTCTCCCCTGGAGATTTCACACCCAAGACTCTCTGGCTCTCAGCTCCCTGCATTTTCTCTAGCTGTTCCCCGTGCCTGGAACACTCTCTCTCCTCTGCTCTGACCACTAACCTTCCTGGCTCCCTTTAAGTCCCAGCTACAATCCCTGCTGCTAACAAAGCCTTCTCTAATCTTTCTTCATCCCTCTGTTATTCCCCATTTATCCTCTACATGCCTTGCCTTGTAAGCATTTCTATGATGTCTCCCCATGTGACTGTGAGCTGCCTGAAGGCAGGGACTGTCTTTTGCCTCTTTTTGTATTCTCACAGCTCAACACTGATTATCCCTTACCCTGGACTACCTCACACCAGTATTTTCCACCAGATTTTCTTGGCATCTATTCTGGGGTGGTTTGTCATTTTGTTCTCCAATGAATTAAGGCCAACAGGGTTAAGTGACTTGCCCAGGGTCATACAGCTAGTTCATGTTTTTGACCAGATTTGAATTCAGGAAGATGAGTCCTCCTCACTCCAGGCCCATAGTCTGTCCTATTACCCAGTGACCACTAATTATTAGAGAAATCCAGTTCCAAACAACTGAGTTTTCCTCCAGAGCCACCATATTAGAACAAAGAAGATGGGAAAAGTAAAAGGTACCCTGTTGGTGGAGAAGTGAATTGTTCCAGGTATTCTGGGGAAAAAATGGAAATATTTGAAGAGACTAATGTTAGAGGCGCACTTGACACACAAAAAGGTAGCAAGGAAAATTTATTAAAATGAAGTTTAGAGGAGGGAAGGCCTTCTACGTTCATTCCTTTGAATGAACAGGTGGTCTCCAGCATGGCTATTGGAACAAGGTCAGAATAAGGCAAGCTTCTTACAGAATTCCAAACTTTGAGTCTCCCAGTCCAGTTGGGGAAAGGTGAATTTGCATATGGGGGGCGGAAGGGTGAAACTCTTTCATGATATACCCTCTAGACTCAAGGGAAGGGAAGGACTGGGATTGTAAGGAGGTGTTTCAAAATTCCTTCATGATCAATGACAAAACCTCCAGAATCTGCCAAGATTCTAACTTTTCACCTCTATGTTCACCCCTTAAAAATTTAGTGGGGAATTGAACCTTTCAGACTGACATCCATGAGAGTGCCCTTTCTTAGAATACCTGCAACATGAAAGAAGTGACTTTCTCTGAAAGCACCCCTTTAAGGCTGATCCAAGAACACAAGAAACCTAGGAGTGAAACTTAGAAAACTCACAGTAGGTTTGGATATAATTGTTATCAGTATCAAGAAACTGCAACAAATTAGCCTAGAAATGGAAATTTAGTAGGCCTTTAGAATCACACACAAAAAGATTTTGCAAAACATTTCTTTGTAAAAAGTATTTCCCTTTCCACAAGAAAGCTCACAATTCATCACACTGCTAAAAGAAATAATGACTAAATTTTCATAAAATAAATTAGCTGGAAACCTTAAAGATGAGAATTTATGGAAACCAAGTTGGTTCAAAATGTCTTTTAAGTATAATCATATCATGGGCAAACATAAGACCCAATACTCTTAGCACTTTTGAAAGGAAAGATTATTATCCATAAATTCACGATTTTTTGCTAACTTAGGGGCAACTCTCAGGGAAGTCCTGCTGAGTCCAGATGCAAGGATCTGGTGGCCAGCAGGCCAGGAGAGAAGGGCGATCCTGCAGGCATGGGCATAGCGACAGGGAATATTGGGGTATAGAGGGAAGGGAGCACCTGCAGTTTTCCCAATTCCCTAGTGACCAGAGAATTGGACTTACCCTTCTAGATAGGGTTTTGGAAGGTGTGCCAAGGTCCATGGCCTCCAACTGCTGGACCCAGAGCCTGGGAATGTCAGGACAAGTGTAGGACAGACTTGGAACTGTCTGCTCTAATGGGACCTGAGAGGTCAGGCCCAAAAGGCACCTCCAGGCCTTCCCAAGTGCTTGGAGAATGACCCCAACTGCAGGGAGAGAAAAGGTGAGGGAGAGAGAGGAGGCTTACATGTAGGCACATTTTCCAGGCTCAGAGGCCCAGGGTGGGGCTAGCGCCCCTCCTTTCCTTCTACAACAGGAAAGAGTTAACATCTTTTCTCTGAACAGTTCTGAGTTCAGATTAGATCTCAAGAAGTCCTTCTGTAATAAAGACTGGACTTTGAAGGTGAATGAGAAGACCACCATGAGGCTGCCTTAAATATAATACAGAGCTTCCTGGAGTCATAAAACTCCTGGTCTGCATTATCTTGTCCTTTATTTTCCAACGCCCACAAAACCTTTAGGTAATAAATTAGCTTACAAATATAAATTTTGGTAGGCCTTTCAAAAATCATACAAAAGATTTTGCAAAACATTTTTTCATGCAACAAATATTTTCTTCTCTTAAGAACAGTTTACAATTTATCACACAACCCTCTTGAACCTAAATGACAAAAATTACCAGAAAAGATCTAAAACCAAGGCCTTTGCAACATTTACCAAGCTTCCTTTCACAAATATACTTTTGTAAATGCTTGATTGATAGCAAAAACAATTTTAGTCAAAACTTCCTTCTGAATAGCAGAAATAAACTTTTTAACATACTTACTACATCCTTAAATGAAACAGGCTTGCAAATCACACCCATATATAAAAATATATGTGTATATCTATCTATGTATTGATAATGTTTAATATAAAATTTTGGAATAATCTCTTTGTTCTCTCTGAAGCAAACTCAGAGAATGCCTCTTCCTATGTCAGCAAAAGCCAGCCAAGGCTGACTCTACATTCCTTGGGAGACCTCTAACCTAAGACACTATCTTGAATAACGGGACATTTTCCATATCTTAGTATTTGTAGACATATACTATGTTATGGCATATTAATGGTAAAGAAAATATAGACATCTTAGGTCGTAATTTCAATTGAAACTCTGTTTACCCTTTCCTGTGTCAGCTATTTCGAGTACCTGTTTAGGACAGGAAGCCTGGTGGGATTTTCTTATTGTAGGTCACAGAGACTATATGTTTACACAGCCTGGAATCACAAGGCCCAACTGACATTGCTTTGTTAATTGTCCTGTCTTACTGAATTTATGGTTTGCTTAATTAGGAGAGTTTCTTTCTCACGGCAAAATGTATATAAGCCGGAAGATTTCTGCACTGGGTAGCCAGAACATTTCTGGCTCCATAATGCATTATGTTACCGTTATCTTTAATAGGGAATTGATCAATTAATTAATTAAATCATAAAATGTATGCATTTAGCCTGTTGCCTTTGCTTTAATCAAGTTTTCAGGTCAACAGTATCTATCTACTTTCAAGGATTCTCATTTTTCTCAATAATAATTCTATAAGAAAGAAAGTCTCATGCAGAATTCATAAGTTTTTTATCCAATACATCATTAATTTGACAATAAAATTCCTAATATAACAAGATATAGATGGATTACTTAAAAATTTAAACTATTTAAGTTTACTTAAAACTTAAAATAAGCCATTACCCATTCAGGTGAATGCATTTCCACATCACCTTGCACAGCAAATCATCTCCTTACCACCATGTGGGCACACTCTATCACCTGATAATTTTTTAATATAACTATTTGATGATAGAGATTTTGCTATAAAAGAAGAAGAGGGACAATGTCATATGTCTTAACAGAAGGAAAGACTTCCTTAGCTCTGCTCGATTCCAGGAATGAGTCAGTCTCTGACAGTGAATCATGTGGTCAATAGGTGCTGAAAGCAGGGCTTAAGCGTCTTCAAAGTTCTCCCAAATATCTCAGCCTGCAGTCTGTGTCAGTTGGTTTTATGATAACTCAGACAACTTATTCCTGTAATCAGAGCTTAAAACAATGGTAAATCTTAGTACCATAGTCTTAAATAGCAAGCAAATATTGATTTGGTATCCTTTCAGATATCCTTTGAGTCATCTCAAATTGGATTGAGCTATTTCAACGAAGTTAACCATAAGACTATCAAGATAGCTCATAAGTTATCACTTTTTAATTCTATGGACTGGAATCCCACTCCAGCTTAAACAAAGAAAAGAGGTTAAATCTACCATTATATAGCAAACATCAGCATTTTCACTGCTTATTTATAAATAAGTTTCACATTATCAAATTTCTATCACATCTTTTTAAAACCCTAATCCATATATAACAAAATCCAAATTTAAAAATTATAAGCATTACATTATACTGTAGTATCTTGCTTATACCCATGCTTGTGCCAAGCACTTTACAATCATAAATGCCAAGTAACAATATCTTTTTCTGCTTAATCCTGATAGGAAGAGCATTCTCTGATGCTGCTCTGTGTTCTTTCAGGACAGATTTTAACTTGAATCATGTCAAATCTGGATTTAGAATCACTAATGAGAAACATTTTAGCCTTTTTTTCTTCATTCAAATACTCTTGCTACTTAAAAGAAAACTTCCCTTGAGGGAACACGTGGTTGGCCATTCTCAGCTCTGAACAGCCTTTTCCCTTATTTTCTTACTCTGCTTCCTTAAAGAGCTGAAATGCCACCTTCTGGCTCCCCTCCTCCTCCCAGGCCCTCCAGCCAAGCTCTCCCAGTCTCATTCTAGCTTTTAAATCAGATGAGGGGGAGGAGGTAACCTCCCCCACGTGCAGATGGTCTGAGCCTATGGATACTCTGCTATCCCACTCACATCCTGGCTATACACCAGGAAAAGCACATCAAGTTCTACAAAGAGTTTTGAAATTACAACTGCTCTCCCCGGGTTTGCTTAAAATATGCCAATATTGTAAGAGGAAGCTTTTGATCCAGGCAGAGACCTAAGGATGTTGACAGGGCATTGCCAGTCTCCCCAGACAGAAACCTTCATAGTTTCAAAAGATTAAGTGACTGACTGCCTAAATACTCACCCTCCTTGCCTTCATCCTTCAGAATCTGGAGAGAGCCAATGACTCTAAAAGAAACGCCCCCTCAGTGTTACGACTGGGGTTCAAAATGAATGGAGAAGGGCTGTTAGAGACGAACCTGACACACAAAAATGTATCAAGAAAAACTGATTAAAATGGAGTTCAGAGAAGGGAAGGCCTTCTACATTCATTCCTTTGAATGAAGAGGTGGTCTCCAGCATGGCTATTGGAAGACTACAAGGTCAGAATAAGGCAAGCTTCTTATACAATTCCAAACTTTGAATCTCCCAGGCCCCTGATCTCTGGCCATGTGACTTCATGTTCTCCTCTCTGATAGGAGCTCATCAGGTCTGTGCAATAGTTTCTGACCTTTTACCTGACCATCCTAGGTCATGACTCTGTGGAAACAAAACTTCCTTGTTTCCCACACTAACTACATCTCTACATTGGGAGTCAGAGATTCCACTGGTGGGCATGTATCACAGGAAGTTCAATGACAGAAGGAAGGACCTTCCATGTGCCCAAAATTGATAGCAGTCCTTTTTCTAGTAGTAAATAATTGAAAACCAACAGATGCCCATCAATTTTGGAACTGATAAATAATTTGGGGGCAGTAAGATGACCCAGTGGGTAGAGTGCTGGGCCTGGAATCAGAAGGATCTGAGTTCAAATCTGGCCCCAGACATTTACTGACTGTGTGACCCTGGGCAAGTCACTTAACCCTGTTTTCCTCAGTTCCTCTTTTGTAAAATGGGCAGGACAAGGAAATGGTAATCTAGTATCACTGCCAAGAAAACCCCAAATTCCTGTAATAATCATTTAAGGACATTTGCACCACAATAAGGGCCAAAGTCCGAACTAATCAACCAGGAGAACCACCACAGCCCAGCAGACATACTCTGCTCTGCTCTCTCTCTTTCTCAGAATGGCCCTTCTTCTGTCAGGAACTACAGGGACAGATGAAGCTCACTGGGAGGATTATTCTGTTTACGACCTCTGTTTATGACTGCTAAGCATAGGGTGCCTGGGCCTGGACATTACATTGAATAGGGGAACTTGGCTTTTCTTGGTATTTTATGCACATATGCTATGTTATATCTTACTGGTGATAGAGAAACACTGATATCCTGGGTCTGTAATTTCAACGGACACTCTGATACTTCTATCTTATTGTATTTCCAACATACCCAGGTAAGTAACTTCCTTTCTCATGCTGTGGTTAAACACATATGGAGACTATAATTTCTGAGTGACACACACATCCTGAGTCAGGATTGCTCTAAGAATATAAAAGGTCTTCCACAATGTTCTTATTTCTAAGTCAGAATTCTCTCTTGGCTCTCATGTATCACATGAATTCTGCGAGCTTAAGGGAATAAACAATACATACATATATCACCTAGCTTCTTTGCCTATTTAACAAAACTTTAAGATCGACATTGAGAGTTTGGCACAACTGAAATGACTGAATAAGAAAAACAACAGTTTCACTACATGAATGCATGGAATCTGTTCCTGTGCCATGAGAAAAGCTGAATATAGACACTCCTGGGAAGACCCCCAAGTGGCACAGTGGACAGAATGCTGTACCTGGAGTCAGGAAGACTTGAGTTCAAATCTAGCTTTGACACTTGTTGGATCTGTCTCTGAAACCTGTGTCTGGCTCAGTGTCTTCATTTGTAAAACAGCAACAGTGATGATAGCAGTTATGTCACTGGGATTTTGTAAAGATAAAATGAAATGATATTCATAAGATGCTTTGAATATCTTACAATCCTGTATAAGTGTAGCTACTGGTACTGTTACCATTACTGGTACTACTATTACATATAAACTATTGAATTAAATAGAACCAGAAAAATAAGATACACTAGAACTTCAATGGAACTGGAAAAAGATAACCAGGACAAAACTCTTGAGGCTGAATGCTGAGAAGTTAGCCTGCCCAACCTTGGCCTTGAATTGGAGACATGAGAATGCCTACCTCCTTCCTCACCACTATTTCTTTGCACAGGTAGAAAGGGACTTCTGGGTGTGGAACACTGGATCTAATGCCTGAAGAGTTGAAATGTTGGTTAGTTCTTTTGACTTTGCCCCTTTGTTATACGGGATGGATTAGAGAGGAGAGTCTTGAGACAGAGAGATCTTTAGGAGGCCATCAAGGGGGTGGATGACCCAAGGAGGGATTTCTCTGCTTGACCAGTGATTGGATGAGGGGGCAGGGAGGAGAGAAGAAGGAATTCAAGATGGTGTCCCGGAATGACAAGAAGGCTGGTGGTTCCATGATGGGGTTGTGGGTGTGTAATGGAAAGCAAAATAGGATTTTTTGCTGTTTTCTGGATTGTTTGGCCTTTGATTGACTCTTGCCTTTGATTGAAAGTCTTTGTTTGAATCAAGAGTCTTTGACTGGAAACAGTATATATATTGCATTGCTTGGAGGGAGAACAGAGAGCTGAGAGAGAAGAAGCAAGTATGAGTGTGCTGGGGGAACTTACAGAAGTCTTGTCTGTTGATGTTTGTGAGTGAAATAAGACGATGTTGCTGGTAATGTGTACAAATATTGTTATAGTCCTGCTAAGTGCTGTTTTCCCAGAAACAGAAGTTGTGGGCAGGAGCCCCTGAAGCCTACTGTCAGGCAGAAGCAGGAAGAGGTTAGAGGGGAACAGTCCCTGGGAGCTGAGACAAGGAGCAGGAGCAAAGAGCTGCCTGCATGTGAAACCAAGCATGAGCTGGGAGTGGTCAGCCTACAGGGGAGCGGAGGAGTTGTGGGGTTTGGAAATCAGCCTTGAGTCAAGATGAGAAAGGAATTGACTTGCACACCACTGACTGAGGAGATTGTTCTTACAGAGACCTAGGGATGGATGGTGTGGTTATTTTCTGCCACCCCTTAGTGATGCATTGTGCTAGGGAAGATCCTAGCTTGGGACCCCCTGACTTTGGGGATGCAATGATACATACTATGTGCCATATGACGTAGTGAGTGTTTTATATATATGTATGTATACACGCACACACACACACACACATGCATATAGGATATCTTTGCTTAAGGATGTTGCTATGAATGTTATGTTTTGCTTTATTGAACAATATTTAGTTTATTACTGAATAGAATTCATTATACTATGAGATTACACTCTTAAAATTATGCACAGCAGCCGTCCTCAGGTGTGCTGCCAGGACTGAAATTACAGGGTGGGGTGGGTGGAGGAAGGACTTCATTCTTCCTATGCCTTCTGTGGCTTTATTTAGTTCAGATGAGGGAATACTATGTTGCTGGGCCCATGAGTACCTCCTGGCCCAGGTGCCCAGCCATCTTACAGTTAGCTGTCTGAAGGAAAAGCATTAAGGAGGACCACAACTGGTCCCTCAGGAGTTTACATGTGGATTCATATTCTCTCCTCTAGCATGGGACACTAACGTGTCCCACTAATATGGGAAACAGTCAGCATTTTCCTTTTCATACAATTGCGCAATGGGTTCTCCCTTGTATCTTCTCCAAAAAAGAGCCCCAACCTCTTATCCATGAGGAGGAGCCACACTTGGAGGCAAGGTGATGACCATCCATGTCATCTGTAAACACATACTGACCTCCTCTAAAATTAGGTGGGCAGAGAAAGGCCACTAGAAGGTAGAATACAGTCAGTATGCACCAGAAAGGAAGCTGGGCTGTCTACAAAGACTCTATCTGACATTCAGATTCCTTCATAACCTACAAGCATTTGCTATATCCTTATTTCCTTGCTGGAATTACTGTTGCTGGACCTGTTTTTGAATTAGTGGGAAAAACTGAAACCAGTTGGAGTTCATATAGTAGAAACATTTCATCCTGTGGACTTTGGTACTTGGGGACCACCTTGTAACTCACTTGTAACAGTTTTAATTTGTCCTGGCATTTTGCTAGGTGACTTGCTGGAGTCTTCCCCTGCTTGGTCAAACCTGACAGTGCATTTGGATAAAGTACACTGCATTACTCTGGGCATAAGGAAATCCCTGTTAAGATGGGTAAGGTTAGAACGTTGGAAAAGTGCTTCACTCACCCCGAGTCTAAACATAAGGTCTAGCTTAGCTCAGTTGCTTGGGAGAGAATGCCCCCTCCCCTTTGAAGACAGGAGGGAATACTCCATCTTCCCTTTAGGGCTAAGTGGGAATGTATTCTCTGAGGGCATCATCCCAAAGAAACCATAAACAACCCCTCAAAACCCCTGCAGGTGCAGCATTCACCAACAGTTCAGCCTTGCAGGACTGTCTGCCCCTCTCCTCTGATGCCCTAAGAGCCTCTCCTTTGCCCTACAGGGCTAATCTAGCCTCCTTATGGGATGCACCTGGACTCTGCCCCAACCCTTCCCTTCCCTTTTGCCTATCCCCATTTAGGGGATAGCCCTATTGCTGCCACTTTGCCCCTCCTGCCTCAAGATCAGAGTAGCCTACCCACCAAGTGGTAGTCTTGTGCTATGCACTAATCAAACTGCCTGTAATGACTCCTGGAATTATCCTTTCCTGGTAAAATATGACTGAACCAGATGGATGAGTCACAAACCAAGTTAGACCCCAGGTACTTCCCTTTAGTTCTTGTGCCACTGACCAAAGCTGTCCCTTAGGGGTACTGGGAATCGTAAGGGCCGGGTCATTGTTTCAGAGAGAGGGAACCCTTACTCATCTCCCTCTTAGATCTCTGTTGCCAAAACCAGGCAGCTCCCTGATCATACTGAGAACCTTGGCACTGATTGAAGACTTGAACGCAGGAGAGGAGTGCTCAGTCCATGCCTCACAGACAGAGAACTTTTAAATCCATGAGTACTGACCAATGCTGTGACTAGGTCTTCTGGAAGCCATACCTTAGTGCATAGGACTCCCTGCCTTCACTGATGAGAGCAAGGGCCAGGGCCTGAACCCCAGATCTCAGCCACAGAGAGCCCTCCCTCCATTCTGCCCTTTAGATCCCTGAGCCACAGACCAGGCCCAGGGTGGGCCTTCTGGCCCATTGTGCCCAGGTGCTAGGGAAGTCTTCTTCTATTGTGGTCCAGGCCAAGCTCACACTCAATAGAGCACAGTTCATGAAGAGGATCTTGATGGGAAGAGAAGCAGAAGAGGAGGGAGGCCAAGCCCAGGGGCCATAACAGTGAGTGGCTGAAGTTAGGAATGAACAGCATTGGGAATGCAGAGAGAGTTGGGGTAGGCTCCCTGTGACTACAGACATCTTCATCTGTTGGCAAACAGAGACCACCTGCTGAGGGTGGATGATGAACAAAAGACAAGAGGGTCACCAGACAGGGTTCTGGAAGGGGGGGGGGCATCCTCCCTGCATGAAAGCTTTCATTTAATGTAGGGTACCTGTTCTGAGGGAGGATGACCTACGTGCTGGTGTTACAGCCCAGGTGTTAGGTCTCAGGGTCATGGTGCCCTCTGAGGGAAGGCTTATGGTACCAAGGGTGAGTTACAATCCAGTAACGGAGGGAAGGCCAACCGAGTCCTGCAGCACACCTACAGTGCAGCTTATGGGAAAGGTCAAACAAGAATGTGTTGTCTCAGCTCCATAAAAAGCGCCCAGCAGGTAGAGGCAACACTGGCTATGTGTAAGGATGCCACGCAAGTATGTTAGAGCAGTCCTTTCTCCATGCCACTGTTTACCAATTGAAAGTATCCAGCAGAAAAAATGACATCAAAGTCCTAGGAGAGGCAGAAAACCTCACTCCCACTGCCCAATCATGGTGATCAGGGGGACTGAAGAAATGGCAGTAAAGATCCAGGCCCCTGGGGAAGCAGCCTGGGAACAGTGTCAGGATGCCCAGCAGAACTCCTTCAGAACCTTCTGGTATTGTGGTCCTCTCCTTGGAGAGGAGACAGGGTCCAACCAGGGCCTTAAGGCACATGACTTGCACCAATGACCATTATGAAATTCTCCCTTTGGATGCATGCATTTTATTCACTAATAAATGCTGGGCAGTTAGGTGGTACAGTGGATAGGGCACCTGGCCTGAGTCAGGAAGATGAGTCTTCCTGAATTCAAATATGGCCTCAGACACCTAATAGTTGTGTGACCCTGGGTGAGTCACCTCACCTTGTTTAGGTAGTTTCCTCAGTTGGAAAAGGAGCTGAAGAAGACAAGGGTAAATCCCTAGAGTATCTTTTCCAAGAAAACCCCAGATGGGCTCATTAAGTCTGACATGACTGAAAGAACTGAAAAACAAGATGTAGTGTATGAAGTGTAGTGTGTGAAGAGTGGCCAGTGATTTCAAAAAGTGTAGGAGCCCAAACCTAGGGGAAGCCTGAGTCAGCACTCATGGATCTCAAAAGACAGGAGTTTATCACTGAATCACTGGCTTGAAGACCCTCAGCCTTTGGCTGTGACCTGAATCCAAGCCATTATGCTCATCAGGGTATCTGTGCATCTGCCAAAGGTCCTTGTCCCAACCTTGATCAGCTGACTGTAATGGCCTGAAAGAAGGGAGTTCTGATCAATGGGGAAAGATTGTGTGTCCAGACACTTAATGCCTATTAATTCATTTTATAGAAGGTAAACTATATGCCATCAGCACACCTTCCACTGCACTGACGTCTTATATAGAACCCTAGGCCCAATTCTCTCAATTCTCTAGGATGCTAGGGAAGTGGGAAAACTGCAGGTGCTTTCTGGTTTCCTGAGCCTTACTCCCTCTACACCCTGGGATCCTCCTTCATGGAGGGACTCTCCATCCCCACACTCATGTCCCCAAGAGCCCCTTTTTCTTTGAGCCTCAGGGTGCCAGAATCCTCCCAGCTCTACTCTGTGGGACTTCTGCAAGATTCACCACTAGGTTATGTTTTACAGAATTGGAAAAGGCTCAGTTTTCAAGACCTTGAAAAGGAAAGCTTTGTGCTGGGCCTTAACAAATCTAGAGGACCAAGAAAATTGTCTGATTATTGTGCAGGGGATTTCTGACAAGCCTCTCTGAGCTTCTGAATTTGTGGAAACTTTTAGAAAGGAAAAAAAGTTATTGATTCTCTCTCAGTTCAGAATGTGGAGAGACAAAGGAAAAAAGAGGGAACTCTTCCCCCCATCAAAAAGAGGCATGTTTTTCTTATGATTCTTCTTGTAGTCCCAAGTCTGACCAGATGAAGGCTACAGTGAAAAGTTAGAACAACTAAAAATATACTAGCATATTCTGGAGCTTTTGCAATTGATCACTAAAGAGTTTTGAAATACGTCCCTACAATCCCAGTCATGCCCTTCCTCCATTCCCTTCCCTTCAGTTGAAAAGGTATCACAGTTTGGGGACTGCAAAGAGCTCAGTTTTCCTGTTGACCCATCCCATCCCAGATGAGATTAGGAGAAGAAAATGTAGAACAGTAGGCAATTTAGGTCACCTTCAGATTCACCCTCCCTGATCTGAACAAAGGAAGGAGGGGGAAAGAGTGACAGCTACATAGGTGGCCCCACTGGCAACATCCCTGGCCCTGAACACTCTGTAGCCAACCCAGAATGTGTTAGTAGTTTCAGCACATCTTGATCATCTCTATCCCGTCTCCCAGCAGTTGTAAGGAGAGAGGAAAGTGAGATGGGTCAAGAGAGTACAAGGTAAGAAGCTAACAAGCCTTTACACTTGGTAAACCCACTGTTTTAAGGTTGCAGTTTTAACATATTAATGATGACATGGCGATTCTCTGTCTAAAGAAATTTGGACCCCAATTGATAAATGGTCAAAGGATATGAACAGGTAATTTTCAGAGGAAGAAATTAAAGATATCTATAATCATATGAAAAAATGTTCTAAATCACTTTTGATTAGAGAGATGCAAATCAAAACAACTCTGAGGTACCACATCACACCTATCAGATTGGCTAACATGACAAAACAGGATGATGATAAATGTTGGGGAGGATGTGGGAAAGTTGGAACACTAATTCATTGCTGGTGGAACTGTGAGTTCATCCAGCCATTCTGGAAAGCAGTTTGGAACTATGCCCAAAGGCCTACAAAAATGTGTCATATCCTTTGATCCAGCAATATAGCTACTAGGATTGTATCCCCAAGAGATCATAAAAATGGGAAAGGGTCCCACATGTACAAAAATATTTATAGCACTACTCTTTGTGGTGGCCAAAAATTGGAAATCAAGGGGATGCCCATCAACTGGGGAATGGTTGAATAAGTTGTGGTATATGAATGTAATGGAGTACTATTGCACCATAAGAAAGGATGAACAAGACGACTTCAGAGAGGCCTGGAAGGACTTATATGATCTGATGCTGAGCGAAAGGAGCAGAACCAGGAAAACTTTGTGCACAGCAAAGACCACAGTGTATGAGAGTTTTTTCTCGTAGATTTGGAACTTGGTAATAATGCAAGAACTAAAAAAAAATAATCCCCAATGGTTTTCTAAGGCAAAATGCCTTCCACACTCAGAGAAAGAACTATGGAATTTATTTGCAGAATGCAGCAGATTATGTTTGTATATGTGTGTGTATTATGTTTTGATGTTATATGATTTCTTCTATTTATTTTAGTTCGTCTACACAGCATGACTATAGTGAAAACATATTCAATACGAAAGTATATGTAGATTCTATACAGAATTCTATGGCATCTTGGGGAGGGAGAGGGGTGATGAGGGGTAAGTGGGGGGGGTAAAATCTAAGTTTTTTTGGTAGTGATTGTAGAACATTAAAAAAAGAAATTTGGAAACGAATTTAACATAATTGAAAGTCATCTGATTGGTTTGTTTCAACTTTCAAATTGGTAAACTTATTTATCAGTTATGTCAAACAACTTTTCAAAATTTGGATGTTATTAAAGTAGGAAATGAGATAAAGAGAGCAGAAAAAACGGTTTCCCTGCTGTCTTATAATGTTTTGTAACTGCCATTTAGAAAACTGGGTATTTTCACCTTAGCCTTTAGTTAAGAGGAAAGTTTTAAGATAAAATAATTTGGCTCTAAGTTATGACAACTGTAAAATTGGTAACTAAATGCTGAAACCTAAAACTGGCAATTGATTACCATGTGTGTGTGGAAAGAAGGGGATGGATCAGGTGAAAGTCTTATCCAGATTGGTTCTGCCCATTCAGAGGAGTCCTCAGGGCTACTCAAAAGGCACAGCCCATAGTAGTTCTAAGGCAGATGGGGGGGATAGGAAACCGCTTCTCTGGGATCCCCATCAATCCTCCTTGTGTTGTAACCTTGCCAAAGAGCTTGCTAAGGTTATGGAGTTCCTAAACAATCAACAGGGCTTGCTCAGAATTTGCAAGTTCATAGAAATAATCTTTAGTGATTGGCTTTTACATCAGGACAAATTTAAATTTGAAATGAAAATCCCGGTCAATTTTCCCACAAGCTGTGATTAGTAAAACTTGCTGTTTGGGGAGTACCTCGTGGGACCATAACTGATTATATAATTATAATAATATATAATAATAATTATTATTATTATATAATATAATGTATATTATTTATTGTTATAAAACTGATAATAGTCCATCCATAATAAACAGTCAACAATCCACCATTAAAGAGAAATGCCACAAGCTACTGAGAAAGAACTGATACAGGTGGAGAGGTGTGCATCTGGAAAAGCTAAGAGGACAATTTTAGCCTCAGTCTAAAATGGGATCCTCCAGGGTGAATTTCCCCATTGTGTTCCTTTGAAAAGGAATGTTACCCACCTAACTATTCCTCAGTCTGGCTATGAGGTGGGAATGATACAGAACTGTTGGCCTATTTGGTATAGTCTTGTCCCTCATTTATCCTTTTACAGCAAATGCTCAGTAAAAGATGTGAGCACAAAGTAAGTATGTGAGATCTTGCTGTTTTGACTTGAATATATACTCATTCCATATCTGAAACAACTAGGTAAATCAGTACTGGTGATCGGCCTGCTGGCACAGTTATGTGAATTACTGTCCCACAAAGTAAGGCTGGGATAACAAAATGTGTGTTTAAAATCTGAGGTGGATGACTTAAAACTGTATTTCTATATCCTAAATAACTTAGTAATTGGGTATTACTATTAATTACTAAAATTTAACCAGAAACATCTTCAGTTTGGTTTGGGGAATAGAATTTCATTGCAATTAATTTTCTTAGAAGGAGATGATCTGTAGAAAAATGGATATTTAGCCTAGTCATCATTTAAGTATCATCCCAAGTCTTTGGTTAGAACTCAAGTAAAAGCCAAGTCTCTGGCTCGTTTTTCATTTGTGTAACTATTGCATCCAGAGGGGAAATGCCTGCAGAAGTGTAGTTACTTCCAACAGAGTCTGATCCTCCTAAACGAACTGGACTTGGAGTGGAAAGTTTTTAGAAAGTAACAAGATCAGACAATATGTCATGTCAAATGGGGATGATTCTAATGGGGCTCTTGCTTTCCTTCTTTATTTTCCTCCATTCTCATAGCACTTTTAATTCTCCCTATATCTGGGCCCCACACATCAAACTTGCTTGTCAGATTTTTGTCTCCCAGAATATAGTCCATCCACCTACAGTGGGTGGCACATAGTAGGTAACAGTCCATGTACCCCTATCTCCCCTTGGATGCAGCCTGTCCTTGGTTCCAGTCAACCTCCTCCCTGGGACCCCCTCAAGGCAAGGGAAGCCCTTGGCCAGCAGGAAGCAGGTTCAGATGCCAACACCTTCTCCCCTTTCCCCGAAATATTTTGCGTCACATTTGTTTGAGGGGGAAATGATGGGTAGTGGACCCTAAGTTTTCCCATACATTTCAGCAGCCTAGTCCCTGAATTTTCCCAGTCCCTGGGATCCTGCCAAGAGGTATCTGGCCTATCCTAGCCCACCTAGATACTCAATAATCCTTTCACTGTGGCTCTCAGACCTTCCCTAAAACTACTTAATTCCAGTCTACAGTTACACTTGGGCCAACCCAGGCTATTTATCACTCCTTAATTCCATCCAGATTTTCTGACTGTTCCTTTTTTTAATCTAAATCTTTTATTTGCCATTAAGGCCCATATTTACTAGGAATGTAGCTTACTTGTATTGGCTTTGGAATAAACCTTGCTACTTTGAGTAAAGTGCTTGAATTTCTTCCAGGTAGACTCATCCTGTACCCTGACATTTCATGGTTTCCAGCAACCTCAAACCATACCGTGTCTGTGTCTGTGTATATTCTTTCTTTTGGCTTCATTTTCATCTCCAAACTTTGTCTCTCCTTCAATTCAGCTAAAAAGAACCAAGATCAATATGCAGTCTGCTCCACTACGACTGATGAGTGTCAGTCTATGCCCTAAAGCCCCAACCCAGTTCAGTAACTTTTTCAACCAGTGAGTCCCTCCCTGCTCACCACTCCCCATTGCAAGATAAAGTCCAGGAGGGTGGGGACTGCCTTTACTTTTGAGGGGATGCCCATGGATTGGGGAATGTTTGAACAAGTTGTGGTCTGTTAGTATAATGGCATACTTCCATAAGAAACGATGAGCAGGCACACTTCAGAAAAACGTAGAAAGGCTTGCATGAACTGATGCTGAATGGGAGAATATGGTACATAGTAACAGCAACATTGTGCAATGACCAAGTTTATTACTTAGCAATGTGGTCCATTCAATGCAATCCAAGACAAGTCCAAAAGACTCATGATGTGAGATACTGTCCATATAGAGAGAAAGAACAATGGAGCGACAATTTCATGTTCAACAGGCTACTTCAGGGTCAGAATCTCTCTTGCTCTGGGCCTCAGACCCCATAGAACTGGCTTTCTGGTCCATACCATACTCACCATCACACACTGATGTTTGGCATGCATAACAATGAAAGGGAAGACAACCAGAGGGGCACTGCGTCCTGCAAAGTGGCACTGCCACCTTGGTACATTCTGGAGCAATCGGCAACAATGAGGGTAACAATATCACCTTCCAGGGTGAATTTTGAAGTGGCAAGTTTAAACCCTGGAGAGACAGGAGGTGGTATGGCACCCAGAAGCCGGGGGAGGCAAGTGAAAACTGGGTGGAAGACCTCATAGCTCAAAGAAATTCACTAGGAAAAAAGCCAGGCATGTGGCAAATACTGCAGAAACGAACTATTACTACTGTACCTACTCTATAATAAAATGTACTAAAATGTCAAGGGAGACAAGATGACTGATTTTCCTTGTAATATCTTTCGAAAATGGATGGAACTGTTTTTCTCTTGTCTTATAACTTTAAAAAAAAGCTGGTAAAGAGGGTTACTTTTGATCTTGATGCTGTTAGACTTCAACTATCTTTTATGGAATCTAACAAAATATTTCAAAAATGACTACTGGGAATGTGAGAGACAGGAAAAAGTTAAGTTTACACAGAGGTTAGTAGTTGATGAAGTCACTGAGAATAAGTTAGATAATAAGAAAGCCAGCAGACTGCAAAGTCACAAAATTTTTAATAACAAGGTTCAGGCCTGAAGCTGGCCTGACACAGTCAGGAGAAATGACCTAGAATAACCTTAAGAAGGCTTTTCTTCACTGTGCTTGCTTAATGAACCTCATACACATAAGCAGACACACCCCACATAAAATTATCCCTCCATTTTCTGATCATGAGTCCTATGTTAAAGCATGTTTAGGAGGGGGGAAATCACACCATTGGTGGTTACATAATGGGCACATAGACAAGATGGTGACCTAATGGAGAATGGACCAATCTGTCTCCTGGTGAGAGCATCTGTCTTGGAGTATTCTCTATTCAGTGCTCCCTCCTCCACAAAGGCTAGGGTTCGCTTTGGCCAAAGTATTCAATTCCTCTGAACTCTGCTGCAATAAATTTTCCTTGATACCTTTTTAGTGTCAAGAGTGTTTCTAACAGGAGAATGGCAAAATCCTCTTAAGAGATGTTAGTCTGTTAGGTTCCTTTGGAATTCTTCCTTAACCTGTGGAAACACCTCCCCAGCCCTACTCACAGTGTTCAGAGACTCTGTAAGGCTGCAGGTTAAGGTACTAGGACCTCTCCCAGTCAAAGTAAAGAAACTGAAGTATTAAACTTTAAGTAATAAATTTCATCTGTGATCATTTAGGATATCATGAAATTAAGTCTTTTAATAATTAACATATAGTAAAGTGAGGTTTTTGAACCAGATATCCACTGGGTGTCAAAGAATGCTCACTGTCTTCATGTAAGATTCCAGAATTTACTATCTGTGCTGATTGTCCTCTTTATCCAACATTTGACCAGCTTGCCCTAACATTTTCTGTAGTAGTTGCTCCCTTCTACTGACTCTGTGGATTAAATATTGTTAACACCTACTGGCAAGATGTCCTCTGAAGTCCACCAAAATGTACTCTCCCTTCCTCTAGCCTACCTATAGACCAGAGCAAGTGGGGAATTTAAAAACCTATAAAATACTTATTATTAAGATATAATTTAGAACACATGTGCCTGTGGTGACTTTTGCCTCCAACAACTATACTGCATGTATGACAAGGTTAATGAGTACTGTATGAATCTGAACCAACATTGTTAAGGATTACTGTCACATGAACAAAATAACTATATCCTGCCTTAACATATGATGAATGAAGTTCCTAGGGTTTCTCCCCAGTGTGAATTCTCTGATGTAAAGCAAGACTGGAGGTGAATCTGAAAGCCTTTCTACGTTGTTAACATTCACAAAGCTTCTCTCGACTGTGGAGTTTCTGATGTTTAGCAAGATTGTAGCTGTGTGTGAAAACCCTTCCACACTGATTACATCCATAAGACTTAGATTCTGGACATTTTCCAGCATGACCTCCCTGCACAGCTCTTTCTGAGAATGGTCTAAGAGACAGCACTTTTCCTCAGTGAAGTCTACAATCACATCCTGAAATGTCACCAAATCCTAAACCATCAAAAGTCACATGATTTGGATTGGAGACTCCAGAATTCATGTAGTCCAACCATCATCCACTGAGAGGAGGAAAGTGAAGCCCAGAGAAAGAATTTGCCTAAAACTCAAATAACCTTTATGAGTGTCAGTCAACAGTTGAAACCACTCTTTAAGAACCCAATGGAATATTGAGAAAAGCAAAATGCTTTCTATTTGAAGTGAGAATCATGATGGAATAAAGAAAACCTGGGGAAAATGTCTTACTATACAATGCTTTTTCCAATGGAATTAGGTAGCAGGTATGTCCCTGTTATACCAGTGTGACATTCACTGTGCCTATGGTGGCTATGAATATGCTGGCATAGTTCTGAATAGCAAAATACAACAGACTCTTCACATGGATGACAGAACCAAAACATTTAATCAGATACCAAATCCTTCATGGTAACAAGAATTCAATACACATTGTCACTGCAGGGGACATGAGCATTCCCAAACCACCACCCCACCCCCTCCTGACAGGGACCTTCCCACAAATAAACACTCATGAGCCTAGCTGTCTCCCTGCCTGTGTCCTCTCCTCCCTCCACTCTAACATCTCTCACCGACTTCCTTCCAGTTCTACACCACCCTGACTGTTCCACTGATTCAGTAAGCTCCTTCCACCACCTATGACTTAGGCTTCCATGTGATTTAAGCAGGTAACATGGGCCTATTAATGAATAGGAAAGATCTTCCCATTTGGATTACCCTTCCATTTCGCTCCAAGATCTTTTGTATTTATTACATAGGTCAGTGGGCAACTGGTATCAAGAGAACAGTAACAGGGATAACAGAAAATAAACGTACAAAACAGTATCTTAGGCAACTGGTGTCAACAGAACTTTACAACAATATAATAAGGATTACACAAAATAAGTACATAAAACAATATCTTAAGGTGGGGCTTGAGCGCAAGTACCCCATCATCCCCCTCACTCTCAAATGAATAGAGTCCAAAATCCTGTGGGGTAAGGGGCAAAGGTCTCTTTTTCCATAGCTACATCCTGTTGAAATTGAATGTGGAGCTGTCCTTGCCCCAAAAGGTCCCATTCCAGGGGTTAGTTCCTCAGCTGGCATCCAGAGCTTGGTGAGGTTTTCCCCCTAAATTTATTAATTTATTTCAGTTTTCAACAACCACTTCCATAAGTTCCAAATTTTCTCCCATTCCCTCCCCCCAAAGAGAGTATGCAATTTTATATGGGTTCTACACACACAATCCTTTTAAACCCATTTTTACATTAGTCATATTGCATAGAAGAATTAAAATGAATGGGACAAACCATGAGAAAAACAAAAGAGAAAATAGTCTACTTCATTCTGCTTTTCAACTCCATAGTTCTTTCCGGATGTGGATGGCATTTTCTATCATGAGTCTTTTGGAAATGTCTTAGGTCCTTGCATTGTTGTGAAGGTTTAAGTCTATCAAAATCAGTCCTCACACACTGTGGGTGTTACTGTGTATAATGTTCTCTTGGCTCTTCTCACTTCATGCATCACCAGTTCATATAAGCCTTTCCAGGTTTTTCTGAAGTCCACCTGTCTGTCATTTCTTATAGCACAATAGTATTCCATTACATTCATATACCACAACTTGTTCAGCCATTTCCCAATTGATGGGCAACCCCTCTACTTCCAGTTTTTGGCCACTACAAAAACAACTGCTATAAATATTTTTGTACATGTGAGTCCTTTTCCCATTTTTATGCTCTCTTTGGGATGCAGTCCTAGAAGTGGTATTGCTAGGCCAAAAGGTATGCACATTTCATAGCTTTTTGGGCTTGCTTCCAAATTGCTCTTGAGAATGGTTGGATCAGCTCACAGCTCCATCAACAATGTAATCCCACTTTTTTTAAGAAGTTTTCTTCTTCAATGGATTTTTGTACCCCCTCTTCTATTTAGCCAATTCTACTTTTGAAGGACTTGTCTTCTCTTTTTCCAAGCTGTTGTCTCGTTTTTATGATACTCTTGCATCACTCTCATTTTTTATTTTATCTCTCTTATTTGATTTTTAAAATTGCTTTTGAACTCTTCCACAAAGACTTTTTGGGCTTGAAACCAATTCATATTTCTCTTTGAGGGTTTTCACATGCAATTATTCTGACATTGTTGTCCTTTTCTGAGTTTGATCATCTCTGTCACCATAGTAGCTTTCTATCGTCACAGATTTTTTTATTTTTGCTCATTTTCCCAGACTATTTACTCACTCTTAAAGTTGAGCTCTGTTACTGGGGTACAGGGGGAACTGTCTCAAGCTTCTTGCACTAGGGGCTAGGGGCCTAGTCACTAGTTTTCTGTGCTAGGGCCTCTGGGGCTGGCAGCTCATTTCTTGCACTGGGGTTCAGGGGCTAATGGTTGGCCCACTGCACTGGGCTCACCTAGGTCAGCCTAATCAACCTGGTTACCAGTTGCACTGAGCTGGTTGCCTGCTGCACTGGGGCTGGAGGTGACAGGTCCAGGGGTGACATATCACAGTCATGGAAAGGGGGTGACATCTGGCTTAAGAGATCAGGCATCTACAGGTGGAGAATATTCAGCCTGTAGAAAACAAATCTGACAAACAAGGTGAACAGACAAAAAGCCAAAAAGAAACAAGGAGACAATAATCTGAAGAAGGGTAGCTACAGAGTCAGCCATGCTTCTGGAGTCCATGGATCCACTGTTATTGCCTTATTCACTGCTGTTTACTGTTTTCTAATTTGCAGTTTTGGGGTCATCATTCTGGCTAGAGGTATGCTGTCTTTAAACTGAGCTAGGGCCTAACCAACTTTGTATTCTCCCTGCAGGTGTGATGAACTTAGATACAATGATTAAGGAGGATCTGTAGGGGCAGTCCTTATTTCCCTGCTCAGTCTAATATCAAGCTGCTTTTCTCAGTACATTTTCTATAGCTAATTAGTTGGAATGGCATCTATTCTTCCAAAATCTACCCTTGCTCTCAATTGAGCAGTAAACAATTTTTTTCTTGTCAATTTGATCTGACTTCAAATCTGCTGGCTATTTACTCTTCTCTCAAGGAAAGTTATCTTTTTCACTGATTCTCACCATCCAGGATTCCAATGACTTTTCCCATCTTCTGGGGGAACCAACTAAAAATGTTACCTCTTGCTGAGTAAACTCTTCAATTACCTCCCCAAACACCGTTGGGGTGGGAAGGCTGATTCTCCTGTTTTCACCTTAGTATTGGGCATGCTTCTGCCTGAAAAGTGTCCCACTCATCCTGCCAGCAGATGTTTGGGACCCAATCAAGTCTCTTGTTACTTTTTTGCTTCTTTTTGTGAGCTAAACTAACAGCTTTTTCGTCTACTACTTGAGCTTGCTCTTCTAAAGGAGAATTTGAACATTGCAGTATAAAAATCTTCTCATGCAAACCAGCCAACTTTCTTCTCACCTGAGCTTTCTCTTCCAGCAACTTGTCTCTGCTTTTACACGTACGCATTAGCAAGGCCCAGCCTCTCCTACGTATCCCTGCCAGTTCTTTTCCCAGTTCTATTGCTTTCCTTGCAAATACCTTCCCAAATCTCTAGATTCTTCCTTCTATTGCCTTGATTCCAAGCTTTCACAACACCCTGTGCTTTTATCCTGTTCTCTTTGTAGGGAGTAAGGCAAATCCTCCCATCCTGGGATATCCCTTTCTCTCTCTAAAGCCTTTCTGCCTCCCAGTAGAGGTCTGATATTTCATGATCCCATGAACAGCAATAGTGTGCAAGATCAACTATGATTGATTGGGCTCTTCTCAGCAATACAATGATCTAAGACAATTCTAAAAGACTAATCTTAATGGAAAATACTAACCACATCCAGAGAAAAAACAAAGGAGTATGAATGCATTTCAAAGCATACTACTTGCATTTTGTTTTTTATGGCTTTTCTCTTCTTTCACAACATGACTAATGTAGAAATATGTTTACATGATTGCACATGTACAATCTGTATCAGATTGTTTTCTATTTTGGACAGGGGGAATGAAAGGGAGGGAAGAAGAAAAAATTTGGAACTCAAAATCTTATAAAAAGTGAATACAAAAAGTTGAAAACTACCTGGAAATGGAAAAAAATTAAAATACTATTTAAAAAAAGAACAATCAACAAAACAAATGAAGTCCTGTTTTGTGGCAAAAAAAATTGTCTTTATATGTATTTGGGAAAACTATAATGCTATTTGAAAGAAAAAAAGATGTCTTATTCTCCCTTAATCAGTGGCACCCCATTCAAACACTGAGGGAAGTTTTACCTTTTTTCTTTCTCCCATTTTCTATCTTTCCCTTTTTATTCTCCTCTAGTTCCTCTTGTTTCTAGCAGACTGCCACATTAAATTCCATTTCCTTGTTAGCCTTTGACTTGATTAAGGTACACCACATATCCTCTTCTATGAGTTTCTTTCCCTCTTGTTTATGCCTCTTCACATTCTGTAATTTAGTTCCAGAAAAATACCCATTCATCTGGAAGATGATGCAGGGATTAGTTCATGATCTCTCAATTCTGTTTCTCCCACTTCCACTTCTTTTTCATTTTTATTTTCACCTTAGTGTCCACATGTACATTAAGAAACAATTGTCTTGATTACTACTCTTCTATTATGTTGTACTTGGTTGGTTACTCTTGTGTGCTGTACTTCTGTTGCCTCAGTCGTCTGAGAAGTAAATAAATTCTCCCAGTGTGTTTTCTCACTAGGAATGTTTTGAATACCCCCTTTCTTTTTGAGGGTCTACTTTCATTTATAGTTTGTCAACCTCCAAAATCTACAGAGTTTAATCTAAGAAAGACAAACTGGATTAGGTTGGGGCTACATTTTTATTTCTTTCAAGCTGGCATAACATGCATTGCATGGGACTTACAGTCCAGAATTGGGCTCCCTCTAAGGGAAGCAGCCCAGAACTGGTTTGATTTGGGGGTAAAGTTATATACCCTTCAAAGTGTAGATGTTCCCAAGGCTGCCAATAAACTCTGATTGGTCAACACACTGGGAGGTGGGCTATATTAAAATGAAGGTCTTGAGTGCATGACTTTGGTCACTTAATCCTGATACAATACCTTTTCAATAGTGGCTGATATCACCCCACCTGGGAACACAGGAAATACCTCTTCTATCAGATCACCCCATAACCATACCAGACCACTCCCAACCTTGGGTTACTCAGGCAGAAGAATCTGTCTCCACCCAAGCCTGAGCAGCTTCCTATGCAATCTCATGATCAGCAATGTCCTTCTGAACTTTTCTGAAGAGGGCTGGAGCTCTGAGCTATTCAGCCTAAAACTACATACCTTTCTACATCCTAAACAATTAAGTAATACGTTATTGCTATTAATTACAGAAATTAAACCAGAAACATCTTCAACTTGACTTAGGGAAGAGAATGTTAGTGAAATTTTCTTGTATCCTCCCAAATCTTTTGCTATAATTGGAGTCAGTCTCTGGACAAGGGTGGAAAACTAATATCTACAAAACTCACTGCTTCCCAATAGCATCTGACATTCTAAAGGAACTGGAATCACAGTGGAAGCCTGAGGAAGGAACAAGATCAGACAATCCTGTATGTCAAAGAGAAATGACTAACAGAGTTCTTACTTTGTTTTTGCTTTCCCCTATTTTGACAACATTTTTAATTCTCCCTATATTTGGGCCCTACATATTAAATAACTTGTCAGACTTGCTTGTGAGATTTGTGTCTTTCAGACTACAGGACATTCACATACAGTTGGTAGCAACAGTGGGTACTAGGTAATGCCCCCCTTCTCCTGGGTGAAGCCTGTACTTGGTTCCAGTCAGCCTCTTCCCTGTGACCCCCTCAAAGCAGGGACAGCTCTTCCAACAGGAAGCAGTTTCAGAAGGCAAGACTCAAGAGATTCTGGGTTCAAGTTGTTTAAGGGGCAAATGAAGGGGTGATGGGACCTGTACCCTGAATTTCCCCAAGCATTTCAGCAACCCAGTCCCAAGGTATCTCACTAGGCCCAGTCCACCTAAATAATCAGTTGGTTTTTCACTGTGGTTCTCTGACCCATCCCAGACCCCTGTTGCACCTGGGCCACTCTAGGCTATTTACCACCCTTAATATACAGCCATCAAGTGGAACTTCAGCAGGGATCCATTGGGGTCTAATTTCTGAGTTTTAGAGTTAAGTAGGGGATGGAGGGAGGGAGGGAGGGAGGAAGGAAGGAAGGAAGGGAGAGAGAAACCTAGTTAGTAGATTCACGTTAGCTGGGCAGCTTCTGACCATCAAAATTGGACCCTCCTAGCTTAAAGTGAATGTCAATGGTAACTGTATTTCTTTGGAACAGTAACCCTGAGGGTCTTCCCCTCTCAGTTTGATTTTTTTTCTTTCTAATTAAAGGGGCAATCCCTTGCCTCACTTCTTAAAAAGGCCTATTCACTGAAAGGGCATTACCTCACTCAAAGTGAGAACCTGAAAAGACCTTAGCCTAAAAGGGTCAGGGTGTCTCATTGCACCCTGGGCCATCTCCAATCATCCTGATGAATATCAGGCCACTGGACTCAGATGGCTCTGGAGGAGAAAGTGAGGCTGGTGACCTTGCACAGCCCTCCCTCTCTCAAATCCAAGTCAACTGCAAGTGATGTCATCATTTTCCTGATGCCATGGTCCTCTTCAAAAATGAAGGACAAACACAATCACCCTTAATCACATCCAGATTATTTCATTGTTCTTTTTTCCTTACAAGTATCAATCTCTAATCTCCATTAAAGGACTGGTTCACTAGGAATCAGGCTACCTTCTGTTGGCATAATCATAAACCTTGCCAACTTTCAAGGATGTGCTTGAAGTCTTTCCAGACAGCCTTGCTGTGTAATGTGACGTTTCAGGATTCCTGGCAAACATGAACAATATCATGTGTGTATGTCTGTGTGTATGTCTATTCCTTCTTTTGCCTTCATTTTCATACCAAAACTTACCCTCTCCACCACTTCAACTATCAAGAAACAAGATCAATACACACTCTGCCAAGTACCTGGTTGATGAGTGTCAATCTATGCCTTAAGCCCCACTCCCCAGCCCAGGAACGTTTCCAACCACTGGGCCCTCCCTGCCCACCACTCTCCATTGCAAGACTAAATCCAGAAGGGTGAGGAGTGCCTTTACTTTTGAGGGGATACCTATCAATTGGTGCAGCTATGGACATGCATGCGGATTTTCAGGGAAAATTAGGGAAATATAAAGACTCTCTTGAAACCAAGACAGTTATTGAAACACCAGAAGGCCAAATCCATCATATTAACAAAGTAATTTGTACACATTATCAATGCAGGTCACAACACCATCTCTAAGCCTTCCCTCCATCACGCATCCTCACAAACAAGTTCCCTTAGGCAAAATCACTCCCTCTCACTCACTCTAGATGCTCTGCTTGCTCTCTCTCACTTCCACCCTTCCTGTTCCACCCATTAATCAAACTCCTCTCACCATGGGCTCCATGTTAACTCAGACACTAGGCTGGACCAAAGCTCAAAGGTCTATTAAGGGGCATGGTAGATCTTCAAATTCCTTTACCATTACAAGTGAGGAAAGGCTGAATGGTATATGGTTATGGTATAAAAATGTATTGGAATAGCATTAATGTCTATGAAATTGTGAGCAGCCAGACTTCAGAAAAACCTGGAAAAGCTTGCATGAACTGATGCTGAATGAACTGAACAGGAGAACATGGTACATGGCAAAAGCAACAATGTGCAACGATGGACTTTTATTACACTTCGCTGTTCTCAGCAATGCAACAATCCAAGGCAATTCCAAAAGACTCAGGATAGGAAATGCTGAACACATCCAGAGAAAGTATTACAGAGTGACATGACAATTCCATGTTCAATGGGCTGCTTCAGGGTCAGAATCTCTCTCTTGCTCTGGGCTTCATCTCAGATAGAGCCGTCTTCCTGACCCATATTCACCGTCACACCCTGATGTATGGGGTACCCACAACAATGGAAGGGAAGGGAACGCAAGGGACACTTGTTTCCTGCAAAGCCAGCTTTGCACAATCTGGAGCAATTGTCAAAATGAGGGCAGTAATATCATCTTCCAGGGTGAATTCTGAAGTGGCAAGTTTAAACCCTGGAGAGACAGGAGGTGGCAAGTGCAACTTGGGTAGAAAACATCACAGCTGGATGAAACTGTTTAATTTTTAAGAACTAGGGAGAAAAACCAGGCATGTGGTAAATACTGTAGTAATAAATTATTGCCACATCTTTAACTGACTGTACTTACTCCTTACTAAATATGGGGGTTCTGATGCCATTAGATGTGATTACTAAAATGTCAAGGGAGACAGGATGACTGATTTTCCCTGTAACACCTTTTGAAAATGTGTTCTATTGAACTGTTTTTCTCTTGTCTTATAACTTAAAAAAAAAGCTGGTAAGGTGGGTTACTTTTGATCTCAATGCTGTTCAATCTTAAATGAATCAATTATCAAATGCGACAAAATATTTTGAAAATAATGAGGAATATTCTGTTTTAGTTAAGAAACTAATTATAATGATTGATGACTAACTGTTGGGAGAGAAACATAACAAAATCTCCCGAAGGGGTTCATATGAGATTCATTTGACCTTACTTAACGTGTTCAAAGATGTCCCTAGCCCTGTTGACAGTGTTTAGAGATTCCGTAAGGCTGCAGTTTAAGGCACTAGGACCTCTCCATGCCAAAGTAAGGAAATTTATGGGTTAAACTTTAAATAAGTGAGTTTCATTTGTGCTCATCTGGAAAATCATGAATTATATCTGGTAATATTTAGCATACAATATAGCTACATTTGTGAACCAACTATTCACCAGGTGTAAGCCAGTGCTAACTGTTTCCCATTAAGATTCTAGAATGTACTATTTGTGCTGATTGTCCACCTTATCCAACATTCCACCAGCTTGCCTCCCCAACATTTCCTGTTGGTGGTTGTTGCACCCTTTTACTCACTTAGTAGATTAAAGCTTTTTAATTGTTATTGGCAAGCTTTACTATGAAGCCCACCTGCAGTGGCCAGATGTACTCCCCCTTCCTCTAGACTA
Source organism: Notamacropus eugenii (assembly GCF_028372415.1). Classification (NCBI taxonomy): domain Eukaryota; kingdom Metazoa; phylum Chordata; class Mammalia; order Diprotodontia; family Macropodidae; genus Notamacropus; species Notamacropus eugenii. The sequence goes on from NC_092876.1 coordinate 21,251,848, forward strand.
TCTACAGACTAGACTAAGGGGGCAGTTGGAAAACCTATCAATTACTTATTTGGATATAATTGGGAACATATGTACATGTGGTGAATTTTGTCTCCAACAACTATATTGAAAGTATGGAAAGGTTAATGAATATTGCCTGAATTTGAACTAATGCTGTTGAGGATTATTGTCACATGAACACAATAACTATATTCTGTCATAATATATGATGAGATTAAGTTCCTAGGGTTTCTCCTCAGTGTGAATGCTCTGATGTTTAGCAAAACTGGAGCTCTGTGTGAAAGTTTTTCCACATTGATTACATTCAAAAAGTTTCTCTACACTGTGGATTCTCTGATGGGTAGTAAGCTGGGAGCTCCTTCTGAAAGTCTTTCCACACTGATTACATGAGTAAGGTTTCTCTCCAGTGTGGATTCTCTGATGTGCAGCAAGATTATAACGCTGTGGAAAAGCTTTTCCATATTGATTACATCTAAAAGGATTCTCTCCAGTAAAGATTCTGTGATGTCTAGCAAGAATGGACTTCTGCGTGAAAGTCCTTCCACACAGATTACATTCAAAAGGTTTCTCTCCAGTGTGGATTCTCTGATGTCTACTGAGATAGGAGCTACGTGGGAAAGTCTTTCCGTACTGATTACATCTATAAGGTTTCTTTGCAATGTGGATTCTGTGATGTTGAGCAAGATGCCTCTTTGTGAAAGTTTTTTCACACTGATTACATTCAAAAGGTTTCTCTCCCTGATGGCTACTAAGAGAGAAACTATCTGTGAAAGCCCTTTCGCACTGATTACATCTATAAAGTTTCTCTAAAGTGTGGATTCTCTGATGTGCAGGAAGATGACTCTTCTGTGTGGGTCTTTCCACACTGATTACATCTATAAGGTTTCTCTTCAGTGTGGATTCTCTGATGTCTGGCAAGACCAGAGCTATGTGTAAATGTCCTTTGACATTGATTACACCTATAAGGCTTCTCTCCAGTATGGATTCTGTGATGCGCAGTAAGAGTGGACCTCTGTGTGAAAGACTTTCCACATTGATTACATTCATAAGGCTTCTCTCCAGTGTGGATTCTCTGATGCGCAATAAGCCTGGAGTTGTGTGTGAAAACCTTTTCACATTGATTACATCTATATAACTTCTCTGCAGTGTGGGTTCTCTGATGGGCAGAAAGATTCTGCCTCGCTGTGAAAGCCATTCCACACTGATTACATCTATAAGGCTTCTCTTTAGTGTGGATTTTCTGATGTGTAGCAAGACCGGAATTCTCTATGAAAGCCTTTCCACACTGATTACACCTATAAGGTTTCTCTCCAGTGTGGATTTTTTGATGTCTAGCAAGATGGCCCTTCTGTATGAAAGTCTTTCCACACTGATTACATCTATAAGCTTTCTCTCCAGTGTGGATTTTTTGATGTCTGGCAAGACCAGAGTTCTCTGTGAAAGCCTTTCCACATTGATTACATCTATAAGGTTTCTCTCCAGTATGGATTTTTTGATGTGTAGCAAGACGGCTCTTCTGTGCAAAAGTCTTTCCACATTGACCACATTCATAAGGCTTCTCTCCAGTGTGGATTGTCTGATGTGCAGTAAGACTGGAGCTCTGTGTGAAAACCTTTCCACACTGATTACAACTATAAGGTTTCTCTCCAGTGTGGGTTCTCTGATGTGTGGCAAGAAGGCATTTATGTGTGAAAGTCTTTCCACACTGATTACATCTATATGGTTTCTCTCCAGTGTGGATTTTCTGATGGGCAACAAGACTCTTCCTCACTGCGAAAGCCTTTCCACATTGATTACATCCATAAGGTTTCTCTCCAGTGTGGATTATCTGATGGGCAGCAAGATCGAACCTCTGGCGGAAAGCCTTTTCACACTGATTACATTTATAAGGTTTCTCTCCAGTGTGGATTTTTTCATGTCTGGCAAGGTTAGAGCTGTCTGTGAAAGACTTTCCACATTGATTACATGTATAAGGTTTCTCTCCAGTATGGATTTTTTGATGTGGAACAAGATGGCCCTTGTGTGCGAAAGTCTTTCCACATTGATCACATTCATAACACTTCTCTCCAGTGTGGATTCTCTGATGTGCAATAAGAGTGGAGCTGTGTGTGAAAACCTTTCCACATTGATTACATCTATAAGGTTTCTCTCCAGTGTGGGTTCTCTGATGGGCAGCAAGATCGAACCTCTTGCGGTAAGCCTTTCCACATTGATTACATTTATAAGGTTTCTCTCCAGTGTGGATTTTTTGATGGAGAGCAAGATTGATCCTCTGGCGGAAAGACTTTCCACACTGATTACATTTAAAAGGTTTCTCTCCAGTATGGATTTTTTGATGTATAGCAAGATAGCGCTTCAGTGTGAAAGTCTTTCCACACTGATTACATCTATGAGGTTTCTCTCCAGTGTGGATTTTCTGATGGGCAGCAAGAATGAACTTCTGGATGAAATCCTTTCCACACTGATTACATCTATATGGTTTCTCTCCAGTGTGGATTTTTTGATGGGCAGTAAGACTGGAGCTGTATGTGAAAACCTTTCCACATTGATTACATCTATAAGGTTTCTCTCCAGTGTGGATTTTCTGATGAGCAGCAAGAGTGAACCTTTGGCGGAAAGCCTTTCCACATTGATTACATTCATAAGGCCTCTCTCCAGTGTGGACTGTCTGATGTCTAGCAAGACTGGAGTTGTGTGTGAAAACCTTTGCACACTGATTACATCTATAAGGTTTCTCTCCAGTGTGGGTTCTCTGATGTGCAGCAAGAAAACAATTATGTGTGAAAGTCTTTCCACATTGATTACATTCATAAGGCTTCTCTCCACTGTGGATTTTCTGATGGGCAGCAAGACTCTTCTTCGCTGTGAAAGCCTTTCCACATTGATTACATCTATAAGGTTTCACTCCAGTATGGAGTATCTGATGGGCAGTAAGAGTGAACCTCTGGCGGAAAGCCTTTCCACATTGATTACATTCATAAGGCTTCTCTCCAGTGTGGATTCTCTGATGTCTGGCAAGAGTGGAGCTCTCTGGGAAAGTCTTTCCACACTGATGGCATCTGTAAGTTCTCTCTACAGTGTGGATTCCTTGGTGTGCTTCCCATTCATAACACGCATCAAGCTCATTTTTAATGGGAATTTGCAGATGAGTAAAGGCCTTCCCACCTTTATTACTTACAGAAAGGATTTCTCCAGTATCACTTGTCTGATGTCTAATGAGGACTGAACTCCAGCTCATGGCCATTTCAAACTGAGTACCAGGATACATTTGCAATTCAGGGAACTTCCCATGGGACTGAAAAAGCTTTAACTCTTCAGTGAGGCATTTGCTATTACTGTCAGGAACACAATGATTTCCTGAGGTCATTTTCTTACAGTGATTTAGGATGGAAGATTGTCTGAATCTCTTTTCAGTTTCATCAAATTCACAGTAACTCTTTGGATTTTTGTCTACTTTGAGAATAAAGTCATGAATTTCTCTCAAATTGAATTCCCAGGGACCACCATTCTTGACTTTTTGCAGGTCATGCTCTTCCAAAAAAATTCCCAGCTTTCTAGTTATTTCATTTACTTCCAACCTAGTATCTACATCTGAAGAAAAGAAAACATCAAACATATAGAGAGAAAAATATAGACACATAAATAAATGTAACAGCAATGGTAACTGAAGACTTTTGCAGCTCATGACCTTCTCATCACCAACCTAAATGTAAGAGAACTTCATGGATGTAGTCTTGGAGCAAACACTGGTATTACATAGACTATGTCACTGTATGGAGAAGACAGAGACAGGATGTGCAAGTTGACAAAGGAGATGTGCATCACAAAGTGCTGGACCCATCAGAGCATAAACACTCACATTCAACAAATGCAGCAGCCCCAAGGCAAGGTCACTACTAGAAGACTGAATGGCAACGGCTAAGAGTGACTATCCACACGAGAACAGTTTGCTGCTAACATGGGAGAGAAGGCTGAACCAAAACATGATTTTGAACATTGCAGCAGGAAAGGAGTGGCCAGCAGAGATTTACTGTACAGTACCACATTAACTCATCTGGACTAGAACACAAGTAAAAATCTAAACTGGTTTTGATGAAAATCAAGGGGAAATTGCTCATGAGAGAATTCCCCCTGAGGCCTACTACTACAGGCTGTGCCCTGCTCCAAGGCCAGTGCAACAGACCCTTCCTGTCAGCCTTCCAGATTGTCTTGGCCTGGAAATCTGTTTCATCCTGTCATTTTGTGGCTTCTACTAATCTAGAAATTTTTCAGTCATTTCTACAGGTATTTTGAAGTATTTGAAGGGAGAACTCAAGCAGGTCTCTGCTTCTACTCCACCATCTTGGCTCTGCCCCCTAGAAGTAACTTGCTGACAGCTTTAGGTAAGTGCTTTTTATCAATGTAAGGAAACATTCAATTTCACTCTACTTTCAAGTGTTTCTAATAGAAACGAGCAATCTATTTTATCAAAAGCTTATTCTTCAGCTATTGACATACTCATATGATTTTTGTTATTAATATAACAGATCATGTGGATAATTTTCCTTTTGTTGAACAATCCTGGAATTCCTGGTATAAATCCCAAATGATCACAATGTATAATCTTTGCAATATATTCTTGTAATCTCCTAGTGAGCATTTTACTTAGTATTTTGGCATTCATAGACATTAATAAATTTAGTCTATAATGTTCATTTTTTATTTTTCCTGACTTGAATATCAATATCATATGTTTCATAAAAGGAGTTTGGTAGTCCCTCCTTCTTTGCCTATTTTTCCAAATCACTTATTTAATACTGGATTTAGCTGACCTTTGCATGTGTGGTAGAAATTCTTTGCAAATCTCTGATCCTGTTGCTTTATTTTTAATAAGCACATTTGTGGCCAGTTCAGTTTATCTAAAACAAGATGATTAAGATATTCTATTTTTTCTTCTTAATCCCATGAGAATAAGGCTCCAGCACTACCACAGCTCCACTCCCATCTGCTTCTTCTGTCTCACTACTTCCTTTCAGGACTTGTTAGTGTATTACCTCTACCTACCCAATTTTATTTTGGAGAATGAACCCATCATACTCAACTCAGCTTAAGCTTTTCTTTCAAACTATTCAAGTAACGATGGCATTCTTAAGGATACTGATAACATTTTTCACACAAAAAGTAAACAAGTTTGACCTTATTTAGTCCCTTATAACCGGTCTTTAACTTTTAGATTTCTCTGGCATCTTTCATGTCCCATTTTCCATTGAGTTCTGCTCCTTTACTCATAAATATCTGAATGCTTTTCACTTCATTAAATATCCCTTTTTTTCATTCAGGATTACACTCAGCTTCCCTGAGTAATTTTTTGTTCACAACCGCAAATCTCCAGCTCTATGGAATATAATGACCCAATGTCTTTTACTGGAGAAGCTGGTAGGTCTTGTATTATTTTGATTATAGCTTCACAGTATTTACCTTGTGCTTTTCTTGTTGCTTGTGGTAGCTGCTCCTTCATTTGGGAGCTTTGAAACTTGGCTATAATGTTCCTATAAGTTTGAATTTTAGTATCTCTTTCAGGTGGTGAATGATGAGTTTTTTCCTATTTCTACTTTACCTCTTGTTCTAGAATATCAGGGAAATTTTCCTTAAGAATGTCTTGAAATATTTTATCTAGACTCTTTTAAATTATAGCATTCAAACAGTACATTTCTTATATTGTGTCTCCTTGATCTATTCTCCATATTATTTGTTTTTCTAATGAGATGGTTCACATTCCCTTCTACTTTTTCATTCTTTTAGGTTTTAGTATTTCTGGGTATCTTGTATGATTAGGTTCATCATGCTCAATTCTAGTTTTTAAGAAGTTTTTTTCTTTCTTAAGTTTTTGTAACTGTTTTTCTAATAAGCTGACTTTATTTCCATAATTTTCTTCATTTCCTAGACTCCTCTTATTTTTCCCCTTTAATTTTCCCCTCAGCCTCTCATCTGATTTTTGAAATCCTTCTTTAAATTCTTCCAAAAACTCTTTTGGGGATTGTGACCATTTGAAATTTCTCTATGAAGTAGGAATGATTTTTTTTTTAACCTTCCTTCCTCTGAGAATGAACCCAGATCTTTATCTCTAGCCACTTGACTAATGATAGGCTATTTAAGGTGAAAATGCTGAAAGCCAAGTACAAAGTTGATGGAGAATTGTTGTACACATAGGACTGTGCATTCAATGCAGTTTTGGAGGATGAGATGCAATAGAGTATTGACCTATTCTCTGCTATTTGTGCCTTACATTATCACAAAGAAAAGAAGGGAAATGGTCCTTACCCAGGGACAGCAAATTCTGGATATTCTCCAGCATGACTTCCTTGTGCAGCTCTTTCTGAGAATGGTCCAAGAGACACCACTCCTCCTCAGTAAAGTCCACAATCACATCGTTGAATGTCACCAACTCCTAAACCATCAAAAGTGACACAATTAAGAGGAGAGACTGCACAATTAATCTAGTCCAACCCTCATCAACTTAGAAGTCAAACTGTGGCCCACAGAAGGCCTCTGTCTACAACTCATAGAACCTTTATGAGTTTCAGAGCCAATGCTTGAAACCAGTCATTGAGAGCCCAAGTGAATATTAAGAAAAGCATTTCGTATTTGAAATGAGAATCATGATGGAGAAAATGTCTTACTACACAGTGCTTAGCCCAATGGAAAGGTAAGTACTCCCTGAGGTGAAGTACAAAAACATGTGGAGGAGGGCTGAGCCAAGTATCTGAGTGAAACCAGGGATCTGCCTGATCTCTCCCCAAAACCCTTCAAATACTTCTAAAAAGTGACTGAACAGATTCTACACAAAGAGAGTGAGTAAGGCAGATCTCCAGCCCAAGTCAACCTGGAAGATTAACAGGAAGGGTCCATTCCACTGGGCTAGACTGAGGAGAGCAGTCTAGCACAGGCCACACCAGCACAGACCCTGGCCCAGCAAAGCTGGAGCAGTTCTCAGGTCACTGAATCACTGGGAGCAGTAGCAACTTCCAGACTTCTCAGCCTACAGATGCCAGAGGTTACTTAGATGGTCAGGAGGGGTGGGAGGAACTGGTTAAGACAGAAGTGCAGTCCAGTGCTGGTTATGCCAATATAGACCCAGTCTCCGCAAACTAGAAGTAGGCTTTGGGAGTCAGTAAATCAGCTGTGGCAGCAAAGCAGAAGCAGTGGCTACTCCTGAAGCTATGAGCCCACAGATTAAATGTTTAAAAGTCATCTTTTTCAGCTTCTAGGAACCAAGAGGGCAGAGTATGCAGTAAGTTGCTCTCACCCTCCCTGACTGACCTTTAAAAACCCAGAGAATATTGCCCCTGGAAAAATCCTGGAATAGTGGAGCTATCTGAAAGGTGAGGGGCAGCAGTTTTTTAGCTCCAGAGAGTAGGAGGATTAATGGGAAATGTCCCTCTTGCTGTGGCCGAAGGGGACCAGAACAAGATGAGAGTTGTCCCAGCAAGCCAATGCCAAGACTCATCTCAGAGAACTGGGGGGGGAGGAGGGGTGTGTGATCCTGAGCCCCAGGGTGGTGGAACTGGCAAGCACTAACACCAGCCACCACCAGCAGCTCTAGCTCAGCACAAGGTAAACTATCAGATCACTATAGCCTCCAGCTACCAGCACCTGAGGAACCAGAATGCAAAACCAGAAACTAGCCCCCTAACTCCCAACATAAGAAGCCTGAGACAGTGCCCCCAAAACACAGATCAACTTGTCAAGGAAAAAAAAGACAAACAACATGGGGCAACAAGAAAAACAAAAACCATAGAGAAATATCTTGGTGACAGGGAAGATTAAAACACAAATTCAGGAGAGGACAACATTGACAACACACCCACATTTGAAACCTCAAAGGAGAGTATGAACTGGTCTCAAGCCCAAAAAGCATTCTTGGAAGGGCTCAAGAAGGGCTTCAAAAGTCAAGTAAGAGAGGTAGGAAAAAAATGAACAATTCTTTTAAAATACAGTTGATAAAATGGAAACAAAGTACACTGAGGAAAACAACCCCTTAAAATGGGGAAATGGTCAAATGGAAAAGTTAACTGGAGAAAACAATACATTAAAAAATAGAATTGGGCAAGTGGAAGGCAATGACTCTATGAGACATCAAGAATCAGTCAAAATCAAAAGAATCAAAAAATAGAAGAAAATGTAAAACACCTCAGTGCAAAAACACTGACCTGGAAAACAGGTCCAAGAGGTAATTTAACAATTGTTGGTCTACCTACAAGTAATGATAAAAAAAAAAACCTGCACAGCATCTTTCAAGAAATCATCAAGGAAAACTGCCCTGAGGTCCTAGAACAAGAGGGTAAAAGAGTCCATCAATTACCTCTGGAAAGAGAGCACAAGTTGAAAACCCCAAAGAACGTTATAGCCAAATTTCAGAGTTAACAGGTCAAGGAGAAAATACTGCAAGCAGCCAGAAAGAAACAATTCAAACACCATGGAACCACAGTCAGGATTTTTCAGGACTTTGCAGGTTCTACATTAAAAGACTCGAGAGACTGAAATATGATATTGTATAAAGCTTGACTTACAACCAAGGATCAACTACCAGCAAAACTGAGCATAATCTTTCAGAGGAGGAATTGGACATTCAATGAAATACAGGACTTCCAGACTTCCTGATGAAAAGACCAGAGCTCAATGGAAAATATGACATTTAAATAAAGACTTCAGAGAGGCATAAAAAGGCAAGGAGGAAAGGGGGCAAAAAATAACATGGTATTCAATAAGGGTAAACTTCCCTACATGGAAAGTTGATACTTATAAATCTTGAGAACTGTATCATTATTAAGACATTTAGAAGGGATATACATACAGGGGGTGGGTTTAAGTTGACTTTGATGTGATGATAAAAAGCCTCATTAAGGGGTGAAAAGAGATTGTAACAGAAGAAGAGAAAAGGAGGAGGCAAATAAGGGTAAATTATATCAAATGATGAGACACAAATACACTATCACAGCACAGGGAAAGGAGATGGCCATTGTTTGAACCATATCTCATCAGATTTGGCTCAAGGAAGTAATAACATACTCAGTTAGGTATAGAAATCTAACTTGCCCTATAGGTAGTAGGAGGGGAAAGGGGAAAGAAAAGGGAGTTGGGGAAAGTAGGGAGGGAAGAAGTAGTAAGGGAAAAGGGAAAGAAATGGGAGGGGCACTGATAGAAGGGAGGGCAGACTGAAGTGGCTAGTGGGCAAAAGCAAAACTCCAGCAAGCAGGGGAAAGGAGAAAGAAAAGCATAAAGGGGGCACAGAATAGAATGGAGAAGACTTGGACAGTAATCATAACTCTGAATGTAAATGGGATGACCTTTCCCATAAAATGGAAGAGGATAGCAGAATCAATTAAAAACCATAATCCTATACCATGCTGTTCACAAGAAACACATCTGAAACAGAGGGATATAATATTTTTGTACACATGGGTCCTTTCCCATTTTTATGACCTCTTTGGGATGGTATCTCTGAGATATCACATCACACCTATCAGACTGGCTAACGTCACAAAACAGGAAAATGATAAACGCTGGCGAAAATGTAGGAAAGTTGGAAGAGTAATTCATTGCTGGTGGAGCTGAGAGCTGATCCAACCATTCTGGAGAACAATTTGGAACTACGCCCAACGGGCTATAAAAATGTACACATCATTTGACCCACCAATACTGCTTCCAGGGCTGAAACCCACAGAGGCCATACAGATGGGAAAAGGAACCAACTGTACAAACATATAGCAGCTCTTTTTGTGCGGCCAAGATCTAGGAAAAAAAAAACCAAGGGTACCAATCCTGACCTCAAAGAAAGCAAAAGCAAAAACAGATCTAACTAAAAGAAATAAGGAAGGAAACTCCATCCTGCTAAAAAGCACCACACACAATGATGGAATATCATTACTAAACATATATGCACCAAGTGGTATAGCATCCAGATGCTCAGGAAACGGTAAGGGAGTTACAGGAGGCAATACGGAGCAAAAATATACTGGTGGGGGACCTCAACATTCCCCTCTCAGAAGTAGATGCATATAACCATAAAATAAACAGGGAAAAAGTTAAGCAGGTTAAGAGAACTAGAAAAGTTAGATAAGGTAGACCTCTGCTATCTTTTGCACAAAATCTTTTCCTTTGGTGTACTGTCTTCCCCTTGAAAGTGTAAACTCTTATTTGAATCCCCAGGCCCTAACACAGTGCATGGCATAGAGGAAATGCTTACTGACAACTGACTATACAAACAGTTTCATCTCAGTATCTTTTCATGTACTTTGCTTTAAAAGCCCATAATGACCTAGACATCACTTGCTTCTGCAGTCTGCTTCCATCTTATTTCCTGCTGCCGTCTCTGAACCAATGACACTGGCCTCCTTCATATGCCAGGGAGAAGACACTCCATTTCTAGGCTCTAGACATTTTCTCTGGGTCTTCAGAATGGCTGGAATTCTCTGCCTCCTCATTTAGGCCTCCTGGGGTCCTTCAAGTCTCAACTGAAATCACACCTTCTATTTTTCCCAGCTCCCTTTCAATCTACTGAGTTCATTGTATGAATGATATTCAACTGGCTTGTTTATACCTTTTGGGTACTATCTGTGTGCTTGTTGTCTCCCCCTTAGCCTGTGAACTCCTTCAGGGCAGACACTGCTGTTAGCCTCTTTTCCCATGGTGCCTACTGGGCACAGTGCCAGGCACATAGCAATTACTTAATAAATGTGGAGTAAATACCTGCCTGCATTCTTTCCTTCTCAGAACCTCTTCATGGAATTTTACAATGCCTTCTTTCCTCCATTCTCTAAGCAAGTGGGAGCTTTGTTTTTGCAAAGGCCAATTAGGTCTATGGTTATTTGATTCCCCCACCCTATTCTATCCTCCCCAACAGCACACTCAATCATTCCCCACACCCAGGTCCCTTTCTCTATCAGCTGGTCCCTTTCCTAGTGACTTCAAACATGCCCATCTCTGCAAAACACTCACCACCTTTTGAACAATCATTCTCTCACCTCCTTTTCTCAGCAAAATTCCTTGAAATATCTGGCAGAACTTTCTATTTTCCTCTCTCACTCACTGTTTACTTATTATCCAGGTGTTTCAGCAGTGACTGATTCTTCTAGTTGCCATTTGAGGTTTTCTGAGCAAAGGTACAGGAGTGGTCCTGCTTATGGTCATTTTAGAGATGATGAACTGAGGCAAACAGACTTAAGTGACTCAGGATCACACAGCTAGTAGGTGTCTGAGGCCAGATCTGAACTCATGAAGATGACTCTTCCCAATTCCAAGCCTAGCACTCTTACCACTAGGCCACCTTGCTATCACACCCTCACTCCATAACCTTTTACAACTTGGCTTTCATATTTCCTTTCCTCAGAGGGCTCTCTCCAAAGTTAGCATTGATGACTTAATTACCAAATCTGATTGCCTTTTCTCAGTCCTCTTCCTAACTGACCTATGCTTCATTCAATATTCTTGACCATCCATCTTCTATAAGAAGCCCTCCTTGGTCCACTCTCTCTCTTTGATTTCCTGAAATTTACCTTATGCAATGTGTCTACTATGTGCCAGGCAGAAGCACTTAAAAACATTATCTCATTTGATCCTCACAATAACTGTTATGGAGGTCCTACTGCCACCATTTTACAGTAGGGAAAACTGAAACCAAATCTCTAGGAAGTTTCTAAGGTAAGAGGTGAACTCAGCTTTTCCTGAATCCAGGTGCAGAACTCTAACCACTGTACCTCCTAGCTTCTATTATGAAAATAGATATGTATGTATGAATGTTTGTAATTATGTGCAAACTGTCAGTTGTTTTCCTTTTCCATTCCTGGAATCCCTAGAGTGGCTTGGATCATACCAGTTGCTTAATAAAATCCCACTGACTTGTTGATTTGACTAAAGCCACTGGAAAGTGAGATCCCTGATGGGAGGGGCTGCTCACCTTGCTTTGCTCCCAAAGCACTTAGCAGAGTGCCTGGCACATAATTAATGCTTACTGAATTACCATGACTGAGTCACCCAAATCATGGGGACTGGAGCCCTTCTCTTGTTTTCTGCATTCCAAGATCTGAGAATGTCAACTATATTCAAGGAAGGGATCCCATTCTGAATCAAGATTGTGCTCTGTTGTGACTGACTGTCTCTAACATGTACATGCCATGTGATAGTCCAGGTGAAGTTGGGCAACTTCTTTCCAAGGCTGGTAAGATTTCATGACCTTGCCCCAAAGAAAGTCCCCAGGTATGTACTGGCCTAGACAGGAAAAATTCAGAGACTCCTCTGTCCATCTGGTATTATTTTTTCAAATTAACAAAAATCACAACAATGAAACAAAATGAGATTCATAATTATATAAATAACACAAATTATTTCACTGTGAATCAAATAAAATCAACGCAATTGAAAACATTTTTGAATTTTCTTATTCAGAAAATTGCTTTACCCTTTTATTGATTTGACAGTTTAGACTGATTGCATTCAGATACCAGTAGTAATTTTGATCCTAGGATGCTCTTAATTCTTATCTTTATATTTTCTAAAGGTATTGCCTTAATGCCAAACTTTAAGAATATTTTTCTCTAAGGTATAATCCACCTATAAAGGGGTAAGCATCACAAGTAACTTAAAAGGAGAATAAATATGACATTAAATGAGACCACATCATAATTCAGTTTAGGATAAATATTTGCAACCAGGGTGTCAAACTATAGGGCCCACTCCTTTGGGACAGTGTGCTACCAAAGTTTTCTTGTGGCAGTCTTTCTACTCAGGAGGCGATGGGTCTGAGTCCCAAAGTGGCAAGGAAGGAGAATGAGAGTTGATGAACAGATGAGTTATGAGGGACTCTCAAGAGGAATCAGTCTTTTCCATTTTGGGATAAGGGGCTCTCAAGAAGAACCAGTCTTTTCCATTTTGGCTCAGGTAGAACTGGAGCCTCACACTGGAAGTTGGTAGTTTAGGGAAGATCAGGGCAGAAGAAGGGTGACTGCCATGGCCATGGCATTGTAGCTGATGGAGACCAGGATTAGGGGCACAGAGGAAGGCAGGCGCCTGAATTTCCTGCCCTCCGTGTTGTATGAAGGAAGAGGATGATCCTGAGGTCTCACAATACTGGCAGAGAGGACCTCTTGGAAGCCAGATCCCACAAAAGGCTTGGTCCATCGAGTCCCATGGGGCTTCTTCTGCTTTGCACATGGCCAACCTTTCTGGGCAAGCTCTACCTTGACCTGCTCCTCCTACTAGTCCCCCTGATTAGAGGAACCAATACTTTAAGTTTAGATAACTGTCTCTTTTTCCTAAAAATGTATCTTTTCCTCTCTCTGTCTCCTATCCTGATCTTATCTAACACTTCTTTGTAAGCCTTTCTACAAGACCTCAAGGATCCGACCCAAAGAATGGGTCCTGTAGCTCAGGAGGAGAGTGTCTGTGTCCTCTGTGAAACACACATACATCACTTACTGCTGGAGTGTATCACCCTCCTGAGTTGACAAATGAACCCCAGGTTCCTTTCTGTGTATAACCTGAGCTGCCTTATTCTGGTGTCCGTAGCTGACCCTGACAATTCTTACATGATTAAATGAAATGATACTGATGTGATTCCTGGCACATAGCAAACATTATAGAATCTGCCTCTTAACCCTTTGCAGTCTTCTCAAAATGTGGTCCTTTTCTTCTCTCTGACACAAGGATATTGGGCTCCTGGGTGATCCAGGACCAACACCTTCCATTCCCTGACCCTGTGCGTTCCCGAGGGCTATCTCTCATACTGGGAATGTACTCACCCTCACCTGGGCCTCCTGGCTCCCTCTGAATCTCAGGTAATATTTCATCTGAAAACAAGCTTTGTGTGGCCCCTGACACTGCTAGAACCTTCCCTCTCAGGGTGCCTCCCATCCATACTGCAGAGAGTTTTTTTGGACCTACCTTATGAAATGTTTTCTCAACACTGGACTGTGAGCTCCTTTAGAGCAGAGATGGCTCTTTTGTAAGCCTTCCTTCGCATCCCCAGTAGGTTACCATAGGACTTGGCACAGAGAAGACACTTTCTAAAAGCTACTGACTTGACCTAAGAAATGGGCTGTGAGAGGCATTCAGACAGACCTGGGAAGGCTCCTGTGGCCTGAGGCAGGAGGCTATGAGCAGAAGGACAATATCTGCTCTGCTGACAGCACTGCCAAGGACAACCTACATCTACAACCTACCAGGACAAGGCTCCTTGGTTCTCCTGGATTCCATGTTTGCTGATGGTGACCAGGTCTGTGGATGGACTGCACTCACCTGAGATGAGGGTCTCTGGGTCCCAGGGGCCATTCTCTCTGGTTCTAGGCTCTCTCCTTGTAAAAGACTTTGGTCTCTGTGAGCTGACCTGGGGAGAAGAATGTGAGACTGGGAGAGACTTCAGCTTTGCCTTCTCTTTGTAGGGTGGATGGTGAGTTCCCAGAGTGTTACAAGACCCTGCTCTGCCCTCTGGGCAAAGACTCCACCTCAGGAGGAGGCAGCAGGGAGGCTCAGGCTTGGAAGGGGACTTGGTCTGAGCAGGATCAGGACTTGCCACCCTCTCTAACTCCTTCCCTTTGACCTCATGCCCCACCCCCAACCCCTGAGGAGACCCAGGAGGCAGAAGGGGCTTGGGATCCCAGAGGGGATGAGACCTGGCAGAGACTCAATGACCCACACCCAGAGCTCTGCCTCCTGGTGGTCCTACAGGTGGGAGATGCAGGTCAGGTCACTGTGACCCAACGGTAAAACTGGGGGTGGCACCCCAGGACCTTTGGGGTGTGGTAGGGAGCCTGGACAAGTAGGAGGGTCACCAAGAGGTCAGAGGGCAGCCAGAAGGGGGGCGGGGGAGGGGCCCCTTCAGACCCAGCTGGCTGCCAGAAGACACAGAGATCTCTGATCCCGGGGCCTTGGCTTCCAGTCGGCCTCTCCTGGGTGGGCCCTCCCCCCACGGTCCGGGGCAATGACCCCTCCCCGGCACCACCCCTGGTCGGGTCACCTCGGCGCTCCCCTCCCCCACTGCTTCTCCGCCCCTCCCCGCCCCCTGCCCTCCTGGCTCGGCCAGGTCACACTCACCTTCGGCCCTCGGGGACCTGCCCAGTCTACACCTCTCCTGGGTGGGCGCTCCCCTTCCCGCTCCCCTTCCCCCTCCCCTCCCCCCACAGTTCAGGGCCTACCAACCTACCACCACTCCAAGCCTGGTCACCTCGGCGCTCCCCTCCCCCACTGTTCCGCTCCCTTTCCCCCCTCCCCCCCTCCGCTCCTCAGCAGAATCCCCCGGCTCCGCCCCCGTCACACTCACCTTCGGCCCTCGGGGACCTGCCCAGTCTACACCTCTCCTGGGTGGGCGCTCCCCTTCCCGCTCCCCTCCCCCCACAGTTCAGGGCCTACCAACCTACCACCACTCCAAGCCTGGTCACCTCGGCGCTCCCCTCCCCCACTGTTCCGCTCCCTTTCCCCCCTCCCCCCCTCCGCTCCTCAGCAGAATCCCCCGGCTCCGCCCCCGTCACACTCACCTTCGGCCTTCGGGGCCCTGCCCAGTCCACACCTCTCCTGGGTGGGCGCTCCCCTTCCCGCTCCCCTCCCCCCACAGTTCAGGGCCTACCAACCTACCACCACTCCAAGCCTGGTCACCTCGGCGCTCCCCTCCCCCACTGTTCCGCTCCCTTTCCCCCCTCCCCCCCTCCGCTCCTCAGCAGAATCCCCCGGCTCCGCCCCGGTCACACTCACCTTCGGCCTTCGGGGCCCTGCCCAGTCCACACCCCACCGGGTTCTCCCCGAGGACCACGGCGGCCGCTATGGCCACGCCGGCGCGTTTCCGGGTAAATTCGGGAAACGTAAACTCTCTTTTCCAAAGAACAAACCCAAATCTTTACTCGGAAGGCGAAAGGCAGCGCCACGGCGGTAACAGGAAGCTCCTCCCCTCACGACACCGGGAGCGCGGCCACGGCCACCCTTCCCGCCGCGGGGCTCCCCGCAAACGGACTCGGCTGGGTAAAAGTCCCCCTCACTCACCCGGGCGGCAGGCCTCTAGCACTTAGAGACGGCCTCCTCGCACTTCCGGGTCGGCCTCCTCGCACTTCCGGGTCGGCCCCCTCCGCACTTCCGGCTCCGCCCATTCAGCAAGCTCCTCCCACCGCGCTACTTGACCCAGGCTGTGGGCTGGCTCCTCCCTCCCCTACCTGGTTACTTTGTTTCTCTGTCGTGAAATAACACAGTGAATGAATGTATTCAGGGAAGGATTGCCGGCAGTCGGGAAGCCTTGGCAGCAGCTGCTTTTACCCAGGACACCTCGCCCCCAGTGTCATCTGAACCCCCCAGTATGGAAATGGGGGTTCTTCTTCACTTGGCTGAAAACAGTCTCCACTCCCTTGAGTCCAGCTTGTCAGTAACCTCTCTCCAGAGCCCTTTTCTCACTTTCCTCTAGTTAAGAACTTACTTCTACATCCCTGTTCCATTTCCCTCTCAAGGACGCACAGTTCTTACCACTTTCTCACCAAGTTTCCTCCAAATTCTCTTAATAAATCCCTTAGGACTTCTCTGCTGGGGGTTTCAATTATTTTTTCTCTTTCTCCTCCACTGATGCTTCTCTTTCACGGATGGAGCACTTGCCTTCTCCCTAATTCCATTTGGATAAGCTTTGTATAGGATGACATTTTTTCCAACTTTTGCTATTCCATTGTGATTCTCACATCAAATAGAGAATGCTTTTCTCAATATTCCATTGGGCTCTTCATGAGTGGTTTCAGGTGTTGACTCTGACACTCATCAAGGTTATATGTATGAGTTGTAGGCAAATCCCTTCTCTGGGTTTCAGTTTTCTCTTCTAAGTTGATAAGGGTTGGACTAGACAAATTCTGGAGTCTTGCAACTCTTTAAGGAGCTATTTTCTCCATTTAATTTTTGTACTTCTTTTTCCATTCGACCAATTTTCCCAGTTAGGTTTTGGGTTTCCTTTTCCATCTGATCAATTTTCCCTATTAGGTTTTGAGTTTCCTTTTCCGTTTGATTTAACTCTTCCTTTTAGGGAATTATTCTCTCCAGTTAATTTTTGAACTTCCTTTTCCATTTCTTCAATTTTCTTTTTCAGGTTGATGTTCTCATCAGTGAATTCTTTTTTTATGGTTTTAAAATCATTGGCCAGTTTTTCTTTTATATCCTTCTTCAGACGTTCCAGGTAATCTAGTTGTGCTTGCGAGAAATTCATAGTCCCATCTGAGGTTTCAGATGGAAGTACAGTCTCAGCTCTGACCTCTTTGGTGTTTGTGTTTTGGTCCTTATCCCCATAGAAAGATTCTATGGTTTTTTCACTTTTCATCTGCTTTTTCCGATTCATGATGTTGGCTGAGTGTTGTAGCTTTTGGTTCTTTCAGTCAGAAGATACAGATCTTTTAAGTTGAGTTGATGTTTGTCTAGGCTAAAAGCAGGCTTTTTTGTTGTTGTTGTTGTTGTTGTTGTTGTTGTTTCCCAGATCAACCCTGGGGTTAGCTTGTTAGGTGTGTGGGAGGTGTGGTCTGGTCTCAGGATATCTCCTCAGCTGGCCTGAGGCAAAGGCAAGGTCCGGGGATGGTGATCCCAGCTTCCCTATTGTCTTCCCTTTTCCCCTGGAGGGCTGGGGCACGCCTAGAGGCTAATGCGTGTTCCCACCCCTCCTGGGGCTTGTCTCCCGGGCTGCGGCTTGCCTGGGTCTCAGTGCGAATTTTTCTCTGCCCTGGGTCGTCTGTCCCTCCAGATAGCCTCCACCCGGTAGGAAGAATCCCCCTTTGCCACCTCTCCAGCCTCTGGTGTTATGAGACCACCCGCCCCCTTCTGCTGCTCCCACTGATCCAGGATCAATCTGGGGAAGAATTTTATGGTTCCCTCATGGTCATCGGGGGGGAGGGGAGAGCACTTACTGATCACTCCGGCATCCCAGCTTCTGGGTGTTCAAGTAGTGACCCACTGAAGTCCCGTCTTTAGGCTGAAGATTTCAAAGGCTGTTGCGCTGATATCGTTGGCTCGGCCTGGCTTATCTCCTGCTCTGCTGGTCTCGCCCGCCACTCTCGGGCCCCTCGGGTCCCCTCCGCCCTGCCGCGCCGACCGTGCTGCGCTGTGCGCCGGGGTCTTACCCCCGCGGAACAGATCCCTCCCGTGGACCTTCCAGTCCAGCCTGGGCTCCGAATCTGTCAAAGTCCGTCTCCCACTGGATTCTACACCTCCAAAGTCTGGTCAGACTCTCCCCCCAGAGATATCCAGAGGAGTTTTTCCAGGAGCTTAGGTAAGTTGTTGCTTTCACTCCGCCATCTTGGCTCCGCCCCCCTTGCAACTCTAAATCATGTGATTTTTGATGGTTCACGAGTTAGTGGCATTCATTGATGTGATCATGGACTTCATTTGGAAAAATAGGCAAAGAAGGGGTACTACTGAACTCCTTTTGTGTAAAAAAATATGGTATTGATATTCAAATTAAGAAGAAGAAAAAAGAAAAGATCAATTACATATGGATTCAAAAATCCTTAATAAAATACTATGTAGGAGATTGCAACAATGCATTCTACATTCTGACCAGTTGAGATTTATACCAGGAATGGAGGGATAGGTTGACCTAAGCAAAATTATTCATGTGACTTGTATCAAGAATCAAAAAAACTAAAATTGTATGAACATATCAATTGCTGAACAATAAGCTTTTGATAAAAATTGCTACTCATTTCTATTAAAAAAACATTTGAAACTATAGACAAAAATGAATTTTATCTTAAATTGATTTAAAAAAACACAATTGCCTAAATATTAAAAAAAGTTTGAAACTATAGACAAAAATGAATTTTATCTTAAATTGATTAAAAAAACTCAATTGCCTAAAACCATCAGCAAGTATTACTTGTAATGGTGTTAAGCTAGAAACCTTCCCAGTAAGATCTCATGTTCAAGAAGGATGGCCACTGTCACCGTATAATTCAGTATTGTAATGGGAATCCTGGAATAGTAATAAGAGAAAAGAAAGATACAGATGATACAATGATATCCATGGAAAATCCCAAAAAGCCACCTGAAAATTTAGCTGAAACAATAATTGTAGTGAATTAGAAGGATATAATGTAAACCCACAGAAATCATCAGCATTCCTGTATCACCAACAAATCCCTGAAAGAAGACACAGTAAGAGATTCCCCATTTAAATCAATTCTAGAAAATATAAAATTTCTGGGGGGACACTGCCATAACAAACCCAGGGACTATGTGAATATTAAAAAACTGATACAAATGAAACCGGATTTAAATAATTATAGCAATATTAATTCTTAACGGATTGGCAGGGCCAATACAATAAGAATGACAATTTTCCCTGAGCTAATATATACTTTCAATGCCATCCCAATTAAATTATCCAAACCTTATTTTATTGAGTTAGAATAAAATAAAGAAAATTCATTCAGAAGAACAAAAGGTAAAGGATATGAAAGGACCTAATAAAAATAATGTAAAGGAAATAGCTTTAGCATAACATGATCTGAAATTGTAATATAAAGCAGTAATTATGAAAACTATCTGGTATTGACTAAGAACTAGAAAGGTAGATCAATAGAAGAGAGTAAGTATACAATTTATAAGAGGAAATATAAAAAGGAATCTTATATTTGGGAAGTGTAAAGACTTATGATTTTATGATGGGATTTCATTAGCAAAATCTGTTCGAAAAACTGGAAATCAGTGTGTCTGAAATTATGCATAGACTCACTACATTATTTGTCAAGGTATGGTTAAAATGGATACATGACTTATATCTTGTAATGAGGATTTAAATGGGAAGATTTTTCCCATTCATTAATAGGCCCATATGACTTGCATAGGTCACATGGAAGTCTGATTCAAATGGAGCCTGTAGTGGGAGAAATTTGCTGAACAGATGGAATAGGAAGGATGGAACAGGAAGAGGTGGAGCTAGAGCAGAGCTGAGAGGAAATTGGACAGAGTCTAGTCATAGCTAGGAAAGATGCAGGCAAGCAGGCAGGTGTCTAGCATGAGTGAAAGAGGTCATTTGTGATTTTGCTTAAGGGAGCCTGCTTGTGATCTGTTTAATGGAGCTGGTTTGTGGGAAGCCTAGCAGGTTGAAGGCTTGGGGATGGTGTCGTTCTCTGAATTGTTATTGTGTATAGATTTTTGTTACTATGATGGATTTGGATTTCTGGTGTTTTAATAAATGTTTTGATTCCATCATTCTAGTGAAGAGTGTGTTGTATTTTGTGATTCAGAATTGCTCCGGGATATTCATGGCCACTGTAGGTGCTGTGAATATCACAGTGGCACTACATATCTAAAGAGAGATATTACAAGAAAATTTGAAGATCATGGAGCATCTTACCTATTAGACTCTTGGATGGGAGAACAAATTATGAATAAACAAGAGATAAGGAAGAGAGTAAGGTGTGAAATAGAAAGGTTTGGAACAGGATATTCCAGAAGTCAAAGGAACTGGGATTAAAACCAAAAATCTCCTACCCAGCAAAACTGAATATAATACTTCAAGGGAATAAATGGTCATTCAGTGATATAGGGGACTTTCAAGCATTCATGATGAAAAGACCAGAACTGAAGAGAAAATTTGACTTTCAAACACAAGAATCAAGAGAAGCATGAAAAGGTAAATGGGAAAGAGAAATCATAAAAGACTTTCTAAAGCTGAACTGTTTACGTTCCTAGATGGAAAGATAATATTTGTAACTCTTGAGACTTTTCTCAGTATTTGGGTAGTTGGAGGGATTGCACACACACACACACACACACACACACACACACACACATACACACATATATAGAGACAGAGATTACAGGTTGTGTTGAATCAGAAGAGATGATATCCACACAAAAAATATAAAATAAAAATTAAGGGGTGAGGGAGGAAAATACTGGGAGGAGAAAGGGAGAAATGGAATGGGGCAGGCTATGACTCATAAAAGAGATAAGAAAAATCTTGTTGAGTGGAGGAGAAAAGGGAGAAGGGGAGAAGGGAAAAATGAAGCTACTCTCTCCACAAGTGGCTGAAGGAGGGAATAACATGCTCACTAAATTTGATATGAAAATTTATATCACACCACAGGAAAGTAGGAGAGGAGGTGACAAGTAGGGTGAGGGGAATGATAGAAGGGATGGCAAATGGGAGAAGGGAGTAACTAGAAGGGACAAGGTCAAATGAGGGAATAAAAAATAAGGTGGGGTTAGAGTGGGATAGAGGGCAATATAGTTAGCATTATACAATATGATTATTATGGAAGTCTTTTGCAAAATGACACATATTTAGTCTGTATTGAATTGCTTGCCTTCTCAGTGGGGATGGGTAGGGAGGGAGGGAGGAGAGAAGTTTGAATTCAAAGTATTAGAAATGAATGTTGAGAATTATTATTGCATATAACTGGGAAATAAGAAACACGGGTAATGAGGTATAGAAATTTTTCTTGCCCTACAAGAAAAGAGAGAAGATGGGGATAAGGGAAGGATGGGGTGTGATAGAAGGGAGAGTACCTGGAGGGAAGTGGTAATCAGAATGCAAGGTATTAGGGGGTGGGGGAGAGGAGAGATGGGGAGAAAAATTGGACATGTTACAAAGTAATGTAAAAGCAATTAGTATTAAAAAATTGACTGAATTAATTACTGATCCTAAATCAGAGACACCTTTAGTTTGGGGAAAAGAATTTTAGTCTGAGTTTCCTAGAGGCAGGTAACCTTGGGTAAAATTTGGCATTGATGGAAAAGTTAAGGTTTTAATGGTAAATTTGATTTTGTGATTGTTATTTAATCAGGAACTAGAACATGTATAGAAAGGCATGTAAGCCACTTTAGACATTCCTCAAAAGATGTTCCTTAGCCAATGTGAAATTATAGTCATGTCTGAAACCTGGTTTTTGGAACTTGCTATTTTAAGATTCTATGGGACTATTAATTGACTGTTCTGAGTCTGACTCCAGGTATGGATAGCAAGAAAGGCAGTCTGAGCCTCCAGTCCATGATGTCAGAAACCCTGTGAGATGCTGGTATGAACTGCAAAAGGTGATCTCATGGGAAGGGTGGGAGAATGGCTGTTCAGCCTGGGCTGAGGTAGGATTCTCCTGAATCAACCTCCCCACTGACACCTGGCAGACTTTAAGCCTCACTGAATGCAAGTTGACAATCTCCTCCTGCCTGGAACTGACATGAAGTTGGGGAGATATTGTTTCGCTGCAACATCCCTACTCTTAGTGGCAATTTCCTATAGTCAAAAGGTTTGTAAGCTTAATACTAAATCTATTAAATTATAGATTGCTGGTAGGGGAACATCTGAGGTTAAGTCTAAAATTAAGTTATTAGGCTTAGGACTTTAGACTAACAACAATAAGTTAGGGTCCCTTAATTCTTAGAGTGAGGGACAAGGTCAAAAGAGAGAATAGAAGAAATGGGGGACAGGATAAAATGGAGGGAAATATAGTTAGTCTTACACAACATGACTATTATGGAAGTCATTTGCAAAACTACACATATATGTCCTATATTGAATTGCTTGCCTTCTCAGTGGGGATGGGTGGGGAGGGAGGGAGGAAGAGAAGTTGGAACTCAAAGTTTTAGGAACAATTGTTGAGTATTGTTCCTGCATACTATTAGGAAATAAGAAATACAGGACAAAAGAGAAGATGGGGATAAGGGAAGGGAGGGATGCTATAAGGGAGGGCAGATTGGTGAGAGGGATAATTAGAATGCTAGGTGTTTTGGGGTGGGGGGGGAGAGATGGGGAGAAAATGTGGAACTCAAAAGTTTGTGGAAATGAATGTTGAAAACTTAAATAAATTTTAAAAAATAAAAAATTAAGCAATTAAAAAAAATAAATCATCAAGGAAAACTGCTTTGATATCCTAGAATCAGAGGGTAAAATAATCATCAAAAGAATACACCAGTCACTTCCCAAAAGAGATCCCAAACTGAAAACACCAAGGAATATTTTAGCCAAATTCCAGAATTATCAGATCAGGGAGAAAATGCTGCAATCAGGCAGAAAGAAATAATTCAGATATTGTGGAACCACACTCAGGATTACACAGGATCTTGCAGCTTCTACATTAACAGACCAGAGGGCTTGAAATATGATGTTCCATAAGGCAAAGGAGCTTGGATTACAACCAAGGATCCACTACACAGCAAAATTGAGCATGATCTTTCAGAGGAGGAGATGGATGTTCAGTAAAATAGGGGACTTTCAGACTTTCCTGAAGAAAAAAAAACAGAGCTCAATGGAAATTATGTTATTCAAAGACAAGACTGAAGAGAGGCGTGAAAAGGTAAACAGGAAAGGGGAAAAAATATGTTATTTAATAAGAGCAAATGGTTTAATTCCTCCATGGGATCATGATACTTAAAACTCTTGAGAACTGTATCTTCATTTTGACATTTAGAAGGGATATACATAGATAGAGGGGGTGGGTTTAAGTTGACTGTCATGTAATGATAAAAAACTTAATTAAGTGATAAAAAAGATTGTAATGGGAAAAGAGGAAAGGAAAAGGCAGAAAAGACTCAATTACATCATATGAATAGGCCAGAATACCTATTACAGTAGAAGGAAAGGAGAGAGGGAGATGAGTATTTTTTGAACATTACTCTCATCAGATTTGGCTCAAAAAGGGAATAATATACTCAGGTATATAGATCTAACTTGTCCTATTGGCAGTAGGAGGTAAAGGGGGAAAGCAAAGGGAGGGGAGATAGAAGGGAGGGAAGAAGTAGTAAGGGAAAAGTGAAATAAAAGAGAGGGGGGCTGATAGAAGGGAGGGCAGATTGGAGGAGGCAGTGAACAAAAACAAAATTACTGAGGAGAGAAAGTGAGAAAGAAAAAAGAAAAGCATAAAAGGGGGGGATAAGATAGAGAGAAACACACAGTTACTACTCAAACTTGTGAATGTAAAAGGGATGAACTCTCCCATAAAACAAAAGGGGATAACAGAATGTATTTTAAAAAATAATTGTACAATATGTTGTTTACAAGAAACACATTGGAAAAAGGGATACATAAAGGATAAAGGTAAAAGGCTGGAGTAAAATATATTATGCTTCAGCTGAAGTAAAAAAAAACCCAAAAAACCAGTGGTAGAAATCCTGATTTCAAACAAAGAAAAAGCAAAAATAAATCTGATTAGAAAATATAAGGAAGGAAACTACATCCTGCTAAGAAGCACTATATACAATGAAGTAGTATCATTATTAAACATATATGCACCAAGTGGAATAGCATCCAGATTCTTAGAAAAGTTAAGGGAGTTACAGGAAGAAATAGACAGTAAAACTATATGAGTACAGGACATCAGCCTCCCCCTCTCTGGATTGGATCAATGTAACCACAAAATAAACAAGATAGAAGTTAAGGAGATGAATAGAAGTTTAGAGAAGCTAGATATGGTAGACCTCTGGATAAAATTGAATGGGAATAGAGAGAAATACACCATTTTCTCAGCAGTACATAGCCCCTACACAAAATTGATCATGTACTGGGGCATAAAAATTTCACAATCCAGTGCAGGAAGAGAAAAATATGAAATGCATTCTTTTCAGGTCATGATGCAATAAAAATTATATGTAATAAAAGGTCATGGAAAGATAAACTAAAAATTACTTGGAAACTAAATAATCTAATCCTACAGAATGAGTGGGTCAAACAACAAATCATAGAAACAATCAATAACTTCATCCAAGAGAATGATTGTAAAGAGACAACATACCAAAACTTTTTGGGGTACAGCGAAAGTGTTTCTTCAGGGAAATTTTATATCTCTAAATGCTTCCAGTAATAAAATAGAGAAGGAGAATATCAATGAATTTGGGCATGCAAGTAAAAAAGTTAAAAAAAGAACACATTAAGAATCCCCAGTTACATACCAAATTAGAAATACTGAATAACAAAGGAGAGATTAATAAAATTGAAATTAAGAAAACTATTGAACTAATAAATAAATCTAAGACGTGGTTTTCTGAGGAAAAACAATAAAATAAATAAACCCTTGATTAATTTCATTAAAAAAAAGAAAATCAGATTACCAGTATCAAAAATGGAAAGGGTGAATTCACTAATAATGAAGAGAAAATTTAACTAATAATTAGGAACTATTTTGCCTCTCTGTGTGCCAGCAAATCTGACAATTTTAGTGAAATGGATGAATATTTACAAAAATATAAATTGCCTAGATTATGAGAAGAGGAAGTAAAATATAAAAATAACCCCATCTCAGGAAAAGAAATTGAACAAGCCATCAATGAACTCCCTAGGAAAAAATCTCCAGGACCAGATGGATTTACAAATGAATTCCATCAAACATTTAAAGAATGATTAGTTTCAGTACTAGATAGGCTATTTTGGAACATAGGCAAAGAAAGAGTCCTGCCAAATTGTTTTTGTGATACAAATATGGTACTGACACCTAAATCAGAAAGAGTTAGAATAGAAAAAAGCAAATTATAGACCATTTTCCCTGATGAATATGAATGTAAAATTTTTAAATAAAATATAAGCAAAAAGATTTTAACCACGTATCATTGAGAATAATACACTATGACCAGGTGGGATTTACACCAGGAATTCAGGATTGGTTCAATTTTAAGAAAACTATCAGCATAAATGATCATGTCATCAAGAAAACTAGCAGAAACCATATGATTATCTCAATAGATGCAGAAAAGGCTTGTGACAAAATACAATATACATTCCTACTAAAAACACTAGAGAACATAGGAATAAATGGAGTTTTCCTTAAGATGATAAGAAGCATTTACCTGAAACCATCAGCAGGCATTACATGTAATATGGACAAGCTAGAAGGATTTCCTATAAGATCAAGGTTGAAACAAGGATGTCCCATGTCACCACTATTATTCAGTATGGTACTAGAAACATATTAGCTTTAGCAACGAGTAGAAAAAGGAATTGAAGAAATTAGAATAAGCAAAGATTAAACAAAGCTCTCACTCCTTGCAGATGATATGATAGTATACCTAGAGTATCCTAGAGAATCAAGTGAAAAATACTACTTGAAATAATAAACAACTTTGGCAAAGTTGCAGAATAAACCTACATAAATCGTTGTCACTTCTATATATTATTAACAAAACCCAACAGCAAGAAATTGGAAGAGAAATTCCATTTAAAATTATTGTAACATAAAATACTTGGGAGTCTACCACCCAAAACAAACCCAGGAACTATATGAACACAGTTTCAAAATACTTTTCACACAAATAAAGTCAAATCTAAATAAGTGGAAAAACATCAATTGCTTATGGGTGGGCCAAGCTAATATAATAAAAAAGATAATTCTATCTAAATTAATTTACTTATTCAGTGCCATACAATCAAACTACCAAAAATTATTTTATGATGCCAGAAAAAATAATAACAAAATTCATCTGGAAGAACAAAATGTCCAGAATATCAAGGAAATTAATGAAAAGAAATGCTAGGGAAAGTGGCCTAGCCTAACCAGATCTTAAACTGTATTATAAAGCAACAATCATCAAAACTACTTGGTGTTGGCTAAGCAATAGAATGGTAGATCAGTGGAATAGGTTTGGTATGCAAAACACAATATTCAATGACAACATTAATCTACTGTTTCATAAACTCAAAGACCCCAGCTTCTGGGATAAGAACTCACTGTTTGACAAAAACTGCTGGGAAAACTGAAAAATATTATGGCAGAAACTGGACATAGACCAACATCTTATGCCGAATACCAAAATAAAGTCATGATTTAGATATAAAAGCTAATACTGTAAATAAACTGGGACAGCAAGGAATAGTTTACCTGTCAGATTATGGAGAATGGAAGAATTTATGACCAAACAAAAGACAGAGAACATTATGAAATGCAAGCTGTATAATTTTGATTACATTAAATTGAAATTTTTTGTTCAGAGACAATGCAACCAAAATTAGGAGGGAATCAGAAAACTGGAAAACAATTTTTACCACCTGTGTCTCTGATAAAGGCCTCATTTCTAAAATATATACAGAACTGAGTTAAATTTATAAGAATACAAGTCATTCCCCAGTTGATAAATGGGCAAAGGCCATCAACAAGCATTTCTCAGATGAAGAAATTAAAGCTTTCTATAGTCATATGAAAAAGCATTCTAAACCACTATTGATTAGTGAAATGCAAATAGAAAAATCTCTTAGGCACCATATCACATCTATCAGATTGGCTAGCATGATAAAACAGGGAAATTATAAATGCTAGAGAAGATGTGGAAGAATTGGAACACTAATGCATTGTTGGTGGAGTTATGAACTGATTCAACCTTTCTGGAGAGCAATTTGAAACAGTGCCTGAAGTTCTATAAAAATGAGCATACCCTTTGACCCAGCAATACTACATTTAGGGCTGTATCCCAATGTGATCATAAAAATGTGATAAGGACCCACATGTACAAAAATATTTATAATAGCTCTTTTTGTAGTGGCAAAGAATTAAACATTGAGTGGATGCCCATCTACTGGGGATTGGCTGAACAAATTGTCATGTATGAATGAAATGGAATACAATTGTACTATAAGAAATGATGAACAGGTGAATTTCAGAAAAACCTGGAAAGACTTATGTGAACTGATACTGAGTGAACTGGGCAGGACCAGGAGAACATTACACACAGTAACAGCAACATTGTGTGATACCTGACTTTGATAGACTTAGCTCTTCTCACAAATGAAAGGAACTAAAACAATTCCAAAAATCTCATGATGGAAAAGGCTATCCACATCCAGAGAAAGAACTATATAGTCTGACTGCTTGTGAAAGAATACCATTTATTTTCTTTTGTTTTCTTGTTTTGTGGGGAGAGTTACTTGATTTATTAAACATATAATATTTTATGAGCTGGAGTTGGAGATTGAACTGATGCATAAGAGACACTGCAGTATTAATGAAAAATGAAATATTTCAATATGCCACTAGAACTTGAAGACATTGACAATGAGGAGACAAGAGGCAGACTGATAGATATCATACAAAAAGGTGGTGACATATTGCAATGGCAGTTAAACATCTTCCCTGCCCATTAATGGGCCTCAGGTGGGACTATTAAGGGAAGCTTGCTCAGGGGAGGCTTGTATTATATGAAGGTCACACATTTTGCTGATTGCTAAAGAGGCACTGGGTCATGAGGGATTGTGCCATCTGACTCTGAAACGGGTATATGTACTTTGAGGTGAAGATTTGCTTTGGAGCATAGTTTTTGGAAGAAGTTTCTAGTGCCAGATGAGACTCTGGCAGCCGTTTTCAGAAGCCCTCCAGCTTCAAAAACCCAGATGTTATTGCTTCTCTCTGGTAATGACGTGTGTATTGCCTGTGGTCAGATAATTGGAAGCCTTGTCTGTTGGTCCTGCTTGCATTTTCATTTTTTTTTAATCCTTTTTTATGTTTTTATTTTATTTTTTATAATTAATTTATTTGTTTTCAATTTTCAACAATCACTTTCATAAGTTTTAAATTTGATCCTTCTCCTTCCCCAAGATGCCATGCAATCTTATACAGATTTTACACATACATTCTTATTAAACACATTTTCGCATTAGTCATGTTGTGTAGAAGAATTAAAATGAATGGGAGAAACCATGGAAAAAAAAGAAAACAAAACATAACAAAAGAGAAAATAGTCTGCTTCATTCTGTGTTCCTACTCCACAGTTCTTTCTCTGGATGGGAATGGCATTTTGCATCATGAGTCCTTTGGAAATGTTTAGGTCCTTGCATTGTTGTGAAGGGCTAAGTTTATCAGATACAGTCTTTGCACACTATGGCTTTTACTGTATACAATGTTCTCCTGGTTTTGCTCGCTTCACTCAGCATCCATTCATATAAATCTTTCCAGGTTTTTCTGAAGTCTTCCTTCTCACCATTTCTTATAGTACAATAGTATTCCATTACATTCATATACCACATCTTGTTCGGCCATTTCCCAATTGATGGGCATCACCTCCATTTCCAGTTCTTGGCCACCACAAAAAGAGATGCTATAAATATTTGTATACATGTTGGTCCTTTTCCCATTTTTTTAATATCTTTGGGATATAGCCCTAGAAGTATATTGCTGGGTCAAAGAGTATGCACCTTTTTATATCCTCTTGGGCATAGTTTCAAATTGCTCTCCAGAATGGTTAGGTCAGCTCACAGCTCCACCAACAATGACTTAATGTTCCAACTCTCACACATCTTCTCTAATATGTATCATTTTCCTGTTTGGTCACGTTAGCCAATCTGATAGGTGTGACCCGCTTGTATTTTTTCTGTGGGCATATGTAATTAAAGTAAGATTGTTTACCCCTCTTAAAATTGCTTTCCTTTTAGAAAAGCAGATCTAAGAACCTCTGCAGCAGGCCTTCCTGGGGGCCAGGGTGCTTGCTGATACACATCTGTAAGGCCTTTGATACTTGGGAGGATTTATCTATTTATCCAACCTGCTCCATGTAGAACACATGGTCAGTCGATGCACTTGGGATTCCATGCTCTTCCATTTCCAGCAGAAAGATGAGTCACTTTTACAATTTTTCTATTATTTCAGAGCAATTCTCTTTCATATAGATAAAAAGCTCCTTTCACTTTTGTCATTTTGATTCTATTTAAAATGTTTTATTCACCTTCTATTTATAATCTACATTTTAGTTACAGGTTCCTTTATTTCTGTTGTTGAACTTTTGAACAATTAAAGAATGTTTTAGACTTTTCCTGAATTTTTTGAATCCCAGGAATTTGCAAAATTTTCCTTTTCACTTAGTGTTGTGAGTCATGATTCTACACTGCATTATATATATTCATACTATGAACAATCACTTTAAGAAGGTTATGCTTTTGTTCACTGATAATTCATCTATTGAATTCCTAACTTGTTAACAGAAGCTCTTCCACATCTCTTTCCTTCTCCATCCTCCCACATTGTCTCTTCCCTACCGTGGGATGAGCTCATGTGCTTCCAAACCTCACCATATTAGAGAGGGTCAGCTCACAGATCTCCCTATTGTGCACCTGGCTGCACTACTTTGCCAATTCTCACTGACTTTGCCACCATGTGCCAAGGTCTGGAGTTTTTAGCCCTAAATCTCTTCCTTGGGTGTGTTGTCTTCCCCTTGAAAGTATAATCTCTATGAGAACAGGACAGTCTTCCTTCTTTTCCATTTTATCCCCAGATTTAACACAGTTCATGGCATAGAGAAGCTGATTTACAAATGGTTATTGATGACTGACTATCTAAACAGTGTCATCTGTGTCTTTTCATTTTGCTTTAAAAGCCCATCATGACCTAGACATCACTTACTTCTGCAGGCTGCTTCCAACTTATTTCCTGCTGCCGTCTCTGATCCAATGACACTGGTCTCCTTTATATGCCAGGAAGAAGAAACTCCATCTCTGGGCTCTGGACATTTTCTCTGGGTCTCCAGAGTGGCTGGAATTCTCTGCCTTCTCATTTAGGCCTCCTGGGGTCCTTCAAGTCTCAACCAAATTCCCATCTTCTATTTTTCCCAGCTCCCCTTCATTCCATTAACTATATTCCATTGACTTTTCTCTACCTTTCTGGTACCTGTCTGTGTGTTTGTTGTCTCCCCCTTAGGCTGTAAGCTCCTTGAGGGCAGACACTGCTGTTACCCTCTTTTTGCACAACTCCTACTAAGCATAGTGCCAGGAACATAGTAGGCACTTAATAAGTATAGACTAAATAGCTGTCTGTCTTTTCTACTTCTCAGAACCTCTTCATGTCATCTTACAGCACCTTATTTCCTTTTTCTAAGAAAGCGGGAGCCTTGTTTTTGCAAAGGCCAAGTATGTATATGGCGATTCCATCCCCCACCATCCTATCCTCCCCAATAATTAGCACACTCAATCATTCCCCACACCCAGTCCCCTCATATTGTTAATCTTTCTCTACCAGCTGGTCCCTTTCCTAGGGACTTCAAACATACTCATCTCCCCTTTCTTTAAGGAAGCCTTCCCTAAAACTTCAGCACCTTTTGAACAATCTCACCTTCTTTTCTCAGGCAAATTCCTTGAAACATCTGACTGAACTTTCTACTTTACTCTCTCACTCGGTCCTTAGTGGTTATTCAGTTGTTTCAGTTGCGTCTGACTATTCTAGATCCCATTTCAGGGTTTCTGAACAAAGATATGGGAGTGTTTTCCCATTTTCCTCTTAAGGTCATTTTAGAGATGATGAACTGAGGCAAGCAGAGTTAAGTGACTCAATGACTCAGGATCACACAGCTACTAAGTATCTGAGGCCAGATCTGACCTCATGAAGATGAGTCTTCCTGATTCCAAGTCTAGTGCTCTACCACTGGGCCAACTTGCTGTCACCCCCTCACTCCTTAACACTTAACAACTTGGCTTTCATCTTTACTTTCCCCAAAGTGCTGTCTCCCACATTAACCTTGATGCTTTAACCATTTGATGATCTTTTCTCATTCCTCCTCCTAACTGACCTCTGTGCTTCATGCAGTATTCTTGACCATCCATCTTCTATAAGAAGCCCTCTTTGATCCACTTTTTCTCTTTGATTTCCTGAAATTTTCCTTAAACAATGCATCTACTATGTACCAGGCACAAGCACTTTACAAACATTATCTCATCTGATCCTCACACTGTTATGTAGATCCTACTGTCACCATTTTACAGTAGAGAAAACTGAGACCAACTCTCTAGGAAGTTTCTAAGGTAAGATGTGAACTCAACTTTTCCTGAATGCCGACGAAGAAAAGAACTCTCTCCACTCTACTTCCTAGCTTCTGATTATGGAAGTAGATATGTATGTATGTATGTATGTTTGTAATTACATACAAACTGTCTCCTGTTTTCCTTTTCCATTCTTGGAATCTCAAGAGCACATGAGTTGTTTGAACCACATCAGATGCTTAATAAAACCTCACTGATTTGTTGATGACTAAAGTCAGTGGAATTTGAGCTCCTTGAAGGTAGGGGCTGCTCACTTTGCTTTGTACCCCTAGCACTTAGCAGTGTGCCTGGTATATAATCAGTGCTTGTTGAAATACCACAAGTGAGTCTCCAGATCATGGGCTTTGGTGCCATTGCCTTATTTTCTACATCCCAAGATCTGACACTATCAACTATATTCAAGGAAGGGGTCCCATTCTGAATCCTTTTGGGGATCTGTTGAGACTGATTGTCTCAAACATGTAAACATCATGTGATATTGAAGGTGGAATTTTGTAAATTTCCTAAACTACTTCATTACTTCAGACAACTTCTTTCCAAG
Organism: Notamacropus eugenii; assembly: GCF_028372415.1. NCBI lineage: Eukaryota > Metazoa > Chordata > Mammalia > Diprotodontia > Macropodidae > Notamacropus > Notamacropus eugenii. The sequence continues at coordinate 21,284,088 of NC_092876.1, forward strand.
GCTGAGAAAATTTGATGACCTTGCTCAAAAGGAAACCCCAAGGTATCTACCTGCTGAGTCCCCTAACACCTGGCTAGAAAAGGAGAATTTACAGGCTCCTTTGTCCATTTCGAATTATTTTTTCAAATTAACAAAAATTATAACAACAAAATAAAATCAGATTCATAATAGTATAAGTAATGTAAATTTATTGTGGATCAAATAGAATCAATTCGTTCGAAAGCATTTCTGAATTTTCTCACCGAGATAATCATTATATCCATTTATTGACTTAACACTCTAGACTGATTGCGGTCAGATACTAGGACAGAGTCATTTTGATCCGATGATGCTCTTCATTCTTATCATCATAATTTCTAAATGTACTGCCTTAATGCCGCATTTTAAGAGTATTTTTGTGACAGCATAATCCACCTATAAAGGGTTAAACATCACAAGCATCCTAAGAGGAGAAATGAGACCATATTATAATTTAGTTTAGGGCAAATGTAGTTCCATTTGCCACCAAAATGTCAAAATATAGGACCCATTCCTTTGGGTCAGTCTACTGCCAAACTTTTCTTGTGGCAGTCTTTCTCTTCAGAAGCAGAAGATACTGGGTCCCAAAGCTGAAAGGAGGGAGAATGAGCAATGATGGGTAGATAAGGGAGGAGGTACTCTCAAGAGGAACCAGTCTCTTGAATTTTGGCCCAGGTAGAATTTGAGCCTCACAGTGGAAGTTGGTGGACTAGGAGAAGGTTAAGGCTGAAGAGAAGCCATTACCATGGTCATGGCATTGCAGCTGATAGAGACCAGAAATGAGGGCAGAGAGGAAGGCAGGGGCCTGAGTTTCTGGCCCTGAGTGTTGAAGAAAGGAAGAAGATGATCCTGGGACCTGAGGACTCAGGCAGAGAGGATCTATATCTTGGAACCCCCCAGAAAAGTTTTGGCCCACTGAGGCCCATGGGGCCTCTTCTGATTTGCATATGACCTACCTTTCTAAGCAAGCTCTGCCTTGAACTCCTCCTCCTGCTAATCTCCCTACTTAGAGGAACCAACCTTTTGAGTTGAGATCACTGTTTCCTAGAAATCCAGGGCTGGGCTTGCAGGTGCCAATTAGGTCTGAACCAGGAGATCAGAGAGGTCAGATGGCCTGCCTTTATTCTAACTGACTGGCCTTCAAAGAACAAGAAGTGGTCTTTGATGCCACCTTCATACTAGGGTTCCTGCTTCATTCAGTCCTCTAGTATTGACCCAGAGGCCCTGCTCTCCTGACTGGGGAGACCTCTCAACAACCCTACCTTTATCCCCTAACTGCTGCTGTCAGGCCATCTGGATGCCACCCCTTCCCTATCTCTTTCTTCCCTTACCTCTGGGAAGCACTCACATCCAGCTCTTATCACTGAGTCTTTGATACAGTAAGTGGGTCATTGTTTTCCAAAGTGAATTTTTGAGAAAACATAATTGACTCCATTGGATGCTTTGCTGACTGTTCTTACTTATATCAATGTACTGAATGTTCCCTTCAGTATCTCTCTTCCCCCAATCTCTTGGAGAAAACTCATAGGACTGACTTATTGTGCTGGTTTTCTGTCTAAGAAGGCACAAAGGGCTTGGCAAATATTGGTTAACTACCTGCCTAATCAAGCAGATAGTGTTTTCTTTGGACTGGTGTAAGTAGCTATGCTAAAGACCTTTGGACCAGACCTTTTTAACTCTACTTCTAAATTCATGATTTTTTTCCTTTTCCTAAAAATGTACCTTTTCCTCTCCATGTCCCCTGACCTAATTTTACCCAACACTTCTTTGTAAGCCTGCTTATGAGACCTCATGGATCCTACTCAAAGGATAGGTGTCCTGACTGTGTGCTTGCCCCTGCTACTTGTCCTGGCAGAGAATATCTCAGGGTCTTCTGAGGAACTGTGAAACACATATGTCCATCACCCACTCCTGGAATGTGTCACACTTTTGAGTGATCAAATGAACCACAATTTACCATCTGTCTATAACCTGGACTCCCTTATTCTGGTGTTCCTAGATGACCCTTACAATTCTTACAACAGCATTAACTGAAATAATATTTATGTGATTCCTGGCACATAGCAGACACCATGTGACCAGCCTCTTAACCATTTCCATTCTTCTTGCACTTTGGTCCTCTTTTCTCTGACCTAGGGACGCTGATCTCCTGGCTGATCCTTGACCAAGACCCTCCCTCCCCTTACCCTATGCCTTCCCAATGGCTGTGTCTCATGCTGGGAATTTCGTCTCCTTCACCTGGGCCTCCTGGCTTCCTTTGTATCTCAGGTAACATTTTACCTGAAAATAAGCTTTGCCTGGTCTCTGACATTGCTAGGAACTTCCCTCACAGGGTGCCTCCCATCCATACTGTACAGATTTTTTTGGACACAGCTCATGTGTTGTTCTCTCTCCACTGGACTATGAGCTCCTGGAGAGCAGGGACTGTCATTTCTTCAACCTTCCTTTGCATCCCTAGTAGGTTAGCACAGTGCTTGGCACAGAGGAGTCACTTTCTAAATGCTTGCTGACTTGGCCTAAGAAATGGGAAATGGGAAGGATTCAGAGAGACCTGGGAAGGTTTGTGTGGCCTGAGGCAGGAAATCATGAGCAGAACCAGGACAATTTCTGCTTTGCTGACAGCACTAAGAACAACCTCCATCTAACAGGATAAGGCTTCTTGGCTGTCTTTGATTCCAGGTTTACTGATGCTGGTCAGGTCTATGGATTGATAATGTTTAATATAAAATTTTAGAATAATCTCTTTGTTCTCTCTGAAGCAAACTCAGAGAGTGCCTCTTCCTATGTCAGCAAAAGCCAGCCAAGGCCGACTCTACACTCCTTCAGGAGACCTTTAACCTAAGACACTATATCTTGAATAATGAGGCTTTCCTTTGTATCTTATTATCTATAGACACATACTATGTTATGGCATATTAATGGTAAAGAAAAATAGACATCTTAGGTCGTAATTTCTATTGAACTTTGTTTAGCCTTTTCCTATGTCAGTTATCGGTTTAGGGCAGGAAGCCTGCCACTCACTAGTGGTGGGATTTCCTTCCTTGTCACCGAGACATATGTTTACCCAGCTGGAATCGCAAGGCCCGACCAACATGACTTTGTTAATTGTCTTGTCTTACTAAATTTATGATTTGTTCAACTAGGAGAGTTCCTTTCTCACAGCAAAATGTATATAAGCCAGAAGATTTCTGCACTGGGTAGCCAGAACATTTCTGTCTCCATAATGCATTATGTTACTGTTTTCTTTAATAGGGAATTGATTAATTAATTAAATCATAAAATGTATGCATTCAGCCTGTTGCCTTTTCTTAACAAAGCTTTCAGGTCAACAGGATGGACTGCACTCACCTGGGATGAGGTTCTCTGGGTGCCATGAGCCATCCCCTCTGGTTCTAGGCTCTTTCCTAGGAAAGGGCTTTGGTCTCTGCAAGCTGACCTGGGGAGGGAGAAGAATGTCAGACTGGGAGAGATATTGTCTTCTCCTTCTCTTCCCAGGGTGGATACTGACCTGCAAGGAATGACACAGGGTGAGCTCCCAAAAGGGTTACAAAGGCCCTGCTCTGCCCTCAGGGGAGATACTCCATCTCAGGAAGAGGGCAGCAGGGAGGGTCAGGCTTGGAAAGGAGCTTCATCTGAGAGGAAGAGGACTTGCCAACTTCTTTAACTCCTTCCCTTTGACCTCATTCCCCTCTCCCATCCTCCTGAAGAGATCCAGGAGGCAAAACGGACTTGGGATCCCAGATGGCATGAGACCAGGCAGAGCTTCAGTGACCCCAGACCCTGAGCTCTGTCTCTAAGTGACCCTATGGGTAAGATTTGTAGGTTGGGGTTGGCAACCTAGGACTTTGGGGATGTGACAGGGAGCCTCGACAAGTAGCAGGGCCAACCAGTCAGGCCGTGGAGGGAGGCCTGCTCCTGGGAAGTGTGGAGGACACTCACCAAAGTTCATAAGGGGAAGATGAGGCTTAATGGAAAGGGAAGCCAGCTGAATTAGGGTGTAAGGAGGGGCCCTTGTTCAGACTCCCTGGCACCTGCATATGCAGAGTTGGCTCCAAGAAGGTAGAGAGATCTCAACTCTAAGGGAAGAAAGCAGAGAGAAAGATCTCACTCAGATCCTAGGGCTTTTACTTCCGGCAAGCCTACTTTCAGTGGGTCCTCCTAATCCTAGGAGTCCTGCCCTGCTCTCCCCTCAGTCTGACGGAATGACCCCTCTTTCTCCCTCCTTTCCAATCCCATCCCAAGCTTCCAAACTTCCAGAACCACCACCCACTTTGCTGATCATCTCTGAGTTCTCCTCCTCCCCCATCCCTCTACCTCTTTTCCTCTCTTACCCTGCTCTGGGACCCAGTCCCTCATTCTCAGCAAAATCATCTGACCTTCTTCTGCCTCTCCCCCTACTACATTCATCTTCTTTCGCAGGAGGATATGCCCAGCCTACATATCTTCTGGTTCACCCACCTATCCCTCTCTCCTGATTCCCTCCCCTCTCACACCCCCCTTTCTTTTCTGCAGCCTGGGGCCAGACATGCCCACCATCACTGAACTCTCCTCCTAACTGGAGACATTTACCACCTTGGCCCATCTCCATTCTTGACCTTCCATATCCCAATCACAATACTGAGGAGATATTTCCCTCTGTCTAGATTTTATTTCCTAAGAGATGTTCTCTCACTGAAAGACAGCTGGATCCTAATGAGGAGCTAAGACTAGGACATCAGGACATCTGCTACCAGTGCATATGTTACAGCTCACATTATAAACTTTCTCTACCCATTTATATAAACCTGCACATCTCCCTGTACATCTAGGGGTTTGACTGTGGCTTGGTTAATCAATTGAAATCCATTCCCTGAGAGGTCCCACTCTTTCCCTTTTCACCCCTCAAAACCCAGGTTCTAATGGGAAGGGGAGAGGTGAAAAAAGTAGGAAGTGTTGGTTCTGGGACACAAGGATGGCAGGAAATTAGGAAGAAGATCGGAAAAAGATTGACCTGGAATTGTGGTGGGGTGTTTGGGGGGCTCAATAATCTATCACCTTAATGATCCCTTTGGCATTTTTTTTTTTCAAAAGTAAAGACTGTCCCCACCCTCCTGGACCTTATCTTGCCATGGGGAGTGATGGGCAGGGAGGGGCTATAAGGCTGTACTGGGGAATGGGGCTTTAGGACGTAGATTGACACTCAAAATCTAGATATTGCAGCAGAGTAGGTACAGATCTCAATGCTTGTTAGCTGAATCAAAAAGGAGAGGGAAAGTTTGGGGATGAAAATGAAGCAAAAAGAAGAGATACAGAGAAAAATATAGAGATACAAATATATTCTTGGCTTGGTGGAAAAGCTTACTGGTCATTTGAGAATTAAGAGCTTTTTTAGAGCTTTTCAAGGGAACTCAGGGATTCTAAGGAGGGATGGCCTTTTAAACATGGGAATAGTCAGCATAAAGACTAAGTCTGGTGGATGGAGCATCACAAAGGAGGAGAAGCCAAAAGGCCAGTTTGGCAGCTCAGTGCTGTGCGAAGAGGAACTTTGTGTAACCAACTTGAAGAGGTTGCTGGGGCGAGGATCTTAAGAACTTTAAAATAGCAAACAAAAACATCTATAAATTTCTCTTAGATATTAGGGGAGCCACGGGAATTTACTGAGTGGAAATGACATGGGATTATGTGAACCACTGAACTTTAGACATGTATAGGTCCATCACCTTTAGCTTAGTTTTTTCCCCCAATCCTATTAAGTTAATCCAGTTATGTTCCTGTATAAATCCCATGAGTGGAGGTGGCTCATATGGGTAATTTTATTTTCTTGGCTCCATAAAAGAAAGTTCTTTTTGCAGCCAGTATTCTAATGTGGGTCAGGAGAATAGTGGAGGGAAGGGGTACAGATAGTACTTAAAAGAAAAAAAATGAAAGGGAAAAGTAGCAAAACTGCAATACTTAGAGATAACAATATATCATTTTCAGACTTAGACAAATTGAAAAGACAGACAAGAAAGAAGTTAAGCACATACAAGTAATTTGAGAAACATCCACAATAACAGAATTGTTTATTCCTGAATTAGAACAGAAAGGAGTATACCTAATAGCTAACATGTTTCATGGTTGTTGAATCCTTTCCCAGGAATCTGACTCTCCATGATCTAATTTGGGTTTTTCTTGGAAAAGATACTAGAGTGATTTACCCCAGTGATCATACGAACTCTGTTTTCAAATGAGATTTTTCTGATTTCCAAACTTTGGGTTTGTTTTTTTTTTTGCAAAGTAGAAGGAATGTATAGAGAGGTGCACCAGACAATTAGTTCATGAAACCAGGCAGGGTTTCAAAGCTTTGCCCTTGACATCATGAGAGGCGAAGCCTTGAAACTGGGCTCAGATTTGATAGATTAAGATATAATTATAGTTGAGTGTGGTTGAATGTACTTGCATCAAAAACACTCAAGCACATTTTCAACACAATCAAGAAGATCTGGAACTCAAAATGGCTATTCTTTTCAGGGATTTGCTGCTTACAGAGGTCACTTATACTGAGGGGAAGGGAAATCAGAGCTTAGCAACTGACACCCATAAAAGTAGAAGGTATGGACTCAGGAAGGAGATGTCAAAGCAAATGAGTAAGATGATCACAAGGAGGAAGTAGTCTATAATGAACTGAATAATCAGGGCATAGAAAGATCCCTACAATGGAATGGTATCCTCTCTATCATCTGCAAGAATTCATATTTCTGAGAAGAATAACAGAAAAAGGTGAGGCAAGGAAAATATCTCAAAGGCAATAGCAGAATCTCTTTAAAAGAGGAAAGCTAAAATAAGTGCTTCAAAATTATTAATGCCACAAGGAATACAGAAAATAAAGAGGGACCAACATTTGAATTAAAAAATCAAAGGGTAGTCAAAAACAAAAAATAAAGAAGAGAGAAAGAGGGAGATCCTTTCAAGAAAAAGGCACAGCAAATAAAATGAATGAAAAGCTAAAATAATTTGAAGGAGAAGAAAGAAGAATTGCTTTAACAATTGGTGAAAATGACAAAAAGAAAACTATGATTATTTGATTGTTTTATTTTGAAATTCACAAATCTGAAATAAAATGAACATTTTATATACACCATAAAAGAGAAAAAGAGGATTGCACATGAAACAAATTCTAATATGCAAACTAATATGTATAGTTTGACTTTTTTTTGAGGTAATAAAAAAATTCAAGATGGAACTTTGAAAACTGTTTTCATTACTTCTGTTCCATCACATGTATTATACAATCCATCAATTTCCTTCATTATTATTTTGGGGTTAGGAAGGAAATTCTATTTTTAGTTGACCTTCCACTGCTATCTTCTCCTACCCAAAATTGGATAAAAGCAACAAAATATTTGTAGTGAAAGCACATAGTCAAGGAAAAGAAATTGCCCCACTGTCCATTCCCCAAAATATACTTTTCACGTACATCTTGTATGTACATATATACATGTATCCATCACCTCTTGGTTAGGAGACAAGTTACATAGATCCTGATAATTTCCTGGTATAGTGGTCGATTATTATAATAAGAGGGGTGACACCTTGCCAAGCTGTTACCCTTCATGTTATTCTCTGTAATGTGCATTACTCCATGCTAAAAAAAAAAAAAAAAAAAAAGGAGGCAAGTTGCAGAGATCCATAAGAGGTATGACATCTTGCCAAGGTGTGAGTCTTCAGAATGTTGTTATTGTTATCAATTACTCCCCGTAGTCTGCATTAGTTCATGCTAATCTTCCTGATTTTCACCGAAATTCCCTGTTTTATGGCATATTATTACTTCATAAAATTCATATACCAAAATTTATTCAGCTGTTGCCCTACTATGGAATATCACCTCTTACTTTCCAGTTCTTTGGCATGACAAAAGGAGCTGATCTCAATATTTTTGTATATTTGGTTCCTTTTCCTTTAAGGAAATATAACCTATAGTGTTATCACTCAGTCAAAGTGTGCACCCAGTATTGTGATTTTGTGTGGGGAGGGTGGGGAGGAATTCACAGCTTTAGTAAAAGCAAAATAATTAATGTGATTATTTTCCCACAACTTTCAACTCTTCAAATTTTTTTGTGTTATCTTTGTCAAATGCATGGGGGTGAGGTGGAATCTGAGAATTCATTTAATCGCATCTATTTAATTATTTATTTGAAGCATTCTAGTTTAAGTTTGTTTTAATTATATTTATTTTCTCCCCCACTGATCTGCCCCCTTTCAGGTGAAAAAGAAAATATACAACTTCTAACAAATACACAATCAAGAAAAACAAATTCCCTATATCTATGATTCTCATTTTATCACCTTTATCAATCTGAAAATCTAATTATTTGTGATCTGCATTGGAAATTATAATTTTTTTTTTCACAAATGGATTGATAATTTGCAATTCTCCCTTTCAAAATTGCCTGCACGTAGCTTTTGACCATATGTCTACTGCATCCTTTCTTTATATTCTTACATATAACCAGTATCTGTTCTTTACATACCTAACAGAAGAGGCTTTTGTGAGGGAAACCTGCTACAAATGTTTCCCACTGAATTGCTTCCCTTTAAATTTTAGATGTTTTTAATGTGATGAAAATTCCTCATTTTATTTTGTGTTCCTCTCTATTCCATGGAGATGAACTCTTCCAGTATCTATAATACCATCTCTTCATGATTGCACTCATTTCTTTGAAATGATGTTTTATATCTAAGTTGTGTATTCATTGGGACCTAATCTTGGTTGATAGTGTGATAGACTGGTCCATAAGTATTTTTTACCAGACTAATTTCCAGTGCTGCCAGCATTTTGTGATGGTTAGTAAGTACTGGCAGTATAGTTGAGGTCTTTGGAGTGATTAAAGACAAGGTTACTGCAACTGTTTTCTTTTGTATATTACACAGCTGATCAGTTTCTCAAGGTCCTTATTTTAAAGTAGGATGTAATAGTCTAGATGACTACCACTTTCTGGTACGTTTCAGATGTGGTCCTCCTACACCCTGGTTCCTAGAATATTGAAAGAGGTTATGAGAAAGAGACATGTGAACATATATCTAGAATTGGAATGGGACCACGGAAGCCATTGAATCCAACATCTTCATTTTAGAGATGAGTAAAGTTAGGCACAGAAAGGGTATATACAGCTAGAGAACATCTAAGTCAGGATTTGAGCTTGTTTTCCCTGATTCTAAACCCATTATCCATTTAAATTAGAGCCTTCCTCTACTTTGTTCTGAATATCAATTTGAATTTAAAGAAAAATGAGTAAGTTGTCCATATGTTTTAGTTTTCTGACTTTACTATGAAGTTAGGATCCAAGGAAAGATCCTCCATAGTCATTTAATATTTGCAAAGTATTTTACAAATAGTCTCATTTAATTCAATTCTCATTTCAAACCTTGGAGGTAGGTAGTCTTATTGGAGCATTTTACAGATGGAGAAACTCAGGCAGGAATAGGTTACATGACTTGCCCAGGGACATTCATCCAGCTAGTTAATGCCAGAGACTGAAACTGTATTCAGGGCTTGTGGCTCCAACCACAGCACTTCATCCACTGAGCCACCTAGCTACTTAAAAAAAGCATTGCAGAAACAGATGTCCAACAGTTATCAAAATATTTATATGAGGAGTTTTTGTGGCCTGGAAACAAAGTAAGTACCAATTAAACAGAGAATGACTGGAGAAATTGTAGCATATAAATATCATGAATTGTGAGTGGTGACAAACATTAGGATTTCAGAGAAAAATTCATCATAATGTTTTAGGCACAGTGTGAAATCTGAGATATTTAATGAGGTCTCTTTTGTTGAGGGGTCTAATGAAGTCTCCCATCTTCCCTTCCCCTCCTTTCTCCTCCCTTCCCTTCCCTTCCCTTTCCCAAAACCTTAAACCTACTGCACTCTGAAGCTGGGATGCCAATGGGTCCCTGCCCAAGGGCTCTTCTGGACCCTCCTAGCTTAACAGTGATTATCAATAGTAACTATTGCTGTTTCCCTTCCAGCCTGATGTCTTTCCTTTCCTTGGCCTCATTAAAGGGGCCATGCCCTGGCTACTTCTCAAACAGTCCTACTCAATAAATGGGCATTACTTCACCCTAAGTGAGTACCTGCAAAGACCTTGGCCTAAAGGGCCCAAGGTCTCCCAATGCATCCTGGGTCATCTCCAGTCATCCTGATGAATATCTGGTCACTGAACTCAGATGGCTCTGGAGGAGAAGTGAGGCTGGTGGCCTGCACAGCCCTCTCTTACTCAAAACAAAGTCAAGTGCAAGTCATGTCATTTCTCTGATGGCATGGTCCTCTTTGGCAACAAAGGACGAACACAATTTCTATATCATATGAATTTTCTGATGAATAATAAGAAGTGAAGTCTTTGACACACTGATCATTTTCCTATTTCTCTCTACTGTGAATTTTCCTGATTTAAATAAGCTGAGTGATATCTAAAAGCTCTTTCATGTATATGATACTCATTACATTTTTTTCCAGTGTGGATTCTCTGAAGTGCAGGAAGCCTGGAGCTGTTTGTGAAAACCTTTCCATATTGATAACATTCATAAGGCTTCTCTCCAGTGTATATTCTCTGATATGCAGCAAGACGAGCTCTGTGTGAAAGTCTTTCTATATTGATTACATTCAAAAGGTTTCCCAGCAGTGTAGATTCTTTGATAGTAGCAAGATTGCCCTTCATTGTGAAATCCTTTGAACAATGACAGAATTCTGATAATAAATGATTGTTAATATGATTATTAAAATGATTATTAATAACCAATGATTTGGGGAGATCCAAAGTTCCCCCTTTCCCTAAAATCGTTTCAAAGTTCAGTCTCTGAAGGTTGAACGTTCTCCTTAATCATGGTAAGACACTCCCAACCTTACAAGGCATTTAATCTAAGGTGGGGAAGCCCATGGTGCTCTACACAGGTTTGGCTGGGAATCAATTCTTTGACTAGATAGCCCAAGGCAATTTATAAGTAAACGACATACTCAATTTTACATTCCTCCAGCACCTCATTAAAATATTCATTCTCATCACTTGTGAACTAATCAGAGTTGATTACCACCCAGCATATAAACTGTGAGCCCACCACCATGAAGGGTCTTTGACGTTTGAGAGTGCCACTGATCCTTTTATCAATAAAATGCTAGCATTTTAAAAAATTATTAATTACTCAGAAACTGTGGCTGTCAAACTTTTTAAATGTCATATTCATAAGGTTCCTCTCCAGTGTGGATGCTCTCCAGTTTAGCAAAGTTGGCCCTATGTGTTGAAGCCTTTCCGCACTGATTACATTCAAAAGATTTTTCTCCAATGTGGATTCTTTGATGTCGAGCAAGACTGAAATTATCTCTGAAAGTCTTTCCACATCAATCACATTCAAAAGGTTTCTCTGCAGTGTGGATTCTCTGATGGGCAGCAAGATGGCGCTTCTTTCAGAAAGTCTTTCCACATTGATTACATTCATAATGTTTCTCTCCAGCATGGATTCTCTGGTTTACAGCAGGCCTGGAACTCTGTGTGAAAGGCTTTTCGTATTGATTATAATTATAAGTTTTCTTCCTAATGTAGACTCTCTGATGGGAAACAGTAGCTGAAATATTTCCACATGGATTACATTCATAAGGTTTCTCTCTAGTGTGGATTCTCTGATGGCCAATAAGAATTGATTTGTAGCAAAAACCCATTCCACATTCATTACATTTATAAAAGTTCTCTCCAATATGAATCTTCTGATGTTTAATAAGGTCTGAGTTCCAATCAAAGGTCCTCCCACATTGATTACATGCATGTATTTTCATTCCAGTATGAAATCTAGGATAGTAAGGAAGAGATGAGTGATGGGATAAAGTTATTACACATTCATTATATTCATGAGACTCTTTTAAATTGTGACATTTCTTATGAGTCAAAAGGTTAAAGTTTTGCTTGAAGAGCTTTCCACTTTTATTGCTTACATAAAGCGTTTCTCCAGTATTTTTCTGATATCTAATGACATCTGAACTCCAGCTCATGGCCATTTCCTGTTGATTACCTTGATATATTTGCATTTGAGGAGGCTTCTCCTGGGGCTGAAAAAGCTCTACTTGTTCAGGAAAGGATTTGCTATATCTACTATCCTGCAGATCGTCATTCCCTGAAGTCATTTTTTTACAGTGATTTAAGACTGAAGACTGTCTGACTCTCTTTCCAATTTCATTAACTTCACAGTAACTCCTTGGATTTTTATCCACTTTCATATTAGAGTTGCGGATTTCTCTCAAATTGAAGTCACATGCACCATCACTCATGAATCTTTGCTGGTCAGATTCTTCCATAAAAGTTCTCAGCTTTGTAGTTGTCTCATTCACTTCAAACTTGATCTCTGCATCTGATGAAAACAAACACATACAATGAAAGACAGACATACATGTATGTTCTTTCCACTTGTGCCAGAAAATAAACTGATCTATATTCTATTTCTCAGTCAAAAAGAGGAATTTTCAAACTTAAACAGGCAGAATCAATGTTTGGAAACACCTTTTGGTCACATGTGGTTTTATTTTAGAAAAAGCTTTACATACTGTAATACTGCATTCTCACAGCAAACCGAGGCAGGCCCAGTATTCTCATTCCCCTTCACATTTCAGGCTAAGACCTCATAATGCCTGAGTTACCTGGCCACTGTCCTCAGAGCTGACACTAAAATTCAAACCCTGTGACTGATTGTGCTCTTCCCACAGTATCTGATGGCCTTTCTCCATTTCACTCTCTGTCTTTTCTTCCAGTGCCTGTTGTTGTTTACACTTATAATTTTGTCAGCCTCAGGTAATCTCCCTGCCATTCTGTCGTGGCCAGTTTGGATGCACTTCCTCATGGTCATTTGTGGTAAATTTCATATGCTAAATTGAGAAACAGGTTTACTCTTCTTAACTATCATGTAATAATTTTCAGTGTCACATCTAACTTTTCTTCTATTCAGATCTAGAGATATTATACTACATACTGCACATATACTAAATATTCATATGAATTTGTTATCACATACAATATTTCATACAGTATCAGGAGCCCATTATCTTTTTATCAGGAAGAAAACAGCATGATTCACTATTGGTGAATCCATGGCTCATTGAGTGGTTCATACAACTTTTGGAGACTCATGATGGTGTCCAAGGGGCTTTAGGTAAAAAATTCATTAATGGCACTTTACGTAGTAAAGAATTGCCCAGTTTTGTTACCAATATCTTTTCCCCTGGGAAAAGAAGTATATACATGTTTGAGGCATAATGGATTTCTTTGGTCAGTGATTCCAAATCATCATGATGAGGCAGAAAATGACTGGTGTTCATGCAGGGATTCCATCAAACTCTGACCACAGCTAAGTGTGACATATGGTTTTGGTTTCTCACTCTGTCCTCAAATGGTGTCCACATTGCCATAAAAGTCTGACATACAAGTGCAAGTCAGTTCCCAGTGGATGACTGCAGGGATGTCCATATCCTCAACTGCTTTCTTTACACTGTACCAGAATAGCTGCCTCAGTTCAAGGTTACCTTGTAATCTTATCTAATCATGTTGTAATCACCATATGAAGAAGTTACAAATGTTTGCATTCTGCCAATATAGATGGGAAGGTTTTTGAAAAACATACCCCGAGGCACACACGCTATAAGCCACCTTGAACCACCATGGACCATCACACACATTCTACAAAAACAGACCTTCTATACCTTCTCTTTTCAATTTTAAGGGTACTTTCTAATGTGAATTGATCTTTTACTCATGTTGCTGTTCTAGCAAATTTTCAAAGGAACTGGTTGGTAACCCAGGTCAGTCTTTCCAGAGTTTCTGTGGGAGCGTGGCCCGTGTGTGAGCGGTAGAAAGAAAAGTTATATCTGGAGAGTACTTTCTTTATGAAGATTCCTTGATATAGAAAAATTGTTTATCAAACAGCAAAGCAATACATGCATTTGAATTTCAAGTACGTTTACCATTTAGTACACTATTTGTCCATCTTTTACATAATAATTTTAGACATATTTTTATATTTTATTCATATATGTTATTAATATATATATTGCATTTTATGTAATAATGTTTATATAATAACTAGCCAGTCAATATTTTGTTGACTTGCCTAAAGGCTAAAAAATATTAATTTCCATCTCTCAACAAGAGAGCTTGTAAAATTCTCCAATCATTTTCTCTCATCCATGTGTGAGGAAACATTTTCACTCTAGTTAGGGCACAAATAAAAATACAGCTGGTTCTTCTTAAGGTAAGTAGACTGTTCCACAGGCCTTCCCTTCCCATTCTTTCACCTCCACAGCTTCGTGGTCTCTTGGCTGGAGCTGCTTCCAATGCTGGAACCCACAAGGCCAGAACAACTTCACTGTTTAGGGTACAGGACCCCTGGTACATCTGCCCTTGGGTCCTGCTGCCCCTACAGAGTTGAATTTGCATAATGCTATTTATATAAAACGAGAACTGCTTGGACATCTCTTAGCACAGTGGGTAGAGATGGGCCTAGAAGCCTGCAAGAGCCAAGTTAAAATCCCACCTCAGAAGCTTATCAACATTATGTCCCCAGCAATTCATTTAACCTCTGACTGCCTGTTTCCTCAGTGTAAAATGGGGAATGTAAATGTCAAATTCCTCCACTGTAAAACGGAGATAATAACGGCATCCACCTCCCAGCAGTGTTGTAAAATCAAATGAGATTACCGTTGTAAAGCACTTAGCCTAGTAATAGGTATGTAGCAAGCAAGCAGAAATGCTGGTTACAGTTGTAGTATTAAAGCAACTTGATACAGAAACCAGACTGAAGACTGGACTTGTCAGGGAGTGAACCAAATGCGGCAAACTTTTATTGAGAGAAAAAGGTCCAACTGTGAAGTTAACTTCATGCATTATGTTATGTTCGACATTTTCCAAGGTGTAATGTATTTGATCCAAAATGCTCTTCCTATTCAACAACATTTGAAAGATAAATCTGAAGGGAAGTCTTGCAGTTAACGGTAAGCATGAGGTCTTACTGGATTTTTAAAAATTGTTACAGAAAGCCCCAGAGTAAATTTTCATAATTTAAAGTAGAATAAAATGTCATATTTTATAACTGCACAGGGGAATGAAAGTAATACTTTGGATCTTTGTGGGGTAAAAGTCATCTAAGTCATTAGAGCAAGCCCTTGATGTAAAAATTAAAACTGTTACGATATGCAGAACAAATGACTGGGTGGGGGAGGAGAGTTTCCCAAGTTCTTTCTGTTCTTGAAACAAGTGTTAAGAAGAGAAGGTTTGGGAACTAGTGCTCTGGAGTCCTGCTTGTCCATGACACTGATGAGTGCTGCTACAGTACAAACTCTTCTTGTTCTGCTCACTCTCTACATCAGTTGAGATAACTCGTTACAGGTTTCTCTGATGCTGCCTTTCATCACTTCTTTTCACTCTATAATCTCCCATTATATTCTTAGAGCATCATCTGTTTAGTTCTGTCCCAATACATGGGTACCATCTTGGCTCCCAGATCTTTGCAATAATGATTTTTAAAAAGCACCTATCATTCTGCATGGTGTAAATGGGTCTTTTTGTCCTTTCTATGATCTGTTTATAGGTCTAGCCCAGGGGTGGGGAACCTGTGGCCTTTAGGCCACATGTGGCCCTCTAGGTCCTCAAGTGTGGTCCTTTGACTGAATGGTTCTTAACTTGTCACTTGAGGACATGTAGCCTTGAGGCTGCAGATTCCCCATCCCTGGTCTAGTGGTTATCACTGGGTCAAAGGGCACACAGTGGAGTGAGTTGGGAAGATAGTTCCAAATGGTATTACAGAATGTTATCCTTTTATTTTATTTTAATCAAGGGTGTTTCTTTTACACAGGATGGTGTGGTGCTCTTTCTAATGTACTCTGCTGCTACCCTCCTCTGCTACAGGTGAAGTTATCCTACACATATTTAATTAGGAGAATTAATTAGGTTTTCTCCAAGATCCAAGAATGATCCTCTGACCTTTCTTCTTTGCCCCTGCCTCTATTCTTAGAAATAAAAGTAGGAGGGGGATGGGAGTGGGATCAACAGCAGTAATTGATCATAGCAATGGCATGATCCCCACTCCTCATCCCAGCCTGGCTTCCATCCATCCCCATCCCAGATGACAGCCCAGGACACTATCTGAAATTTATGTCCCCTTTATAAAGCTTCTGCTATGGTGCAAAGTTAGTTTCCACCATGAGGCAGCCAGATAACACAATGGACAGAGCACCAGGAAGACCTGAGTTCAAATCCAGACTCACAATTTCTACCTGTCTTTCAACACACAAGTCAAAATACTTCTATTTGTTTGTTTCCTTATCTGTAAAAGGAGGATAAAAATAGCACCTCCTTTCCATGGTTTTTGTTAAGCTTAAATATTTGTAAATTACTTGGCACTTAGTAGGCCCTATATAATGGTGGGAATGATCATTATTATTGGGACTCTGACTGTTTCCCCAGCAACTCCACTCTCCTTTATAAAAGGCTATTCTTCTCTCCTGTTCACTGATTTCCCTCCTGAACTTGATGCATTTCCATTGCAAAACAGTTCCTTTTGACTCAACTAAGAGTGAGACTCATGATCTGTAGCTTCTTCTCAAACCATCTTCACATTTGGACTATCCTTTACTTTCCTTTGTACCCCAGGGTTATGTAGGGCCTGGAAAGTAGTAGGCCTTCATCAGTTTATGTTGACAGACTGACTGGGCCCAGGGCTTATACCAGACCACAAACACTACCTCATTCCCTGGATACTGGTCTCATTCCTAATCTTCAAATGCAAGTTTTGGCTTCAGCCCTCTTTCTTATCCCTTATCGCCTACAAGGAATTACCTTTGTCTGATTCTAAGCCATATGGGTCCTAACCAGACCAAATGCTGGAAATCAAAAAAGGTTCCAAGTACCTCACAAATACCTAACCTTAGGGTAGTCACCTCCATATCAGACTATTTATTTTCTGAGAATAGAGACAAAGATTGGGCCTTAGAGAACAGGAAAGAAACCTTCTATTGATAACTTTGTGCACTAATCGGCCTTGGATCACTTCCAGTAAGGCAGTGGTTTCCATTATTACTCACAAGATGGGAAGACAGCAAAAATTGTGAAACTGGAATGTCCACAACCACTCCAAATTGAGGTTCCATGATCTCAGCTGGTTCCGCACTATGTCAAGGCAGCCATTGGACATCTCCTAGATTGTCTCCTTTCCTACTATCAACAGCAGCTTTTCCAGAACTTTCCATTCCTCACCTATTCTCTCCTTTCGTTTGGTTTCCTGAACATTCTCAGCTACACACTTGTTCTCATTTTATTTTAAAAATTGGAAATTTACAAAAAGCTCCCTTAACTCTTCATTTTTTTATTTTCATCCATTATCCTTATATCTCATGAAGAGGTGGCCATTATGGTTACCAAGGCAAGTCTATTACATGCACAAGTGATCTCAGTCTATTGTATGTTCCATCCAGCAAATTCCCTCCTGTACCATCAGAATTGTTCCAGAAAGAGTTTCAATCTCTCTTTTTACTGGTTCCTTCCCTACTGTCATAAATAAAACAATGTCTCCTTGATCCTAAAAACAAGCCTCACATGGTCCATTCATTAGATATTGACCTGCATCCTTTCTGCCTTTCATGGCTAAATAGCTAGAGAGAGCTTAGTGAAACACTTAGTGTTTCACACTCCTTTCATTTTCCTCTCTTCGAAATTCTGCACTCCAGGTTTCAACATCATAGCTCAATTGAAAGTCCTCTCTGAAAAGTTACCAATAATCTCCTAACTACTAAATCCATTTTTTTTTTCTCAATCTTCTTCCCTCTTGACCTCTCTGCAGCCTTTGACACAGTTAATTATTCCCTCTTCCTCTCTAGGTTTTAATGATAAGACTTTTTTCTGGTTCCCCTCTTACAACGTCCAAAACTGAACTTGTGAACTTTTCCCAAACCTTGCTGAATTCTTATTTTCTTATTGCTATACAGAGTACCATCCTCCAATCATCCAAGATCATGAACTGTCACCTACTCATCATCATCTCTTACACTCACATCCACCCATATTAAACACAGAGGAAAGTCATGTTGATTCTACCTTTGTAACATCTCTCCCATACATCCCCTTGTCTCCCAACATTGCCAGTTTCTTGGTTCACTCACCAATCACCTCACACCTGAGGCATTACTGAAACAGTCTTTTGCTTGGCTTCACTGAATCACTTCTCTCCCCTATTTACTTAGTCCTCCATCCAGGTGTCAAACCCATCTTCCTAAAAGGCACTTCTGATAATGGCCCTGTCTACTCCATAAACACCCTTGGCTCCCTGTCCCCAGGATCAAATACAGAATCCTCTACTTGGCTGTTAAAACCTTCTATCATCTGACCCTCTCCCACATCCCCAGTCTGCTTTCACCTTATTCCCTCTCCACATGTGTAGTAATCAGTGGTTCAGGCCTATTCTTTCCTCCTTTACCAGGATACTAATCTCCCTACTCTGTGTTTTTGCTGGCTGCCCCTCATGCTTGCTCTGGCTTCCCTAAGGTCCCACCTAAAATCCCTCATTCTATAATAAGTCATCTCCAGTCCTCCTTAGCCTTCCCTCTCCTGATTAGCTCCTGTTTATCCTGGATACAGTGGGTTTGTACATCCTTGTTCCCATTTTATCTTGCCACTAGACTGGGAAGTCCTTAAGGGCAGGGCTTGTCCCCTGCCTTTATTTGTATCCCTGGTGTTCAGCACAGGGACTGGCACATAGTAGGTGCTTTTTACTTATTTACTTGAATAAAGCCTAGGAAAGGGTGCATATTGGATTGGATATTCTCAGCCCTTCTTGGATGCTGCCAGAAGAGTTCTATGCCCTAAAGCTTCAAACAATGACTTCTTAGGGAATCAAAGACTTATCAGTGGAAGAGAACTGAAAGGCCAAGGAGTCTGAGCCCTTCTGCTGTATTATAGATTAGGAAACTGGGGCTCAGAGGTTCGTTACTTGCTCAGGATCCCACTGCTGAAATGGGTCTAAAAATAAATTCCAACTCAAGTCTGTCTGGCCCCAATTCTTGTACTCCCTTCATTATAACACAATGATGCCTCTTGTAATAACGGTCCTCATATACATGCTTTCATCTCACTCACCTGGCCAAGAATTCCTTGAGTTTTTTGGTTCTAGTGTCCTTGGTGCTTCTCCTTGATGAAAAGGGGAGATTAGAGATTCCTTAGGAACTAGAATATAGAATATATAAGAGATAAGTTAAGAGAAAAATATACAATTTAGTCCTGTTTAAGGAAATGAGAAGTTCAAGCAAGGACCACAAGATGGTTAAGTACACCTCAAGAATGGTTCCAATGGCATTGATCATTGGGATCTTGGGAGGGGGCAGAGATCATGCAGCCAGTTGGGAATTAGAAAATTTCACCTTTATTCACCTCTTTCACAGAAGGATGGGCACATTCCATAGCTTCCATTATCTAGAAATTAGAGACAGCTCTTACTGCAGTGTAAGAGGTCTGAGTCCAAACCAGCCTCAGCTACATGTTAGCTATGTACCCTGGAAGGTTATGTAACCTCTGTTGGCATCAGTTCTATCAAGTATGAAGTGGGATGATAATGGTACTAAACTCACAGGGCTGTTGTGAGGATGAAATGAGAATAACCAGGCAGGATTAGGAGCAAGGAGCTACACATTGATGCTCATTAACAAAAAGACTGTTCTAAAGTCTAGACCCATCCCAAAGAGGAATGGGTTGCCTTGAAAGACTGAGACTTCCCTTCACTACCCATCGTCAAGGAAAAGCTGAATGAGCTATCTTCAGAGATAAAATTCATATCCAGTTAGAAGATAATCTCTGAGGTTAGCTCCAAATCTGTGATTCTATAGCACTGGTTTCAGTCTTGACCTCAAGCTCCCCAAAATAGGAAAGAGACAATTTCAGGAGCAACATAGGAAAGTGCCAGCTTCCAATAATGTGATTCAAAGATCTTTCATAGGAAAACCAGGAACAAGGAGGACCGTGTTGAATGACTAGCACTTTTGCCTTTTGAATAACTGATGAATACCGAAACCCTACACACTGGGAAGGGAATGAAGACATTCCTTTGATGGCAGATTCAGTTACCAGAGGAAATGCTCCTTACCCAGTGACAGCAGGTTCTGGACATTCTCCAGCATGACCTCCTTGTATGGCTCTTTCTGAGAATGGTCCAACAGGTCCCACTCCTGCTAGGTGAAGTCCACAGCCACATGCTGGAATGTCACCAACTCCTAAACAATCAAAAGTCATAGAATTTGCAGTTGAAAAAGAATCCAGAATTCATGTAGACCAACCTTCATTAACTTATAGAAGGAAACTGAAGCACAGAAGGGATTTGCCCAAAACTCCTGTCACTTTTATAAGTGTCAGAGTCAACACTTGAAACCGTAGTCAATAACAGCCCAATGGAATGTTTAGAAAAGCATTTTGTATTTGAAATGAGAGTCATGTTGGTTAATAAAAGCTGGAAAATGTCTTACTATGAAATGCTTCTCCCTATAGAATCAGGGAGAAAGTTTGTGCTCTATCAGTGAGGTATGAGAATCTGTGGAGGAGAAAGGGAGGTGGCATGAAATTCCTCCTTATCAGAAGTGACATAAGTGTCATGTTATGAAAATTCTATGAATTATCAACTTGACCTAAGAAATGGAAAATGGGAGAGATTCAGAGATTCCTGGGGAGATTTGCGTGAGCAAAGGCAGAGTCAATGGCCAGGACCAGGAGGACAATTTCTACTCTGAAGATAACACAGTCAAGGACAAGAACTGGGAAGTCTTCAAACCTCTGCTCCAGGCCAGTCCAGAGAAGACTCAGTGAAGGGACTTTCCTTGACCTTCAGTCACTACAGGAGAGAGCCTGGCCACAAGAAACAGAGGAGGGTGAAAGAATTGTGTTTAGGGTGAGGGGAGTTAGGCAGGCAAAAAGAGAGAAAAGACATGATGCTACAGATAGGGATTAATAAATGAAGGGATCCCCCTTGTCAGTCAGTTGTTAATGAGGGGGAACTTAATACACACAGGGCAGTAATTGGAGGGGTTGGGGGTGTTAATGTCACATACTTCAAAACAGAGAAGAAGAGAGCAGGGCAATATGGTTACTACGGTACTCAATTTTACATCAGTTTTTGTAAAGAAATGAAGCATAGATAAAGAAATGGCCAGCCTCAAAGACAATCTTCCATGCTGATAGAAATGATCACTCTGGCTGACGGTGGTCAGGTGTGGAGATGGGCTGCACTCACCTGGGATTGGGGGCTCTGAATTCCTTTTAGCTCTGGGCTCCCAGATCTCCTTGGGCCAGGTCTTGATCCTCTGCAGGTTGGGTTGAGGAAAGACAAAGATCCCAGAGGAACAGAGATGTCTTTTCCTTCTCTTCCTGGCAGGAGGTTGACCTACAAAGATTTACAGAAGGTAAGATCTCAGAGGAGTTACAAAGGCCCTCTTCCTAACCTCACAGGAGAGACTCCAACCAATACAGGAAGGTAGCAGGTAGTGTGAGATTGGGAAAAGCACTGCAAGCAAAAATTATTTGCCACCCCCTGCAATGCCTTCTCTTTGTTCTCAGACCCCTCCCCCACCACCCTATAGAGACCCATGAGGCAGAAGGGGCTCGGGAGCCCAGAGGAGTGAGACCAGGCAGAATCTCAAAGACTACAGACCTAGAGATCTGCCTACAACTGATACAATGGGTGAGACAAGAAAGTGGGGTAGCTGTTCAATGGTAAAGGTAGGGGTGTGCGCCAGGACCTTTCAGATGTGGTGGGGATCTTGAACAAATAGCAGTGGCAGGGAACTGCTCTGGGAGCCAGGTGTGGGAGGGAGGCCTGCTCCTGGCAAAACCAGAGGATACTCACCAAGAGATCAAAGAGATAAGGTCAATGGAAAGGGCAGGCAGCAGAAGCTGGGTGTAGGGAGGGGTCCTCCCTGAGACCTACCTGGGACCTGCACATGCAGGGCTGAATTCCAGAAGGCAGAGAGATCTTAGCTCTGAGGAAAAAAGGAAGTAAGCCCTCCATTCAACAGGGAGAAAGTAGAGAGATCTTGGCTTCAAAGAAGAAGGGAGAGAGATCTTAGCTCTAGTGAAGAAGGCATAGAGGTCTCAGTTTCAAGGATTCTGGTTTTAAGCCACCCTTTGTGGGCTGGGTCCTCCTAGTACCAAGAGCCCTGTCCTGCCCCATCTGAAGCCCCAAGATCAAGCCTTACCTCCAGTGGAATCTAGGGATAGGAATTCAGAACATGGCCTGCCTCTCTCCCCCATAGCCTGCCCTCCATGAGCTGGAATGCCACTACCATTGAAATGATCCCTCTTCTGTCCTAGACTCTTCCCAGTTTTCCTGAATTCCACTCAAGTCTTTGAATTTCACCTGAGCTCCCACCCCCATGGCTGGTCAACCCTGAGAACTGCCCCTCCCCCATTACACCAGCACTTTTCTCCCTCTCCCTCCTTACTCCTCTCCATATTCTCAGGATCCAGAGACCCTGGCCTCTCTGCTGTTCCTCACTGATGACTGCATGAGCCAACTCTGCGTTTTCACTGCTTCCTCTGCCTATTTCCCCATGTCCTCAATTCTATCCCTCCTGGTCTCTGCCTCTTGGTTTCAGTGTTTTTGTTCAAATCTTGTCTAAAATCCCATATTCTGCAAGAAACCTTTCTTGGTCCACATTCTATGTTTCATTTCCTGCAAGTTACCATATTTATACATGCACATATATGTACATATATATATACACATGTACACACACACACATATAAATGTAGAAACAAACAAACATGACTAACTCTGTCATGTAGGTCTTACTGCCACCATTTTACAGTAGAGAAAACTGAGACTAACTCTCTAGGAAGTGTCTGAGGCCAGATTTGAACTCAGGTTTTCCTGAATCCAGACCCAGAACTCCATCCACTGTACCTCCCAGCTTCCTACTATGCATGTTTGCAAACTGTCTCTCATTTTCTTTTTCCTCCCTAGGAATCCCAAGCGGGCTATGAGTTGCTTCGTTCCTACTAGTACTGAATAAAAGCTTGTTGACTTTTTAAGTGACTAAATCCATTAGAACGTGAGCTCCTTTAGGCTGGGGCTCTTTCAGCTTGGTGCCCCCAGCACTCAGAATATGGCCTGGTACAAATCAGGGCTGAACAAATGCTTGTCAAATGATCAGGAGGGAATCCCCAGATCATGGGCATAGGAGCCATTCTCTTATTTTCTGCATTCTCAGATCTCACAGTATCAAGTGTATTCAAGGAAGGGGTCCCATTCTGAATCAAGGTTGGGGTCTGAGGAGCCTGAGTTCCCTCAAAGGCATAACTGCCACACATGGTATTCCAGGTGAAACTGTGTAATTTTCCTGAAGCACCTCATTACTTTCTTTCAGCAACTTCAAGTCCAAGCTGCTAAGACTTTATGATTTTGCCCAAAAAGGTTCCAAGGCACTGGGGAAGTCACCCCAAAACTTTCCAGATGAGGATTTATAAGACCTTCTATATTTTTCCCAAAGAGAAAGTTACTATTATTATTATTTTTAAAGAAAAATATACCTAATTAAGTACAAAACAGTTTTAAAATATTGTAACCACATTCTCTAACAGCTTAATTCATCATTTCACAGCTGTAATGGTAATTTCAATGGGAAGATCTTTCCAATTCATTAATAGGCCCATGTGGCCTGCTCAAATCACATGGAAGCCTAAGTCACATGTGGTAGGAGGAGCTTCCTGAACTGGTAGAACAGGAAGGGTGGAGCAGAACCGAGAGGAAGTGAGTGAGAGCACTTAGGGTAGAGAGGTTCCCTCAATCTTCCCCAGCTCAAATGCCCTACTTCCCCAGTATCCAGGGGGTGAAAGTTCTTGTGGCTGGGACTTAGGCAGCCTCTCAAACCAACTAACCCCAAGGCTTGCTGCTGGGCGTTTAAGTGGATTGGGGCTTATTAGAAGGGAACCTACCCTGGAGGTGTTTACCCTTCACAGGTACTAAACCTTGTCCTGAGATTTTTCTTCAGATCTTGAGTTGTCCCAGAAAGACCTCTGTTGTGATCCTATTCTTATTTATCTGCACCCACACTTTGTTCACCCTAAGGTGCTATTTTAACTCTTTTGTAGGGGAAAATCTTGAGACCTTGAAATTTTCTGACCTACTTGGCCATCTTCCCAGAATCCTCTCCCAAGGAAATGTGTCTTGGAACTTTAGTCTGCTGTTATTTTGAAGTTTTGATTTCACATATAAGTGTCTGACCTCTCCTAATGCCACTCATTTATCATTTATTAGGGAAATCCTGTCTCTGGGAAAGTTTAGGAAATGACCTTGCCAAGGTGAAGGTAGGAGGCTCTTGACTTGGTTTCTCCATCTTAGTAAGCAAGACATTTTCTTTTGTTTTGTTTTTTTTTTAAATCTTATTTTTATTTTCAGTTCCAAATTCATTTCTTTCCTCCATCCCTCTCCCATATATTAAGAAGGCAAAAAATAACCATGACACCCATTATACCTGTAAAGTCACAATATATTTTCACTTTATCTATGTGTGTGGGATGGCCAGACCCCAAATCAAATTGACTATTCAGAGGCATCTCAAGGTACAAACAGGAAGTCCTTTATTCAGTTCTTTCCAGAAGCAGGCATCACCTTCCCCTAGGCAGTCTAGAGGAGGGAGGCACAGTACAGAAGCAGAAGCATGGTTATATACCCAAAAACACAAACCCACCCCCCTTACACTTTTAGTCAAGGGCCTGAGCAAGCAACTTATTTTCAGAAATTTGCCCCAGGTACAAGGAATAAGGAAATGGAATTGAGCAAGCAAGGGGAGAATGATGGTAAGGTAGTTTCACAATGTCTAATTCCCCCATCTCACTTGATTTTCAAGAAACTGAAACTTAGGCCTAGGGTAAGATCTATTTTAGACTTAGTTCCCTCAGAAGTCTTCACTGATGTATGACATTCATATGTTTCAAAAGGAAGCAAGAAAAATTAAGAGTAAAATCTGATTCAATTTATATTATGAGTCCATCTTTTCTCTATGTGGAGCTAGATCATCTTTTGCTTCCTAAGTTCCTTAGAATTATGGTCAATTATCACATTCCTGAAGATAGCTATGTTATTCACAGTTGATCCTTGAACAACAGAGCTGTTACTGTGTACAGTGTTTTGGTTCTGCTAACTTCACTCAGCATCAGTTCATGTTTTTCCAGGTTTTTCTGAAATCATCCTGCTTGACATTTCTTTTTTTTAAAAATTATTTAGTTCTACAATCACCTCCATCTGACTTAGATTTTTTTTTCTCCCTGCCTCCCCCTTCTTCCCCCACCTCCTACCTTCCACCCTGAGATGGCATACATTTTATAAAAGTTCTACACATACATTCCTATTAAATACATTTTCACCTTAGTCATGTTGCATAAGAGAATTAAAATGAATGGGAGAAATCATAAAATAAACCAAAAGGTAATACAAAAGAAAATATTCTGTTACATTTTGCCATCTAATTCCATAGTTTTTTCTCTGGATGTGGAAGGCATTTTGCCTTATGAGACCACTGGGAATTTTTTAAGTCCTTGCATTGCAATAAAGTACTAAGTGTACCAGAAAAAATCTTTGCACATTGTGGTTGTTGCTGTGTACAAAGTTCTCCTGGTTCTGCTCCTTTCACTCAGCATCAGATCATAGAAGTCTTTCCAGGCCTCTCTGAAGTCTTCCTGTTCATCATTTCTTATGGCACAATAGTACTCCATTACATTCATATACCATAATTTATTCAGGCATTCCCCAATTGATGGGCATTCCCTTGATTTCCAGATTGTGACCACCACAAAGAGAGCTGCTATAAATATTTTTGTACATGTGGGACCCTTTCCCATTTTTATGATCTCTTGGGGATATAGCCCTAGAAGCGATATTGCTGGGTCAAAGGGTATGCACATTTTGGTAGCCCTTTGGGCATAGTTCCAAATTGCTCTCCAGAATGATTGGATCAGCTCACAGCTCCACCAACAATGAATTAGTGTTCCAACTCTCCCACATCTTCTCTAACATTTATCATCATCCTGTTTTGTCATGTTAGCCAATCTGATAGGTGTGATGTGGTATCTCAGAATTGTTTTGATGTGCATCTCTCTAATCAATAGTGATTTAGAGCATTTTTTTCATATGACTATAGATATAAGCAAGACATTTTCCACACAGATATATCTGAGCCTGGCTATGATACCCTGGGGTGCATGGGAAGCCTTTCAGTATGATTGACTGTTGACTCTCACTCACACCTGAAATCAAAGAGAACTGAAGGACAGTATTAATGCTGCTGTGTCCCTCCTGTTTTCCTCCCATAGCAAATTCCATTGATAAGGGCAAGTAAACAATGATGCCTTATTTCTTCATTGTAATAAACATAGGAGATAAACCCCACTGGTGGCTTTTCGCTGAATAATATATGCCAAAATAGTACTATTTCTTGTAGGGAAGAATCACTTTACGTTATTGTTTGAATTATATATGATATAGCCCATGAGGCCTTACAACTGACAGAGCATTTGGTTTATAGGAGATCGACACCACAATATCCTTTCATTCTGTTAATATGATCATAGTGTCCACCTGAGGGGTAAATAAATTGGAATCAGATTTAGATAAGATGAATGAAGATGAATATAAAATTTCTGAAATTAAATGGAGCACAAAATTTTGAGGAGTAACAAGCTATGTGTGTGTCCACCGCTGGCTCTCAAATCCTAATGATATTCATGGAACATACACAGTTGCCCCCCAACTTCATTCTCCTAGAACGTGATCATATTCACCATGTTGCCCTACTTTCATTCTTGACCTGCCATACCACAGTCCTGACAGTGAGTGGGCCTTTCCCTCTGTGTTTTTTTTCCCTGAGACATTCTTTCATTGAAAGACAGCTGGATCCTATGGGGGAGCTGAGACCAGGAAGTCAGGACTCCAGGGTCCTAGAACATGTGTTACATCCCATGTTATAATCCTTGTCTCCTCTTCCCAGCTACACAGACCTTCACATCTCCCTCTAAGAGCACAGTCTTGGCTGCTCCCTGATGCAGTACCTGAAATGCATCCCCTGGGGGGTCCCACTATTTCCCTCTCTACCTCTCAAATTCTGGGTCCTAATGGGAAGGGGAGAGGTGCAGAAAACAGGAAATGTCAGTGCTGGGGCATGAGAAGGATGGCAGGAAGCCAGAATGGAGGCCAGATAAGGATTGAATATGGGATTGCTATTGGGGGTGGAGGCAGCTCAAAGCCCTTGGACAGAATCCTGAAAGGTCTTTCTTGACTTATTTTTACAGAAGTAAAGACAGTACCCACTCTCCTGGACCTTATCTTGTGAAGTGGAATGGTGGGTAGGGAGGGGAGCTTTGGATGAAAAAAGTTACTGGGCTGGGGAGTAGGACCTTAAACCATAGTCTGAAACACTTCATCCTGGTACAAAAGCAGAGTGAGGTTTCTTCCTAGTTCTTGTCAGCTGAATTGGAGAGGAAGGGAAGGTTTGGGGAACAAAATGAAGCCAAAATGACAAGTATACATATATCTACATATGTGTGCATGTATGTTTACACATACATATGTACCTCAATTGTTTCTATATCTTAGATACCAAACCCTTTTAAGAGAAATTGGATACACATTATTTTTCCCATTTAACCACTTCCCTTTTTCTCTTAGACCCATTCATGCTTCCTGTTCAAAAGTTTGGCTGCTCAAGGGGATGTCCATCAATTGGGGAATGGCTGAATAAATTATGGTATATGAATGTAATGGAGTACTATTGTGCCATAAGAAATGATGAACAAGAAGACTTCAGAGAGGCCTGGAAGGACTTATATGACCTGATGCTGAGTGAAAGGAGCAGAACCAGGAGAACTTTATGCACAGCAACAACCACAGTGTGTGAGAGCTTTTTCTGGTAGACTTAGATTTTTGTAATAACACAAGAACTTCTGAAAAAAAAAAAAATCCCAATGGTGGACCTCAAGGCAAAATGCCTTCCACACTCAGAGAGAGAAATATGGAAGTCACTCACATAATGTAGCAGATCATGTTTGTGTATGTGTATCTGTTTGTGTATCATGTTCTGATTTGTTATACGGATTCTTTCATTTATCTTAGTCTGACTACATAGCATGACTATAGTGAAAATATACTCAATAGGAAAGTATATGTAGAATCTATACAGAATTGTATGCAGTCGTGGGGAGGGAGGGAGGTAGTGGGGGGTGGGTGGGGAGGGATAAAATCGCAATTGTATGGCAGTGATTGTTAAACATTAAAAAAAAAAAAAAAAAAGAAAAAAAAAAAAGTTTGGCTGCTGATAGAGGCCAGGGCTGGAGCAGACAGGCAGGAGCCTGACATCTTGGCCCTGAGTCTGGCTGGAGGAAAACGATGATCCTAGGGCCTCAGGGGCCAGGCAGAGAGGAACTTTCGGCACTGGGAGGACACTCCCAAAGAGGGCTGGTCCAACTGAGGCACTACCCCTTTTTCAGCTTTCCATGTATCCCACTTGTCTAGGTAGCTCTGCCATGGACTCATCCTCCTGGTAGCCCTGGCTGCTGGAAACAGAAGCTTTTAGCCCATATAATTTTCTCCTAGAAACATCCCACTGCTCTTGCAGGTCCCAGGTAGGTCAGAGCTAGGTTAGGTAATGACTGTCCTTCTAGGGGCAAGAAGTGATCTTTGATGCCACCTTCATGCCCAGCCTCCTGGCTCAGAATCAGCTCTCTTAGGACAGTGCCTGAACATACTTAATAAGTGCTTAGTGATGCACTAAATGATGGTCCCTCTCCCACCGCTGTTTGTCTGTCTGACTTTATTTCTATTAATAGCCCTGTGGTTCTCTCAGTGTCTCACATTTGAAACTCTGATATTACTTTGGACTTTCCCCTCTTCTACATCTCAGTTACCAAGTCCTCTCCAGTCCCAAACTGCCATCTCTCCCATTCATTCCTTTTTCTCTATTTCCATGGCCACCTTCTTCATAAAGGCCCTCATTGCAGCCCACCTTGGCTACTGTAATAAGGTCCTGGCAGGCTGTCCTGCCTATCACTTTCTCACTCCTCCAGTTTTGACTCTGCACCAATGTCAGACTCTCTCCTTATGCACAGGACCAGACATATAATTTCTTTACTGAAAATCTTGGATAGTTCCATATTTGCTATTGAACATAATACAAATTCCCCAGGCTGGCATTCAGGGTCCTCTAGATTTTGGCACCAACTTATCTTCTTCACATTATTTCAAATTCCCATCCATGCACTCTGAACTTGAGATGATGCTCACAATGTCCAGGCTCCACAGTTTGGTTCCTTCATGTCTTTACAGCTCCAACCTGCCCAACATCTACAAATCTTTGATGCTCAGCTCAAATGCTTCTGCTCCCAGAAGGCTTCATCAGTCACCTGATGGTAATAACCTTCCATCCCTCAGATGACAGAAAGCACTGTGCACCCCTCCAAGGCACCCTTATTGTGTAATATCTTATGACCAGTTTGTGAACTGCAAGCAAGAAACATCATCATCTTAGAAGAACCAAAATGACAAGAAACTAGATTGTATTATATCCCCCAGCTACACTGAGTCCAAAGGCAGAACTCATCCTCGCCTAAATGTGGGCTCTCCCTGCACCCAGATGCTTGATAACACCTGAACAACTGACTGGAAGCCTCATCCTCAGGCACCTGCACTGAGATACTGGGGTAGTGTGAATCATGTGGAGGAACAGAGGATGGGGAATGTAAAGCCTTGGGGATGGCCCCATGAGAACCAAGTTGTGTCAAGACCGTTCATCTGGAAACAGGGGGAAACAGTGTCCTGTCTCTTACTCTTGACACATCACAAACATCTGGTCCTTGCTTGCCACCCCACAGCTGGTCTATGCACTTTGCACACCCCACAGGAGGCCATACAATCTTAAGGTTCTAAGTCAGAGAATAAAGCTGCCCTGGGGATGGCAAAACCAATGGTGGGCCATGAGAGTAACAGAAAGTTGCTGTGCCTGAAGAAACAACAATCATAATAAATACAGAGAAGCATGGAAAGATTTCCATTGACTGATACAGAGCCAAGAAAACAATTTACACATTGACAACAATGTAACTGGAGAGAAAGACCAAGACAAAAGAAACAAAAGAATATGTTGCAAAAATGTAACAAACAAACTTGGCCCCAATGAAGTAGCATGAAAAGGATCTCTCCCTTCCAGGGCTTTGCAAAGGTTGGGATTCACACATGTGGGACACTGCATATAAAATCCTATTTTTTGAAGGTGTCAATCAATTTTGCCAATTTTTTTCATTTTCTTTTTAAAAATTCTTTACTATCAGAGATGACTATCTGGAAAGGGGGAAAGGGGAAGGATGCAGAAGAAAATCTAAATACTGTAAAACAAAAAGATATTGACAAGAATCCATGTTTTTTAAAGGAAGAAATTGTCCTTACCCAGGGAGACAAGGTTTCTATGGTCCTCCAGCATCACATCTGTGTGACCAGGGTCCAGCAGCTCCACACTCCTCCCAAGTGAAGTCAATAGCCACATCCTTGAATGTCACCACATCCTGATATATCACATAGATTATTATTCATCCAGTTCTCACACAGTCATGGAAGCAGAGAGGAAGCCAGGCAGTGTTTTCTCCCAATGTTCAGCATTTAAAATGCCCATGAAACCAATCACTCTCTATGAATTGTGAGTCCTCAGTAACTGGTCATGGGGAATTTTTGACTTTGACAAAATGGCAGGCATGGCTTAGCCAAAAATGTCTAATAGCAGCACCATCTAGTGGGAATGGTCCAGAGCTGCAGAGGTCATACATAGTGCTGAGTACCAGGTCCAACTGGGGGATAGGACACCTCTCTAACAACACCAACCCAAGGTGCCAAGGCTAGAGTTTCTGGAGGAGAAGGTTCACCAGGAATTTGGCTGGTCCCTGCTCACCATCACAGGAAAGGCTGAAGGATACAACCACCCCAACTACAGTCCTGAGGGCAATGAAGGAAGAGAAACACTGGGTTAGAGGATGGGACCCCCTGGGGCTCCCAAGTGTCCCTCTCCCCAGGGAAAACCCTACATCACCACAACACTTGCAAAAAATTTGTCTTGATACTTTTGGTATTGATGTCACCTACATTTCCCACCTTATCTTCCCCAGGGAATCATCTCTTTTACTAAGAATAAAACAGGAGGAAGAAAATGAAGCAAATTTCCAAGCTCATGAACTCATGCAAATTCTGACATTTATGCCGTTTTCCATGCTTCTAGCTACCTACCTTTGCAGAGAAGTAGTCCCTTCACTAGCTAGTCACAGGGCATTTGTAAAGATGTAATACCCACCCACAGCCAGACCTGTGGGATAATAAGTGTATGGCACTTTGAAAATCATATATATATATACATATATATATATACACACACATATATATATGTATACATACATGTATATAGCTATTATTCTAATATTGAAGGAACAGTCCAGGTAGACCTGCGTGGGGTTTAGCTGCTGGGGGAAATGGCGACCCTGCAGTGGGACTTCACTTCAAAAGATCAGGGATAAGCAAAGAAAAGGAAAAAGAACCTATTTGGCCAAAAATGAATATGCAACCTTAACATGCAAGGCCATACTATGAAAACATGAGAAGAGAAACAGATGATAAAGTTCTCCCAGCCATGGGACAAGATGTGATTTTACCCAAACAAGAGACAGAGGCCAGGACAAAAGACAAAAGGGGAGCTGATTAGCTGACACTGGAAAGTTCCTGAACAGACAACACTGAGGGATCTAAGAGAAAAGGGGAAGTGGTCACATGGCAAAGAGCTTTGTAACAAAATTCCTCTGAAAAGGGTTTGGTGACTAAGATACAGAAACCATTTCCATACATACACGTGTAGGTACATGTGCATGTATGTATATTTGTATACACATATATACACATATATGCTTATAAACACGTGTGTGTGTACACACATTTACGTGTCTACCCATTATTCTGGCTTCATTTTCTTCCCCACACTTTCTCTGTTCTGTCCAGTTCAGGTAACAAGAACCAAGATGAAATCCCACTCTGTCCAGATTCCTGGATGATGTGTCAGTCTATGCTCTAAGGCCCCACTTGCCAGCCCAGTAGTTTTTCATCCAAATTACAGGTCCCTGTCAATGACTCCCCTTCCCAACATAAGATCCAAGAGGGTGAACCTTTTGTCCAAAAAAGAAAAAAAAAAAAGACAAGAAGGATCTTTCAAATCCTGTCCAAGGGTTGTGAACTGCCTCCACCCCCAACAGCAGCCCCACATTCAGTCCTTCTCTGGCCTCTGTTCTGACTTCCTGCCATCTTTGTGCCCCAGGACCAAGATACCCAGCTACACTTCTCCCCTTCCCAGTAGGAAGCAGGCACTGAGGGGTGAGGAGGGAAACTGTGGCACCTCCCAGGGGAAGGACTTCAATTGCTCCATCTGGTAGCAGCCAAGACCCTGCTCTTAGAGGGAGATGTAGAGATCTGTGTCAATGAATAGGAAATGAGAGAAGATTGATAACATGTGCCCTGGGACCCAGGTGTCCTCACTTCCTGCCTCAGCTCCCTTGTAAGATCCAGCTATCTTCCGTTGAGAGAATGTCCCTTAGCGAAGAATAATGAGATAAAGGAAAAGGACCCCTTAGTGTGGGGTTGGGGTATGGCAGGTTAAGAATGAAGACAGGCCAAGGTGGTAAATGTCCAGATGGAGGGGAATTAAGTTGGGTTGGGTAAGTCTGGGCTCCAAGCTGCAGGGAGGGCTGGGGGGTGAGGGCATTGGGGGAGGGGATTGTCTGGGAGCCGCAGGAGAGATGGAAGGTGGGCATATCTTTGTGAGGAAGAAGATGGCTGTAGCAGGGGTAGAGCTGGAGGAAGGCCAGGCTAGTCTGCTGAGAAGGAGGAGGGTCTGAGTCCCAGAGCAGGGGGAAGAAGGGAGGCCAAGAAGTGGGGGAGGGAGGGAGAGGCATGACCAGGCTGGTGGGAGGGGCTAGGTGAAATCCCAGCCCCTGGATGAAGTCTGGTGGCCCAGGAGGAGGCGAGAGGAGAAGGGGGCCATTCCAAAGCAGGGCTGGGGGAGGAGAAGCAGGCAGGGGCCTGAGCTTTCAGACCTGGGTGTGATTGGAGGAAAGGGCCCATCCTTGGGGGCCTCAGTGGCTGGGCAGGGCGGGGCTATGGGCACTAGGAGGACCCTCCCAGAATGGGCCTCCTGAAAACAGGAACTTGAAACTGAGATCCCTCTGCCTGCCCCTCTGAGCTGAAAGCTTTCTGTTTTCTTGCCTGACTTCGTTCTTCAGGGGTGAGATCTCTCTGCCTTCGTCTTCTGAGGCTGCGTTGTTTCAGAACCGAGACCTCTCTGCTTTCCCCTCTCGGAGCAGAGATCTCTCTGCCTTCTAAAAACCATCTCTGCATGTGGAAGTCCCAGGTAGGTCTGAGCAAGGACCTCTCCCTGCACCCTGCTTCTGCTGGCTGCCCCATTCCCTTGGGCCACAACGTCCCCATCTGGCCTCTTGGACAGCATCTGGCAGCTGGGCCGGGAACAGGTCTCTCTCACAAGCCTAGCTCTGGGAGGTGCTTCCCTCTGTTGCATCATGTTCAGGCTCCCTGTCACATCTGATAGGATCCATGGTGCCATCCCCAGCTTCACCATTGGGTCCCAGCCTCTCAATCTTCATGTCTCACCCATGGCATCAGGTGGAGGCACAGCTCTGAGTCTAGGGCCATTGAGGCTCTGCCTGGTCTCATC
Organism: Notamacropus eugenii; assembly: GCF_028372415.1. Lineage (NCBI taxonomy): Eukaryota > Metazoa > Chordata > Mammalia > Diprotodontia > Macropodidae > Notamacropus > Notamacropus eugenii. Next base: position 21,317,866 of record NC_092876.1, read on the forward strand.
CCATCTGGGATCCCCAACCCCTTCTGCCTCCCAGGTCTCTGCAGAAGGATGGGGGAAGGGGCTGGGGCCCAAGAGATGGTCTTAGTGAGGGTGGTAAGTTTACGTTTCAGAACAAGTTCACCTCCTCCCTGCTGCCCTCACCACTGGGTTGGAGTCTTTCCCCTGAGGGCAGAGTCAGAGCCTTTGCAACTTCTGTGAGACCTCAATGTCATTCCTGGTAGACCAGTGTCCAGCCTAGGCAGAGAAGGCAAAGACAATATGTCCCCTACTCTAAGATCCTTCTCGCTCTGCTGCTAAGCTTGCAGACCACCAAGCATCTTCCAAGGAGAGAGTCTAGAACCAGAGAGAATGGCCCCTGGCACCCAGAGATCCTCATCCCAGGTGAGTGCTGTCCATTCACAGACCTGACCAGTATCAGCAAACCTGGAATCCATGAGAGCCAAGGAAGCTTTATCTTGTAAGATGTAGGTTGTTCCTGGCAATGATGTCAGCAGAGGAGAAATTGCTCCAGTTCTGCTCGTGTTCTCCTGCCTCAGGCCACACAAGCTTCCCCAGGTCTCTCTGAGTTCCTCCCATTTGCCATTTCTTAGGTTGTCAGTAGCATTTAGAAAGTAGCTCCTCTGTGCCAAGCATTGTGACAATCTGCTGCAGATGCAAAGGAAGGCTGAAGGCATGACAGATCCTGACCTCCATGACCCCACATGCCCTCCAATGGGGAGAGAACATCACATGAGCTATGTCCAAACAAGCTCTGTAGAGTGTGGGTGGGGGACTCCCTGAGAGGGAAGGCTCAGCAGTGTCAGAGACCAGGAAAGCATGTTTTCAGAAGGGGCGATTTTAGCTGAGATGTGAAGGAAACCAGGAGGCCCAGGTGTGGGGGGAGGACATCTATAGGGTCAAGGGAAGGAGGGTCTTGGTCAAGGATCAGCCCGGAGGTCAGTGACCCTGGGTCAGAGGAAAGAAAATGACCAAGGTGTAAGAGGCCTGGAAAGGGTTTGGAGGCTAGTCACATGGTGTCTGCTGCTTGTCAGGAGCCTTAGAAATATTATCTCATTTGATGCCGTTGTGAGAATTGTCAGGGTCCTTGCAAGGGACAGATTTATGCAGAGAAATTTATGACCAAACAAGAGACAGAGAATATTATGAAATGCAAAATGGATAATTTTGATTACATTAAAATAAAAAGTTTTTGCACAAACAAAGCCAATGCAATCAAGATTAGGAGGGAAGCAGAAAATGGGAATATAATTTTTAAAACTAGTATCTGTGATGAAGGTCTCATTTCGAAAATATATAGAGAACTGATTCAAATTAAAAGGATACAAGCCATTCCCCAATTGATAAATGGTCAAAGGATATGAACAGGCAATTTCAAAGGAAGAAATTAAAGATATCTATAGTCATATGAAAAAATGCTCTAAATCACTATTGATTAGAGAGACACAAATCAAAACAACTCTGAGGTACCACATCACACCTATCAGATTGGCTAACATGACAAAACAGGAAGATGATAAATGTTGGAAAAGATGTGGGAGAGTTGGAACACTTATTCATTGCTGGTGGAGCTGTGCTCTGATCCAACCATTCTGGAGAGCAATTTGGAACTGTGCCCAAAGGGCTATAAAGATGTGCACACCCTTTGACCCAGCAATACCACTTCTAGGGCTGTATCCCAAAGAGATCATAAAAATAGGAAAAGGATCCCCATGTACAAAAATATTTATAGCACCTCTTTTTGTGGTGGCCAGGAATTGGAAATTGAGACAATGCCCATCAATTGAGGAACTGCTGAACCAGTTGTGGGATATGAATGTAATGGAATACTATTGTGCTGTAAGAAATGACAAACAGGCTGACTTCAGAAAAACCTGGAAAGACTTATAGGAACTGATGCTGAGTGAAATGAGGAGAACCAGGAGAACATTATACAGTCACAACCACAGTATGTGAGGACTATTTCTGATAGACTTAGCCCTTCACAGTAACGTGAAGACCTAAACATTTCCAAAGGACTCTTGAGGCAAAATGCCATCCACATCCAGAAAAAGAACTATGGAACTGGAATGCAGAATGAAGTAAATTATATTCTCTTGTGTTATGTTTTGTTCTGTTCTGGTTTTTCTCATGGTTTCTTCCATTTGTTTTAATTCTTCTATGCAACATGACTAATATGAAAACATGTTTAAGAAGAATGTATGTGTAGAATCCATATAAGATCACATGCCTTCTTGAAGATGGAGCAGGGAGTAAGGAAAAATTTTTAAACTTATGAAAGTGACTGTTGAAAACTGAAAATAAATAAATTAATAAAAGAAAGGACAGGTGGCATTAACAAGTGAAAGCAATGATAAAGGAAAGACAAAAGCAGTTTTGTCTATGAAGCATCACACCTAGTATCACCTTAAGCCCTCAATACAACAACAGATAACTCTTCTTCACTTGACTGGAAACAGTTCCATACCACTCAGTTTAACCGAGCTTGTGAATATTATTTCTTAAGAATCCTCTTCATGTTTTCATTTAGATATGACTTTATTAAGACCTTTTACAAAATTGATTAGACAATTGCCTTTTCTTTGCTCTCTCTTCAGTGATCATGGTAACCCTTCCCCCCAGAATGCACAGTCCTTGCCAGCTTCTCACAAACTCGTCATAGAATTTTCTTAACATATCACTCATGACACTTCTGATGAGAAGAAATTTCATATCACCTTCTCTTTTTCTCCTCCACACATTCTCATACCTCACTGGTAGAGTACTTATCTTCTCCCTGATCCATAGGGAGAAGCGTTTCATATTAAGACATTTCTCCAGCTTTCATTAATGCAACATGATTCTCAAATGCTTTTCTAAACATTCCATTGGGCTGTTATTGACTATGGTTTCAAGTGTTGGCTCTGACCTTCATAAAGGTGATTGGAGTTTTGAGAATTCTGTGCTTCAGTTTTCTCCTATAAGTCGATGAGGGTTGGACTAGGTGAATTCTGGTCTCCCAGCTCTAAATCTTGTGACATTTGATGGTTTAGGAGTTGGTGACATTCCAGGATGTGGCTGTGGACTTCACCCAGGAGGAGTGGTGCCTATTGGACCATTCTCAGAGAGAGCTATACAAGAAGGTCATGCTGGAGAATATCCAGAACCTTCTCTGCCTGGGTAAGGATCATTTCCTCTGGTAACTCCAAATCTGCCATCAGAGGAGTGTTATCTTCCTTATATACTGTGCAGATTATGAGCATTTGTGAATGATTTCAAAGGGGAACATGGTCTCTCCACAGGGTCCTCCTGCTATTTGGCTTTCCTCTGTAAGGTCTTTGAATTATGTGATGGCAACTCTGGGACCTTGTTTTGTTTCTCCTGAAGTTGTGTCTTTTTTAATTGAGGCAGCTTCAGGTAAAAAAATCCATCCAGTATTAGAGAATCTCAACCTCTAAGATATGACCTTTAGAGGTCATATCTTGTCTAACCTCTAACTGGACATGAATTTTTTCTGCAAAATGTCTGGAAACTGCTCATTCAGGTTTTCCTTGAAGGTGGGCAGTGAAGGAACCCCTACTTCCCAAAGCAATGCCTTCCTCTTTGGAATGGGTCTAGAATTTAGAATGGTCTTCTCATTGATGACTGTAAGTTGGTAGCTCATTACTCCTAATCCTGCCTAATGTTATGTGTGAAATTGAACAATAAGGGAAACTGCGGCAATTCTGTGGCAAGACAACCTTTATTAGAAAGTACCACTTGCCATGGATTTAGAATCAAGCCTTCCTGACTCCTGGCTCTTACCACTGCACTACCAGCTGCCTCTAATTTCTAAATAATGGAAGCTATGGAGCATGCCCATTTTTCTATGAAAGAGGTGAAAACTATAATTTTCTGATTCCCAATTGGCTGCATGACTCAAAAATCCTCTCTCCAAAGATCCTCACAGTGAATACCTTAGAAACTACCCTTGAAGAATTCTGGAAACCACCCTGTGGTCCTTGCATGTCCCCTTTCCCTAAAGAGGACCAAATTAAAAATTTCTCTCCATCCTCATGCTTCCCGTATTTCCTATGCCTAGGGCTTCCAGTTACCAGAGAAGATTTGATCTCCTATTTCCAAGAAGGGGAAGCACCATGGAATCTGGGGCCCAAAGGCTTAAAGAACTTTTATCCAGGTGAGTGAGACAGAAACAGATATATGACTGATCTTATCACAAGGCATTTTTTTATGTTGTAGTGAAAGGAGTGCTAGCCTTGGGGACAAGAAGAACTGACCTAGAACTCCTTTCTAGATACTTTTGATCCAGGGCAAGTCACTGAATCTCTGAGCCTCAGTTTCCCTATCTGTAAAAGTGAAGTGGTTGGATTCTATAGCCTTCATTCATCTATAAGAAGTCATTGTTTGAAGCTTTGGGGCCTAAAACTCTCCTGAAAGCATTCGAAAAGGGTCTAAAACTGTCCAATGTGAATTATTTCCTAGATTTTCTTCAAGTGAGCAAGCATTTACTTACAGCACCTACTATATTCCAGAGCATGGGTTAAGCACCAGGGGTACAAATAAAGGCAGGGGACAAACCCTGCTCCTAAGGACTTCCCAGTCTAGTGGCAAGACAATATGTTGGAACTACTCAAAAGAAGGAAGGCACTAAGGTAAGGAGGACTAGAGAAGACTTATTGTAGAATGAAGGGTTTTAGAGGGGACTTCAGGGAAGCCAGAGTGAGCATGAGAGGCAGCCAGAGAAAACATGGAGTTGGGAAATAGAGTGTCCTTGGTCAAGGAAAAAAGAGAAGGCCTGAACCACCGATAATTGCACATATGAAGGGGGTAGTAAGGTGAAAGGAGACTAGGGATGTAGGAGAGAGGCATCCACAGGTCAGAACCTGCATTTGAAAATGAGAGAGACCAGAATCCAGGGATTGAGATAGAGGCTGGGACCAGGTGTAGCCCTGGGCCCAGTCAGGCACTCAGTGTATTGGTAAATGCCAGTGTTCTCAGCATTGTATAAGTCTGGGGATGCAAAGATAGTCCTTGCTGTCCAGAGTTTACCATCTAGTATACAGACACAGAGATGGTTTGGAAAGAAGCAACAGATCATGAGCCTCACTCTTATCTGAGCCAGACAAAAGCAAGTCTTTTGTTATTGGAATACATTAAGTTCAAGAGGAAAATAAGTGATTAGAAGAGAAGAGTAGTTTAAGGAGTGTAGAGTTAGTGAAGAAAATCCCAGTAATAATAGCTAATATTCATACTGTGCCTACTCTGTTCTAAACAATTTGCAAATATTATCTCATTTATTCCTCACAAAACCCTGGGAGGCAGTTGCTACTATTATTGAGGCAAACAGTGATATTATGACTTGCTCAGTGTCCCACGGGTAACAAGTGTCTGAGTCTGGATTTGAACTCAAGTCTTCCTGACTCTGGGCATAGTGTTCTCTCCATTGTGTCACCTGGCTGCCTCACGGTGGAAAATAACTTTGCACCACAGAGGAAGCTTCAGATAGAGGAGATAAAAGGATAAGGGACTTTTAAGGTAGTTCTCCAGCCAGTCATCAGAGACTGGAATGAATGGAAGCCAAGGTGAGGTAAGGAGTGGGGATCGTGCCATGTCAATGATTGGTTACTGGCATTGATCCCTTTTCTTCTCCCATGTAGTTTTTTGGGTATTTTTTTTGGTAAGGATTAAGGCAGGGGGAAAGGGGAAAAATCAGAGGATATCATGGAGAAAACCTAATTAATTTTCATAATATAATGTGCAAGAGATGAATTCATCTTAAAAAAAATGAGTAACAGAATGCATTAGAAAGCAGAAAGAGAAAACATGTTGTGTATAAGAAATATCTTTGACAGAAAGATTCACAAAGTATTAAAATGAAAGGATAACATTCTGCAATGTCTTTTTCAACTATGCCCTAAACTCATTCCCCTCTGTGCCCTTTGACCCCATTATAACCACTAGTCCTATAAACTAAAAGGTTCATGGAAAGATGAAAAACATCCATTTCAACACAAAATTATAGCTGCCATTTTTTGCTGTTGCAAAGATCTGTATACAAAGGTGATACTTATATATTGGAAAATGACTGAAGAAATGATAGTCCAGGAATGAAATGGAAGAAATGATTAAAGGCACAGAGTCAGAGAAACCTGCAAAGAATTGTCCAAACTGATGTAGAGAGAAGTAAGCAGAACTAGGAGAAGAGTTTATTTTATAGCAACACTGATCAATGCAATGAAAAACCATAATTCCAGAAAAATAGTTCCCTAAATCTTATTTTTAGAACTCCTTTCAGGAACCAATATAAAGTGTGTTGTGTAGCCACTTAGTCATTTAATCTGCTACTCATAATATTCTTTTAATTGATGCATTTTTATTTCATGCATTTGCTACTTATTTAATGAAAATGACTGAGATAACTGTAGCCCACAATGCCCCAAATTAATACTTTCATTTCACAGTATAATTATAAAATATAAAATTTTCTTCTACTTTAAATTATAAAAATTTAATTTGGAACTTTCTGGAAGATTTTGTTTTAATCCAACAAGAACTCATATTTGCTGTTACTTGTAAGACCTCAATGTAAATTTTCTTATTTCATAGATTTTTAAAAATTGAAATAGCATTTTTAATCAAATAAGTGTAATCTGGAATATGTAGAACAAAACACAACATATGAAATTAAGTTCAAAGCTGGACTTTTTCTCTGAACAAGGGTTTGCAGTATTTCCCTGACAAAGCCCATCTACAATTTGGTTCTGCATCAAGTCAATTTAATGATGACAGTAACAAGTAAATAATCATTAGTATTTGATACTATTTGACATGTGCTAGTTACTGAGCTAAGTACTTTATAGACATTTTCTCATCTGATCTTCCCAACAATGCATAAAGGTAGGTATTGTTATCTCAGTTTTACGGTTGAGGAAACAAAGGCAGGCAGAGTCACAGTGCTAGCAAGTGTCTAAGCTAGAATTTCAACTCATGTCTACCTAAGTCCAACTCTTTATCTACTGTTCTATGAGCTGTCTTTTGATTCATAGTCAGAATACAGTGAAAATGCTCTCTTACTGAGACATGGAAATTCATATTTTATTTTTGGCCTTCAAACCAGTCACCAAAATGAGTGGTTAATTGCTGTATAGAAGGTACATTTTTCTGTTGGCCAACGAGAAATAGTGCGTTAAGTGGATAAAACAACCTTTTTAGGAAAGACCTCCTCTGACCTAACTTTCTTCTTTCTTTTTGCCACTGGCTACACTTCCTCAGAAACTCTGTGGAATGACTGACCTAGCTGGCCAACTAGTTCTCTTGAAAATTCACTAGATATAAGAATAGTAACATAAACAGAAAAGAAGTTCAAACCAGAAAATAGCCTTGAGTGCAATGAGAAGCAAAGTCAAGTCTGTGCAGAATGTGTGTGATGATCCATGATGCTTTCAAGAAGGTTGTAATGTGCACTCCCAGGAATCATGTTTTCAAAGACCCTGCTTTCTGCACTGGAAGAACACAAACATTTGTAACATCTTCATGTGCAAATTACAGCACTAATGACATGAAATTACTAGGTACTCTTTGAATACGGTGCAGTTTATTCTGTTATGCTCGTGCAGTTTACAAAATGCAAATGAGGGCATGACCATGAATTGAGAAAGGATGTGCACTTGCATGTCAAACCTTTCTGGTAGTTTGGAAACAATTTGATGTTAGGTTGATAAACTGAAAGAATTTGCTGCATTTGGTCAGAAATCAACAGAGTTTGGTGTCACCTCTGCATGAACACCAAAATCACTATATGTCTCATCTTGATAATTTGGAATCAATGAAGATACATTGTAGAAAACACATGGATAATGAATAATGGCTGTCCTAAAGAAGTGATGGACCAAACAGAATGTATTATATTTCAGAGGAAGACAAAAAAAATGGTTGGTAAACATGTTGTGATCCCAGACATGGAAACAGAAATAAATTAAAATAGTTTGCCAAGGAAATCTTTATGTGAGTTTTTAGTATATGTAAAGAAAATAACAAAATATTTACTGGCCTTAATAGAATATAAGAAAAGTTGGATTACAACTTAATAGTATTACATGAGAGTTAAAAAAGAATAAATATATTTCTCAACAGTATGTGAAATTAATAATGGCCATGTGATAGGATATCAAATCTGATCAGTATAAAAAACCAGGATGATTAACTGAGATTGACAGAATAAGAAGTTTTAAAAAAAAAGGCATTTGAAGAAACTATTGAAAGTGCAATGGAGAAAGGCCATCTAGTGCTGTGGAAGGAGTGGAACTAGTCACAGGGCTTGAGTTCTAGTCTTAGTTATATCTACATGGATATGGGTCAAGTCAGGTCACTCAGTCATTATGGGCTCATGGCATGAGTGGTGAAGCATAATGAGAATCCTGCCCTACCTATGTTATAGGTTTGCTGTGAAGATCTAGGGTTATTGTATATGAAACTCTTTGTAAATTAAATCATGCTGTGGGTGAGAGTTAATAGCATTTTCAAATGATTGGGTCTGTTTATTTAGGTTTAAACATTCTTTTTAACTGGGGAAATAGAATAAAACATTAACTTCTTTTATGCCACTTGAGGGATGATATATTTGTAGGTGTGTGTGTGTGCATGTGTGTATATGTATGTATGTATGTATATATTTGTTTCCTCAGCTGCAGTAAGCATGTTTAAAGTGAATGAGACTGCTACCAACCTGAGCCTTTCTGTGGAAGAAGCTGGCCAGCTGAGATTCATGAGTGATGGTCCCTGTGACTTCAGTGTGAGAGAAATCTGTGACTCTGATACTAAGGTAGATAAAAATCCACAGAATCCTTATGAATCTGATGAAGTTGGAAAGACCTTCATACATCATTCAGTCCTAAATCACTGTAAGACAATGACCCCAAGGAATGACTGTTTTCAGTACAAATGCTTTACTGAAAAGGCAGAGCTTATTCAGTCCCATGAGAAGCCTCCTGAAATGCAAACGTATCAAGGTAATCAAGAGAAAATGGCCTTCAACTTGAGTTCAGACCTCACTGGACGTCAGAAAAGTTATACTGGCAAAAAGCTTTATATAGGTAATGAAGGAAGAAAGGCCTTCAGCCAGAACTCTAAAATCATTAGCCATCAGAAAATTTGCACTGGAAAGAATCCTTATGAATGTAATGAAGTTGTAGCAACCTTAACCCATCACTCATCTCTTCCTTACCATCCTGGATTTGATGCTGGAATGAAAACACATGCATATAATCAGTGTGGGAAGGCTTTTCATTTAAAATCAGATCCAGTTAGACATCAGAAGATTCATACTGGAGAGAAGCCTTATAAATGTAATGAATGTGGGAAGGCCTTCAGCTATAAATCAAGCCTTACTAGGCATCAGAGAATTCACACTGGAGAGAGACCTTATAAATGTAATGAATGTGGGAATGCCTTCTGCTACAAATCAGCCCTTATTGGTCATCAGAGAATTCACACAGGACACAAACCTTATGAATGTAATCAATGTGGAAAGGCTTTTACAAGGAGGTCCGGTCTCATTACGCATCAGAGAACACACACTGGAGAGAAACCTTATGAATGTAATCAGTGTGGGAAGGCCTTCCGATCCAGACCAAACTTTGTGCTCCATCAAAGAACTCACACTGGAGAGAAACCTTATGAATGTAATCAATGTGGAAAGTGTTTCCAACAGAAGTGCAGTCTTGCTACACATAAGAGAATTCACAATGGAGAGAAACCTTATGAATGTAATCAGTGTGGAAAGACTTTCAGACAGCACTCCAATCTTACTACACATCAGAGAATCCACATAAGAGAGCCCTTATGAATCAATCAGTGTGCTTAATTATCAATGCTGAAAGGCTTTGTGATTTAATACAATCTAATTGAATGTCAGAGAATCCACACTACTGAGAAACCTTCTGAATGTAGTCAGTGTGGAAAGGCTCCAGCCTTGCTGAACACCTGAGAATCCACAGGAAAACTTCATGAATGTCATGAATGTGGTGGAGCCTTTAGTTACAATTCAAAGTTTACTGACCATGATAGAATCCACGCTGAAAGGGTTATATTCCCTTTAGGAATACAACCAGTGTCATAAAGCCATTCCCTATTTCCCATCAGAGGATTCCTTCCAGATAATAATCTTATCACTGTGATGAATGAGGAAAGGTATTGCAATGAAGTACAAGGCTTGTTTAACATCAGAAAAATCATTCTGAGGAGGAGCTCTATATGGACTCTAGATGAGAAGGCCTTCAGTCTGAGATCATTTCTTTACATCAGAGGATCCACTGTGGAGAGAAGACTTATGAATGTTCTCAAAGGGACATGGTTTTCTCTGGAAGAGGGAGATCCAGAATACTCACACTGGAATAAAGGCTTATGGAAGCAGAATTTGTGGGAAGAGCTTCCTTTACCTGGAGCTCATATTTGACTGTTCATTGGAGAACTCATACTAGAGATAAAAGTCTTGGATCTAATTAACAAGTCTGCTAATGAAGCACAGACTTTATTTGACCTGCCAGTATGAGGGACCTCATTAGAAATCCCAAATAGCATATTGTACAGAAAGTTGTATAAACACAATGAATTTTTCTCAGGAATCCTGGTATTTGTCATTACTCCTCACTATTTTATATGCTGTACCTTCTTCAGCCATTTCCCAATTAAGTCAGACTCACTTTGTTTCCTGGTTTTTTGCTGGCACAAAAAGTCCTCACGTAAATATTTTGGTATCTGTTGGAGATATTTCTGTCATGCTTTCTTTAAGCAGCTAGGTATCCCATTGGAGATAAGAGTGCTTGCTGTGCTTGGAGCCACAAGACCTGGGTTCAAATTTGGTCTCTGAAACTTACTAACTGTACCCTGAGTAAATCACTTAACCTATTCCTGCCTGAGTTTCCTCATCTGTAAAATGGGAATAATAAGAGCATCTACCAGCTAGGCTTGATGTGAGCATTAAATGAGAAAATATTTGTAAAATGAAAGCAAGACTTCAATTACGATGGAAATGCTAGTTTTATAAATGATTATGTTTCCTTTGGTCATAAGCGTCATAGTAAACATCTGGACAATTCAGACACTTTTAGCTCAAATTGATATTCAGAACAGTGGAGATGAGGACAATACTTATAAAGCACAGAGCTCTGGATTTGGAATCAGGGAGTCTTGGGTTCAAATCCTGACTAAGGTACTCTCTAGCTCTGTAGGACAAAGAACAACCTTTGTTTCTACTGGTCTCTAAAATGAGATTGGCTTCCTCTAGTCGTTACTTAGCTTCTATATTCCCTTCCAACTCTAAAGACGTGCTCTCTTCAAAAGGACAATATTCTAGGAAGGAGGCCTAGCAAGACCAAATCTGAAACTATACTAGAAAGCAGTAGTCATCCAGAGTATTATGTGCTACTTAAAAATAAAGATTCTGAGAAATGGAATTGATCAGGTGTGTAACATACAAAAGAAAATGAGCACAGCAACTACATGTTCAATTAACCTCAAGACCTCCACTGTGGAGTCAAGACTTACTAACTAATACAAAGTGCTGGAAACACTGGAAAGTAGACTGGCAGAAAACAGATACCAATGTCTCACACTGTTGACCAAGATTAGCTCTTAATGAATTCATGACTTAGATGTATAAGGTCACCTCAGATAAAATTAAAGGAACCAAGAAGACACTTTTCTAAATAGTGGAAGAATTCACCACCATATAAGGGATAGAGCAGATCACAGAAAAGAAAATGGCCAGTTTTTGTCACACACACAACTTCAGTGGATTTGAAATTTAAAAGAAATTCCACCTAGATAAGATGGCCTGAGTGGGGTGAATTTTGGGGCAAGACCAGAAATGTCCTTGAGAGACTGGGCTTGAATGAGAAAGCAAAAAGAGCATCTTTGGTTCCTCTTTATAAAATTGGTTACTAATATAAAAAGAACATTATCATTTTTCTCAAAATGCTTCTTGAATTAACCTGAGTCCCCAAATCATGAGCATCTCTGAGCCTTTCTCTTATTTTATATCTTACAAGATCTGACAACATCAATTTTATTCAAGGAGGGGTCTCATTTTTTATTATTATTTTATTTGTTTTCACTGTTCCACAATCACTTCCATATATCTTAGATTTTTTTCCCTCCCTATCCGCCCTCCCCTCTGCCTCCCCACACCCTCCCTGAGACAGCATACAGTTTTATATAGGTTCTACCCATACATTTCTATTAAATACATTTTCACCTTAGTCATGTTGCATAGAAGAATTAAAATGAATGGGAGAAATCATAAAACAAACCAAAACATAGTACAGAAGAAAATGATCTGCTTCATTCTGCACTTGAATTCCATAGTTCTTTCTCTGGATATGGAAGGCATTTTGCCTTAAAAGTCCATTGGGAATTATTTAAGTCCTTGCTTTGCAATGAATAACTAAGTCTACCAGAAAAATTCCTCACACACTGTGGTTGTTGCTGTGTATAAAGTTCTCCTGGTTCTGCTCCTTTCACTCAGCATCAGTTCATACAAGTTCATACATTTCCAGGCCTGTCTGAAGTCTTCCTGTTCATCATTTTTTATAGCACAATAGTATTCCATTACATTCATATACCACACTTTATTCATTCATTCCCACATTGATGGGCATCCCCTTGATCTCCAGATTGTGGCCACCACAAAGAGAGCTGCTATAAATATTTTTGTATATGTGGGACTCTTTCCCATTTTTATGATCTTTTGGGGATATAGTCCTAGAAGTGATATTGCTGGGTCAACGGGTATGCACATTTTTGTAGCCCTTTGGGCATAGTTCCAAATTGCTCTCCAGAATGGTTGGATCAGCTCACAGCTCCACCAACAATGAATTAGTGTTCCAGCTCTCCATCATCTTCTCCAACATTTCTCATCTTCCTGTTTTGTCATGTTAGCCAATCTGATAGGTGTGATATAGTCCCTCAGAGTTGTTTTGATTTGCATCTTTCTAATTAATAGTGATTTAGAGCATTTTTTCATATGACTCTAGATAGCTTTAATTTCTTTCTCTGAAAACTGCCTGTTCATATTCTTTGACCATTTATCAATTGGGGAATGACTTGTATTCTTGTACATTTGAATCAGTTTTCTGTATATTTTAGAAATGAGAAGGCATCTCATTTTGAATCAAGTCTGTTGAAACTGAGGTGACTCAAAGATATAACTGCCAAACCTATTATTCTAGGTGGAATTTTATAATTTTCCATTATCACTGGCCAGAAAAATTCTCATAAAAACTTTTGTATTATAAAGAAATTTGTAAGCCTTCCACTCCAAACCTTACTTTGGCTGTTAGAGGTTGTATCACTTAGTAAAGCACTTAACCACTTTAGAATTGTACAGCCTTCTTTAGCACCTTCTTTCCCAGGACTGAGAAGATTTTATGAACTAACTTGCCCAATGAGAAGGTCCCAAGACACCTAATTAGTCCCAGATAAGGAGAATTTACAGGATCTTTTGCACTTTTTCCAAATACTAAGTTATTATTATTTTTAAAGCAAAATATACCCAATAAAAATACTAAGCTTTTAAACATTGTAAACACATTCTCTTAACAGATTCATTTCATGGCATCCAAAAGGGGACTTAATTTCCTAAGAATACAACTGAATCACCCTTTAGGAATCAATTTTGAAATTAACAATATTTCTTACACAATGGTTTTCCAAAAATCGCAATAAAAAATCAAAAGCATAATAACATAAGCAGTATTACAGATTTAATACAAATCTTTGACAAAACCAATTGGAAACAAGAACTTATTCCAGTCAAATGACATTGATTCAGTTGAATGTATTTACAAATTATCTTGCATAGAAAATCATTTTATCCATCTATCAAATTGCCACTATAGACTGATCACATTACAATCTAGACTAATCACATTTAGAGATCAGTAGAGTAATTTTAATCTAATTATGCTGTTAATTTTTGTAATTACAATTTCTAAACATATTGTAATGCAAATTTTAAGTAAATTTGGCATTAAAGTATGATTTGCCTATAGGAGATCAAATATCACAGTTATCCTAAGAGAACACATAAGAACACAAATTCAGTCTCATCAAATCTGGATTTGCAGTTAAAAATGGTAGCATGCAGAAACTCAATTTTCCCAGGGGCCATTTACTGCTCAGACCTCAAATTATAGGATCCATTACTTTATTTTAGTCTACTGCCAAAGTTTTATCATGGCAATCATTCTGCTCAGAAGGAGGGTCTAATTCTTGCAGCAGATAAAAGAAAGAGAGATAATGAAGGGATGAGGGAATCAGAGTTCTCAGGGGTGACCATCCTGGTGGGCAGTGGTCTAGGCGAAATTTGAGCCCTGGACTAGAGGCCAGTATACTAAAATTCCAGGGCAGAAGAGGGTCATTCTCATGGCATGGGAGCTGATAGAGACCAGGGATAGGGCAGAGATAAATGCAGGGGCTTGAGGTCCTGGCTTAAGTTTGATTACAGGATAGAGATGATCCTAGGGCCTCAGAGCCCAGGCAGAAAAGGCCTCTTGGCACTGGGAGGACATCCCAGAAAGGGTTGAGTCAGACATTGGATGACTTTCTTGTGCTCCACCTGATCCAGCCTTCTAAAAGCAATAGAAGATACTGTTTTCTTTGCTCTAGTATAAATGGCTCTGCTAAAGATCTTTGAAGCAGTTTAAATATTTTTTTCTTTTTGGTAGAAATGTATTTTTTAGGGGGGGGGGTGAAGCCAATTTGGCAGGAACTCCACTAAACTCTTCCAAATTCACCTTCAAATAACCACAAAATAACATCTCAAAACAAATTCTAGATGGTAGAACCAACAAAAAAGATGGGGTGAAGCAATTTTCCACCCCAAGACAATTTAAGAGATCATGAGGAAAGGTCTGTCTCACAGACCTTCCCAAACACTGAGCTAGCTCAGTCAATGCATGCATCAGCCTCATTGTCAATGTGTATATTCCTGGAAAGTACACTACCAAGGTAAGTGAACTTATCCACAGCATTCAAAACTGCTCCATTTGTTGAAACTGATGGTTCCATGTATGGATGGTGTGGTGGTGGCTGATGGAGCACCTGTGTTTTTTTGGTGTTAATTATTAGGCCAAAATTAGCACAGGCAGAAGAGAACTGATCCATACTTTGTTGCATCTCAGCTTCAGAGGCTGCATTGAGTGCACAGTCATCGGCAAACAGAAAATCATGCACTAACACTCCCTCTATTTTGGTCTTGCCTTGTAACCTTTTCAAATTGAAGAACTTACCATCAGTATGGTAGTTGACCTTGCTGCTGTGTTCATCCTCATTGAAAGCATGTGTCGACATGGCTGAAAACATCATGCTAAAAAGCATGGGAGCAAGCACACAGCCCTGTTTCACTCCATTGCTGACTGGGAAGGCATGAGAGCTTTGGCCATTATCCAGAACCCAGGAAAACCTGCCATCGTGAAACTGATGTACAATATTTTGATGATCTTCTCCAGGCAACCAAATTTGGACATAATTTTCCATAAGCCCTCACAACTAACAATGTCAAAGGCCTTGGTCAGATGCACAAATGTTGTGTACAGACCTCTGTTCTGCTCCTGGCATTTCTCCTGGAGTTGTCAGGCAGCAAACACCATATCAACTGTTCCTTGACCCTTTCTGAAGCCACACTGGCTCTCAGGTATATGACCATCTTTCAGGTGAAGAATCAGCCTATTAAGGAGGACGCTAGCATTGCTCTGCCAGCAATGACTAAGAGAGACATCCCCCTGTGATTGTCAGAGGACAATCTATTCCCTTTACCTTTATAGAGATCAATAATAGAGGCATCCTTGAATTCCTGGGGAATAACCTCCTCTTCCCATATAACCTGGGAAATTTCAGTCAACTTTTGTATGAGCAATGGTCCCCTACCTTGTGAATCTCAGTTGGAATAGGATGAGCACTAAGTGCTTTGCCACATGAAAGGAGCCTAATGGCCCTCACAACCTCTTCTTCAGTTGGAAGTTCAGCTAAGGAGGGATTGACTTCAACCTGATGTAAAGGGTCAGTAGTCTCAACATTGATTGATGATAGTCTGTTGAGAACACTATGGAAGTGTTCAGGCCATCTCTCTAGGATCATGTCCTTATCAGTAATCAATATGGCTCCATCAGCACTGAGTAGTTGTGATAGGTTTTTTATCCATAAATAGCTTTCAGGGAATCATAAAAGCACTTTGGATTGTTACTATCAGCATAAAACTGAATTTCATCTGCCTTGTTCCTGAGCCAGGAATCCTGCATCTCTCTAAGCTTTGCTTGTACTTTGCTTTTGATGGAATTAAATGCTGCCTTCTTAGAGGTAGATGAACTATCCTGCTGGTTAATTCTGTGGAGTTCTCATTTTTCATTTAGCAGCTTCTGAATTTCCCCATCATTTTCATGAATCAAAAGACATCACCCATACCATTTCACTATTATGTCTCAAAGTCCTGTGGCAACAGGTAAGTGATAAAGCAGCAGGTGCATATACACTGGGAGCTGTAGTCACAACCCTGCACACAGGAGGCCCAGGCCATAGGGTCCTTTCTCACTGGAAGCAGCAGTGGGACTGAGCAGCCCTTTGGGTGTCTGAGTAGTCATCTCTATAAAGGTAAAGGAAATAGATTGTCCTGTGACATTCACAGGGGCGTCTCTCCCTCTTAGTCCTTGCTGGCAAGATTCTTGCCAAAGTCTTCCTTAATAGACTGATCCTTCACCTGGAAAATGGTCATCTACCTGAGAGCCAGTGTGTCTTCTGAAAGTGTGTTGTTAATGTATTTGTGCTCAATGGGAAGATCTTTCCCACCCATTAATAGGCCAGTGTGACTTGCTTGAGTCACATGGAAGCCTGAGTCACATGAGTGTGTGGTGGGAGGAGTTTGCTGAATGGGTGGAGCAGAAAGAGGTGGAGCAGGAAGGGTGGAGAAGTATTGAGGGAAAATTGGTCACAGTTAGAGGTGAGGGAAAGAGGCAGGCAGAGAGTTGTGAGTTTTCATTTGTGGGAAGGCCCTAGCAGGAGGAAGGCTTGGGGATAGTGTTGCCCTCTGCATTGTTATTGAGTACAGATTTCTTTATTGCTATGCTGGATTTGGCTTTCTAGTGTTTGAATATGGTGTTTTGGTTCTGTCTTCCATGTGGAGAGTCTATTATATTTTGCAATTCAGAATTATGCCAGCATATTCATAGCTGCTGTAGGGGCTGTGAATATCATGTTGGTGCTACAGAAAGGGCCAAGGAACAGTCGATATGGTGTTTGCTGCATGACAACTCCAGGAGAAATGCAAGGAGCAGAACAGAGGTCTGTACACAACATTTGTGGATCTGATCAAGGCCTTTGATACTGTTAGTTATGAGAGCTTATGAAAAATTATGTCAAAATATTGCCACAAGGAATACAGAGACAAAAGAAGGACAGTGTGTTATAAATCCAAAAAGAAATGTATAGTCAAAAACAAAAGATAAAGAAGAGAAATTGGGGGAGATCCTTTCTAAGAAAAGGCACAGAAAACAAAATGAATGAAAAATTCAAATAATTTGAAGAGGAAGAAAGGGGAATCGCTTTAACAGTTGGTGAAAATGACAAAAAGAAAACCACCAATATTTGATTGCATTATTTCAAAATTCACAACTGTGAAATAAAATGAACATTTTATATACACCATAAAACACAAAATGAGGACTGTACATTAAACAAGTTCTAATATGCATAGTTTGACTTTCTTTGGGGGTAATAAAAAATTCAAGATGGCACTTTCAAAACTGTTTTCATTGCTTCTCTTCTACTACATGTATTATTACAATTCATCGATTTCCTCATTAATATTCTGGGATTAGTAGGGTGACAGGAGGTAAATCCTACTCCTAGACCATCTCCCACTGCTATCCTCTCCTACCACAAATTGAAAAAAAGCAACAAAATATTCGTAGTGGAAGCACACAGTCAAGGAAAAGAAGTTGCCACACTGTCCATTCCCCCAAAATATACTTTTTATTGTACATCTTTTTATTCATTACCTTTTGGTTAGAAGGCCCGTTGCAGAGTTCCCAATAATTTCCTGGTATAGTGGTTGATTATTACAATAAGAGGTGTGACACCTTGCCAAGGTGTGGGTCTTCAGAATGTTGCTATTGTTATCAATTACTCCCTGTAGTCTGCATTAATCCATGCTAATCTTCCTGGTTTTCACTGAAATTCCCTGTTTTATGGCATATTATTACTTCATAAAATTCATATACCAAAATTTATTCAGCTGTTGTCTTATTATGGAATATCACATCTTACTTTCCACTTCTTTGGCATGACAAAAGAAGCTGATCTCAACATTTTTGTATATTTGGTTCCTTTTCCTTTAAGGAAATATAACCTCTAGTGCTATCACTCAGTCAAAGAGTATACCCAGTATCGTGATTTTGTGTGAGAAGGAATTCACAGCTTTATTAAAAGCAAAATAATTAATGTAATTATTTTCCCACAACTTTCGACTCTTCAAATTTTTTTCTTGCTGTCTTTGTCAAATGCATGCGGTAAGGTGGAGTCTGAGAATTCATTTAATGGCATTTATTTAATTATTGATTTGGAGCATTCCAGGTTGTTTGTTTCAGTTCTATTTATTTTCTCCCCCACTGATCTGCCCTCCTTCAGGAGAAAAAAAATACAAAACTTCTAACAAATACACAATCAAGAAAAACAAATTCCCTATATCTATGATTCTCATTTTATCACCTTATCAATCTGAAAATCTAATTATTTGTGATTTGCATTAGAAATTATAAAAGGTTTTTTCACAAAGTAATGGATAATTTGCAATTCTCCCCTTCAAAATTGCCTGCACATAGCTTTTGACCATATATCTACTGAATCCTTTCTTTATATTCTTGCATATAACCAGTATCTTTTCTTTACATACCTAACAGAAGAGGCCTTTGTGAGGGAAACCTGCTACAAATGTTTCCCACTGAATTGCTTCCCTTTAAATTTTAGATGTTTTTAATGTGATGAAAATTCCTCATTTTATTTTGTGTTCCTCTCTATTCCATGGAGATGAACTCTTCCAGTATCCATAACAGTATCTCTTCATGATTGCACTCATTTCTTCGAAATGATGTTTTATATCTAAGTCATATATTCATTGGGACCTAATCTTGGTTGACAGTGTGATAGACTGGTCCATAAGTACTTTTTACCAGACTAATTTCCAGTGCTGCCAGCATTTTGTGATGGTTAGTAAGTACTGGAAGTATAGTTGAGGTCTTTGGAGTGATTAAAGACAAGGTTACTGCAACTGTTTTCTTTTGTATATTACACAGCTGATCAGTTTCTCAAGGTCCTTATTTTAAAGTAGAATGAAATAGTTTAGATGACTACCACTTTCTGGTACAGTTTCAGTTGTGGTCGTCCTACACCCTGGTTCCTAGAATATTGAAGGAGGCTATGAGAAAGAGACATGTGAATGTACTTTTGATGAGAACATATATCTAAAATTGGAATGGGACCACAGAAGCCATTGAATCCAACATCTTCATTTTAGAGATGAGTAAAGTGAGGCACAGAAAGGGTATATACAGCTAGAGAACATCTAAGTCAGGATTTCAACTTGCTTTCCCTGATTCTAAACCCATTATCCATTTAAATTATTGCCTTCCTCTACTTTGTTCTGAATATCAATTTGAATTTAAAGAAAAATGAGTAAATTGTCCATATGTTTTAGTTTCCTGACTTTACTATGAGTTTTAGGATCCAAAGAATGATCACAAAAAAATTAGTACTTCCATAGTGATTTCATATTTGCAAAGTATTTTTTACAAATTATCTCATTTAATTCTCCTTCCACCTCTGGGAGGTAGGTGCTCTTATTTGCCCCATTCTACAGATGGAAAAACCCAGGCAAGAATAGACTTGATTTGTCCAGGTACATCCATCCAGGTAGTTAGTGCCAGAGATTGAAACTGCATTCAGGGCTTGTGGCTCCAACCACAGCATTTCATCCACTGAGCCACATAGCCACTTAAAGCATGACAGAAACAGATGTCCAACAGTTACCAAAATGAGGAGTTTTTGTGGCCGGGAAACAAAGTAAGGACTAGTTAAATGGGGAATGGCTGAAGAAATTACAGCATATAAACACCATGAATTCCGAGGTGTAATGACAAAGATTAGGATTTCAGAGAAAAATTCATCATAGTGTTTTAGGCACAGTGTGAAATCTGGGATATTTAATGAGGTCTCTTTTGTTGGGAGGTACAGTGAAGTCTGTGTTACAGCTAGAGACCTTCTCTTGTTAAAAAAGATCCATAAGTTTTATCTCCAGAATGATTTATCCAATGGACAGCCAAGTATGAGCTCTAGGTACAGCCGTTTTCCACAACTAGTGCTTTTTTATGCCTTCATTCCAGTATGAATACTGTTGCCTACTGATAACCCTCCTCCGCAGGAAAACATAATCCTTGTCCACGTTGTTCAGGTTTTTCTACACCAAAGCCTCTGATGTAAAGTAAGAGAGGACCTCTGGCTGAAAGCCTTCCACACTCAGTCCTTATGGAGTTGCTCATGAGAATTAATTCTCTAATACTGAACAAGTTCTGAACTCCATCTCAATACCTTTCCTCATTCACAAGTGATAATATTTCTATAGGATATAAATTTTCTGATGAGAAATAAGAAGTGAAGACAGGCACATTGATTATTTTCCTAAGATTTTTCTCCACTCTAAATTCTCTTAAGTTAAATAAGCTAAGAGTGGTAACTAAAAGCTCTGTCATGTATATGACACTTGTTAGGTTTCTCTCCAGTGTGCATTCTCTGAAGTGCAGGAATCCTGGAGCTCTTTGTGAAAGTCTTCCCATATTGATAACATTCATAAGACTTCCTTCCAGTGTGGATTCTCTGATGTACAGCAAGACTTGAGCTCTGTGTGAAAGTCTTTCCACACTGAGTACATTCAAAAGGTTTCTCTCCAGTGTGGATTCTTTGATGCCTGGCAAGACTGGAATTATATCTGAAAGCCTTTCCACACTGATTACATTCAAAAGGTTTTTTTGCAGTGTGGATTCTCTGATGGGCAGCAAGACTGGAACTTTTTCTGAAAGCCTTTCCACATTGATTACATTCAAAAGGTTTCTCTCCAGTATGGATTCTCTGATGGGCATCAAGATGGGAGTTTGTTCGGAAAGTCTTTCCACATTTATTACATTCAAACGGTTTCTCTCCAGTGTGGATTCTCTGATGGGCATCAAGATGGGAGCTCTGTTTAAAAGTCTTTCCACAATGATTACACTCAAAAGGTTTCTCTCCAGTGTGGATTCTCTGATGGGCAGCAAGATGGGAGTTTGTTCGGAAAGTCTTTCCACATTTGTTACATTCAAAAGGTTTCTCTCCTGTGTGAATTCTCTGATGTGCAGCAAGATTGCATCTCTTTGTGAAAGACTTTCCACATTGATTACATTCAAAAAGTTTCTCTCCAGTGTGGATTCTCTGGTGTCTGGAAAGACTGGAGCTCTTTGTGAAAGTCTTTCCATGTTGATTACATTCAAAAAGTTTCTCTCCAGCATGAATTCTCTGATTTACAGCAAGACCGGAATTCTGTGTGAAAGGCTCTTCATATTGATTATAATTATAGCTTTTCTTCCTAGTGCAGACTCTCTGATGTAAAATGGTGTCTGAAATCTTTCCACTTGGATTATATTCATAAGGTTTCTGTTCAGCGTGGATTCTCTGATGGTCAATAAAGAGTGATTTGTAGAAGTAACCCTTTCCAAATTTATTACATTTATAAAAGTTCTCCCCAATATGAATCTTCTGGTGTTTAATAAGATCTGAGTTCCAATCAAGGGTCCTCCCACACTGATTACATGCATGTATTTTCATTCCAGGATGAAATCTAGGATGGTAAGTAAGAGATGAGTGATGGGATACAGTTGTTACACATTCAGTATATTCATCAGGCTCCCTTAAATTGTGACATTTCTGATGAGTCATAAGATTAGAGTTTTGCTTGAAGAGCTTTCCACTTTTATTGCTTACATAAAGCATTTCTCCAGTATTTTTCTGATGTCTGATGACATCTGAACTCCAGCTAATGGTCATTTCCTGTTGATTATCTTGATATATTTGCATTTGAGGAGGCTTCTCCTGGGGCTGAAAAAGCTCTACTTGTTCAGGAAAGCATTTGCTGTATCTACTATCCTGGAGACAGTCATTCCCTAAGGTCATTTTCTTACAATGATGTAGGACTGAAGACTGTCTGACTCTCTTTCCCATTTCATCAACTTCACAATAACTCTTTGGATTTTTATCCACTTTCATATTAGAGTAGTGAATTTCTCTCAAATTGAAGTCACATGGGCCATCCCTCACGAATCTCTTCTGGCCAGATTCTTCCACAAAAATTCTCAGCTTTGTAGTTATCTCATTCACTTTAAATTTGGTCTCTGCATCTGAAGAAACAAACAATCACATACAATGAAAGACAGACAAAAATGTACATTCTTTCCTCTTGTGGCAGAAAATAAACTGATGTATATTCTATTTCCCACTCAAAAAGAGGAATTTTCAAACTTAAATAGGCAGAATCAATATTTGGAAACACCTTTTGGTCACATCCCCAGATGGTTCATTTTAGAAAGAGCTTCACATACAATGTTGCATCTTCACAACAAACCTATGACATAGGCAGGCCCAGCATTCTCATTCCTCTTCACAATTTAGGGTAAGAGGTCATAATGACTGAGTTACCTGGCCACTGTCCTCAGAGCTGAGACTAAAATTCAAACCCTGTGATTGATTATGCTCTTTCCACAGTACCTGATGGCCTTCCTCCATTTCACTCTCAGTTTAGATGCACTCTCACATGGTCATTTGTGGTAAATTTCATATGCTAAATTGAGAAACAGGTTTACTCTTCTTAACTTTTATGTAATAATTTTCAGCGTCACATTTGACTTTTCTTCTGTTCAGATCTAGAAGTATTATGCGATTTACTGCACATATAATAAATATTCATATAAATTTGTTATCATACACAATATTTATACAATATCAGGAGCCCATTATCTTTTTATCAGGAAGAAAACAGCATGATTCACTATTGGTGAATTCATAGCCCACTGAGTGGTACAGACAACTTCTGGAGACTCATGATGGTGTCCAAGGGGTTTAGGTAAAATATTCATTAATGGTACTTTATGCAGTAAAGAACTGCTCAGTTTTGTTACCAATATATTTTCCCCCTGGGACAAGACATACATACACTTTTGACGCATAATGTGTTACTTTGGCCAGTGATTCCAAATCATCATGATGAGGAAGAAAATGACTTGGGTTTTCATGCAGTGATTCCATCAAACTCTGACCACAGCTATGTGCAACGTATGGTTTTGGTTTCTCACTCTGTCCTCAAATGGTGTCCACATTGCCATAAAAATTTGACAAACAAATGCAAATCAGTTCCCAGTGGATGACTGCCGCTATGTTCATATCCTCAACTGCTTTCTTTACACTGTATCAAAACAACTACCTCAGCCCAAGGTTACCTTGTAATCTGATCTGGTTGGTTGGTTGGTCGGTTGTCCTTTGTCTTCAAAGAGGACCAAAATGACATCACCATTGTAAAGTGAAATTTGAGTGTGTCTGCCTGTGGCTGATCAGACCAATATGAGCTCAGAATGCTCTACCACAGGTTGGCCACAGATAGTCCGTATGAATACTTGGGGTGGATAGACCAAATTTGTGCACCCTGCATTTACTTTGTGCTGTCTCAATTCTGTTTTCCTCAAAGAGCACAACACCTTTTCTGATGTGGGCATGCCATGCTGAGCAGTCCTGTGCCAGTGTCTCCCATGTTGCACAGTCAAATCCAAAGTTCTTGAGAGGGACCTTGAGAGTGTCCTAGTATCGTTTCTTCTGACCACCATGTGATCGCTTGCCCCATGCAAGTTCTCGATAAAATAGTCTTTTTGGCAAGCATACATTTTGCATTCAAACAATGCGGTCAGACCATCGGAGTTGCACTCTCTGAAGCATAGTTTGAATACTGGACAGTTCAGCTCAAGCAAGGACTTCAGTGTCTGATACCTTATCATGCCAGGTGATCCTCAGAATCTTCCTAAAACAGTTCAAATGGAAGTGATTCACTTTCCTGGCATGGTGCTGGTAGACTGTCCATGTTTCACAAGCATATAACAATGAGGTCAGCACAACGGATCTGTAGACCTTCAGTTTGGTAGTCAGTCTAATACCTTGTCTCTCCCAAACCTTTCTTCAGGGCCTTCCAAACACTGAGCCAGCTCAGTCAATGCATGCATCAACCTCACTGTCAATGTGTACATCCCTGGAAAGTACACTACCAAGGTAAGTGAACTTATCCACAGCATTCAAAACTTCTCCATTTGTTGAAACTGATGGTTCCACATATGGATGGTGTGGTAATGGCTGATGGAGCACCTGTGTTTTTTTAGTGTTAATTATTAGGCCAAAATTAGCACAGGCAGAAGAGAACTGATCCATACTTTGTTGCACCTCAGCTTCAGAGGCTGCATTGAGTGCACAATCATCTGTAAACAGAAAATCATGCACTAACACTCCCTCTATTTTGGTCTTGCCTTGTAACCTTTTCAAATTGAAGAACTTACCATCAGTATGGTAGTTGACCTTGCTGCTGTGTTCATCCTCATTGAAAACGTGTCGACATGGCTGAAAACATCATGCTAAAAAGCATGGGAGCAAGCACACAGCTCTGTTTCACTTCATTGCTGACTGGGAAGGCATGAGAGCTTTGGCCATTATCCAGAACCCAGGAAAACCTGCCATCGTGAAACTGATGTACAATATTTTGATGATCTTCTCCAGGCAACCAAATTTGGACATAATTTTCCATAAGCCCTCACAACTAACAATGTCAAAGGCCTTGGTCAGATGCACAAATGTTGTGTACAGACCTCTGTTCTGCTCCTGGCATTTCTCCTGGAGTTGTCAGGCAGCAAACACCATATCAACTGTTCCTTGACCCTTTCTGAAGCCACACTGGCTCTCAGGTATATGACCATCTTTCAGGTGAAGAATCAGCCTATTAAGGAGGACGCTAGCATTGCTCTGCCAGCAATGACTAAGAGAGACATCCCCCTGTGATTGTCAGAGGACAATCTATTCCCTTTACCTTTATAGAGATCAATAATAGAGGCATCCTTGAATTCCTGGGGAATAACCTCCTCTTCCCATATAACCTGGGAAATTTCAGTCAACTTTTGTATGAGCAATGGTCCCCTACCTTGTGAATCTCAGTTGGAATAGGATGAGCACTAAGTGCTTTGCCACATGAAAGGAGCCTAATGGCCCTCACAACCTCTTCTTCAGTTGGAAGTTCAGCTAAGGAAGGATTGACTTCAACCTGAGACAAACAGTCAGTGGCCTCAGTATTGATTGATGATGATCTGTTGAGAACACTATGAAAGTGTTCAGGCCACCTCTCTAGGATCATGTTCTTATCACTAATCAATGTGGCTCCATCAGCACTGAGCAGTTGTGATGCACCATAAGTTTTTGGTCCATAAATAGCTTTCAGGGAATCATAAAAGCTCTTTGGATTGTTACTATCAGCAGAAAACTGAATTTCATCTGCCTTGTTCCTGAGCCAGGAATCCTGCATCTCTCTAAGCTTTGCTTGTACTTTGCTTTTGATGGAATTAAATGCTGCCTTCTTAGAGGTGGATGAACTATCCTGCTGGTAAATCCTGTGGAGTTCATGTTTTTCATTTTGCACCTTCTGAATTTCCCCATCATTTTCATCAAACCAGTCTTGGTGTTTGTGAGTGTTCTGACCCATATGAGCAAAAGCAGTGCTGTACACCAAATCTCTGAGAGCTGCCCACTCCTTTTCTGTTCCATTGTTACCAACTGCATGTTGGCTCAACTTTCCCTCCAAGTCGGCAGCAAACTGTTCATGCTCAGAGAAGAGCTGTAATTTGTTGAAGTTAATTCTTCTTGTAGTCATTTTGCCTTGGGGTCAGCGCTTTGGATGAATGTAGCACTCTGCACCACACATTGCCTTTGTTGCTCTCACATCTTGTCTGTCTCTTCTCCTTACAATCACATAATCTATTAGATGTCAGTGTTTGCTGCGAGGGTGCATCCATGAAGTTTTATTGCGTTTATGTAAATGGAAGACAGTGTTGGTGAAAGAGAAGGTCATGTGATGCACAAGTCTTCAGCAGTAAATGACCATTGCTGTTGCTGTTTCCAACTCCATTCCTCCCTAGGACTCCCTGCCAGGTCTGGTAGTCTGAGCCTACGCTAGTATTAAAGTCACCCAGAATTATAACCTTCTCCTCTTTTGGCACATTGATGATAAGAGTTTCTAGGTCTTCATAAAATTTTTCTTTGACTCCATCAGAGTTTGTCATGGTGGGAGCATAGGTACTGATAATGCTGGCATGGCGTTTTCCTAGAGTGGCAATCACACTGTCATGAGCCTGTGATTCACTCCTTTTGGCAGGCATACCAGCTTGCTGATTAGTTTTGATTGCAAAACCCACGCCAGCTTCATAGCGTTCCCCTTCACTGAGCCTACTCCAGAAAATGGTGCATCCAGCTCCAACTTCAGGAAGCTGGCCTTCATTTGCCAACCTTGTTTCACTCAGGGCTGCCAATCTTATCTAATCATGTTATAATCACCATATCAAGAAGTTAAAAATTTGTACATTCTTCCAATACAGAAACCAAACTGAAG
The DNA here is from genome assembly GCF_028372415.1 of Notamacropus eugenii. Taxonomy (NCBI): domain Eukaryota; kingdom Metazoa; phylum Chordata; class Mammalia; order Diprotodontia; family Macropodidae; genus Notamacropus; species Notamacropus eugenii. Next base: position 21,344,594 of record NC_092876.1, read on the forward strand.
ACTGGGCTTGTCAGGGAGTGAACCAAATGCTGCAAACTTTTATTCAGAGAAAAAGGTCCAACTGTGAAGTTAACTTCATATATTATGTTATGTTCAACATTTTCCAAGGTGTAATGTATTTGATTCAAAATGCTCTTCCTATTCAACAATATTTGAAAGATAAATCTGAAGGGAAGCCTTGCAGTTAACAGTAAGTATGAGGTCTTACTGGATTTTTAAAAATTGTTACAGAAAGCCCCAGAGTAAATTTTCATAATTTAAGGTAGAATAAAATGTCATATTTTATAACTGCACAGGGGAATGAAAGTAATACTTTGGATCTTTGTGGGGTAAAAGTCATCTAAGTCATTAGAGCAAGCTCTTGATGTAAAAATTAAAAATGTTACGATATGCAGAATAAATGACTGGGTCGGGGAGGGGAGCTTCACAACAAGCTCTTTTTTGTTCTTGAAACAAGATTTAAGAAGAGAAGGTTTGGGAACTAGTGCTCTGGAGTCCTGTTTGTCCATGACACTGATGAGTGCTGCTACAGTACAAACTCTTCTTGTTCTGCTCACTTCTCTCTACATCAGTTGAGATAATTCGTTACAGGTTTCTCTGATACTGCCTTTCATCACTTCTTCTGGCTCCATAATCTCCCATTATATTCTTAAACCATCATCTGTTTAGTTCTGTCCCAATACATGGGCACCATCTTGGCTCCCAGATCTTTGCAATAATGATTTTTAAAAAGCACCTATCATTCTGTGTTGCATAAGTGGGTCTTTTTCCCTTTTTATGACCTGTTTATAGGTCTAGCCCAGGGGTGGGGAACCTGTGGCCTTTAGGCCACATGTGGCCCTCTAGGTCCTCAAGTGTGGTCCTTTGACTGAATGGTTCTTAACTTGTCACTTGAGGACATGTAGCCTTGAGGCTGCAGATTCCCCATCCCTGGTCTAGTGGTCATCACTGGGTCAAAGGGCACACAGTGGAGTGAGTTGGGGAGATAGTTCCAAATGGTATTACAGAATGTCATCCTTTTATTTTATTTTAATCAAGGGTGTTTCTTTTACACAGGATGGTGTGGTGTTCTTTCTAATGTACTCTGCTGCTACCCTCCTCTGCTACAGGTGAAGTTATCCTACACATATTTAATTAGGAGAATTAATTAGGTTTTCTCCAAGATCCAAGAATGATCCTCTGACCTTTCTTCTTTGCCCCTGCCTCTATTCTTAGAAATAAAAAGTAGGTGGGGGATGGGAGTGGGATCAACAGCAGTAATTGATCACAGGAATGGCATGATCCCCACTCCTCATCCCAGCCTGTCTTCCATCCATCCCCATCCCAGATGACAGCCCAGAGCACTATCTGAAAAGTTCCTTATCCATTTATGCCCCCTATGTGAAGTTTCTGCTATGGTGCAAAGATAATTTCCACCATGAGGTGACCAGGTTGCACAATGGATAGAGCACCATGCCTGGAGTCAGGAAGACCTGAGTTCAAATCCAGACTCACAATTTCTACCTGTCTTACAACACACAAATCACAATACTTCTATTAGTTTGTTTCCTTATCTGTAAAAGGAGGATAAAAATAGCACCTACTTTCCATGGTTTTTGTGAAGTTCCAATATTTGTAAATTACTTGGCACTTAGTAGGCCCTATATAATGCTGGGAATGATTATTATTATTAGGACTCTGACTATTTCCCCAGCAACTCCACTCTCCTTTTTAAAAGGCTATTCTTTTCTCCTTCTATTCACTGATTTCTCTCCTGAACTTGATGCATTTCCATTGAAAAACAGTCCCTTTTGACTCAACTAAGAGTGAGGCTCATGATCTGTAGGTTCTTCTCAAACCATCTTCACATTTCGACTATCCTTTACCTTCCTTTGTACCCCAGGGTTATGTAGGGCCTAGAACCTAGTAGGCCTTCATCAGTTAATATAGAAAGACTAACTGGGCCCAGGGCTGATACCAGACCACAAACACTACCTCATTTCCTGGATACTGGTCTCATTTCTAGTCTTCAAATGCAAGTTTTGGCTTCAGCCCTCTTTCTGATACTACAAGAAGTTATTTTTGTCTGGTTCTAAACCTGATGGTTCCTCACCAGACAAAATGCTGGAGATCACAAAGACTTCTAAGGTCTCATAGTATCTAGTTGTATGAGGTGCCTGGGAGTTGCTACCTCCCAACTGCCTACCCTTAGGGTGGTCACTTCCATATCAGGCTATTTATTTTTTGAGAATAGAGAGAAAGACTGGGCAACAGAGAACAGGAAAGGAACTTTAAGTTGATAACTTGTTCAAACCTCAGCCTTGGATTACTATTTCCAGTAAGGCAGTGGCCTTCATTGCTACCTACATGGTGCTGCACAGAGACAGAGAAAATCATAAAATTGGGCTATCAGTATCCACTCCAAATTCAGGTTCCATGATAGGCCCTCACTGTGCCAAGGCAGTTCTTTGTCATCTTTCTGACTGTCTCCCTTTTCTGCTATCAGCAGCAGTTTTTCCAGAAGTTTCCATTTCTCCACATATACTTCTCCCAATACTCTCAGCTGAACACTTGGTCGCATTATTTTATTTGAACAATTGGAAACTTAGCAAAAGCTCTCTTAACTGCTCATCTCACATAATCAGATGTCTTCTTTTTCCTCCACTGCATTCATCTCCCATGAAGAAGTGACTGTTATGATTACCAACGAAACCCCATTACATGCATAAATGATCCCAGTCTATCCTATCTTCCAGTCAGCATATTTCCTCCTGTACCATCCCAATTGTTTCAGAAAGTTTTAATCTCTCTTTTTACTGTCTCCTTCCCTACTGTCATAAATAAAACAATACCTCCTTGATCCAAAAAAAAAAAAAAATGCCTCACATGGTCCATTCATCCCCATTAGATACAGACCTGCATTCTTTCTCCCTTTCATGGGTAAATACCTACAGAGGGCCATCTACAAGAAATGTTTTACACTCCTTTCATCTTTCTCTTTTCAAAACTCTCTGCACTTCAACGTCATTACTCAACTGAAACTGCTCTCTTAAAAGTTGCCAATAATCTCCAATGGCTTTTTTCTCAGTCTTCATCCCTTCTGACCCCTCTGCAGCCTTTGACACAGTGAATTATTCCCTTATCCTCTCTAGGTTTTGGTCACAATACTTTCTCCTGGTTCCCCCCTCCTACAAGGTTCAAAACTAAACTATTATCTTTCCCCAAATCATCCTGTCTTCCTACTTTCTTATTGCTATCCAGGGTACCACCCTCCAGTCATTCAGACTCATAATCTATGTATCACCTACTCATCATCATCTACCTATATTCACCATGGTGGAAAGTCATGTTGATTCTTCCTTTGTAACATCTCTCCCATATATCCCCTTACCTCCCAGCATTGCCAGTTTCTTGGTTCAATCACCAATCACCTCACACCTGAGGCATTATTGAAACAGTCTTTTGGTTGGCTTCAGTGCATCAGTTCTCTCCCCCATCCATTCAATCCTCCACCCAGGTGTCAAACTCATCTTCCCAAAATGCACTTCTCTTCATGTCACTGTCTACTCCATAAACTTCCTTGGCTCCCTATCCTCAGGATCAAATATAGAATCCTGTGCTTGGCTGTTCAAGCCCTCCATCATCTGCCCCTCTCCCACCTCCTCAGTCTTCTTTCTCCTTACTCCCTTTCTACATGTATAGTAAGCAGTGGTTCAGGCCTCTTCTTTGTTCCTTGACCATGACACTCCATATCGAGACTCCATGCTTCCTCTGGCTACCCCTCATGCTTCCTCTGGCTTCCCTGACATTCCACCAAAAACCCCTCATTCTATAATGCATCTTCTCCAGTGCTCCTTAGCCTTAGTGACTTCCCTCTCTTGATTAGCTCTAGTGTATCCTAGATGTAGTGGGCCTGTACACAGTTGTTCCCATTTTGTCTTGCCACTAGACTGGGAAGTCCTTGATAGTGTGGCTTGTCCCTTTCCTTTATTTGTATCCCTGTTACTTAGCACAGGGTCTGGCACATAGTGAGTGCTTTCTACTTATTTATTTAAATAAAGCCTAGGAAAGAGTTCATATTTGATTGGATACCCTCAGCCCTTCTTGGATGCTTTCAGGGGAGTTCTACACCCCAAAGTTCCAAACAATGACTTCTTAGAGGATCATCAGCTTATCAGTAGAAGGGAATTGAAAGGCCAAGGAGTCTGAGCACCTCTCCTTTATTATAAAAGAAGAAACTAAGACTCCAAGGTTGTTATTTGTCCAGGATTCCAATGCTGAAATGTGTCTAAAAACAAATTCCAACTCAACTTGGCCTGCCCCCAAGTCTAGCACTCCCGTCATTACAACACAATGATGTCTCTTGTGACAACAGCCCTCATATACCTGCTTTCATCTCACTCCCCAGCCCAGGAGTTCCTGGGGGCTTTTGGTTCTAGTATTCCTGGTGCTTCCCCTTGATGAAAAGGGAATATCAGATCTTCCCTAGGAACTGGAAGCCCTGGGAATATAGAATAAATGATAAGGATAAAGAGAAATATACAATTTAGTCCTCTTTAGGGAAATGAGAAGTACATTCAAGGACCACAAATTGGTTAAGCACACCTTCAAGGATGCTTCCCATGGTACTGATCACTAGGATTTTGGAAGGGGGGGCAGAGATCATGTAGCCAATTGAGAATTAGAAAATTCCACCTTTATTCTCCTCTTTCACAGAAGGATGGGCACATTCTATAGCTTCCATTATCTAGACATTAGAGGCAGCTCTTACTGCAGTATAAGAGGTCTGAACCTGGAGTCAAAAAGAAGAGTCCAAACCAGCCTGCGCGACATGGTAGCTGTGTTCCCCTGGAAGATTATGTAACCTCTGTTGGCCTCAGTTCTAGCAACTATGAAATGGGATAATAATAGTACCAAACTCACAGGGCTGTTGTAAGGATCAAATGATAATAACCAGGCAGGATTAGGAGCAAGGAGCTACAGACTGATGCCTTTTAAGAAGACTGTTCTAAAGTCTAAGACACATCCCAAAGAGGAAGGGGTTGCCTTGAAAGGCAGAGACTTCCCTTCACTACCCATTGTCAAGGAAAAGCTGCATGAGCTATCTTCAGAAACAAAATTCATATCCAATTAGAAGATAAACTCTGAGATTAGGTCCAAGTTTGAAATTCTGTAACACTGGACTGAGTTTTGACCTCAAGTTCCCCAAAACAAGAAAGAGACAATTTCAGGAGCAATATAGGAAAGTCCCAGCTTCCAATAATGTGATTATCTTTCATAGGAAAACCAGACACTAGGAAGACCTTAGTCTTTTGCCTTTTGAATAACTGATAAATGCTGAAACCCTGCACACTAGGGAGGAAAAGAAGACATTCCTTTCATGGCAGATTCAGTTACCAGAGGAAATGCTCCTTACCTAGGGACAGCAGGTTCTGGACATTCTCCAGCATGACGTCCTTGTACAGCTCTTTCTGAGAATGGTTCAATAGGCCCCACTCCTCCTGGGTGAAGTTCACAGTCACATCCTGGAATGTCACCAACTCCTAAACCATCAAAAATCACAAGATTTGGAGCTGAGAGACTCCAGAATTCATCTAGTCCAACCTTCATCAACTTATAGGAGGATACTGAAGCACAGAAGGGATTTGCCCAAAACTCCTATCACCTTTATGAGTGTCAAGTCAACTCCTGAAATCATAGTCAATAAAAGCCCAATGGAATGTTTAGAAAAGCATTTTCTATTTCAAATGAGAATCAGGTTGGATTAATAAAAGCTGGGAAAATGAATGTCTTACTATGAAATGCTTCTCCCTATGGAACCAGGCAGAAGGTATGTGCTCTATCAGTGAGGTATAAGAATCTGTGGAGGAGAGAGAATGCATGAAATTCTTCCTTATTAGAAGTGTCATAAGTGATATGTTAAGAAAATTCTATAAAGAGTTTGTGAGATGCTGGCAAGTACTATGTATTCTGGAGTAAAAATATTACCATTTATCACTGCTGAGTAGAGGAAAAGGAATTATCTACTAGATTTCTTAAAAGATTGAAATAAAATCTTATATAGACAAAAGCACAAAGATTATTCTTGAAAGATGTTACTCATAATCTGGACTGAATTGAGATATAGTGGGACTGTTTCCAGCCAAGTGAAGAAGAATAATCAATAGTTTATATTGAGGGCTTAGGATGACACTTGGTCATAGTAAAACATCTTATGTTTTTGCTTTATGACTTATTTCACTTATTAAGGGAACATATTCATTTTTAATATTTAGATATGTAGGAAGAATAACTATGATGAGAAAAAGAGAGTTTGTTCTTTTAATAAAAATACAATATATCATTAAGTGGCATTAGGTATTAAGCTAATTTATTTATTATTTATTTTTAAATGTTTATTTATTTTTAGTTTTCAACATTCATTTCCAGAAAATTTTGAGTTCCAAATTTTCTTCCCATCTCTCCCCTCTCTCCACCCCAAAATGCCTTGCATTCTGACTACCCCTTTTCCCAATCTGCCCTCCCTTCTAACACCCCTTCCTTCCCTCATCCCCATCTTCTCTCTTGTCTTGTGGGGCAAGATAAATTTCTATACCCCATTACCTGTATTTCTTATTTCCCAGCTGTATGCAAAAACAATTCTCAACATTTGTTCCTAAAACTTTGAGTTCCAACTTTTCTTCCTTCCTCCCTCTTACGCATCCCCATTGAGAAGACAAGCAATTCAATATAAGCTACATATGTGTAGTTTTGCAAAAGACTTCCATAATAGTCATGTTGTATATAACTATATTTCCCTCCATCCTATCCTGCCCCCTATTTATTCTATTTTCTCTTTTGACCTTGTCCCTCCCTAAAAGTGTTTACTTCTAACTGCTCCCTCCTCTCATTCACCCTCCCTTCCATCATCCCCCCACTTGCTTATCTCCTTTTCCCCTACGATCCTGTAGTGTAAGATAGATTTTCATACCAAATTTAGTGAGCATGTTATTCCTTCCTTAAGCCAAATGTGATAAGAATAAGCTTCACTTTTTCCCTTTCATCTCCTCCCCTTTCCCCTCCATTGAAAAAGCGTTGTTTGCCTCTTTATGAGAGATAATTTGCCCCATTCCATTTCTCCCTTTCTCCTCCCAATATATTCCTCTCTCACCCCTTAATTTTATTTTTTTAGATATCATCCCTTCTTATTCAATTCACCCTGTGCTCTGTCTTTATATGTGTGTGTATGTGTGTATATGTGTGTGTGTGTGTGTGTGTATATGTGTGTGTGTGTGTGTGCATAATCCATCCAACTACCCAAATACTGAGAAAAGTTTCAAGAGTTACATATATTATCTTTCCATGTAGGAATGTAAACAGTTCAACTTTAGTAAGTCCCTTATGATTTCTCTTTCCTGTTTACCTTTTCATGCTTCTCTAGATTCTTATGTTTGAAAGCCAAATTTTCTATTTAGCTCTGGTCTTTCATCAAGAATGCTTGAAAATCCTCTATTTCACTGAATGACCATTTTTTCTTCTGAAGTATTATACTCAGTTTTGCTGGGTAGGTGATTCTTGGTTTTAGTCCTAGTTCCTTTGACTTCTAGAATATCATATTCCAAGCCCTGTGATCCTTTAGTGTAGAAGCTACTAGATCTTGTGTTATCCTGATTGTATTTCCACAATATTTAAATTGTTTCTTTCTAGCTGCTTGCAATATTTTCTCCTTGAGCTGGGAACTCTGGAATTTGACTACAGTATTCCTAGGAGTTTCTCTTTTTGTATCTCTTTCAGGAGGTGATCAGTAGATTCTTTCAATATTTATTTTACCCTCTAGTTCTAGGACAGCAGGGCAGTTTTCCTTGATAATTTCATGAAAGATGATGTCTAGGCTCTTTTTTAAATCATGGCTTTCAGGTAGTCCCATAATTTTTAAATTGTCTCTCCTGGATCTATTTTCCAGGTCACTTGTTTTTCCAATGAGATATTTCACATTCTCTTCCATTTTTTCCATTCTTTTGGTTTTGTTTTGTAATTTCTTGGTTTCTCATAAAGTCATTAGCTTCTATCTGCTCCATTCTAACTTTCGAAGACCTACTTTCTTCAGTGAGCTTTTGAACCTCCTTTTCCATTTGGTTAATTCTGCTTTTTAAAGCATTCTTTTCCTCATTGGCTTTTTGGACCTCTTTGTCAGTTGAGTTAGTCTAATTTTAAAGGTGTTATTTTTCTTCAGCATTTTTTTGGGTCTCCTTTAGCAAGCCGTTGACTTGCTTTTCATGATTTTCTTGCATTGCTCTCATTTTTCTTCCCAATTTTCCCTCCACCTCTCTCACTTGATTTTCAAAATCCTTTTTGAGCTCTCCATGGCCTGAGACCTACTGCATATTTATTTTGGAGGCCTCTGATAGTAAGCATTGTTCTTCCTCATTCAAAGGATGGAAGAAAATACCTGTTCACCAAGAAAGTAACTTTCTGTAGTCTTATTTTTTTTTCTCTTTTTTGGGCATTTTCCCAGGCAGTTACTTGACTTTTGAGTCCTTTGTCAAGAGGGGGTTATAATCTGGGTACCTATAAGTTCTTAGTTCCTCCAAAGTGGTATAATCAAGGAAGAGGAGTTTACTCCTCTCCTGGCCTGTGCTCTGGTCTGGGAGCTACCAAAGCTTTTCTGCCCAGGATCTGCAAGTAGAATTCCCTTTCCAGAGCCTCCACCAGCTCCTTGATGCCAGCCAACACTCTTCCTCACTCCCAGGCTGCCACTCAGGGCTGAGACCCAAATCAGCGGCTCAATTCCCCCAGGGGCTTTAGGCTGAGGGCTCCAAAAATGGATGCTGCTGCTGTTGCTACAACCTGGGGCCGGGGCTAGGGGAGGATACTGCTCCATTCTCACAAATGTGAAAAAGTTTTCTCACTGACCTTTGAAGGTATCTTTGGCATTTGTGGGTTGAGGGGTCTGAGAAGCATTGCTACTGCTGGGGATTCCACCCCCCGAGGCCTGTTCCAGTCCTGTTCCTGCCAGTGCCATGGAGCCAAGGCTGGACTGAGCTCTATGGGCTGCACTCCGCCCTGTGCCTAGTGTGATAGACCTTTCCTGTTGGCCTTCCAGGCTACCCTGGGCTGGAAATCTCTTTCACTCTGTTGTTTTGCGGCTTCTGCTGCTCTAGAATTTGTTTAGAGTCAGTTTTTTACAGGTATTTTATGGGCTGTGGGGGGAAGAGCTAGAGTATGTGTGTCTTTCTACTCCACCAACTTGGTTCCACCAGATTAAGCTAATTTAAAAGACACTGAGAGTATATTTGTGAAAAATAAACTATCTAAACATACCCCTAGAACTCCAAAACACTGGGGATCATGAATCAAGAGAATACGTTAAGAGGCAGACTTTTAAATAACACACAAGAGACAGGCCACATTAACAAACACTTTGAAACATGGGAGGGGTTAACTAGCTTTCCCATGTTTGGTTAATGAACTTGGTTTCTGATGCTCTTCCATTTCTAGGAGAATGGTATGATTCTCTTTTTCAGAGGTTCTACTTGTTTTGGAGCAATTCCCTTTCATGTGGATAAAAATCTTGTACTTTTTCACCATTTTGATTTCTTATTTAAAACACCGATTTCTCTGCTAATTGTAATCTAGATTTCATTTTTATGTTCCTTTATTTCTATTATTGACTTTCTGAACAATGACATGAGTCTTTTCATACTTTTTAAGATTGTCAAGAATTTACAAAACTTTACTTTTGTATTTATTCTTCCTATGAACAATCACTCTAGGAAGACCATCCTTTCACTTTTTGATAATTAGTCTCTAATTGAATCTCTAACTGCTCCCAACTGAAGCAACCCTCTTTTCTTCTCCATTCTCCCACATCCATCCTTCAGCACCACAGGGTGAGGTCATGATCTCCAAGCCTTCATTGAAGGACAGATTTCACACCTGGCTCCACTACCTTAGGACTTCTCCATCCGTCTTCTCCATACACTGAGATCATGTGGTAACGCATCATCAGCCTTGGTACTAAAATTCATTACTATTCTCCCTGTCTCTAGAGGGTGGAGCTGAAAAGTGCAAACCTCCATGGAAGGGGGAGGGCCTAGCTCATGGATCTCATTTCTCACCTGGCTGATTACTTTGGGCCTTCTAACTTCACCATGACATAGTATCTAGTGTCTTCTGCCTCCTTCCCCTTGTCAACTTCCTTTTGTTTGTTGACTTTCCCCAAAAAAGTATAGGATTCTTCAGGGCAGGAACTATCTTTCTTTTTTTTTTTTTGTATTTGAAAACCCAGACCCTACTATAGAGCTGGGCACATAGTAGGAGCTTAATAAATGCCTACTAACCACTGACTACCCAAACACTCTCATCTGAGTATCTTGCTTCTTATTTTGCTTTAACAGCTCACCATGACCTAGATATCAACTTTTTCAGTCTTTTTACACCTTACTTCCCACTACCTACTCTTGGATCCAATGACACTGGCCTCCTTGTTATGCCAAGAAGACATTCCATCTCTAGGCTTGGGGCATTTTCTCTGGCTCTCCAGAATGGTTGGAATTCTCTGCCTCCTCATTTCAGCCTCATGGGGTCCTTCAAGTCTCTACTAAACTCTCACCTTCCACAGGAAGCTTTTCCTAGCTCCTCTTCACTCTAGTGCCTTCTTTCTATTAATTATACCCCATTGTCTATATCCCTATATAAACATATCCCACGTCTATAGTTTGTTTATACATATTGGTGCTAGTTGTCTCCCCCTTAGACTACGAGCTCCTTGAGAGCAGACACTGCGGTTTGCCTCCTTTTAGACACCCATGAAACACAGTGCCTAGCATATAGTAGGCACTTAATGAGTGCTTATTGAATAACAGTTTGCATTCTCTTCTTTTCAGAATCTTCTCCATGTGACCTTACACTGGCTTCTTTCCCCCATTTTGTAAGAAAGTGGGAGCCTGGTCTTCAGAAAGGGTGACCATCTACAAAGGCATCTGATGTCCCCCACCCCTTGCTGTCTTCTCCAACAGTCTGCACCCTCAATCATCCCTACCTCCCCTCCTCTTGTCTCAAATTTTCACCCTTTCTCTATCAGCTGGTCCTCTTCCTACTGACTTCAAACGTACCCATCCCCTGATCCTTTTTTTTTTTTTTTTTTTTAGGCATTAACTCCAAAATCATTTATTTCAGCTCCTTTGTAGGGTGACCACCCAGCCCCCACCCAGGGCTGCTGCCCCCAGCCCTCTGGTCTCAGCGATGGAGTCCTCTGGGTCCTATTGCTCTTCTCTCCTCTGCCAGCACTGGGCTCTGGCCTCGTGGGATGGCCTTCATGGCCTTTCCTGGTTCTGGTACACAGTTTGCTATGAATCAGAGGCTGCTGGGGGCAGGTCACTGGGAGAAGCTGCAGGAATATCTGGACAATCCGCAGCCTGGGTCCCCCCAGCAATAAGGGTAGGGGGTAGGGGAGGCAGGCTCTCTGGGGAAGAGCCCCCTGTGGCAGCAGTAGATGAGTTATTAGGATGCTCCACCCTCTCAAACAAAATCAGCATCTCACAGTGCAGGGTCTGTGGGAACAGGTCCATGGCCACGGCCTGGACTGGGCAGAAGGGAGAGCCCTTCACTCTGTTGGAGGGGGCTCGACAAAGGTCCACAAAGTTGATCATGGCTGCCCGGGGGTTGCATGAGACGTAGCTGAGCTTCTTCAGATGCTTGGCTCTCCGGATGGCCAGGATGACTTTGGAGTGCAGTTCTGCTCGGGGAGGATCTACAATGGTGGTCAGTTTCTGTGAGGCCAAGGAGTTCATCAGGTTGGGGACCAGGTCCTCAGCCTTGCCACAGTGAAATTCAATGTTGTCCAGAGCATTCATCCTGGCATTCACTTGGGCATCTTCCACAGCTTCCTGGCATAGCTTGATGCCAATTACTTTCTTTACTTTCTGGGCCAGGGACCATCCCCTGATTCTTAAGGAAACCTCCCCTAAACCTTCACCACCCCTTGAGCCATCATCTAATCTCACCTCTTTTTCTTGGCCAAACTCCCTGAAAAATCTGTCTGAACTTTCTGCCCTCTGGTACTTGCTCCTCAACCCCTTACAAACTGGCTTTCCTCCTCATTCTGCTGAAGGTGTTCCCTCTGTTGTTAGGGGTACTCCTCTATTAGAATGGAAGCAGAGATTATTCCATTATCTGTAGTTTTACCCCTCACAACTCATCCAATGCCTGGCACAGAGGAGTCCCATCGGATATACTGGATGACTGACTGGGACATATTACCAGACCTTTTCCTCATTTTTCATTCTTAATTATTCTCCAGAGTTGTCCCTGCGCTCAGGGCCTAGGTCTGTATGTGGCCACTCTCTCTGTCCATCCTTGCCATTTGTCCCTTCCTCCTCTTGTTTCCACTAGTGGGCAATCAGTACCCTTCTCTCCACTTTTTCTATGCTTTGCCTCCCATTTCCTCTTGTCCAAACCACAAAGGATTGTCCGCTTTCCTGACGCCCCTACAGGAGGGAGGACGGGGGTCTGTTGGGATCCCTAGAGCACACCAACATAAGGTAGGTTCCCCTAAAGTAGGAGTATCCTAGTAAAGGCTGAACACTCAGCTTTCTGAGAAGAAAGGGTTTATGTTCACCATGGCTGTCACTTTCTTGTGTCCAGAAAATCCAGCCTCAACTTGTAGCACTGGCTGATTCTCAAGACCCAGAACGGGGCCAGGCACTTTCTGATGCTTATTGACTTGATCTAAGAAATGGTAAATGGGAGCAATTCAGAGATTCCTGGGATGAATTGTGAGCTGAGGCAGAATCGGGGCCCAGGACCAGGAGGACAATTTCTGCTCTGAAGAGAACAGAGGCAAGGACAAGAGCTGGGGAAGCCTTCAGGCCTCTGCTCCAGGTCCCTCCAGACAAGACTCACTCAGTAAAGGGGTTTTCCTTGACCTTCAGTCTCTACAGAGGAAAGCTTGGCTATAAGAAACAGAGGAGAGGGAAGGACGTGTGTAGAGAGAGGAGGGCTGGGCAGGCTAAATGAGAGCAAAGACATGAAGCCTACAGATAGAAACTATGAGTAAAGTGATCCCCCTTGTCAGTCAGTTGTAATGAGGGGGAACTTAAAAAACACATACAGAGAGGGCAGCAATTGGAGGGACTGGAGGTGGTTAGTGTCACTGATACACTTTAAAACAGAGAAGAAGAGAGCAGGGCAGTGTGGTTACTACTGTATTCAATTTTCCATCAACTCTTGTAAAGAAAAGATCCATAAAGAGATGGCCAACCTCAAAGATAATCTTCCATTTTGATGAAATTGGCCACATTGGCTGATGCTGGTCAGGTCTTAGGATGGGCTGTACTCACCTGAGCTGGGGGTCTCTGGGTCCCAGGGGCCATTCCTTTTGGCTCTGGGCTCCCTGCTTGTGCCAGGCCTTGGTCCTCTACAGGTTGGGCTGAGGAAGGACAAGGATCCCAGAGGGGCAGAGATGTCTTTTCCTTCTCTTTCTGGGCAGGAGGCTGGCCTACAAGGATTTACGGAAGGTGAGGTCTCAGAGGAATTACAAAGGCCCTCTTCCAGACTTCCCGGGGAGAGACTCCAACCAACAGAATAGGGCAGCAGGCATTGTGAGATTGGGAAAAGATCTGCAAACAAAGATTATTTGTCACCCCATGTAATGCCTTCTTTTTGGCCTCAGGCACCTCCTCCATCCCCCTACAGAGACCCAGGAGGCAAAAACGGCTTGGGAGTCCAGAGGAGTGACACCAGGCAGAGCCTCAAAGACTTCAGAACTAGAGATATGCCTCCAGCTGATACTATGGGTGAGACATGAAAGTAGGGTAGGTGTTCAATGGTAAAGGTGGGAGTGGCACCCCAGGACCTTTCAGATGTGGTGGGGAACCTGGACAAGTTGCACTGGCAGGGAACTACCCTGGAGCCAGGTTTGGGAGGGAGACAACCCGAGGACACTCACCAAGAGGTCAGACAGATAAAGTCAATGGAAAGGACAGCCAGCAGTAGCTGGGGGCAGGGAAGGTTCTCCCTGAAACCTACCTTGGACCTGCACATACAGGGCTGACTTCCAAAAGGGAGAGAGATCTTGGGTTCCAGGGATGGCAGAGAGAGCTAAAGAGCTCTCTGCTCAACAGGAAGAAGGCAGAGAGATCTCAGCAAGAAGAAGGGAGAGAGATCTTAGCTCCAGGAGAGAAAGCATAGAGGTCTGCTTTGCCCCAAGGGCCCAAGATCAAGGCTTTCCTCCAGTGGAATCCAGGGCTAGGAATTCAGGACATGGCCTGCCTCTCTCCCCCATGGCCTGCCCTCCATCAGCTGGAATGCCACTACCACTGGAATGACCTTTCTTCTACCCTAGACTCTTCCCAGTTTTCCTGAATTCTACCCCAGGCCTTGAATTTTACCTGAGCTCCCATCCCCAAAGCTGATCATTTCTGAGAACTCCCCCTCCCCCATTACACCAGCACCTCCCTTTCCCCTTCTCCCTCCTTATTCCTCTCCATATTTTCAGGACCTAATGACCCTGGCCTCCCTGCTGTTCCTCACTGATGACTCTCCATGAGCCAACTCTGCATTTTCACTGCTTCCTCTGCCTACTTCCCCATGTCCTCAATTCTATCCCTCCTGGTGTCTGCCTCTTGGTTTCAGTGTTTTTGTTCAAATCTTGTCTAAAACACCATATTCTGCAAGAAGCCTTTCTTGGTCCACATTGTTTGATTTCCTGCAATTTACCATATTTATACACATATACATATATGTACAAGAAAATATACAGCTTCCCAAGGACTCAAAAATTCCCTTTAAAGGAAACTCTGGGGACCGGAGACCAAGTCGCGTTAAATCGCTCTGTATTACTTAGGTCTCCTCTGGAGATCGATCTCAGGAAACTTAGTACAGGTATTGCTAGCACTAGTGTCAATCAATTAAAGATAGCCCTAAATGATGTTGGCCACCACAGGGCTCTTTTGGACCGGTCAAAGTTACTTTATCTTACAACCAAATTAAGAAAGGCCAACAAAACAACTAGCCAGCAGCGAGAGTGTTTCATCTTGGGCTTGCTGACTTGACTTGAGTGAGAACAAGACAGGTAGCCTCTTTCCTGTAAGGCTGGGAGCTGCTTCAGCACCTAGCCGTGTCCTGGCAAAAATCCTTTCTTCTTCAGGGGCTCCAGTCTGTCCTTCCCTTCACTCCCTCCGTCCTATTCCTCACCCCTTTCCTTCCTCCCCTTCCCCTTGAAGGCCTCTGATCTGGGGAAACTGACGGCACCTAGATGCAATCTTTCCCCCTCGCCTTCCCCTACCTTAGACCTGAGAAAGGCAGCCTCTGTTCAAGCCTCTGTTGCCTCCCTCCTCCCCCTTCCCCCTCCCCGCTTTCCCGTAAGGGCTCTGGTCCTGAAGAGGACAGTTACAATCCACCTAAGAACTAGAGGCCTGAACCTATTCCCATAGGGCCTGTTCCTTTAAGACAGTCAGAAACTTTGGGGCACCAAGGCTCCCCACCCTTCCAATGACCGCAGGGGTGTTCTGAGCAAAGGCTGCAGGATTCCCTTTTATTATCAGACCTTGGATTCTTGCAACCCCCTTTCCTCAGAAGATAATAGCCAATTCATGATGGGGATTTCTAGCAAGCTTCTAATTGCCCTCTCTCTCTGGGTTGTTTTTTGTGAGCTATGTTTGTATTTGTCCTGTTGTCAGTTTGTCTGTTGGTGTATGTCCCTGTCCGTATCATGTGTGCTGTGAATGAGTGTGTTATCTTGTAAGATTTAAATGCAAGCAGCCACACTTCAAGGGTTGCAGCTAGGGAAATAAATTAACAAACAAAATTTTAACACTTTTCCTTGTCATTCTGGTCTGGCCAACCTGGAATTACAATGGAAAGTTAGATCATCTTAGGTAAAATCGTTTTAGCAGATTTGTATGTTGTGAAATTAATCAGAAACATTTCAGGAACTGATCATTTGAAATAACTCCTAAGATTGTGGGTAGCCCACCTTTCTAGGTACAGCTTGGAAATGCCACCCAGGTCCTAGACATTTCACCCACCCTGTCCCAGCAGCTGCATACTGCCTTGGGCTCAGTAAATTCTGCTGCTTTGGGGGGATTGTTAAAAGTGGAAGAATCAGGCCTGTAGCGAGCATTCTCTAAACTCTGCCTGTGAAAGTCACCACTGGGACATCAGTTTCTCTGCTCTTGGTAAGCTTCACTTCTTTGTTCCAGTTGCATGAAAAGTATTTTATCTCTGTTTGACCCATTTTCTGATTTGTAAAAATAATTATGCTTGTTGTTATGGGATCAAAATGATAAAATGATTGTAAAATGCTTAACGTAATGACTGCTTTATGTGACATACAACATTATTATCTCTCTAATGTAATTGTTACCTTTGAAGTGGTTTTAATTGCTAAAAGTAATAAGATCAATAATTTCTGGAAATGCAAATTATACCATCTGCAGTTATTGTTGTGTTAAAACTATTTCTAGGATTGTATTTCTGAAATCCTCTTAGATTGTGAAAATTGAGTGACCACTGTAATCTAGAAATAACGTTAGACAAAGCAATTTTTAATTTGAATTTTGTTGAAACTAAAAGATGTTGGGAAAATTGTGTAACACCAGTTATGTTACTTTATCAGTCCTGCTAACTTTGTCTTACAATGTTTTGTAATTGTCATTTAGAAAAATCAGGTATTTTCACCTTTTGTCTGTTAAAAAAGTTAAAGCTAAACAATTTGGCTATCTTCTATGAAGTTGTAGGATTGTTAACTAAGTTATTTGGCATTACTGTTTGAATGCTGAAACCTAAAATTGTTAAGTGAATCCTGTGTATGGAAAGGAGGGAATGGAGTGAAAATTAGATTCCCTCTGCCCATTCAGAACAGTCCCACAATGGAGTGAAAACTTTATTTAAATTCCTTCTGTTCATTCAGAACAGTCCTCCCATTCCTGGGGGTAAGATCACCAGTCCTAGTAAAGGAATTTGGTTGGTTAATTCAGATTCTAAACAATGAATATTACTTGCACAGAAGTTGTAATAGATAGAGAGAATTTTTAATAATTGGCTTTTACATCAGGACAAGTTTTAAATTTGAGAAGGAAAGATGTTAAATGGAATCCCTTATGTGTGTGTGTCCGGGTAAATCTTTATTGTTTATTGTAACTCCAAGAGAGTGGAAATAAGTGTATCTGACTCTAAGTTGTGATTAGTGAGACTTGCTGTTTAAGGAAAAAGGCACTTGGGACCATAACTATTTTTGGTTTTGAGTTTGAATTTGGGTGTAGTTCTCTGCATTAAATCAGTATCTGAGACACATGCCACAAAGAAATATTTCTCACCTGACTAAACACCGAAGGAACAATTCTAGACTCAATCTAGGATGGGATCCTCTTGGCTCAGCTTTCCTATTCCTGAGTCTGACTATGAACAGATACTGCATGACTGGAGAATTTCACTCCTATCTGAATTCAAACAGAGTAAAGGATGTTTTATCCTGTCATATTTGATACCAAATATGTCACATGTCCCTGCTTTTTCCTTCTACAGCAAATTTCCGTGGTCAATAACAAGTGACCAGCAAAATATGTGAGCCTTTTGTGTAATCTTACTGGGAAATCTAATATTATTTTTATCTGAAATTAGAACATGGGCAGAAGTTTATGTAAACTACTTAAGATTTATCTTAAGATGTTCCCATTGTTTAAAAAGGATTTTAAAAGCAACAGTGTTTTTCTGAGTCAGTCTCATATCTAAGAATACTGTAATAATTAAGAATTCAGTTTGTTATAATACTTTGGAAATTCATATTACTTAAGAACATTTTTGTAACAACTCAGCTTTAATGAATTCCAGTTTTAAAGGTTTATTTTTGCTTAAGAAAAAAAAAGAAAGAGATATCAAGCATTTTAAAGGTTTCCAACTAGTTTTCTTCATAAGAGTTTAGGGAACATTAGAGTAAATTTTAAACTATT
This sequence comes from Notamacropus eugenii, assembly GCF_028372415.1. Taxonomy (NCBI): domain Eukaryota; kingdom Metazoa; phylum Chordata; class Mammalia; order Diprotodontia; family Macropodidae; genus Notamacropus; species Notamacropus eugenii. Next base: position 21,362,503 of record NC_092876.1, read on the forward strand.
TTCAAAGAAGGGAAATACTTTTAGAAGAAATGTTTTGAAAAATCATGTGTGATTCTTAGAAGGCCTGCTAAAGCTTCAAAATAATATATTGTTAAATTAAGCTGTTTTGATCTGAATATGTAGTCATTCTATGGCCTAAGTCAAAGTTCAAGTATGCGTTTGAATTTATTATATGTAAAAAAAATTTAATTCCTGAAGTATCTCATTCTTCCAGAGTGAGTATAATTAGGGAAGAATAACAACTTGTGAAACAAAGACAGAATTCCATCAAACTATAAATGTAGTCATTAACCTCTTTGCTTTGTTTAAGCTGGAATGAGATTCCAGTAGTTATGCTAGTAAAAAGTAATAACTTATGAGCTATCTTGTCTTATGGTTAAAATGTAAAAGCAAGTGGAAGAATAGGATTGAGAGATTTGGAAAGATAAATTAAAATGGAGAACAAATTTTAAGTAATTGTACTCATTTATATTGTCTGAAGTATCTGGGAACTTCTAGATTTGAACCAGAAAGGCAGAATTCTCTTTTCGAACTGTCCCAAGAATAAAACCTATTGTCAAAGAAAAGATACCTAGGTATCAGATAACTACATGAGAAATCTGGGATTCAAAGTTTTGTTTAAATGAAAATTAAGAATGGATTACTGGGATACAAGGAACTTAATGTTAATTAACATTGAAATAATAATTGCATTGATTTGTATGGTTCATGTTTAATTTTCTTGTTTATATTGGTGACATATAAATCTCCCTTTCAAAACTAGTCTATTGTGAGCCATCTAAGTTTTAATCTGTACCTGACCTAAGGTAAAAATACAATTTGTGAATTGTAAAAAAAACTTCATTGTGTTGTCTGAACCTAGCCCTGCATGGCTGGGAAACTGAACTATTGCTAAGTGCCTTTAGCCATGTTAACTATGTTGTATTGTTTCATCTCAATTATCAAATCATGTTTTCTGGGAGACCCTGCCAAGTTTTCTGTATAGACTCTTGGATCCATCTGTCACCTCCATTGCCCCTGCTCCTGAGTGGATCATGCCCTCCAATTTTGAAGAGGCCTGAAGAAGAAGCCATCAGACATAGACAGCTTTCCCAAGAGCCTGGACCAGACTTGCATGAAGAGTAACTCTCACACTACTGGTTATTTAGAGGTTTTTTTTCATATCTTTGTTGGTCTACAGGCGAAGCCTTCGGCTTGCCTTCGACCAAAAGGAGGGAATGATAATGTTTAATACAAAATTTTGGAATAATCTCTTTGTTCTCTCTGAAGCAAACTCAGAGAGTGCCTCTTCCTATGTCAACAAAGCCAGCCAAGGCTGCCTCTACATTCCTTAAGGAGACCTTTAACCTAAGACACTATGTTATGGCATATCTTGAATAATGGGACTTTCCTTTATATCTTGTTATCTATAGACACATACTATGTTATGGCATATTAGTGGTAAAGAAAATATAGACATCTTAGGTCGTAATTTCAATTGAAACTTTGTTGACCCTTTCCTGTGTCAGCTATTTCGAGTACCTGTTTAGGACAGGAAGCCTGGTGGGATTTTCTTATTGTGTGTCACAGAGACATATGTTTTCACAGCCTGGAATCGCAAGGCCCAACTGACATTGCTTTGTTAATTGTCCTGTCTTCCTGAATTTATGGTTTGCTTAATTAGGAGAGTTTCTTTCTCATGGCAAAATGTATATAAGCTGGAAGATTTCTGCACTGGGTAGCCAGAACATTTCTGGCTCCATAATGTATTATGTAACTGTTTTCTTTAATAGGGAATTGATTAATTAATTAATTAAATCATAAAATGTATGCATTTAGCCTGTTGTCTTTTCTTTAACAAAGTTTTCAGGTCAACAATATACACACACACGTATAAATGTAGAAACAAACATCTATTGAGTGTGACTCACTCTCATGTAGGTCTTACTGCCACCATTTTACAGTAGAGAAAACTGAGACTAACTCTCTAGGAAGTGTCTGAGGCCAGGTCTGAACTCAGGTTTTCCTGAATCCAGACCCAGAACTCCATCCATTGTACCTCCCAGCATCCCACTATGCATGTTTGCAAACTGTCTCTCATTTTCTTTTTCCTCCCTAGGAATCCCAAGCGGGCTATGAGTTGCTTCGTTCCTACTAGTACTGAATAAAAGCTTGCTGACTTTTTAAGTGACTAAATCCATTAGAACGTGAGCTCCTTTAGGCAGGGGCTCTTTCAGCTTGGTGCCCCCAGCACTCAGAATATGGCCTGGTACAAATCAGGGCTGAACAAATGCTTGTCAAATGATCAGGAGGGAATCCCCAGATCATGGGCATAGGAGCCATTCTCTTATTTTCTGCATTCTCAGATCTGACAGTATCAACTGTATTCAAGGAAGGGGTCCCATTTTGAGTCAAGGTTGGGGTCTGTGGAGCCTGAGTTCCCTCAAAGGCATAACTGCCACACATGGTATTCCAGGTGAAATTGTGTAATTTTCCTGAAGCACTTCATTACTTTCTTTCAGCAACTTCAAGCCCAGGCTGATAAGACTTTATGATCTTGCCCAGAAAGGTTCTAAGACACTGAGGAAATCACCCCAAAACTTTTCAGATGGGGAGGATTTATAAGGTCTTCTATACTCTTCCCAAAGAGAAAAATCTCATTATTGTTATTATTTTCAAAGGAAAACATACTTAATTAGGTACAAAACAGTTTCAAAATATTGTAACCACATTCTCTAACCGCTTAATTCATCATTTCACAGCATCTAGCACAAAAGAGGAGTTAATATCCCAAGGTTACAATCCTATTAGCCTCTAGGAAATTGGTTTCCAAGTAAACAATATTTCTTATACAATGGTTTCCCCAAAATCACAATAGGAAAATTAGAAGCATAATAATATACACATTTAAAGTAAATCCTGATGCTCTGACAAAAAGATTTGAAACAAAAATTGTTGTCAAGCAAATAGCACCAATATAGTTGATTGCATTTCTGAATTATCTTATACTCTATTTTGCCAGTTGACATTCTAGATTACAATGAGATACCAGCACGGGGTAAATTTGATCCAAAGAAGCTTTTCTTATTTTTGTAATGTCTAAACCCATCGCCTTAATGCCAACACTTCAGTGTATTTTGCATTAAGATATCACCTACCTGTAGAAGCTCAACTCTCATAACTATCTTTTTTATTTTTTCTGGCCAAGCAATCAGGGTAAATTGACTTGCCCAGGGTCACACACCTGGTAAGTAGCAAGTGTCTGAAGCTGAGTTTGAACTCCGTTCCTCCTGACTGCAAGGCTAGTGTGCTATCTGTTACGCCACCTAACGGCCCCACAATTATCTTCATATGAGAACATATATGTCTTTAAATAAGACCATGTCATAATTTAGTTTAGGACAAACTCAGTCCCATTAAAACTGGATTTATATTTACAAATATAATGTGTTATATGTAATAAATAATACACGTTGTATGTGTGGGAGCCAGCATGGAGCAATGAGAAGCAGACCCACTGCCCACTGGCCTTGGGCTGTTGAGTCCTGGGTTCAGAGCCTGTCCCTGCCACTTATTACCTGTCGCTGGAAGGAAGTCTCTCTCCCTGCCTGGGCCTCAGCTGGGGTGGCAGGAAGGCCCTGCTAGGACCCCAAGCACCAGACAAGCATTGCTAATTTAACATTCCTTCACTGAGGTTTCATTCGCATTCCCTGTGGGCCAGCCCCTGGGGCACCAGCAGGACTGGGTCCAAGATCACAGGGCCTTCATCTGAATCCCTGGAAGGGGAAAGTGCATGGAATCAGGAAGACCTGAGGTCCAACAGGGCCTCAGACACTGGCTGGCTGTGTGACTGACCCTGGCAAGTCACTTCATCTCTGGCTGCCTCGGTTTCCCCTTCTGTAAAATGGGGCATCGACCTCACAGGGCTGCTGTGAGGAACCAAGGAATGAGATTTGTAAAGTCACCCCAAAGGGCCACAGAAATGCCAGCTGGGAGTATTTCCTTTCCTGCTGCCTGAGACCCAAGGAGGTCAGGGGTACAAAGAGGCCAAACAAAGGGGTCACAGGAGGGCGAGGCCAGGGCAGAGCTGGCCAGGGCTGCTCAGGACCAGATGCCAAGACGGTGACCAGCCCCCTGGGGGGTGGGGGTGAGTCCCCTTTGCCCTCCAGACACCCCTCCCCAGGAGCTCCCCAGGCCCTTCTACCCCTCCCCCCATCCTCAGGGAGGAGGGTCCTTCCTGCACCCCCATTCCATCAGATGCAGGGGTTTATTTCCATTTATACAGCACCTACTGTATGCACTGTGCGGAGCTTGGGATCTCACCGGATCCTCCCAACCACCTTGGGAGAGGGGAGGGGCTGCTGTCACCCCATTTTACAGATGAGGAAACTGAGGCAAGCGGGGTGGCGGAGCCCGGACCCACCTGGGGCGCCCCCTGACACCGGGGGGCGGGGCTGCGGCTGCTGCCCCTCCCTGCGCCCCCGGGGTGCCCCCCCCCACCCCCCCCGTCACACACACACCGCACGCGCCACACCCCTCAGACACTCCGGGCCCGCCCCCGCCCTCTCTCGCACACCCCCTGCTGCGCCCGCTTCCACCGACCCCGCCTCGCACACGGGCCCCAGCCGGGCTCGTCTCTACCGGAGCCCCGGGGCAGCGGGGAGGGAGCAGGGAGGAGGAGCTCCCCCCACCTGGCCCGGAGCCGGCCGCGCCTGCGCACTGACTCCCTCCCAGCCCCTGCCTTCCCTCTCCCCCCTCCCCCCACTCACCCGCGCGGCACAAGAACAAGTTAAGGAAGGGCCAGGTCGCGAGGGCAGCTGCGCCTGCGCACTTCCGGGCTCCCAGCATACTCTGGGGCCTTGCGGCCGAGGAAGGGGGCGGGGCCGAGAAGGGGGCATGACGTCCTTAGTCGCCCTCTCGCCGTGGGGGGAGGGGCGAGGTTGTGACGTAATTCTCCCCACCCCCTTTTGGCTTCCAGGTCTGGGCGGGCCTCCTTCTGCACACAGTAGGGGCCTAATGTGTGCTTACTGCCCCAGCGATCCCCAAGGGACCCCTTCTTACAGAGAAGGAAACTGAGGCAGAGGCCAACGGCTGACTGGTGGAAGGCAGAGGACCAGTTCTTTTCTTCTGGGCCCTTGGAAAAGACTCCAGACTTTTTTGGGGGTGCAGGGGACTCCCCCAAGGAGGGAAAACCCATCCTGTCAGAGGAATCTGGCGGCTCAGGGACAGAATGGGGGCCTGAAACCAGGGAGATCTGAGTTCAAATGTGACCAAAGACACTGAGGACATGGGAGACCCTGGGCAAGTCACTTGCCCCCCCCCCCGTTGGCCTCAGTTTCCTCAAATGTAAAAACATTCCTTCCCAAGCTCAAGCTTATAGATCATAACGGATAATAATCTTACTACTAAAGAGTTAGGGAAAGGGGTACAAAATTATTAGGGAAGGCTCCATTCAAGACTATGTGAGTCTCTTTAAATGTCAAAGGATTTGCATACGGGTACTATTAAACTTTCCTCTACATTTCATCGAACCACAGTTATATTCCAGCAGTTATAATCTCACCATCCTTTTTCAATCTGAGTTAATTTTTTCCAAAGATTAAAGAATAAACTAAATTGATTTCAACAGGCCCTGAAATTTGAGATTCTGGTAATTAATAACTCTTGTGAAAATTGAGATTTTAAATCACTAGTATTAGTGATTATAATGGGGCACTAATGATGGACCCCTAAAAGGTCCTGCGCTTTCCCACTTGATCTAAGTTCCTGGTGTTTCCCTGTAGCACCCAGCCCTTCAGTTAATAATGCTTTCAACTGTTCTTTCACTGTGGCCCCTCGTTGTCTGCACCTGGACCGACCCCAGAACACCACTGCTTAATTCCATCTCCACCCCTTTACTGTTAACTTCCCAGTCACCCCTGTGCGGGATGGCTCGGATCCCTACTTAATTAATCACTCAGAGGCCTCTCAAAGTGATGACAGAAAGTTTATTTATTCGATTTTTGAGAAGCAGGACAATCCTGTACCCGTTCACCTGGAGTAGGAAAACCGAAGACAAAGGAGAAGCAGTGGTATTTATAGACCCTAACACAAGACCCACCTCCCTCCACTGTCCATTATCCTTATTGGCTGAGAATATGATCTTACATTCTAGAGGCGAAATTAACCAATCCCTTTTGAAATGAAGACATAGAAGAATTATGTAAGTTTCATCCAATCACTGAGACCCTAATGTACTACACAGTTTTATATCCTTATATGGATATAAGCTATCCACTCTAAAAACATTGTAACCTTGAGCCTCTCAGTCTTACCTCACCCCTGGGAGAAGAATTACAATCTGAGAAGTCTTCACTAAACCTATTCCACTCATCCCAGACTACTTGTCCACTCCCATCCAAACCTTCCCACAGATCTTTTCCCTACAAAAAGGTTTAATCTCATCTACCAAAGTCCAGATTCCTAAAATCTTGCCCACCTGCACCAGTGAACAATAACTTAATAGCCTACAGTATTGGAAAATATCGTAAACTTTGTAAAAGGAAAAGGAAATTAAGAATGAAGATCATTCACAAAAAACCTGAATACAAGTTTCTTTACACATTGAAGTAGGAGCACAAAAATGAAAGCTGCTTTTACTATAAAGACTGTACATTGAAAAGATCATAGTTAGGCTATAGCTGATTCCTCTTGTCATTGCCAGGTCAATTCCTTTGTGAAATAGATGGATAAATGCTTCTCTAGCATAGAAGACATTGATGTGAGAAGATGGATGACCGCTTTTTCAAAGTCATCAATAAGGAACCTTAAGGGCCCTTAAATTTTGCAGGTGTGCTGAGTGAGTTCTATTTGGGTTTACTACATATTAAAAGCTATGTGATTGTAACCAATTCTGATTGCTCAAAAGACCTGAAATTGGAATGAACTATGCATTTATAATGAGGAATGAAGAGCTGCTTGATGAGGGTGAAAGAGACAAGAGTAGAAGCTGATGAGTTTAACATCAGAAAAACTAAGATCATGGCCACTGGTCTCATCAATTTTTGGCACACAGAGCAAGAAGAAATGGAAGCAGGGTCAGACTTTATATTCTTGGGCTCAAAGATCACTGCAGACAGTGACTGTAGCCATAAAATTCAAAGATGGTTGCTCCTGGGAAGGAAAGCTATGGCAAATCTGGACAGCATGCTGAAAAGTAGATATATCACCTTGCCAACCAAGATCCATATACTAAAAACTATGTTTTTTCCAGTAGCAACGTATGACTATGAGAGTTGGATTATGGTTGATTGGTTGTTCCTATTGGGAGAAAACAGTAGCAAAATTCTCTTAAGGGATCCTTCTCTTTGAGGTTCATTGGGACTTACTACACAACCAGGGTCATAAGATCTTACCAACCCTTCTGACAGCATGTTGTGAAACTTATAGTGCTCAGTTTGAGGAAATGGGACCTCTCCTACCCAAAGTGGAGAAATTTACAATTTACACTTTAAAGAAAGATTGAGTTTCATTTATGATCACTTGGAAAATCATGAAATTGTATCTATTAATAATTAGTAATGTAGTGAAGCTACATTTTTGAACCATTTGCTCTATGTATGAACTGTATATGAGTAAATGTATGTGCTGTATATGAGTAAAAGTTCAGAATGTAATTATTTTTTCATGAAAGATCAATAGACATTAAGACATGAAAAAATAAAAATAACATAACCCTATGCTGTAATTAGTGAAATTTTGCCGTTCAAGGAAATGTTTCTTTTTTAAAATTTTTAAAAATTTTATTTGACTCAAATATCAGAATACAAAGAGAGAAAAAAACATATAAACTTGAATACAAAGTTAAAAAGAAAAAAACCATGTCTTGTGCACAGCACAACATAAGAAAGGATTCAAATTATGTAACAATATATTTTCATTTCAAGAAAGCCTGTATGATGACTAACACTTGTGTTGAAAAATGTCCATCTTTTCTTTGCTTTCCTGTGAGTTCATTTATTCCCTGCTGTGCACTTTTTTACTTGGTTCTTTTTTCCCCTTCCCTCCCCACTGCCCCCACCCCCCACCTTTAGGCTACAATGAAGTTTAGATATGTTTCTCTTTGGCTATAGATAGATATATACACGTATATGTATATACATACATATATAGACATATTTTCCCAAACCTGTGCTACATCTGATCTTTGGTTTTTATGTTTGTGCATGTCTCTTGTTTCCTATCCTTCCTGCCTCCTCTACTTAACTTCTACCCACTGCCTTGCCCTCCTATTACTTGCCCACCCCCTTCCAAGGATCCCTCCCCTATCATCCCATTCCCATAAATCTAATCACCCTTCTATACCCCCCTTTTACCTATTCCCTCACCCTCCTATCTAAAGATCCCTCCCTTGTCTTCTCTCCCCTCCCTATGCCCTACCATTTTATTTCCTCTGAATTTAGAAGATTTTTATATTCTTCTAAATATATATGTATTGTTCCCTCTTAAACCCATTCCCGATGAAGGTAGGTTACTAGAACTACCAGCCCTCCTCCCTCAGCTAATTCCTCTCTACCAATTCTTCCTCTTGCACCTCATTTGTACAAAATAATTACTCTTTTTAGCTATTCCTAAATGGTTTTACTTTTTAAAATTAATATCATAGTCAGGTTTACCCCAATCTTTGTTATGAGCTACCTTATTATTAATAAGAGTCTTAGACATACATTTTACATATATAAAAGGTAAACAGTCTGACTTTATGAATCCCTTATAATCAGTCTTTGGTATATACCTTATATTTCTCTTAATTCTTATATATCGGATCTTCTATTAAGTTCAGGATTTTTGTTAACAACGTCTTGAAAGCCTGAGAGTTTATCAAATGTCCATTTTAAGAAATTCCAAATAATACTTAACTTTGTTGGGTATGATATTTTTGGCCAGAGCCCCAGTTCTTTCACTCTTGGATATATTGTGTCCCAAGACCTGAGGTCCTTTAATGTCTCTGCTGCTAGGTCTTGTGTAATTCTAATTGCGACTCCATTATATTTAAATTGTTTTAATCTTGATGCTTTTAATATTTTATCCTTGAGTTGGGGGTTTCAAAATTTGCCTATGATATTCCTATGAGTTTTCCTCATAGGATCTCTTTTAAGTGGTGATCAATGGCTTTTTTCTCTTTCTACTTCCTCCTTGTTCTAATGCTTCAGGACAGTTTAATTATTTCTTGTATTATTGTGTCAAGATTCTTTTTTTGATCATGACTTTCAGTTAGTCCACTCATTTTTATGTTTTCTCCTCTTGTTCTATTCTCCAAATCTGTTGTTTTTCTTATAAGATGTTTCACTTTCTCTTCTATTTGTTCATTATTCATATTTGGTTTAATTATTTCTTGACCTCTTAGAATTTCACTGGCTTCACTTTGCCCAAGTCTAATTTTGAAAGTGTTATTTTCTTCCTTAAGATTCTGGTTTTCCTTTTCTAACTGGTTGACTTTCCTTTCATAACTTTCTTGTTTTTCTTGGATTATTATCATCATTTTTAACTTTTTCCTCCATCTGTGTCATTTGATTTTTTACAGTCTTTTTAAACATCTTCTAAGAATTCTTTTTGGGCAGGTGACCATTTGACGTTACTCTTTGGTGGTTTCATTGCTTCAATATCCTCCTCTGAAGATGAACCCTAGGGCATCTCTATTCCCATAATAGTTTTCTATGGTTGGATTCTTTCTTCTTTGCCTGTACATTTTTTGTGCTAATAGCTTACTTTTTATAATCACCTCTAGCCCTGAAGTATGGGGAATGCTGCCACTTGCCCCAGATCTTCAGTTCTCTCCTCTACTTGGAACCAAAGCCAAACCTCCAGCCTCCTATATGTGCCTGCAACCAGAGGCTTTCTACCCTGCTTCTGCACTCACCAGGCATGTGCTGGATGCTTCTTGCCCAGCCCCTCTACACAGCACAGCTGGTTCTGGTGTTCCTTATCAGCGGAGGTTCCCTCAATCTTCCCCAGTTCAAATGCCCAACTCTCCCAATATCCAGGGGGTGAAAGTTCCTGTGGCTGGGGCCTAGGCAGCCTCTCAAACCAACTGACCCCAAAGCTTGCTGCTGGTTGTTTAAGTGGCTTGGGGCTTATTAGAAGGGAACCTAGCCTGGAGGTGTTTACTTTTCACAGGTACTAAACCTCTTCCTGAGATTTTTCTTCAGATCTTCAATTGTCGTAAGAAGACCTCTGTTGTGATCCTATTCTTATTTATCTGCACCCACACTTTGTTCACCCTAAGGTGCTATTTTAACTCTTGTGTGGGGGAAAATCTTGAGGCCTTGAAATTTTCTGACCTACTTGGCCATCTTCCCAGAATCCTCTCCCAAGAAAATGTGTCTTGGAACTTTAGTCTGCTATTATTCTAAGTTTTGATCTCACATCAAAGTGTTTGATATGAACATAAAAACATAAGTGTTTCACCTCTCCTAATGCCACTTGTTCATCATTCAAGGGAAATCCTGTCTCTGGGAAAGTTGAGGAAATGACCTTACCAAGGTGAAGGCAGGAGGCTCTTGACTTGATTTCTCCATCTTAGTAAGCAAGACATTTTCTTTTTTTTTTTTTTTTTGGTTTTTAAATCTTATTTTATTTTCAGTTCCAAATTCATTTCTTTCCTCCATCCCTCTCCCACATATTGAAAAGGCAAAAAATAACCATAATATCCATTGTAACTGTAAAGTCACAAAAATATATTTTCACTTTATCTATGTGCGTGGGCCAGACCCCAACTCAAATTGACTATTCAGAGGCATCTCAAGGTACAAACAGGAAGTCCTTTATTCAGTTCTTTCCAGAAGCAGGCATCACCTTCCCCTAGGCAGTCTAGAAGAGGGAGGCACAGTACAGAAGCAGAAGCATGGTTATATAGCCAAAAAACACAAACCCACCCCCTTTACCCTTTTAGTCAAGAGCCTGAGCAAGCAACTTATTTTCAGAAATTTGCCCCAGATACAAGGAATAAGGAAATGAAATTGAGCAAACAAGGGGAGAGGGATGGTGGGGTGGTTTCACAATTTCGAGTTCCCCCTTGTCACTTGATTTTCAAGAAATTGAAATTTAGGCCTAGGGTCAGATCTGCTTTAGACTTAGGTCTCTGAGAAGTCTTCACTGATTTATGACATTCATATGTTTCAAAAGGAAGCAAGAAAAATTAAGAGTAAAATCTGATTCAATTTTATTATGAGTCCATCTTTTCTCCATCTGGAGCTAGATCATCTTTTGCTTCCTAAGTTCCTTAGAATTATGGTCAATTATCACATTCCTGAAAATAGCTATGTTATTCACAGTTGATCCTTAAACAATACAGCTGTTACTATGTACAGTGTTTTGGTTCTGCTAACTTAACTCAGCATCAGTTCATATAAGTCTTTCCAGGTCTCTCTGAAGTCTTCCAGTTCATCATTTCTTATAGCACAATAGTATTCCATTACATTCATATACCACAATTTATTCACCCATTCCCCAATTGATAGGCATCCCCTTGATTTCCAGTTTTTGGCCAACATAGAGAGTGTTGCTATAAATATTTTTGTACATGTGGGACCCTTTGTCATTTTTATGATCTCTTGGGGATACAGTCCTAGAAGCGATATTGCTGGACCAAAGGGTATACACATTTTTGTAGCCCTTTGGGCATAGTTCCAAATTGCTCTCCAGAATGGCTGGATCAGCTCATAGCTCCACCAACAATGAATTAGTGTTCCAATTCTCCCACATCTTCTCCAACATTTATCATCATCCTGTTTTGTCATGTTAACCAATCTGATAGGTGTAATGTGGTATCTCAGAATTGTTTTGATTTGCATCTCTCTAATCAATAGTGATTTAGAGCATTTTTTCATATGAATATAGATATAAGCATGACATTTTCCACATAGATATATCTGAGCCTGGCTATGATACCCTGGGATTCATGGGAAGCCTTTCAGTATGATTGACTGTTGACTTTCACTCACACCTGAAATCAAACAGAACTGAAGGACAGTATTAATGCTGCTGTGTCCCTCCTGTTTTCCTCCCATAGCAAATTCTATTGATAAGGGCAAGTAAACAATGATGCCTCATTTCTTCATTGTAATAAATATAGGAGATAAACCCCACCAGTGGCTTTTACCTGAATAATATATACTAGAATAGTACTATTTATTGTAGGGAAGAATCACTTTGCATTATCATTTGAGTTATACATAACACAACCCATGAGGCCTTACTAGTATAAGGCAGTAATTATCAAAACTATCTTACTGGCCAAGAAAAAGAAAGGTGGATCAATGGAACCAGGTAGATGTAAAATTTACAGCCACAAAATAAATAAAGGAAACTTGTACTGAGAAGTGTAAAGACTTAAAGTGTTGGAATAAGAAATCATTATCTGGCAGAAATTGTTGGGAAAACTGGAAGGAAGTGTGACAAAAATTATGCATAGATGAACATTTTAGGTCAAAATGGATAAATGACCTATATCTAAAGAGAGATATTACTAGAAACTTTGCAGATCATGGAACATGTTAATTATTAGACTTGTGGACAGAAGAACAATTTATGAATAAAAGGGAGATAAGAGGGTGAAATGTGAAATGGATAATGTTCATTGGATTAAATTAAAAAGATTTTGTATAAATATAAGAAATGTAATGAAGATGTGAAGGAAAGCAGAAAAAATTGGGGACAGTGGAAAGACCTGCAGGAAATTTATATAGTTTTTCAGAGAAAGTTCTCATATCTCAAATATACTAAATAGATAAATATCTTTGTAAAATCTATTTGAATATAAGTCATTCCCCAATTGAGAAATGGTCAAAGGATATGGACAGGCAGTTTTCCAATGGAGAAATTGAAACAATTTAGTCACATGAAAAACTGCTCTAAATCATTATTCAGTAGAGAAATGTAAATTAAAACAATCTTGAGATATCATTTTATACCTATCAGGTTGGCTAAAATGATTTGAAAGGGGATGTGGAAAAATTGGGACACTAATTCATTATTGGTGGAATTGTGAAGTGATTCAACCATTTTGGAGATCAATGTGGAATTATACCCAAAGAGCTATTCAATTGCCTATACCCTTTGACCCAGCAATACCACTAGTAGGTGTATTTCCACAGATGATTAGGGAAAAAAGGAAAGAACTGATATGTTTGAAAATATTTATAGCAGCTCTATTTATGGTGGCAAAGAAACGGATACCCTTCAAGTGGGGAATGAATTAACAAGTTGTGGGAGATGACTGATGAAGCACTGCTGTACTTTAAGAAATGATGAGCTTGATGATCTTATAAAAACATGAACAGACTTACACAAAATAATGAAGAGGGGAAAGTAGCAGAACCATGAAAACACTGGGTAGAATGACAGCAAAATGATATATTTTAAAATTTCTCTTCAACACTTTTATTTTGTGGGGCTTCTCTTAAAATTAATTAATTAATTTTTAGTTTTCAACATTCACTTCCATAAGATTTTGAGTTTAAAATTTTCTCTTTTTCCCTCCCCACCCACTTCCCCAAGACAGTGTGCAATCTGATCTAGGCTCTACATATATTCATATTAAATATATTTTCACATCAGTTATGTTGTAAAGAAGAATTAGAACCAATGGGAAGAACCACGAGAAAGAAGAAACAAATCAGCAACAAAAAAAGATAGCAAACAGTATCCTCCCAATCTGCATTCGGACTCCAAAGTTCTTTTTCTGGATGTGATCTATGTTTTCCATCATGAGTTTTTTGGAGTTGTCTTAGATCATAGCAGTGCTGGGAAGAGCTAAGTCTATCAAAGTTAATCATTGCATAATGTGGTTGTTAATGTGTACAATGTTTTCCTGGTTCTGCTCACTTCAATCAGCATCAGTTCATGTAAGTCTTTACAGGTTTTCTGAAGTCCCCCCTGCTCATCATTTCTTATAGCACAACAATATTCCACTACATTCATATGCCACAATTTCGTCAGCCATTCCCCAATTGCTGGGCATCCCCTCAATTTCCAATTAAAATGTGGAAAGAGATAAGCAAGGAAAGGACATAATTCTGAAGGATCCACAAATAGCCAACCCATATCGATATGAAAATGCTAGGCTCCAAATGCCTTAACATTTCCATTTATGAAGAAAACAATAATTGAAATATAAGAAGACCAGTACAATAAAAGTTAAAATACTTTAATATTCCTATCAATTCTGTAAAAGTTTCACATAAAGATAAGAAAAACAAAGTAGACCTGAGTAAGGTGCCTGTGAGACTAAAGCAAAAAGACTTATGGTATCTTCTGAATGGGAATTGCTCAAGAATATACGATTTCTCAACAATATATATCTTCTACAAACATATTTTTGGGACAGAAAATAGGGGAATATTGCCCTTGCTTATATGTACTTGTAAAAGGGGGTTTGTTTTCTTTACTTACTTAATTGGAGGTGGGTGAAAAAAAATATTTTTACAAAATACGAGCAAAAAAATAATTTTACAGCTCTGACTAGGAGAATTCTTGATCTAAGATCTAGGTTAAAAAATAGAAAATCTGAACTACATAAAACTTAAAATCTTTAATAAAATAAATGAAAATCAAATTAGAAGAGAAAATGTATCATGCAGAATGTATCAAATATTGCATAGTGAATGATCTCAAAAAGTCATTTATATTCATGATAATAGGAGAAAAATGATATCCATGTGTACCAAGGAACCAATGTCAATAGATGAGTGCTGAAAGGACAGGAAGTTTTCCAAAGTCCTGACAACCATAAATGGCACATGAAGACATGCTTCAAAGCATTGATAAAAAGAGTCATATAAAAATAATTTTATCGTTTCTTGTCATGCCTCCAGAATTGGAGAAAATGACACATAGCAAACCATCAATACTTGATGTTTTAAAAATTTTGATATTGACAAATGTGAAATAAAATAAACATTTCATATGCACCACAAAATAGCAAAAGAGGATGAATGAAACAAATGTGGTAAGTTTGAATTTCTTTTGGAGTAATAACGAATTCAAAGTAGTATTTTTCCTTCTGTCCTTCCTTCTGTTCTATTTCATGTATTACATCAATATCCTTCCTTAATATTTTGGAGTGTGGAGGATCAAGGGCAGGACAATCCTATCGTCTCTACTCAACATTAAAAAAAAAAAACCAACCAACAAAATATTTGTAATGAAAGCACATAGTTAAGGAACACAAATTGCCACACTCTCCATTTCTCAAAATGTGCCTTTTATTCTACATCTTCTATCCATCACCCCTTGGTAAGGAGGCAGGTTGCACAGATCTTGATACAACTTTACTATACTGGTTAGCCAGTACAATAATAAGAGGCGGGACATCTTACCAAGTTGTTGGCCTTCACTATGTTGTATTGTTAGCAAATACTTTCTGTAGTCTGCATTAGCCAGTCCATCTGTTCCAAATTTCACTGAAATTGCCTGAGTTTTATTGTATGTTATTGTTGCATAACATTCACACACCAGAATTTGTTCAACTTTTGTCCTACTTATTGTAGGATGTCACATCTTACTTTCTAGGTCTTGGATATACCAAAAGGAGATTTTTATCAGTATGTTTGTATACTCGGGTTCCTTTCTTCTCTTGAAAAAGGTATATGCCCTCTAGTGGCATCACTGAGTCAATGGTTTTATGATTTGGGAGGAACTTCACAGCTTCAACAGGAAATTGATTTATCTGTTTCCCCATAATTCTTCCTACACTTCTAATTTATTTTCTTTTCATTTTTGTCACATGCATGGAGGTAAAGTGGAGCCTGAGAGTTGATTTAGTTTCTATTTAACTAATTATTGATTGGGACCATTTTTGCTTAGGCTTTTTAAAAAAGAAGTAACATTTATTTTCTTTTCCTTTGATCTCCCTTGTATGACAGGAAAAGAAAGAAAAATAAATAAAAGCTCTTATAACAAGTATACAATTGAGGAAAACAATTCCAATTACAATATTTGTAATGCTCATTTTCTTACCACCTTTACCAATCTGAAGATTTTTCTAATTATTAGTGATTTGGATTAGTGATTATAAATGTAGTTTTTCTTTTCTTTTTTAAGCATTTTTTAAAATTTATTTTTAGTTTTCAACATTAACTTCCACAAGATTTTGAGTTCCAAATTTCCTCATCTCTCCTTTCCCCTCACCCCCAACAAGCATTCTGAAAGCACCTTCCCCCAATCTGCCCTCCCTTCTATCAACTGCCCCATACTCTTCCCTTCTATTTTTCTGTAGGGCAAGATAGATTTCTATACCCCTTTCCCTGTATATCTTATTTCCCATTTGCATGTAAAAACAATTTTGAACATTTGTTTTTAAAACCTTGAGTTCCACATTCTCTCCCTTCCTCCCTCCTGTAATGTTCATGTAAAGCTAATGGTGGACAGGGAAGGAGAGAAGAATTAAAGATCTTTCCCTGCCCATTAATAGGGCTCAATACCTTTTGTTAACTTCTACTGAGGCACTGGGTCAGAGGGTCGTGCTCCCTGGCTCTGAAGAGTGTATAAATACTCTGAGGTGAGGTTTTACTTTGGAGCTTAGTCATTGGAAATATTTTGTTTGGCCAGATGAGACTTGGAGTTGGAGGGGGGTCCACCCAACCCACCCCCGGGCTTTGAAACCCCAGATGTTGATGCTTCTCTCTCTGGTTACTATGCATGTATTACTTATGTTGGAAGCCCTGTCTGTTTTCTTTATTTTTCTGTATTTTCTCTGAAGTTCAGGGTGCTGACTTTTTACCTTGCACTAAGTGAATGATATATATACTTGATTAAAGTAATTGGTGAGCCCTCAAAAATTGCTTTCCTTTGAGAAAAGCAGATCTAAGAATCTGAAGGCCCTCTGTTTCTGCCGGGGTTCTTTCTGATATACCTCCCCACTCACCCTCATTGAGAAGACAAGCAATTCCATATAGGTTATACATGTGTAGTCATGCAAAATACTTCCATAACAGTCATGTTGTGAAAGACTAACTATATTTCTCTCTATCCTATTCTACCCATTTATTCTATTCTTTTCATTGATTCTGTCCTTTCTCAAAAGTGTTTGCTTCTGATTACCCCTGATGAGGGTCAAGAAAGGTGCAGGAACCACTAGAGAACCCTGTCAACCTAGTCTGGAAAGAATTCACTGGACTCAAGCAACCTTAAGTCAAGTAGGCAAAAAAGTTTATCATTATTATTATGCTTTTCAGTGGGCAAGAGTTCTTAGGGAACCTGCAATTTAAAAGTTATAGATAAAGTTTATATAGATTATTCTATAGTAAGAGGTGTGCCAAATATGCTAATTAGGTGTTTTGGGGTATGATTAGGGAGTGGTCAGTTCTTAAAGAAACATGCACTTCTGGTATCTACTATGCAGGTATTTTGCCCAAAATTCATCAGGAAATAGCCCTGGTAGGGCTACATGGAGGTGTGGTTTTAGGCCTGAAACTCACTAAGTCAACCAGCGGTCAAGGTTGACCAGGAAAAATAGGCTTCTCTCATCAATGTCTTGTTAGACAAGATTAATGTACGGGAGTACATACACATCTAGGTAGAAGATACATATGATTGGTCAGTGAGTAGTAAATGTTGCTGTGACCCAGTGCACAGCTAGTTTAGTCAGTTTGCAGCTGGCTCTAAAATATAAATTCTATAGGTGCAGCTGGCTACTATGGCAAGAAGGGAGATAATGGTTCCTGCTGGGGCAGGCTATCTCGAGCTGGAAGGAGACTGCCTGAGGTCGTGTTTTGAGGTTAGAGAGAAATGTGATTTTTAAGAAAAATATGATTTTAGAATTGAGGTTCAAGCACATGCACCTAAGCACCCCATCACCCCCTCCTCCCATTTACCCTCCTTTCTATCATCCTCCCCCTCTCTTATCTCCTTCCCCTCTACTTTCTTGTGGGGTGAGACAGATTTTCATACTCAAGTGAGTATGTATGTCTTTCCCTCCCTAAGCCAAATTGAATGAGGATAAAGTTCACTCATTCCCTCTCACCTCCCTCCTCTTCTCCTCCAGTGTAAAAGATTTTTCTGACCTTTTTTATGTGAGATAATTTACCCCATTCTACCTCCATTTCTCCTTCTTCCATTACATTCCTCTCTATCACCCCTTAATTTTATTTTTTAGATGTCATCCCTTCATATTCAACTCATCATTCCAACAATCCTAATAGTGAGAAAGGTTTCATGAATTATAAATATCTTTCCATGTTCAACTTTAATAAGTCCCTTATGATTTATTTTCCCCATTCTGATATTCTTCTCCCTCCCTAGGTCAGCTTACAGAGACCAAAGCCTTTTCCTAGGAGAGAGCCTAAAACCAGAGAGAATGACCCCTGGCATCCAGAGACCGTCATCCCAAGTGAGTGCAGTCCATCCACAGACCTGACCAGCATCAGCAAACCCTGGAATCCAAGAGAGCCAAGGAAACCTTATCCTGTTAGAAGTAGGTTGTCCTTTGCAGTGTTGTCAAGAAAGAAGAAATTGTCCTCCTGGTTCTGCTCATGTTCTCCTACCTCAGGCCACACAAGCCTCCCCAGTTCTCTGAATCCCCCTCATTCCCTATTTCTTAGGTCAAGTCAACAAGCATTTAGAAAGTGGCTCCTCTGTGCCAAGCACCATGCTAACCTCCTGGAGATGCAAAGGAAGTTTGAGGAAATGACAGTACCTGCCCTCCTTGAGCACACAGTCAGATGCCTGCTTTCTCTTTCCTTCAGTTCTAACTGCTGAGACCAATTTCCTCTCAGCTGTTCTCCACCTTTCTTGCTCCATCCCTTCCTGTTCTACCCATTCATCAAGCTCTTCCCACCACAGACTCATGTGACTCAGGCTTACATGTGATTTAAGCAGGTCACATGGGCCTATTAATGAATGGGAAAGATCTTCCCATTTAAATTACCATTACAGGATTTCTTTTGAGCAAGGTCAGTTAGGATGAGGACTGAGAAAAGATGATCAGATTGGGTGGTTAAAGCATCAATGCTAACTTTGGAAAGAGTACTTTCAGAAAGGAAAGATGAAAGCCAAGGTGTAAAGGGTTAAGCAGTGAGGGGGTGACAGCAAGGTGGGCTTGGAATCAGGAAGACTCATCTTCATGAGTATAGCTCTGGCCTCAGACACTTACTGGCTGTGTGATCCTGAATCACTTAAGTTACTTAACTCTTTTTGCCTCAGTTCATCATCTCTAAAATGACCATAACCAGGAAATGGAAGAAAACTTCTGTATCTTTGCTGAGAAACCCTCCAATGGTCACTACTGAATAACAACTAAGGAGTGAATGAGAGAGGAAAGTAGAAAGTTCAGCCAGATGTTTTAAGGGGTTTGGCTGAGAAAAGGAGGTGACAGGGTAGAGAGGGTTTAGGGAAGGTTCCTTAATGATGGGGGAGATGGGTATGTTTGAAGTCACTAGGAACGGGACCAGCTGGTAGAGAAAGGTTAACAATGTGAGGGACTTGGGTGTGGGGAGTGAGTGTGCTAACTATTGGGAAGGATAGGATGGGGGGGAATCAAATAGCCATGCATGTAACTGGCCTTTGTAAAAACAAGCCTCCCACTTTCTGAGAGAATGGAGGAAAGAAGGCACTGCACAAGCCCATGAAGAAGTTCTGAGGAGAGAATTCAGGCAGCTATTCACTCTACACTTATTAAGTGCCTACTCTGTGCCACGCAGTGTGCTTAGTAGGCATCATGTGAAAAAGAGGCTAACTGTAGTGTCTGCCTTCAAGGAGTTCACAGTCTCATGGGAGAAGAGCTCAATTATGTACAAACAATCTATAGACAGGTTAATGGGACATAATTAAGAGTATGAAGGTACTGGAATGAAGAGCACCTGGGTAAAATAGAAGGTAGGATTTTGGTTGAGAATTGAACAACCCCAGGAGGCCTAATGAGGAGGCAGAGAATTCCAGCCATTCTGGAGAGGCAGAGAAAAATGTCCAGAGTCTAGACATGGAGTGTTTTCTTCCTGGCATATAAAGGAGATCAGTGTCATTAGTTCAGAGACGACAGCAGGAAATAAGGTGGAAGCAGACTGCAGAAGTAAGTGATGTCTAGGTCATTATGGGCTTTTAAAGCAAAATTTAAAAAGATACTCAGATGAAAGTGTTGAAGAGAGAGATAGGAGAGCTGGTTCAAAATGTGAATGAATTCACTAAAACCTTCTCTGTAGCCATTGCGAGCTTTATTGACACAAAAGCAGCAGGCCTGAGATTTAGCAAGGAGCTAAACAAAGGCATGATACAGGAAAAGGACAGACTTGTATAGGATGATTTTAGGGTTTCCTTATGGGGGTTGGAGATCGAGGGTAAGTCTTGCAAGATAAAGCCACTGGATAAGACACAAGATAAGGGAGATAAGGAAATCCCATTCTCCAGGATGAGGGGTGGGGACAAGGAATTTCATGGTCTCTCCAGGATGAGGGGTGGGGACAAGGAATTTTATGGTCTAGGATAAGGGAAAGTTTTGTGGTAGGGGGAGATTTTAGGGCACCTTCAGGTTAGAAAATAAACCAAGGGCTTCACAAAGTCAATCCTTAATATTACGTTTAACTCTTAGGGGCTCTGTTTCTACCCACATCAAAAGTGTTTGGATAGTCAGTAGTCAACAAGCATTTGTCAAGGACCTTCTCTATGCCATGAACCATGTTAAGGCCTAGGGGTTAAAATAGGAAAGAAGACTGTCCTGTTCCCATGGAGTTTACACTTTCTAGGGGAAGACAATACATCAGAGGAAGAGATTTGGGCTAAAGACACCAGGCCTTGGGATGTGGTGGCAGTCAGTGAGAAGGTCAAAGTAGGGCAGCCAGGTACAAAATATAGAGATGTGTGAGCTGCTCCTCATTATGTGGAGGGTTGGAGGATATGAGCTCACCCCATTGTGGGGAAGAGAGAATGTGTGAGGACAGAGAAGGAAAGAGATGGGGGAGAGCTTCTGATAAGAACAAGTTAGGGCTTCAATAAATGAATGATCAGTGAATAAAAGCATGGGCTTCCCAAACTGATTGCTCATACTATGAATAAATACAATTCAATCAGGAATCATGACTAAGAACACCAAGTGAAAAGGGAAATGTAAATTCTTGAGAATCTAAAAAATCAGTAAAAGTCTAATAATTTCTTTGAGTTCAGTAATAGAAACAAAGGAAGCTGAAAGTAAAATACAGATTATAAATAGAAGATACCTAAGATGTTTTAAACAGAATCAAAATGACAAAAAAGTGAAAAGAAATTATTACCTACATGAAAGAGAATTGGTCTAAAATAATAGAAAAATTGAAAAAGTGACTCATCCTCCTGGAAATGGAATAAAATGAAATGGAAGAGCATTGAATGCCAAGTGCATTGAAAGAACACGTGTTCTGTGTAGCAGATTGGATAAACAGATGAGCCCTCACAAGTATCAAAGGCTTTACCGATGTCACCACTATATGATATGGTATCTATGATATCTATCAGTCTGCCTTTTGACTCATAATCTCCAATGTTCTCAAGTTCTAGCAACACATTGAAATAATTTATTTTTCATAAATCATGTCAATGTCTCTCTTACAGATTAGCCTGATCTCTAACCCAGCTCATAAAATAATACATTTTTGTTGAAAGAAGGAAACCTCCTTTCCCCACAGACATATACAAAAATGAATGAATACATTTCTTGAATAATCGAAAACAATCATAAAACAATGGCAGCAGATGCTTTTGACCATGACTCGTCATAGCCAGTGTCATCTCAATCCCTCAGTATATGAATAGAGAACTCTTCCTCTCTTGGCTGGAAACAGTCTCATTTCATTCAGTGGAAGCCAGCTTGCGAGTAATCTCTATTTAAAATCCTTTTCATACTTTCATTCAGCAAAAATGTATGATTTTGTGAATGGGGACTGGAGATTGAGCTAATGAGTAAGAGAGATGCTGACACTATTTATGAAAAACAAATTATTCCAACATGCTGCTAGAACTCAAAAACATTGGCAATCAGGAGTCAAGAGACAGCCTGACTGATATCATACGAGAGAGTGGCGACATAGCAGGTTCGAGATATATATATATTGAACCTGCTACATGTAGAAAATGTTTAGCCAATGTACTTTATAATCTATATTTTACTTTCATTTCCAATACTGAACTTTTGAACAATTAAAGATTTTATTATACTTTTTCTGATTTTTTAGATTCCCAAGAATTTACAAAACTTTCCTTTTCACTTGGTGTTGAGTTATAATTCTTTATTGCATTATGTTTATTCTTAGTATGAATAATCACTTTAGGAAGGCCATGCTTTTATTCACTGATAAATTCATCTATCGATTCCCTAACTTGTTCTTACCAAAAACACTTCCATATCTCTTTCCTGCTTCATCTTCTTACATTCTCACTTCCCCACCATGAGACGAACTCATGTACTCCCAACCTTCCACATAATGAGGCACAGCTCATACATCTTCACATTTGCACCTGGCTGCCCTACTTTGGAAGTTCTCAATGACTTTGTTACCCTGTCTCAGTGTCTGGAGTTTTTAGTCCCAAATCTCTTCCTCTGGGGTGTTGTCTTCTCCTAGAAAGTGTAAACTCCATGGGGACAGGACAGTCTTTCTTCTTTTCCATTTCAATCCCCAGGCCTTAACATGGTTCGTGGCATAGAGAAGGTCCTCGACAAACGTTTGTTGACTACTGACTTATCCAAACACTCTCATCTGAATATTTTGCTTTAAAAGTCCATCATGACCTAAACATCACTTACTTCTGTAAGTTCTTCCATCTTATTTTTTGCCATTCTCTCTGATCCAATGACACTGGCTCCTTTATATACCAGGAAGAAGACACTCCATCTCTAAGCTCTGGACATTTTCTCTGGCTCTCCAAAAAATGGCTGGAATTCTCTGCCTCCTCACTTAGTACTCCTTGGTTCCTTCAAGTCTAAACCCAAATCCCACCTTCTGTTTTTCCCAGCTCCCCTTCATTCTACTGCTTTCATTCTATTAATTATATCCAACTGACTTGCCCATATCTTTTGAGTACTTATTTGTATCCTTGTTGTCATCCCCTTAGACTGTGAGCTCCTTGAGAGAAGACACTGCTGTTAGCCTCTTTCTGCCTTCTTTGAGCCAGCTCTGCACATGGAGGTGCCAGGTAGTCTGAACAAGGGACCATCCCCATACTCCCCTTCTGCTGGCTGCCCTTTCCATTGGGCCTCATCTTCCCCCTCTGACTTCTTGGTGACTGTCATCTAGACTTGCCAAGAGCAGGCCTCCCTCCAAGACCTGGCTCTGGGAGTTGCCTTTGCTACTTGTCCAGGCTCCCTGACACACCCCAAAGGTCATGGGGTGCCATCTCCACTTTTACCATTGGGTCACAGTGACCTGACCTACATATCTCACCTGTAGTAAGTATCAGGTGGAGGCAGAGCTTTGGGTCTGGGGTCATGGAGGTTTTGTCTCAATCTGGGAGCCCAAGCCCCTTTTGCCTCCTGGGTCTCTGAAGGAGGGTGGGGGAGGGGCATGAGGTCAAAGGGAAGGAGTAAGAGAAGATGGCAAGTCCTGTTCCTGCTCAGACCAAACTCCCTTCTAAGCCTAAGCCTCCCTGCTGCCCTCCTCCTGTGGTGAAGTCTCTGCCCTGAGGGCAGGGCCAGGGGCTTTGTGACTCTTCTGAGAACTCACCCTCTGTCATTTCTGGCAGGTCAGCATCTACCCTAGGAAGAGAAGGCAAAGACAATGTCTCTTCCACTCTGATATTCTTCTCCCTCCCCAGGTCACCTTGCAGAGACCAAAGCCTATTTCTAGGAGGGAGCCTAGAACCAGAGGGGATGGCCCTTAGCACCCAGAGACCCTCATCTCAGGTGAGTGCAGTCCATCCACAGACCTGACCAGCATCAACAGTCCTGGAATCCAAGAAAGCCAAGGAAGTTTTATCCTGTTAGAAGTAGGTTGCCCTTGGCAGTGCTGTCAGCAGGGCAGAAATTGGCCTACTGGTTCTGCTCATGTCCTCCTCCTCTGGCCACACAAGCCTCCCCAGTTCTCTGAATGCCTCCCATTGCCCATTTCTTAGGTCAAGTCAACAAGCATTTAGAAAGTGGCTCCTCTGTGCCAAGCACTATGCCAACCTCCTGGGGATGCAAAGGAAGGTTGAAGCCATGCCCTCCATGAGCTCACAATCCAATGGGGAGAGAACTTGCCACCAGCTGGGTCCAAACAAGCTCTGTACAGTGTCAGGGGTGAGGGGGATGGGGGGGCACCCTGAGAGGGAAGGCTCAGGCAATATCAGGGACCAGACAAAGCTTGTTTTCAGAGGAAGAGACTTTAGCTGAGATGTGAAGGGAGCCAGGGGGCCCATGTGGGGGAGAGGCCATCCACAGGATCAGGGGATGGAGGGTCTTGGTCAAGTATCAGCCAAGAGGTCAGTGTCTGTGGGTCAGAGAGGAGGGGGAGGGGAGGAAGTTGGGAGAAGACTGGAAAGGTCACGTGGTGTCTGCTGCCTGCAGGGAGCCACATCAAGAGCTGTCTCTGATTCTGTCCTGAGAACTGTGGGGTCCTTGTTAGGGACCAGAACAAGGGGGCTCGGGTGTGTCTGGAGCCCCGATTTTTGAGGGAGTGGTCTCCCCCTCCTGGGGGCCCCCCTGCTCCCCCAAAGAGCCGGTGTAGTATTCTCCAAGGGGCCCATGAGGAAAGAACTGAGCCCCGGCCTTCCACCGGTCAGCTGCTGGCCTCTGCCTCAGTTTCCTTCTCTGTAAGAATGGGATGATGACACAGCAGCACCTCCGAGGCCTTTGGAGAAATGGGGCAAGAGGCACTTATTAGGCTCCCACGGTGTGCCAGGCACCGGCCTGGGGGTCAAACCCAGAGGGAGGGGCCCCGCCCTCCAGGGGCTTACAGTCTAAATACGGACCGTACAGAACCGGAAGCAGAATAGGGGGTTTGGGGGGAGAACGCCCGGACCGGGACTAGAGAATGACGTCACCCCTCCCCCACCACGCCTCTGTCTTGGTCCCCCCTCCTGTGCCCTCCTTTCTCCCTACCCCACGCCCCGCAAGAACCCCAGGGCACGCTGGGAATCTCGGGGTCCGCAGGCGCAGATTCTCCAGAGGTTCCCAGTAGTCTGTTTCGCTGCTGGTTCGGCTCTTTGTGTGGGGCCGGCGTTGGGTGACTGCGCAGGCGCGGCCCCGGCTCCCAGCGCCTTGGGGAGGTGCGGACGGAGGGAGTGCGCAGGCGCGGCCCCGGCTCCCAGCGCCTTGGGGAGGTGCGGAGGGAGGGAGTGCGCAGGCGCAGCCCCGGCTCCCAGCGCCGCGGGGAGGTGCGGACGGAGGGAGTGCGCAGGCGCGGCCCGGTTCCCAGCGCCGCGGGGAGGTGCGGACGGAGGGAGTGCGCAGGCGCGGCCCGGTTCCCAGCCCCGCAGGGCAGCCCCTCCTCCTCCTCCCTCCCGGGGTAGCCTGAAGACCCCCGCAGACCCGGCTCGGGTTAGTGAGCGTGGGAGCGGCCGGACTGGCCTGGGCCCGGCCTATAGTGTGGGAGTGCGTGTGCAAGAGAGGGCGGGGCCGCGGGGGAGGTGCCTGAGTGTAAGTGCGGGTGAGCTGCGCTTGTACCTGGGTGGGATTGCACGTGCGTGGGGGCGGGGGCTCCAGTGGGGGAGGGGCCGGGCATCCTTGTGCGACCGGGGTGGAGGGGAGGACGGCCGGAGGGCAGGGGGGCGAGGGGGTGGGAGGAGGACTGGGGAAGTTGGGGGGAGGACGGAGGGTGGGGGGAGGACTGGGGCCACTGGGGGAGCCTCCCTTGGCCCCGTGCGCTTGGGGGGAGGGGCGAGGACCCCGTGGGGCTCCTTCTTTGGAGCAGCTGCTTCTTGGGGGGACCCCAGGGGGAGGGGGAGGGCTGGCCTTTGGGGTGATCCCACTCCTTGGGGAGCCACTTCCAGCCCCTCCCCCAATACCCTCCACCCTGGCTTTCCTTTTTGTAAGAGGATTGGAAGCAGCCCCCCTCTCCCCCCGTGACATCCTGGGGTCTCACAGAGCCCCGAAGTCCTGCTGGAGCCTGAAGACCTTGTGCCAGGGACCTCAGGTTTGTCCAGTGTGGCCCCTGAGGATGGAGAGGCCAGTGGGGGAGGGGTCCCCAGAGCCTCCCTGGTTCCGAGAGCCCCACTCTGCCCTGCCTCTAATCCCCCCTTTCCTCCAGTGGCACCCAGGATCAAACCCTCCCAACTCTTCTTGCCTTAGTCCCCCAAACCCAGCCCATCATCCTGTGAAATGCCATTGCCACGAAATGAACCCTCTTCTGTCCTATACTCGATCCAGGCTTCCAAATTGCACCCCAAGACTTGAATCCCACCCAGGCTACCCCCCCCACAAGTCTGGTCACCTGAGAGTTCCCTCTCCCCATTCTTTCACCATCTCCCTCCCTCCCTCCTCATTCCCTCTTCCTCCTCTTCCCTTTTTCACCTATCTTTCCAGGTGTTCTCTTTCCCTCCCCCACCTTAGAAGGTATGTTCCCTGAGGACAGAGGGGGCAGCAGGGTGTGCTTAGAACCAGGAGCACCCATTCAGAGCACCCTAGGAGCCTTAGCTTCCTTTTCTTGGAGTGGGGATTACTCTTCCTTTTCTTGGGGCCAAGATCTTTGCCTTCTGGAAGCCAGCTCTGCATGTGCAGGTCCCAGGTAGATCTTAGCCTGAAACCCTGCCCTTCCAGGGCTGCCTGATATCCTTTGACAGGGGATGCAGTGGTATGATGTGCTGGCCTGTCCTAGTCTGACCCTACCTGTGGCCTCCTTTTCTGTTGGAATCTATTCCCTGAAGGCAAGGCCAGGGGCTTGGTCATTCCTCTGAGACCTCAATCTGTAAATCTTTCTAGGCCAGCCTCCTTCCTGGGAAGAGAAAGGAAAGACATTTTCTCTGAGATCCTTGTCCTTCCTCAGCCCAGCCTGCAGAGGATCAAGGCTTGGCCCAAGCAGGGCATCTGGAGGCAGAGGAAATGGCCCCTGGGACCCAGAGCCCTCAACCCCAGGTGAGTATAGCCCATCCCCAGACCTGACCAGCATCAACCAATGGTGCTAATTCCATTAACATGGAAGATTGTCTTTGAGGCTGGCCATCTCTTTACCTGTGGATCATTTCTTTACAAGAGTTGATGATGTAAAATTGAATATAGTAGTAACCACATTGCCTTGCTGTCTTCTCTGCTTTGAAGTCTATCAGTGGCACTAACCATGCCCAGTCTCCCCAGTTACTGCTCTCTGGGTGTTTTTTAGGTTTGCTTTCATTACAACTGACTGACAAGGGTGATCACTTGGCTTTTTAGTCTCTAGCAGTAGGCATCATGGCTTTTCTCTCTTTTTTCTTGCCTAGCCCACCTCCACACAAGTCCTTTCCTCTCATCTGTTTCTTGTGACCAAGCTCTCCCCTGTAGTGACTGAAGGTCAAGGAAAACCCCTTCACTGACTGGACAGGCCTGGATCAGAGGCCTGAAGGCTTCCCCAGCTCTTGCCTTGACTCTTGCCTTCAGGGCAGAAATTGTCCTCCTGGTCATGGGCACCAACTCTGCCTCAGCTCACACACGTCTCCCCAGGAAGCTCTGAATCCCTCCCATTTATCATTTCTTAGATTAAGTCAATAAGCATTAGAAAGTGGCTCCTCTGTGCCAGACCCTGTTGTGGGCCTTGAGAATTGGCCAGTGCTACAAATCAAGGCTGGATTTTCTGGACACAAGAAAGTGATAAGACTGATGAACACAAACCTTATCCATGTGTTTACAGCCTTTACTAGCACACCGCTGCCTGACTCCCTCCTGCTTTAGGGGAACTGACCTTATGTTGGTGTGCTCTAGGGATCCCAACAGAGACCCCCTTCTTCCCTTGTGTAAGGACATCAGGAAAGCTGCCAATCCCTTGTGGTCTGGACAAGAGGAAATGGGAGGCAGTGCATGGAAAAAGTGGAGAGAAGGGGACGGATAGCCCACTAGTGGACACAAAAGGGGGAAAGGAAAAATGGCAGGAATGGGGTGAGAGAATGACTCTAGGCCCCAAGCCCAGGGTCAGTTTTGGAGAATAATTAAGAATGAAAAATGAGGAAAAGGTCGGGTAAAATGACCCAATCAGTCATCTAGCATATCTGATGTACTCCTCTGGTGTATCAGTAAGCACCCCAACATACCCAGGAAGATTAGATGATGGCTCAAGGGGTGGTGAGGGTTTAGCAAAGGTTTTCTCAAGAATGGGGGATGGGTACATTTGAAGTCAGTAGGAAGGGGACCAGCTGATAGAGAAAGGGCAAAAATTTGAGACCAGAGGAGGGGAGGTAGGGATGATTGAGGGTATAGACTGTTGGAGAAGATAGGAAGGGGTGGGGGCATCAAATACCTTTGTAGGTGGTAAGCCTTGGTGAAGACCAGGCTCCCACTTTCTTGCAAAATGGAAGAAAGAAGCCAATGTAAGGTCATATGGAGAGATTCTGAAAAGGAGAGAATGCAAGCTATTATTCAATAAACACTAAGTGCCTACTGTGCGCTGGGCACTGTGCTTCATGGTGGGCATCCAAAAAGGGGCAACCAGCAGTGTCTGCCCTCAAGGAGCTCACAGTCTAAAGGGGGAGACAGCACCAATATGTAGAGATAAGCTATAGACAGTTTAATGGGCTATGATTAATAGAAGGAAGGCCCTAGAGTGAAGGGGAGCTGGGAGAGGCTTCCTGTAGAAGGTGAGAGTTTAGTTGAGAGTTGAAGGCCCTCAGGAGGCCAAAATGAGGCTGAGAATTCCAGCCATTCTGGAGACCCAGAGAAAAGGCCCAGAACCTAGAGATGGAGTATCTTCTTGATGTAACATGGAGGACAGTGTCATTGGATCCAAGAAGTAAAGTGTCAGAAGATTGAAAAAGTGTGATATCTAATTCACAGAGGGCTTTTACATAAAATTAGAAGCAACATTCTCAGATGAGAATGTTTGGGTAGTTAGTAGTTGGTAGGCATTTATTAAGCTCATACTGTGTGCCCAGCACTGTATTATGGTCTGGGGATTCAAATACTGAAAAAGAAAGATGGTTCCTTCCCTGAAGGAGCTTATACTTTATTGGGGAAAGTCAACACACAAAATGAAATTGACAAGGGGAGGAAGGCAGAAGACATCAGGTACTGGGTCATGGTCATGGAAGTTAGAAGACCCAAGTAGTTAGCCTTTTGAGAAATGGGGAGATCTGTGAGCTGAACCTCCTTAAATGGAGGTTTGCACTTCTCCACCCCTCTAATCAGAGACACAGAGGATAGTGATGAGATTTAGTACCAAGGTTGGTGACTTCTCACAAGATGATCCCAGTGAGTGATGAAGACTGATGGAGAAGTCCCATGGTAGTGGAGCTAGGTGAGAAATATCTATCCTTAAATGAAACTTGGAGTTCATGTCCTCACCCCATAGTAGTGAAGGATGGATGTGGGGAAATGGAAAAGGAAAGAAGCTTGCTTCTGTTGGGAGCAAGTTAAAGATTCAATTAGAGATTAATTGTGTTTTTTGTCCTTCATTCTTGAAGAGGACCATGGCATCAAGATGATAACATGACTTGCAGTTGACTTTGATTTGAGTGAGGGAGGGCTGTGCGGGGTCACCAACCTCCCTTT
The DNA here is from genome assembly GCF_028372415.1 of Notamacropus eugenii. Taxonomy (NCBI): domain Eukaryota; kingdom Metazoa; phylum Chordata; class Mammalia; order Diprotodontia; family Macropodidae; genus Notamacropus; species Notamacropus eugenii. The sequence goes on from NC_092876.1 coordinate 21,392,066, forward strand.
CTTCTCCTGAGCCATCTGGATCCAGTGGCCTGATATTCATCAGGATGACTGGAAATGGCCCAGGAGGCAATATGAGATGCTGGCCCTTTCTGGCTTAGGTCTTATCACAATCTTACTTTGAGTAAGATATACTCAATCAATGAATAGGCTTCTTTCAGTTACTCAAGGGATAGCCCCTTTAATCAAAAAACAAAAAAATCAAACTGAGAGGGGAAGACACTCAGGGTTCCTGAATCAAAGAGAAACAATTACTATTTAGTTATTACATCCACTCTGTGCTAGGTGGGTGGGGACTTGCTGTCCAGTGTATGAGCTCCAGACTGAGTTGGGGCTAAGGCTTGATTCTTGAGCCATGGTCAAAAGCTGCCTATTTTCGTTTGAGTTTACTGGACATATGTGGACATATACGGACAACGTAGGAATTTGTCTTGTTTGTTACAAAGGTTCGGGATGTTTTTTTCCTGCTAATGGAATGAGTAACGGGAATGGGAGAAAATGAATACTTGTAAATTGAAAAACAAGTAACATTTTTTAAGAAATAAAGTCATTTGATGTTCCGAGTTAACCAGTTACTAGTCACTCAAAATGTAAGTTACGCTAAACTATTTCCCTAAGCATTTGATTTTCCTTTACTCACACTCAGGTTTTTCCATAAAAACAAAGAGTACTTTTAAGTAACCGAACCAGAAAGGGAGCTTATCAAACACCAAATCTAACTCTTTAATTGCACATGTAATTGGAAAAAATAAAATACTACAATTTTTTTTTAAAAATCCAACTCTTATTTTACAAATGAACAACTGAGGCTCTGGTAAAATGTCTTGGCCAAGATCACTAGATCTGCAGATTATAGAAGGCTGTAGGTGCAAAAGAACTCGAATACCACTAATATCAAAACTGCTATGCATTCAGATGGCTTAATGAATGAGTATTTTCACTCATCATTTGAGTCTAGTGCAGAAAACAAGTCAGATATATTGAAATGTTACATATGGTCTATTCCTAATGCCTTTATTAGGGGCCGTAAAGGAAAAGGAAATCAGGCAGTCAAAGGATGATCTTTCTATGGTGATTGCTCACAGGATGAGTAAATACAATACAATGCAGGATTGTGACCTCAGGAGAGAGCCCAGGGAAAAGTAATGTTTCGTAAATTCTTGGCAATCTCACGCAGTGTGAAAAGACTAATAAATCATTGTTCAAAAGCTCAGTAATAGAAATGAAAGAACCTAAAAATGAAATCTAGATTACAAATAAAACAAATCAGTGTTTTAAATAAGAAATCAAAATGGTGAAAAAGTACAGGATTTTTATCCATATGAAAGAGAATTGCTCCAAAACAACAGAACTTCTGAAAAAGAGAATCATATCATGTTGGGGGTGTAAGCTCAGTTTTCACGTGGACAGTCTCGGGCAGGTAAAGGTGAGGACTTCTAAACCTCAGAGTTCTCATGAGGCCCCCCAGGGAACAGCTGGGAATTGAGGCGTGAAACACGGGCTATCTCGTGCATTTCCGCCTCTTCTCAGTGGGAAACTTGCTGGGGAGAGCATCCCACCCTTGAGATTGGCCCGTGGTCTGAGCACACCTGTTGTTGACTAGCTAAGGGCTGAGAGCATGCACGGTATTCATGTGCAAACTATGCGGCAGGAGAGCTTAAGTAGGGTCAGGAAAGCCTGAAGGCGCTCTTCGCGCTGAGGAGCCCTTAGAGGGCAGAGGGTCCCTCCCCTCTCCCGCTCCCATCCTCTTGCTGTACGATCCTTGCCCCTTGGGAGGAGGAGGATTCCTCTCTCCTGAGGAAGAATTCACCCTGCACATGCAACCAAGACCCTGAATAAAGCCTAACCCTTGTTCGACTCTGGAAAGTCTCTTCTCTCAGTACGTTTATCCGGCTGATCCCCGAAGACCTGGACGACGGGTAAGAAAGGCTCGGGTAGCCCTTCGGCCTCTAGGCCGAACAGTATCATTCTAGAAATGGAAGAGCATCAGATACTAAATAAACTGACCAAACATGGGTAGCAGGTGGGAAAACTAGCTAACCCCTCCTATGTTTCAGAGTATTTTTAGATATGACCTTCCTCTTGTGTGTTGTTTAAAAGTTTGCCTCAACTCATTCTCTTGACTTGTGATCCCCAATGTTCTGGAGTTCTAGGGTTATGTTTAGATCATTTATTATTCATAAGTATACTGTCAGTGTCTTATGAATTAGCTTAATCTCTAACCTCAGTTAATAAGATATTACATTTTTAATAAATGAACAAACTCTCCTTATCATAGTTACTCTTCCTATATATCTAAATAATAAAAATGAATATGTTCCCTTAATAAGTGAAATCATAAAGGAAAGACAAGATGTTTTGGGTATGACACATCACACCCAGTGTCATTCTAAGCTGTCAGTATAACTAGATATTTCTTCTGCACTTGGCTGGAAACAGTCCCAGTATCACGCAGTTCAGTCTAGATTGTGAGTAATATCTCTCAAGAATCTTCTTCATGCTTTTGTTTCCATAAGATTTTATTTCAGCTTTTTAAGAAATTAAGTAGATAATTTCCTTTGCTGTCCAGTGATAACTAGTAATGTTTTTTCCCCCCAGAATACATAATACTTGCTAGGTGTCACAAACTCTTCATAGAATTTTCTTAATATATCACTTATGGCACTTCCGATGAAGAGGAATTTTTTATCACCTTCTTTCTGTCCCGCACAGACTTTCATACCTCGCTTATGGAGCACGTAGGTTCTTCCTGATTCCATAGAGAGAAGCATTTCATAGTATGACAATTTTCAGCTTTTATTAATCCAACATGATTCCCACTTCAAATAGAAAATGCTTTTCTAAACATTTCACTGGACTCTGATTGACCATGATTTAAAGTGTTGGCTCTGATACTCATAAAGGTGATATGAGTTTTGGGCAAATCCCTTCTGTGCTTCAGTTTCCTCCTGTAAGTTGATGAGGATTGGACTAGTTGAATTCTGTAGTCTCAGCTCCAAACTGTGTGACTTTTGATGGTTTAGGAGTTGGTGACTTTCAAGGATGTGGCTGTGCACTTCACTAATGAGGAGTGGTGTCTCTTGGAACATTCTCAGAAAGAGCTGTACAAGGACGTCATGGTGGAGAATGTCCAGAATCTGCTGTCCCTGGGTAAGGAGCATTTCCTCTGGAAACTGAATCTGCCATCAAAGGAATGTCTTCATTCCTCCCTAGTGTGCAGAGTTTCAGCATTTATCACTTTTCAAAAGGCGAAACTGCTGATCATTCCAAAACCATTCCTGGTTTCTTGTTTTCCTATGAAAGATCTTTAAATCACATTATTGGAAGCTGGGACTTTCCTATGTTGCTCCTGAAATTGTTTCTTCCCTATTTTGCGGAGCTTGAGGTCAAAACTCAAACCAGTTTTATAGAATCTCAGATGTGGAGCTAATTTCAGAGGTTATCTTCAAATTGGATATGAATTTTGTCTCTGAAGATAGCTTATGCAGGTTTTCCCTGACAATGGGCAGTGAAGGGAACCCTCTGCCATTCAAGGCCACCCCTTCCTTTTTGGGATGGATCAAGACTTTAGAAATCTTCTTTTTAACAGGCATCAGTCTATAGCTCCTTGCGCCTAATCCTGCCTGGTTATTATCATTTGATCCTCACAACAGCCCTGTGAGGTTGGTACTATTATTATCCCATTTTATAGTTGATAGAACTGAGGCCAACAGAGGTTGCATAACCTTCCAGGGCACACAGCTACCATGTGCCTGAGGCTGCTTTTGACTCTCCTTTTTGACTCCAGGTTCAGACCTCTTACCACTGCAGTAAGAGCTGCTTCTAATTTCTAGATAATGAAAGCTATGGTATGTGCCCATTCTTTTGTGAAAGAGGAGAACAAAGGTGGAATTTTCTAATTCCCAACTGGCTGCATGATCTCTGTCCCCCTTCCAAGATCCCGATGATCAATGCCATTGAAACCATTCTTGAGGTGTGCTTAACCATCTTGTGATCCTTGCTTGCATGTGTCCTTTCCCTAAATGGATGAAATTGTGTATTTTTCTATTTCCTTATCTCTTATTTATTCTATATTCTCAGGACTTCCAGTTCTTAAAGAAGATCTGATCTCCTCTTTTAATCAAGGGGAAACACCTGGGATGCTAGAGCCAAAAGGCCCAAGGAACTCCTGGCCAGGTGAGTGCGATGAAAGTGGGTGTATGAAGGCAGTTATCACAATAGGTATCGTGTTGTAATGAAAGGGGAGTGCTAGACTTGGGAGTATGCCAACTTGATTTGGAATTTGTTTTTAGACACATTTCTGCAGTGGGATCTTGGGCAAGTACCTGAACCTCTGAGCCCCAATTTTGTCTTCTGTAACAAAGGAGAAGGAGCTGGACTCCTTGGCATTTCCATTCCCTTCTAGTGATAAGTCTGTGATCCTCTAAGAAGTCATTGTTTAGAGCTTTGGGGCATAGAACTCTCCTGAAAGCATCAGGATATCCAATCCAATATGAACTCTTTCCTAGGCTTTATTCAACTGAGTAAGTAGTAGGCACCTACTATGTTCCAGACCCTATGTTGAGTACCAGGGATACAAATAAAAGCAGGGGATAAGCCCTGCTCTCAGGGATTTCCCAGTTTAGTGGTAAGACAAAATGCAGACAACTATATGTTGATCCACTACATCCAGGATAAACTGGAGCTAATCAAGAGAGGGAAGGTGCTAAGGCTAAGGAAGACTGCAGAAGACTTCTTGTAGAATGAGGGATTTTAGGTGGAACTTCAGACAAGCCAGAATGAACATGAGGGGCAGACAGGAAATGTGAAGTCAGAAGATGGAGTGTCCTGGTCAAGGAACAAAGAAGCATCCTGAACCCTTGATTATTGCCCATATGGAGGAGGGAGTAAGGTGAAAGAAGACTGGGGAGGTAGGAGAGGGACAGATGATGGAGGGCTTTAACAGCTAAGCAGAGGATTCTATATTTGATCCTGGGGATAGGGAGCCAAAGGAGTTTATGGAGTAGGCAGTGACATGATCAGAAGTGCCTTTTAGGAAGAAGAATTTTATACGTGAGTGGTGAATTGAGTGAGTGGGAGAGAGAATTGATGCAGTGAAGCCAAGCAAAAGATTGTTGCAGTAGTAGTCAGATGTGAGGTGATTGGTGACTAAACCAAGAAATGTCAATGTTGGGAGACAATGTTGGGATGTACAAGAGAGATGTTACAAAGGCAGAAGCACCATGACTTTCCGTCATGTTCAATGTAGGTGAATGTGAGTGTGAGAGATGATAATGAATGGGTGACACCTAGGTTATGAGGCTGGATGATTGGAGGGTGGTGCTCTGTATTGTAATAAGAAAGTAAGAAGACAGGAGGGTTTGGGGAAAGTTCGTGATGAGTTTAGTTTTGGACCTTGTAGGAGGAGTACCAGGAGAAAGTATTGTTGTCAAAACCTAGAGAGGAAAAGGGAAAGCTGCAGAGAGGTCAAGAAGGATGAAAATTGAGGGAAAAACTCATTGAAATTAGCAATTAGGAGGTATTGGTAACTTTTCAGAGAGCAGTTTCAGTTGAACAGTGATGGTTTAATCTGGAATGCAGTTTTGAACAGAGAAAGTCAAAAGGAGTGTGAAACACTAATTGTAGATGGGCCTTTCTATGTATTTAGCCATGAAAGAAAGAAAGGATACAGGTCATTATTTAATGGGGAATGAATGGATCATGTGAGGCTTTTTTTCAGAATCAAGGAGAAATTGTTTTATTTATGCTTTTTTATTATTACAAATATCTGGGAACAAAGATAGTGTCTATGTATTTGGACAGGACTAAAGAAATCATGGTCCAAGAATAAAATGGAAGGTTTTGGAGCATTAGGAATTGATAAAAGGCACTTGTAATGAGTTATCTTAACTGATACAGAGAGAAGTGAGCAGAACAAGAAGAGTTTGTACTGTAGCAGCACTCATCAGTGTCATGGACAAGCAGGACTCCAGAGCACTAGTTCTCTAACCTCTTCTTAAAACTTATTTCAAGAACAAAAAGAACTTGTGAAACTCCCCTCCCCCACCCAGTCATTTATTCTGCATATTGTAACATTTTAAATTTATACATCTAAATATTGCTATAATAACTTGGATGACTTTTACCTGGCAAAGATCCAAATTATTGCTTTCATTCTCCTGTGCAGTTATAAAATAATAACATTTTATTCTACTTCAAATTATAAAAATTTACTCTGGGGCTTTCTGTAATAATTTTTTTTTTAAATCCAGTGAGACTTCATGCTTACTGTTAACCGCAAGAGTTCCTTTCAAATTTATCTTACAAGTGTTGAATAGGAACAGCATTTTTAGTCAAATAGGTTACAGTTTGGAAGATGTCACCTACAACATAATACATGAAATTAATTTTACAGTTGGACCTTTTTCTCTGGATAGAAGTTTGTAGCATTTGGTTTCTGTATCAAGTTGCTTTAATAATGATGGCTACAAGTATAACTAGCATTTCAGTTTGTTTGCTTTGTACCTATTATTGGGCTAAGTTCTTTACACCAATAATTTCATTTGATTTTCACAACAGTGATGGGAGGTAGATACTATTATTATCTCCATATTACAGTGGAGGAATTTTATATTTGCATTCCTCATTTTACAGTGAGGGTAAGTGAATTCCCAGGGACATAGTGTTGTTAACTTTCTGAGGTGGTATTTTAATTTGGCTCTTGCAGGCTACTAGGCCCATCTCTCTATCCACTGTGCTAACAGATGTGCAAGCAGTTCCACTTTACATAAATTGCATTATGCATATTCAACTCCCTAGGGACAACTCCCAAAGGAACAGGGGTTCTTGGCCTGAGGCAATGAAGTCACTCTGGCTGTGGTATCCCAGGCATTAGAAGCAACTCAAGCCAAGAGACTACAAAGCTGTGGAGGTGGCAGGTTGAGAGGGGAAGGTCTGTAGAACAGTCCACTTACCTTAAGAAGAACTGGCTGTATTTTTATTTATACCCAAACTATAGTTAAAATGTTTCCTCACACATGGATAAGAGAAAATGGTGAGGTAATTTTACAAGTTCTCTTGTTGAGAGATGGAAATTGATTGTTTTTAGCCTTTTCACCACTCAACAAAATGAATAATTAGCTATTATATAAAAAGATTGAGTTTTCTATTGGCTAATGACAAGTAGTGTATTAAATGGCAAATGTACTTGAAGTTCCATTGCAGGTATTGCTTTGATGTTTAATAAGCCATTTCTATATGTCAAAAAAATCTTTCTAAAGAAAGAACTCTTCAGACCTATTTTTCCTCTTTCTACCATCAGGCCACTGGCCAGACTCTTACAGAAACTCTGTGGAAAGACTAACTGGAATTGCCAACTAGTTCCTTTGAAAATTTGCTAGATAGAAGGACAGTATCATGAGGGAAGATAAATTCAAATCAGAAAGTAGCCTTAACAGTGAGATGAGATGCAATGGAAGGAATGTTTTTGTAGAATGTGTGTGATGGTCCATGGGGATTCAGAATGGCTTGTAATGTGTATGCCTAGTGATCATGTTTTTCAAAAACCCTACCATCTGTATTGGAAGAATTTAAACATTCATAACTTCTTGATGTGGTGATTACAACACTGATTAGATAAGATTACAAGGTAATCTTGGACTGAGGCAGCTATTCTGGTGCAGTGTAAACAAGGCAATTGAGGATAATGTAGATCCCTGTGATCATTCCCTGGGAATTGTTTTGCGCTTATATGTTAGTCTTTTATGGCAGTGTGGATACAGTTTGAGGGTAGGGTGAGAAACTGAAAGAAAATGTTGCACTTAGCTGTGGTCTGAGTTTGGTGGAATCACTGCATGAACATCAAAGTCATTTTCTGTCTCATCATGATGATTTAGAATCACGGCACAGAGAAACCTATTATACCTCAAACATTAATGTACTTCTTGTCCCAGGGGAAAAATATATTGACAACAAAACTGAACAGTTCTTTACTACTTAAAATGCCATTAAATAATTTTTGCCTGAAACCCCTTGGACATCATCGTGAGTCTCTAAAGGTTCTATAAACCACTAAATGGGTCATGGTGCTAGAGGACCAATAATGAATCATGCTGTTTGCTTCCTGACAGAAAGATAATGGATTCACAATATGTTGTATATGGTATGATTCACAACATTGTATATGATAATACATTTATATTAATGTTTAGTGTATCTCTAGATGTAAATAGAAAAGAAGAAAAGTTGAATGTAACACTGAAAATTATTGCATAATAGTTAAGAAGAGTAAACCTCTTTCTCAATTTAGCATATAGAATTTACCAAGAATGGCCAGTGCATCCATACTAATCAGTACAGAATAGCAGGGAAATTACCCGAGATAGACAGTATTGTGAGTATAGACAACAGACATTGGAAGAAAAGATAGAAAATGAAATGGAGAAAGCCCCTCAGGTACTGTGGAAAGATCACAATCAGTCACAGGGTTTGTTAGTCTCAGCTATGAGGACAGTGGCCAGGTAACTCAGTTATAATGAGTTCTTAGCCTGAACTGAGAAGAGGAACAAGAACGCTGGGTCAGCCTATGTCACAGGTGTGTTGTGAGGATGCAATATTGTATGTGAAGCTCTTTCTAAAATAAACTCCCAATGGATGTCACCAAATGGGGTTTCCAAACATTGGTTCTGCCTGTTTAAGTTTGAAAACTCTTCTTTTGAAATGGGGAAAAGTATAGATGAATTTATTTTCTGCCACCAGAGGAAAGAACATACATGTATGTCTGCCTTTCATTGTATGTGCCTGTTTGTTTGTTTTCCTCAGATGCAGAGACCAAGTTTGAAGTGAATGAGACAACTACAAAGCTGAGAATTTTTGTGGAAGAATCTGACCAGCAAAGATTTATGAGTGATGGTCTGTGTGACTTCTATTTGAGAGAAATCCACAACTCTAATATGAAAGTGGATAAAAATCCAAAGAGTCACTGTGAAGTTGATGAAATTGAAAGGAGAGTGAGACAGTGTTCAGTCCTAAATCACTGTAAAAAAATGACCTCAGAATATGATTGTCTTCAGGATAGTAGATATAGCAAATGTTCTACTGAACAAGTAGAGCTTTTTCAGCCCCTAGAGAAGCCTCCTGAAATGCAAATGTATCAAGGTAATCAACAGGAAATGACCATTAACTGGAGTTCAGATGTCATCAAGAAAAATACTGGAGAAATGCTTTATGTAAGTAATAAAGGTGGAAACGTCTTCAAGCAAAACTCTAACCTTATAGTTCATCCAGAACTTCACATTATAAAGGAGCCTGATGAATATGATGTTTGTGAAACAACCTTATCCCATGATTTATTTCTTCCTTATCATCCTAGATTTGCTACTGGAATGAAAACATATGCATGTGATCAGTGTGGGAAGGCCTTTGATTGTAACTCAGATCTTACTAAACATCAGAAGATTCATAATGGAGAGAAGTTTTATGAATGTAATGAATGTGGAAAGGGTTTCTGCTACAAATCACTCTTTATTCGCCATCAGAGAATCCACACTGGAGAGAAACCTTTTGAATGTAATCAGTGTGGAAAGACTTTCAGATACAGCTCCCATCTTGGCAGGCATCAGAGAATCCACACTAGAGAGAAACTTTATGAATGTGATCAATGTGGAAAGATTTTTACAAAGAGGTCCAGTCTTGCCATACACCAAAGAATTCACACTGGAGAGAAATTTTATGAATGTGAACAATGTGGAAAGGCTTTCACAAAGAGCTATCTTGCCATACATCAGCGAATCCACACTGGAAGAAAACCTTTTGAATGTAATCAGTGTGGAAAGGCTTTTATACAGAGGTCCCATTTTGCTACACATCAGAGAATCCACTCTGGGGAGAAACCTTATGAATGTAGTCAGTGTGAAAAGGCTTTCAGAAAGAGCTCTAGTCTTGCTGCACATCAGAGAATCCACACTGGAGGGAGACTTTTTGAATGTGATCAGTGTGGAAAGATTTTCACAAAGAGCTCCAGTCTTGCCAGACACCAAATAATCCACACTGGAGAGAAATTTTATGAATGTGAACAATGTGGAAAGGCTTTCGCAAAGAGCTATCTTGCTATACATCAGCGAATCCACACTGGAGAGAAACCTTTTCAGTGTAGTCAATGTGGAAAAGCTTTTACACAAAGGGCCAATTTTGCTACACATCAGCGAATCCACACTGGAGAGAACCCTTTTGAATGTAATCAGTGTGGAAAGACTTTCAGGTACAGCTCCAGTCTTGGTAGGCATCAGCGAATCCACACTCGAGAGAAACCTGTTGAAGGTAATCAATGTGGAAAAGTTTTTATACAGAGGGCCAATTTTGCTACACATCAGAGTATCCACTCTGGAGAGAAACCTTATGAATGTAATCAGTGTGAAAAGACTTTCAGAAAGAGCTCTAGTCTTGTTGCACATCAGAGAATCCACACTGGAGAGAGACTTTTTGAATGTGATCATTGTGGAAAGAATTTCACAAAGAGATCCAGTCTTTCTAGACACAGAGGAATCCACACTGGAGAGAAATTTTATGAATGTGAACAATGTGGAAAGGCTTTCACAAAGAGTTATCTTGCTATACATCAGCGAATCCACACTGGAGAGAAACCTTTTCAGTGTAATCAGTGTGGAAAAGCTTTTACACAGAGGTCCCATTTTGCTACACATCAGAGAATCCACACTGGAGAGAACCCTTTTGCATGTAATCAATGTGGAAAGACTTTCAGATACAGCTCCAGTCTTGGTAGGCATCAACGAATCCACACTCAAGAGAAACGTTTTGAAGGTAGTCAGTGTGAAAAGGCTTTTACACAGAGGACCAATTTTGTCACACATCAAAGAATGCACACTGTAGAGAAACCTAATGAGTGTCATATACATGACAGCTTTTAGTTACCATGCAGCTTATTTAAGGAGAATTCACAGTGGAGAGAAATCTTAGGATAATAATGTGCTGAAGCCTTTGCTTCTTATTCCTCACCAGAAAATTCATATCATAGAAATATTATCACTTATCAATGAGGAAAGGTATCCAAATGGAGTTCAGAAGTTGTTCAGTATTAAAAAATTAATTCTCAGGAGCAGCTCCATGAGGACTCAGTGTGGAAGGTCTCCAGCCAGAGGTCATCTCTTTATATGAGAGGATTCCGTGGAGAGAAGCCTTAAGAATGCACACAAGGAGGATGTGTTTTCCTCTGGAGAAGAATATTCATACTGGAATGGTGGCATATAAAAGCAATAGTTGTGGGAAGGGCTTTAACTAGAGCTCGTGTTTGAGCTCTGTCCATTGGATGAATCATTCTGGAGATAAAACTTAGGGATCTTTTTAACAAGGGAAGGTACCCAGCTGTAGCACAGACCTCATTAGACATCTCAACAAAGGAGACCTCATTAAGTATTCCAGAATTCACACTGCCTAAAACACTATATAATGAATTTTTCTCTGAAATCCTAATGTTTGTCATTACTCCTCAGAATTCCTGGCAGGACATAAAAGAATTTGTGGTGGCTAACAGTCCAGGAGAGTAGTAAACATATCTCTCCTTAAATCATACCATCTTGGAACAACTGAAAACTTAAAATCCCCAAAACTCATTGCAAACAGCTACACAAAAAATTCATGTTTGAAACAGTGCATCTTCCAATATAGGAGCAAAGCCCAACTTTGATAGAAAGTTAAAAGCTTAGAAATAGGCTGGGGAAATGGGGAAACAACAAAAAAAAAAACTCTTGACCATGGAAAGTTACTGTGATGAAAGATGAAAGGGAAGATGAAAACAGACTTGAAAGAAGACAACAGAGTCACAGTTACTACATCAAAGAATAATGGGAATTGATTTCAGGTCAAAAAAAAGTTTCTGGAAGAGCTTAAAAGGGATTTTAAAAAATCACATAAGAGGTAGAACAAAAATTGGGATGAGAAATGCTAGTGATGCAAGACAATCATGAAAAAAGTCAACAGCTTGGTAAAGAGGCACACACACAAAAAAACATACTGAAGAAAATAACTTCTTAAAAACCAGAATATTTTGGGTTTTTTTTTCACAGCTTGTGACCAGTTAGCAGACATGAGTAGGAAAGTCCCTTGTGACACACTCTATGAAGCTGTGCAGGAGGTCCTGCATGGAACCCAGTGCAAACAAAGAAAATTTTTGGAAACTGGAGCTGCAGATCAATCTGAAGAACTAGGATCCCCAAGGGACAAACATTTCTCTGGCATCGTCAGGTTCAAATCCACACCCTGGCCTAAATTCTCTGTGTGTGTACTGGGAGACCAGCAGTACTGTGATGAAGCCAAGGCTATAGAAATCTTCAAGATCCTGAAGAAGTTGAATAAAAACAAGAAATTGGTCAAGAAACTGCCCCCAAAATATGATGCCTTTATGGCCTCTGAGTCCTTTTTCAAATTCTCGAATCCTTGTTCCTGACCTGAACAAAGCTGGCAAGTTTTCATCTCTGCTCACCCACAGTGAGAATATGGTAACAGGTTGATGAGAGTAAATCTGTGAAGTTCCAGATGAAGAAGGTGCTTTGTTTGGCAGTGACTGTTGGTCATGTGAAGATGGCAGATGATTAGCTTGTCTACAACATCCATTTGCTGTCAATTTCCTGATTTCTTTGCTGAAGAAAAGCTGGCAAAATGTGAGGGTGTTGTATATCAAGAGCACCATGGGCAAGCCCTAGCAGCTGTATTAAATCAACATGGTGGTAGTAAATGGCAGAAGCTACTAATGAATTAATAAAGGGTGGAAGCTACTAACAAAAAAAAAACCAAATTCACAAAAAACCAAAATATGCCAAATGGTAAAAGAGGCACAAAAATCTAATGAAGAGAATGCCTCAAAACACAATTAACCAAATGGAAAGATACAAAAATTCACTGAAGAGCTCCTTAAAAACTAGAATTTTTCAAATGGAAAAGGAGATATAAAAACTCACAGAAGAAGATAATTCTTTAAAAATTAGACTTAAACAAGTGAAAATGAATGTCTCCATGAAGCAACAAGCAATAAAACAAAATCAAATTAATGAAAAAATTGGAAAAATGTGAAATCTCTTTAAAAAAGCAACTAACTTGGAAAATAGATTGAGAGATAAGTTACTGGACTACCTGAAAGGCATGATAAAAAAAAATAATCCTAGACATCATCTTTCAAGAACTAATCAAGAAAAACTGGCCTGATATTCAGTAACTAGAGGGTAAAATAGAAATTGAAAGAATCCACCCATCACCTCTTGAAAGAGATCCCCAAATAAAAACTTCCAGGAATAGTATAGTCAAATTCTAGTGCTCCTAGGTCAAGGAGAAAATATTGCAAGCAGCCAGAAAGAAACTATTTAAATTTTGTGGAGTCACAGTCAGGATTTATATACTTTTACATGAAAGTATCAGAGGGCTTTGAATGGAATATTCCAGAGGGCAAAGGAGTTGGTATTATAATCAAGAATAACCTATCCAGCAAAATCGAGTATATTCTTTCATGGGAGAAAATGGATTTTCAGTGAAATAGAGGACTTTCAAGCATTTCTGATGAGAAGACCAGAGCTGAATAGGAAATTTGATTTTCAAATACAAGACTCAAGAGGATCATAAAAAGGTAATCAGGAAAGAGAAATCATAAGGAATTCAATAAGGTTAAGCTGGGAAGGGGATACTTGTAACTCTTAAGAACTTTCTCATTAGGGCAGTTAGAAGGAGTAAACATAGAAAAAGGGCACAGATATGAGTTGAATATGAGATGATTATCTAAAAAAATAAATAAGGGGTGAGAAAAAATAAGGGGTGAGAATGCACTGAAAAAAGGGAAAAGGGAGAAAAGTAGAATTGGCTAAATACCTCACAAAAATAGAAGTGTGAAAAAGATTTTATAGGGTGAGGGGGAAGATTAGGGTATGGGAGGAGTGAATGAACCTTAGGCTCATCAGAAGGAGCAACATACACGTTTAGTTTGGTGTATAAATCTGTCTTATCCTGTAGGAAAGGAAGAGGGGAAGGAGATAATTGTGTGTGGAATTGTGTGGCAGAAGGGTGGGTGGATTGTGGGAGTAGTCAGAAGCAAAGTGCTTTTGAGGAGGAACAGTTTGAAAGGAGAGAGTAGGATAAATGGGGAAAATGTTATGGAGGAAAATAATAACTGAAAAAAATTATAGCAAGTTTCTCTATTAATGGCCTCATTTTTCAGATGTTTGGAAAACTGAGTCAAATTTATCCAAATAAGAGCCATTCTTCAGTTGATCAATAGTCAAAGGATATAAACATGCAGTTTTTAGACAAAGGAATCAAAGCTATTTATAATTGTTAAAAAAAATTCTCTAAATTACTATTGATTAGGGAAATGTAAATTATGACTCAGAGGTACCACTCCACACCTGTCAAATTAGCTAATATGACAAAAGGAAAATGACAAATGTTGGAGGGGATGTGGGGAAATTGAAACACTGGAGTTATGAACTGATTCAACCATTCTGTAGATCAATTTGGAACAATGTCCCAAGGGCTATGAAAATGCATAACTTTTGACCCAGCAATAGCACTACTAGGTTTATATCCCAAAGAGATAAAAAAAAAGGAAAAGGACCTATATTTAAAAAAATACAGCAGTTTCTTTAGTGGTGGCAAAGAATTGGAAGTTGAGGACATTTCAGTCAGTTGGGGAGTAGCTGGCCAAGTTTTGGATCGATGAAATACTATTGTGTTATAAGAAATGATGAGCAGGCAGATTTCAGAAAAACCTGGAAAGATTCATATGTATTGATGCAAAGTGAGATGAGAAGAACCAGGAGAGCAGTGAACACAGTCACAGTAATATTGTATGGTGATCAGCTGAAAATGATTTAACTATTCTCAGCTGTACAATTATCCTAGATAATTCTGAAGGACTTATAATGGAAAAAAAAAAAACCTATCCATCTCCAGAGAAAGAACAGTTGAAACCTGATTACAGGTTGAAAAAATTTTTTTTTAAATTTTATTTTCTTGGGATTTTTTTCTGGGTTCTGGGTTTTCTTTCATAATATGAAATGAGAAATACATTTTGCACATATATTCACAAAATATGCTCAAGAAGGGGGAGAGTTGAGAAGGAGAACTCAAAATTTTAAGAAACTTGTGTTAAAAATTATTTTTACAGATAACTGGGGGAAAAATTAAATTTAAAACAAAACAAAAACAAATGGAAGGACCAAATTATAGACCTTCCAAACTTTTTTTCCCATCATTGCTTATTTTATGGCTGTGAGTTGGAAGTTTTAACTTGCATTTTTCTTATTATAGGAGATTTGGTACTTTTTTATATGACTTTTTATATTTTGGAAATCTGTCTTTGAGAA
This sequence comes from Notamacropus eugenii, assembly GCF_028372415.1. Classification (NCBI taxonomy): domain Eukaryota; kingdom Metazoa; phylum Chordata; class Mammalia; order Diprotodontia; family Macropodidae; genus Notamacropus; species Notamacropus eugenii. Next base: position 21,407,404 of record NC_092876.1, read on the forward strand.
CTGACTCTTCGTATGTTTCAACCTTGTCTATTGGAGAATATCTCTCATCCTTATGCATTTTAATCAGGTTTTTATGTATCTTGAACATCAGACCTTTGTCACAGAAATTTACTACAAAGATCTTTTTGTTGTTGTCACGTCCTCTTGGTAGTCTTACCCTTATTGTACAAAGAACAATATAGTAAAAAGAAAAGTAGCCAGCATACATGTTTTTATCATACAAACTGTCTCTACTCCACAGCCCCCTCCTTAATTCACCTAGACTCTGGCACTCTCAGCAGAATGGGATTGGCTCCAATTAGTGATGACACTTTGTGGACACAAATAGTCTGGACAAACTGAGGTCAGAAGGGTCATTATATTATTTCCATCAGTAACAGCTTTGGGAAATTACATCACTTCAAGGTGGGTAGGTTTTTTTCCCAATTGTGGGTAGTTTTTTTCACATACTTCCAAGGCCAAAACCTACTAGTGACTAAGTTATTTTCTTAAAATGTTTCTCACAGAAAATTTGGAACACTCCCCTGAACTCCCCTGTTCAGGCTAGCAATGCAATCCACATTCTCAATTTTTATGGTTACATTTGTGCAGATTCTTATGAGAATATCTGGAAAAAGGGTGGTGGTAATTGTTGATGAAGTCATCGTCAGTGCTTGATGTGAAGGAGGTAACATCTCCCAACCCACAGTTTCCTTTTCTGTAAGACTTCTTGCAACCCTCAGCTTCTGTAGTACCAAGCTCCCATTTTGTGCACAAGAGTATTAGGTGGTGTTTTAGAATCAATATCCCGATAAAATTGTCACTTATTTGTTTTGTTTTTGCACAGCTCATCAGCTGCAGAGCTAAGGTTTGAGTTAGTCTGGTTAGCTAAGGTAGCACTCCAGACCACATGTACTACAGCTGTAGAGCTTTCCAACTACAGGAATCATCCCTAAATAGTATGGTGGATGTAGAGTCCTGCCCAATAGAATAATGAATCTAACGTCCCACCCTAGATACACTCCATTAAGCCTGTGACATGTCCACACCTCAAATTTTGGCAATAAGTTATACCCAGACCATTCTACAACGTACTTAGCTCAACTGCAGGTCAAGGGATTTGCCCCATAACAGATTGTGTATAAAGTATACATTCCTTTAAATTGTGTTTCAATGCAATACAAATATAAAGCTCATCTTGTATTTTTGAAGCCATTACTATGTTAGTAGAGGAAGACTTTAAGGTACAAAAAATATTTTGAAAGTCTAATTAATGGTGCTTAGTGACTCATGCTTCTAAAGGTACCAATAAAAGGAAGCCCAAGTTCTCAAACTGCTGCATATTCTAAAAGGAAATGTATTTTGTCTCTCATTCTCCATTTAAGACCTAAGCCAGGTAAATAAATCTGGTTTGTTCCTTTTTTTAAAATTTATTTTAGTTTTCAACATTGATTACCCACAAGATTTTGAGTTCTAAATTTTCTCCCCATCTCTCCGCTTCCCCCGCCCCAAGACCCCATGGATTCTGATTACTCCTTCCCCCAATCTACCCTCCCTTTTATCACACCCCTCCCTTCCTTTATCCCCATCTCTTCTGTTTTCTTGTAGGGCAAAATAGATTTCTATACCCCATTACCTGTATTTCTTATTTCCCAGTTGCATGTAAAAACGATTTTTAACATTCATTTTTAAAAATTTAAGTTCCAATTTCTCTCCCTCCTCCACCCATCCTTACTGAGAAGGCAAGCAACTCAATATAGGTTATACATGTGTAGTTATGCAAAAGACTTCCATAAAAGTCTTGTTGTGAAAGACATTCCCTCCATCCTATCCTGCCCCCCATTTATTCTATTCTCTTGACCTTGTCCCTCCTCAAAAGTGTTTACTTCTAATTATCTCCTCCCATTTGCCCTCCTTTCTATCATCCCCCCCACACCCCACTTATTCCCTTCCCCCCTACTTTCCCATAGTGTAAGATAAATTTTCATACCAAATTGAGTGAGCATGTTATTCCCTCTTTAAGGCAAATGTGATGAGAGTAAGGTTCACTTTTTTCCTCTCACCTTCCTTCCTTTCCCCTTCATTGAAAAATTTTTTTCTTGCCCCTTTTATGAGACATAATTTGCCCCATTCCTTTATTCTCTCAATATATTCCTCTCACCCCTTAATTTTATTTTTCTAGATATCATCCCTTCCTATTCAACTCACCATGTGCCCTCTGTCTATATATATGTAATCCTTCCAACTACCCAAATATTGAGAAAAGTCTCAAGAGTTACAAATACTATCTTTCCACGAAGGCATGTAAACAGTTCAACTTTAGTAAGTCCCTTATGATATCTCTTTCCTGTTTACCTTTTCATGTTTCTTTTGATTCTCATATTTAAAAGTCAAATTTTCTATTCAGCTCTAGTCTTTTTGTCAAGAATATTTGAAAGTTCTTTATTTCATTGAATGACCATTTTCCCCCCTGAAGTTTTATACTCAATTTTTCTGGGTAGGTGATTCTTGGTTTTAATCTAGCTTCTTTGACTTCTGGAATATCATATTCCGAGCCCTTTGACCCTTTAATGTAGCAGGTACTAGATCTTGTGTTGGTTGTCCTGATTGGATTTCCACAATACTTGAATTGTTTCTTTCTGGCTGTTTGCAATATTTTCTCCTTGACCTGGGAACTCTCGAATTTGGCTACAATATTCCTAGGCATTTTTCTTTTTACATCTCTTTCATGAGGTGATTGGTTGATTCTTCCTATATTTATTTTACCCTCAGGTTCTAGACTATCAGGGCAGTTTTCCTTGATAATTTCATGAAAGATGATGTCTAGGCTCTTTTTTTGATTATGGCTTTCAGGTAGTCCCATAATTTTTAAATTGTCTCTCCTGGATTTGTTTTCCAGGCCAGTTGTTTTTCCAATGAGTTATTTCACAGTCTGCTATATTTTCATTCCTATGTTTTTGTTTTATAATTTCTTGATTTTTAATAAAGTCATTAGCTTCCATCTGCTCCATTCTGATCTTTAAGGAATTATTTTCTTCACTGAGCTTTTGGATCTCCTTTTCCATCTGACCAATTCTGCTTTTTAGGACATTCTTCTCCTCATTGGTTTTTTGGATCTCTTTTGCCATTTCAGTTAGTCTATTTTTTCAAGTGTTATTATCTTCAGCATTTTTTTGGGTCTCCTTTAGCAAGCAGTTGACTTATTTTTCAAGATTTTCTTGCATCATTCATTTCTCTTCCCAGTTTTTGCACTCTTCTGCACTGGTCCCACTGGCTTTTACCACTGACCTTCCAATTTGTCCTCAGCGTTTTGGGGTACTGAAGTCTGGAAACTGCCACAGTTGTGAGAGATTCTGTCTCCCCAAGGCCTGCTCAGGTCCTGTCTGGGACAGCTCAGCCCACGCTGGACTGTGCCCTGCTCCCTGCATGGCACAATAGACACTTCCCAGTGACCTTCCAGGCTGTGTTAGGCTGGAGATTTGCTTCACTCCATCATTCTGTGGGTTCTGCAGGTCCAGAATTTGTTTAGTCATTTGTACAGGTATTTGGCAGGGTATGGGGGCAGTGCTGTAGAAAGTCTGTACTCAGCCATCTTGGCTCTCCCCCCCTCCCCCCCATTTATTTCTTTAAAAATTTATGCAGCCTAAACTATAGTGCTCTGTGGTTTGAGTGTGCAATAATTTGTACAATGGTTGATCCTCAAATATGCCTTAAGTAGAACAAATGGTTTTTTCTAGTTTTTTTACCAAATAAATTTGTAACATAAATTTAAGCTAATTTCCATTTTGTATATTTGTATACTACAAAGTAAAAATAAACATTTTTGTTGGAGTTTTTATTTGCGCACTCGAGTTGGAGAATTAAATTTTAAATAAATCTATAATATTTTAAATAAAAAAAGATCCAGGGAGAGGTTAGTGGAGGTGGGTTTCTTTGTAGGGAATGTGACATTAATGTGGAGAACTGGATCCCAGAGCCTCAAGAGGAAGGGAAAAATCTAAGGGTACGTAGAGAGGGAAAAAAGTATTGGTCACCTTTTCAGAGAGGAAAGTGCTCAGAAGTGGGACCCCAGAAAAAAAGGAAAAGGTAAGAGAGCTTTGAGATGGAGAATCTTCCATTTACTGAGGTTCTTCCACTGCTGCCTCACCTACCAACACCTTTGTATTTGGAAGGTGTAGGTAGACTTCTGTTGCAATATTGAGCTGGCCTGTGTTCGTTCTAAAGTCCTGAACAACTCAATCCCAGTATGATTCTGAACATGGTACCAGTAACAGGTAAAAACCCTCATTTTGAAAGCTATTAGTAGAACTAAGATGACTACATGACCAAGGTAGGGAACATATATCCAAGATATTGAGAGAATTTACATCATGTGTACCTGAAACCATTGCCAATAGAAGAGTGGTGAAAGAATAGGAAGTTTTCCAAAGTCCTGACAATGATAAATGCCACATGAAAACAAGATTTCCAAAGCACTGATAATAAATGAATAAATAAATAAAGTAATATGAAAATAATTTTGTCATTTCTTGTCATTTTTGTGAATTTGGTGAAAATGACAAAAAGAAAACCAATATTTGATTTTTTAAAAATTTTGAAATTCACAAGTGTGAAATGAAATGAACATTTTATATGCACTATAAAAGGATTATATGTGAAATAAGTTCTAATATGCATAATGCCTGACTTTTTAAAGTAACAAAATGCAACATGACGTTCAAATCTTCTCATTCCTCCTGGCCTTCTGTTCTGTTGCATATTACAATTATTATTATTATATATTATTACAATTCATCAATTTTCTTCATTATTTTGAGATTTGGAGGGAGAGGGGAGGGAAATCCGATTCTCCAATTCTATCCAATTCTAACCCTAACCCTACCCCAGTCCTATTCATAGTGCACTTCCCACTGCTACGCTTTCCTATCCCAAATTGAAAAAGTCATCAAACAAAATATTTGTAATGAAAACATAGTCAAGGAAAAGAAATTGCCACACTGTCCATTTCCCAAAGTGTACTTTGTATTCTACATCTTATACGCATCTCTTCTCAGGTGGCAGAGATCCTGATTTAAGTTCCTGATACAGTGGTTGATAATTACAATGATAAGAGGTATGATATTCTTGCCAAGTTGTTGGCCTTCATAATGTTATCATTATCAATTACTCCCCGTAATCTGCATTAGTCCATGCTACTCTTCCTGCTTTTTGCTGAAATTGCCTGTTTTATGGTGTATTATTGTTCTGTAACATTCACATACCAAAATTTGTACACCTGTTGCCTTATTGTAGGACATCACATCTTACTTTCCAGTTCTTTGATAGAACAAAAGGAGCTGGTAAGAATATTTTTGTACACTTGGTTCCTTTTCCTTCCTTTAAGGGAATATGCCCTCCACTGGTATCACCGAGTCAAAGAATATACCCAATTTCTGATGCAGTAGGGATCTCACAGCTTCACCAATAGAGAGTGAATTAATGTGTATATTTTCACATTGCCTTTTCTACACTTATTTTTTTTCTTTGTCCAATGCTTATGGATGAGGTAGAGCCTGAGAGCTGATTTAACTTGCATTTATCTAATTATTGATTTGGAGCAGTTTTGCTTAAACTTTTTTTAAATGACATTTTCCTCTCCTGCTGATCTGCCCTCTCCCAGATGAAAGAGGGGGAAAAATACTGTTGTAACAAATGGTTATGGTTGTTCATCTGCAAAGAGAACCAAGATGACATCACCATTGTAAAGTGAAATTTCAGTGTCTGACTGCAGCTGATCAGAATGCTCTACCACAAGTTGGGCACAGGTAGTCCATATGGATATTTGGGGTGGATATCCTAAATTTGCGCATCCTGCGTTTACTTTGTGCTGTCTCAATTATACTTAGCTCATAGAGCGCAGTACCTTTTCTTATGTGGGCACGCCATTCTGAGCAGTCCTGTGCCAGTGTCTCCCATGTTGCACAAATACAAAGTTAAAATACACAGTTGAGGAAAATAAATGATCTACAGTATTTGTGATGCTCATTTTATCACCTATACCTATCAAAAAATCTTTCTAATTAGTGCTTTGGATTAAGGATTATAAAGTATATTTCCCCACACTAGTAGGTAATTTGCATTTTTTTCCTTTAAAATTGCTTGTTCAGTTTTTGTCCGTGTCTATTTTGTCCATTCTTATGTATTCACATTTTTTTGGTGAAGCCAGCCCGGTTGACAGTGTTCCAGAAAAACTCCCCTTTCACCAAGCATCTTTTTCATGGAAGGCTAGCCTCCTGTTCTCAATCCCTATTTTTTTCTGAGCCAGGGTAAGGTTTAGTTTGGGATTGTTTGCCCCAGATATTGGGGTGGTTTAGTTTGAAATTGTTTTCCTCTGAGATTGGAATGGTTTAGCATTAAGACTTAAGTTTTAATTTTTTTTCAAGTTTTCTCTCAGGGATTATGAAGGAATATGGGTTCCAGTAGTAGTAAGATACCTGTGGGTTTCCCCTTGAATAGGCTTTTGTAAGTGTGGGACCAGGGGTTGCTCCTGATAAGAGAATGACTAACCAGCCCTCTGTGGAGTGCTATCTGATATAAATCTACAAGAGATTCATCTGGTAATTTGTTTTGGCTAATTTGGCTTCTATTGCAAATTGAAAAGAAATATGTTTTATTGTTCTATGTTTTTGTTTCTTGTAACATGTTGGAAAATCTTTGTCTTGTGTTGTGTTTAGTGTTGGATTCTGTTTGTAGATTCTGTTACCTTGAAAGATTTCTAAAGGGAAAATGCAGCCCACCAGAAAAAAACTGCTAAAAAACAGCATCCAAAGAGTTTATTACACTGAGAATGATGAAGTTTCATTATATGAAATAGTTTATCATATGAGATATAATCATTATACAAAATATATTAAGTGGGCTCAGTCCCACTTCAGTCTTTTAATGGGGGATTAAGTTGAAAAAAATAGTGCTAAGAACATCTGAATAGATTTTGGAGGTTTGGAGATTATTCATTTAAGATTGCGAAAGAAAACATCTGGGACTTTGGATAATTCCAGGAAGTCATCCCCTTGTGAAATATTTTAGTGAGTTTTGGGGTAACATTCTCTAGAATTTAAGGAAAAATAAGAATGATATTCTGTGAAAGTTTCAAGCAAATAGTGTGATCTTTGGACTGGTCCAAGTAGCTATGCTAAAAAAACTTTTAGTAGACCTTTCCAACTCTACCTCTAAATTCACATTGTTTTTTCCTTTTCCTAAAAATGTACCTTTTTCTCTCTGTGTACCCTAACCTGATCTTGCCCAAAACTACTTTGTAAGCTTAGCTACAAGACCCCACAGATCCTACCCAAAGAATGGCTGCCCTGACTGGGTGGTTGCCCCTGTTACTTGTCCAGGCAGAGAATGTCTCTGAGTCCTTTGGGAAACTGTGATACACATATGTCCATCACCCACTCTTGGAATGTGTCACACTCTTGCCTGGACAAATGAACCCCAGTTTACTGTCTATAACCTGGGCTCCCTTATTCTGACAATTCTTACAACAGGATTAACTAAAATAATATTTATGTGGTTCCTGTAACATAACAGACACCATGTAATCAGCCCCTCAACCCTTTCCAGCCTTCTTACACCTTGGTCCTCTTCTCTCTGACCTAGGTTCACTGGCCTCCTGGCTAATCCTTGACCAAGACCCTCCACCCCCTGACCCTGTGCCTTCCCAATGGCTGTCTCTTATTCTGGGAATGTCTTCCCCCTCACCTGAACCTCCTGGCCTCCTTTGTATCTCAGGTAACATCTCACTTGAAAACATGCTTTTCCTGGGCCCTGTCACTGCTAGAACTTTCCCTCTCAGGGTGCCTCCCATTAATAGTATACAGAGCTAACAGAGACAGCTCATGAGATGTTCTCTCCCCATTGGATTGTGAGCTCCTTGAGGACAGGGACTGTCATTTCTTCAACCTTCCTTTGCATACCTAGTAGGTTGGCACAGAGGAGCCACTTTCTAAATGCTTATACACTTGACCTAAGAAATGAACAATGGGAGGGATTCAGAGAGGCCTGGGAAGGTGTGTGTGGCCTGAGGCAGGAGGACATGAGCTCTGCTGACAGCACTGCCAGGGACAGCCTGTGTATAACAGGATCAAGCTTCCTTGGCTCTCTTGGGTTGTCCTCCTGATTCACTCTCCCCTCAGGCTCCCTTTCTTCTCTGCAGCCTGGGCCCAGACATGCCCACCGCCCTGAGCTTTCCTTTTCCTGAACACATTTACCACCTTGGCCCATCTCCATTCTTGACCTCCCATACCCCAATCCTGACACTGAGCAGATGTTTCCCTCTGTCTAGATTTTATTTCCTTGTTCTGATTTTCTATGAAATGTTCTCTCATTGGAAGACAGCTGAATCCTAATGAGGAGTTGAGACCAGGACATCAGGACATCTGGTCCCAGGGTATATTTTACAGCTTGTGTTAAAAACAGAAGGAGTGTTGGTGCATGATTTTCTATTTGCAGATAATTGTGCACTCAGTGCAGCCTCTGAAGCTGAGATGTAACGAAGTACTGATCAGCTGTCTGCTGTTTGTGCTAATTTTGGCCTAACAATTAACACCAAGAAAACAGAGGTATTCATCAGCCACCCCCACTCATGCATATGTGGAATGATAATGTTTAATATAAAATTTTGGAATAATCTCTTTGTTCTCTCTGAAGCAAACTCAGAGAATGCCTCTTCCTATGTCAGCAAAAGCCAGCCAAGGCTGACTCTACGCTCCTTAGGAGACCTTTAACCTAAGACACTATCTTGAATAATGGGACTTTCCTTATATCTTGTTATCTATAGACACATACTATGTTATGGCATGTTAATGGTAAAGAAAACACAAACATCTTAGGTTGTAATTTCTATTGAACTTTGTTTATCCTTTCCTATGTCAGTTATCTGTTTAGGGCAGGAAGCCTGCCACTTACTAGTGGTGAGATTTCCTTCTTTATCACCGAGACATGTGTTTACCCAGCTGGAATCCCAAGGCCTGACCAACATTACTTTGTTAATTGTCTTGTCTTACTAAATTTATGATTTGTTCAACTAGGAGAGTTCCTTTCTCACGGCAAAATGTATATAAGCCAGAAGATTTCTGCACTGGGTAGCCAGAACATTTCTGGCTCCATAATGCATTATGTTACCGTTGTCTTTAATAGGGAATTGATTAATTAATTAATTAAATCATAAAATGTATGCATTTAACCTGTTGCCTTTTCTCTAATTAAGTTTTCAGGTTAACAGGAACCATCAGTTACAGCAAATGGAGAAATTCTGGATGCTGTGGATAAGTTCACTTACCAAGCTTGGCAGTGTACTTTCCAGGCATTGGCAATGAGGTTGATGCACGCATTGCCAGAGCTAGCTCAGTGTTTAGGAAGCTCCGAAGAAAGGTTTGGGAGAGAAGAGATATTAGACTGACAACCAAACTGAAGGTCTACAGAGCTGTTGTGCTGACCTCATTATTGCATGCCTGTGAAACATGGACACTCTACTAGCTGCCATGCCAGGAAACTGATTTGCTTCCATTTGAACTGTCTTAAGAAGACTAAAGATCACCTGGCAGGAAAAAGTACCAGACACTGAGGTCCTTGCTTGAACTAAAATGCCAAGCATTCAAACTCTGTTTCAGAAAGCACAGCTCAGATGGGGGTTAGCTACAAAATGCAGACCCAGAACTGAGGGAGAGCTACCCCCATGGGGAAGGAGGTGGGCAGGAAGAAAAGGAGACCAGGTCAGATCACAGGAGAAGCTTTCTAAGACTTTTGGATCCCTTGGTTATCAGTCCGACAGGCAGGAGGAGACCCAGGAAAAGAGAATCTCCCAGAATAAGTGATTATCCAACAGGTGGTGATGGCTGACCATAACAACAGAGAAGTCAGGAAAAGCCAATGAAGGGGCTAGGGTTTTTACAATAAAGAAACCATTGCTTTCAGGTGACTGAATGAGATTTGATTTGCAGGAGGAGGAGAAAGGAGGCAAGGGGGTGGGAAAAGGAGAGAGAATCCAATACTGGGACTTGTTTTATTTATTTTTTGAGTCGAAGTAAGGATTCAGTGACTGATTCAAGATCTGAGGCCACATTTGAACTCAGATTCCCTTGGCTCTAAGCCACTGCTGTGTCCACTAGCTGCCTCACAAAGAGGTTGGGGCTTTTTAAGAATTTGTCTGTCAAAGGGAGGAAAGAGGATAGCTTAGGGACCATAGGGTTAAGAGAAATGTTTTTAGAGATGGGGGAAATGTGGGCATTTCATATTGAGTTAGTTCTTCAGTGGATTGAGTGCTACAAACCACCATTTTGAGTGTTCTGGGCAGACACAAGTAGCTTGCCATTTCCTTCTCCAGCTCATTTTGCAGATAAGGAAACTGAGATAAACAGTGAAGTGACTTGCCCAGGGTCACACAACCAGTAAGTGGTCTGCCACTAGATTTGAAGTCAGGAAGGTGAGTCTTCCATACCAGGGGCTCCATCCTCTTCTCCATCAACTTGCCCAGATGAAAAGAAGACCTGAGTTCAAATTCCACCAAGACACTTTTATGTTCATTCTGAGTAAGAGACTTGCCACTCCTCTATAATAATATAGCCTTTGTCACAGAAACCAAGGCTTTTACAAACCCTATGCCCTGTACAAATGGGATAGTATGTCATCTGTTAATATTTAATATAAATTTTAGACTTTAATAAGGGCCAAAGTTTGAATTGAGAACAGTCTGGACCTAATAGTCTCCTTTGCTTAGAGGATGCCTTTTGATGGGCAAATGGGACTTCCTTATCAGACCCTTCTTCTAGCATCCTAGTGTTAAGAGAAAAACACAGATGCCTGGGGTTGTAACTTCAGCTTTTGCCAAACTCTGTTAAGATAACAACTTCAAAGGCCTGTTTAGGACAGGAAGCCTGGTGGGATTTTCTTACCCAGCTGGAATCCCAAGGCCTGACCAACATTGCTTTGTTAATTGTCCTGTCTTACTGAATTTATGGTTTGCTTAACTAGGAGAGTTCCTTTCTCACGGCAAAATGTATATAAGCCAGAAGATTTCTGCACTGGGTAGCCAGAACATTTCTGGCTCCATAATGCATTATGTAACTGTTTTCTTTATGGGGAATTGATAAATTAATTAATTAAATCATAAAATGTATGCATTTAGCCTGTTGCCTTTTTTGTAACCAAGTTTTCAGGTCAACACATCTAATCCAACCCCCTAAATTTCACTAATTGGAAAATGAGACCACAAGACTGAATACAAGTGAGCCACAGACCTCTCAGTCCTTGTATTATTCCCCCTTCACGGCATAGGCTCCACTCACTGGCCTTTCTGCCCCTTCCCCACCCTCAGAAAAACAGAAAACCATCCCCAAGCTCTGTTCCCTCAAGTCTAAAAGGCTCTTCCCTTCTCCCCTCAGCATTAGCATCCTTCAACATGGTGCTGAAATCCTCCCTTCTGCAGGTTTGACCTGGTTTTCTTCCTCCATCCCCAGCTGCTAGAGCTTTCCTCTCAGAGATTACCTTCCATATGTCTCCTCTCTCTACAGGCTTCATCTAAGGAATTCTTCACTTGTTACGAATAGTGATCCATAATCAAAGTCAGAAAGGCCAGGTTCCAAGCCCTGTCTCAGACTAGGCTTGAGACACCTTCAGCAAGTCACTGAGAAAAGATTAATGATCTGGAATATTTCCAAGATCCAGGCTAGCTCTGATATTTAGAGATCTGAGATCATCTCCTAGGAGACAGGACACTCCACTCTCAGATCTCCCAATATTCCCCCACAGCATTCCCTTAGAGTGAACTCCCCAAGGATAAGGACTGGTTTTTTTTCTCTCTCCAGAAATTCATAGGCAGAGACAGGAACCTAGTAAGAGATGTGGAAAGAGGAAGAACAATGGGGCTATAGAGGAGACAAAAAACAAAAAACAAAAAAAACGGCGGGGGGGAAGGTTGAGGGGGACTCGGAGGACTTGGGTAGAACAAAGTCTGGGGAGAACCATTAGCATTTCCTTGTCCCAGCAGATCCCCAACAAAGACCAGAAGGTAAGAGGGAGGCTCATTTGTATTTTAGATGAAAACAAAGAGACCTGAGGGGATCTGGGCTTTCTAGATTTGGAAGAACTAGGGTGAATGTTGAGGGAGTCAAAGAAATACCTGGGGGGGAGGTCTCAATGGCCAGCAGAGCCCCAAGCCCCCCCAGGTCTATCCAAGATTAAGAGGAGGGCAGGAGAGAAAGGGGAATGGGGTAAGAGGATGGAGGAACGAAGGCCCAGAAAAATGAGGAAGAGAAAAAGGGAATTTCAGAATCTAGGACTGGGGGGAGGATGAAGCAGTAACAAATGTTAATCTAAGGGAATGGAGGAAGGGTCCGAGGTGGGAGGAGGGGTGATAACCCAACCCCCACACTCTCATTTCCTCTGCAGTCTGGGGCTCAATAATCAGACTTGGATTTCAGGAAAGGCTTTCCAAAGGCCAGTGCCTGTCATTAGGTTAATTGTGGGGGGCGGGGAGGATCTGGGCTCTGGTCCTAGAGTCTATAGTACTAACTGCAAATCCTGGCATGGATTAATGATGAGCTGAATAAATCACTTTTCCAGTTCATTCATTCATTCATTCATTCATTCATTCATTCATTCACTGAGAAGGAATTGAGAACCAAGTTCCAGGTCCAGTCATTTAAGAAGTAACCAGAGATTCCTTGACTCTGGGGTCCCTGGAAGTAAAGCTGAGCTGGGGCAGAAAGAGGTCACAGCACTAAGACTCCTGGGTTCTTAGATGAAGGAGGAACCTCAGAGATCACCAACTTCCATGCCCCCTTAGCCAATAAGGCTAAACAGGCCAATCAATCAATAAACATTGAGTACCTACTAGGTGGTGCTGTGGACCCAGTGACTGCTCTGGAGTCAGGAAGACCTAAGTTCATATTCCAACTTGAGACACTAGAGGTGTGTGTCCTTGGGTAAGTCACTTAACCCTATTTGCCTCAGTTTCCTCATCTGAAAAAAGGAGATGGAGATGTTGACCTTAAAACTTGGTTAGAGAGAAAAGGCAATAGGCTAAATGCATACATTTTATGATTTAATTAATTAATTAATCAATTCCCCATAAAGAAAACAGTTACATAATGCATTATGGAGCCAGAAATCTTCTGGCTTATATACATTTTGCCATGAGAAAGGAACTCTCCTAGTTGAACAAATCATAAATTTAGAAAGACAAGACAATTAACAAAGTAATGTTGGTCAGGCCTTGGGATTCCAGCTGGGTAAACACATGTCTTGGTGATAGAGAAGGAAATCCCACCACTAGTGAGTGGCAGGCTTCCTCCCCTAAACAGATAACTGACACAGGAAAGGGTAAACAAAGTTCAATAGAAATTACGACCTAAGATGTCTGTGTTTTCTTTACCATTAACATGCCGTAACATAGTATATGTCTACTGATAATGTTTAATATAAAATTTTAGAATAATCTTTTTGTTCTCTCTGAAGCAAACTCAGAGGGTGCCTCTTCCTATGTCAACAAAGCCAGCCAAGGCTGACTCTACATTCCTTAAGAGACCTTTAACCTAAGACACTATCTTGAATAATGGGACATTTTCCATATCTTAATATTTGTAGACATATACTATGTTATGGCATGTTAATGGTAAATAAAATATAGACATCTTAGGTCGTAATTTCTACCGTACTTTGTTTACCCTTTCCTATGTCAGTTATCTGTTTAGGGCAGGAAGCCTGCCACTCACTAGTGGTGGGATTTCCTTATCACCGAGACATATGTTTATCCAGCCTGGAATCCCAAGGCCTGACCAACATTGCTTTGTTAATTGTCCTGTCTTACTGAATTTACGATTTGCTCAATTAGGAGAGTTCCTTTCTCACGGCAAAATGTATATAAGCCAGAAGATTTCTGCACTGGGTAGCCAGAACATTTCTGGCTCCATAATGCATTATGTTACCGTTTTCTTTAATAGGGAATTGATTAATTAATTAAATCATAAAATGTATGCATTTAGCCATGTTGCCTTTTCTTCAACAAGTTTTCAGGACAACACTACAAATATTAAGACATGGAAAACATCCCATTATTCAAGATAGTGTCTTAGGTTAAAGGTCTCTTAAGGAATGTAGAGTCAGCCTTGGCTGGCTTTGTTGACAAAGGAGAGGCATTCTCTGAGTTTGCTTCAGAGAGAACAAAGAGATTATTCCAAAATTTTATATTAAACGTTATCAGAGGTTATGGCAAGCCACTATTGACCTGAAAACTTGGTTAAGAGAAAAGGCAACAGGCTAAATGCACTCATTTTATGATTTAATTAATCAATTCCCTGTTAAAGAAAATGGTAACATAATGCATTATGGAGTCAGAAAAATATTCTGGCTACCCAGTACAGAGATCTTCTGGCTTATATACATTTTGCCGTGAGAAAGGAACTCTCTTAGTTGAACAAATCATAAATTTAGTAAGACAAGACAATTAACAAAGTAGTGTCGGTTGGGCCTTGCGATTCCAGGCTGTGTAAATATATGTCTCAATGACATACCACAAGGAGAAAATCCCACCACTAGTGTCAGGCTTCCTGTCCTAAACAGGTACTCAAAATAGCTGACACAGGAAAGGGTACCTTTAACATACGTTCAATTGAATTACAACCCAGGACATCTGTGTGTTTTTCCTTATCACTAAGATGCCAGGAGAAGGGTCTGGTAAGAAAGTTCCATTTGCTTGCTTGACACCAAAAGGCATTCTCTGAGTTTAACAAAGGAGACTGTTAGGTCCAGGCTCTTCTTAATTCAAACTTTGGCCCTTATTAAAGTCTAAAATTTATCTTAAATATTATCACCACTCAAGTATTTTTTCCAAGATCCAAAAAGAAGTCCCTAAGAGTCAGACATAACTGAAAACCTCTAAGATTGCAATGACAAAGCCTCTTTACTATGTGCCAAGCACTGTGCTAAGGCCAACAAAGCTTCTTGAAGCAATTTTCAAATGTAGGCCAGTGCTGGGGGGAGGGGAGGAGGGTATTTTATGCTTGTTCATTTTAAGATTCTGTGAGAGAATGACTAGGAGGCCAGAGATTGTCTCTGAGAGAAGGGCACGGCACAGAGGAGTGAATAAAAAGACCCCCCAGGAATCTAGTTAGCCTGGGAAAATTGGAGCAGGGGAGAAAGCTGGTGATTGGCTAAGGATTCATTCAGGTTCCCAAAATGTGCTTGAAGAATTCTCCCAATTGAGCCTGAGCCCCAGCAGGGCCTGGAGGGCTTTCTGGGATAGGAGAGTAGTAGGAAAGCAGGAAACTGAGTCAGGATAGAGATAGTTTCACAGGCTAGAATCCACTTTTCAAATGGCCAGCTCTCAAAGGACCCTGAGCTAAGAGCCAGAGACCTCAGAGCTCTAGGCCCTCATTTTGCCTGGAGGAACAAGGCTCAGAGTTGTCAGTGACTGACCCAGAGTCACAAGGGCATTAAGGCACAGCCAGGATTCCAGCCTGGGTTGCAGATTTACTGAAGAGTTGGAATTCCAAGATCATTTTCTGAAATCCTTCGTACTCTAACCTTCCCTGGGGTGGTTTTTTTTCCCCTGAGTTGATCTCCAGATCACAGGAATGCACCTATATCTGAAACCTGAAAGGAGCTCAGTTCTGGGTCACCAAGTCGATTCCCCTCATTTTACAGATGAGAACACCGACGTTCAGTGATTTAGCAGCCAAGACTAAGTGTAGAGAGCCTGGAGTCAGTCCTCCATCAGCATTATACTAGCTACGACTCTAGGAAATTCACTGGCCCTCTCAGCCTCAGTTTCCTCATCTGTGAAATGGGAATAACATCTCCTACCTGGCAGGGATGTTGTGAGGGTCAAAAGAGATCACATGTGTAAAGGATTGTATGGAGTCTAGTACTGGAACCTGGGGCAGTAGAATTTGAACCCAGCCTCCCAGCATGGGGGAAGGGTCAGGGTGAGGGAGAATTCTCTCTTGGGAGGAAAGGATTCTTTGGAAGAGGGGGCGGACACAAAATAAAAGGATTATGAAAAATTCTTTATATCCTGGTCCCGAGGTGATCTACCTAGCAAAGGAGATAGGGGGAGGGCAGATCCCTGCAGGGCTGTAGAGAAGGTGAGGGGGGGGGCGGTACCTGAGACCCAGACTTACTTCTCTGGCCAAAGACTTCGGGTCCTTTGACGTCTCCTCCGTCGGCTTGGACTTGACAGTGACTGCTCTGTGGAATCTACTCTCCCACCTCCCATAGCTCCCAGTATTTCCATCTCTCCTCCCTCAGCACCTTTGCTTCCCAACCAGGTAAGGTTAAACTTGACTCCTCCCAGCTCAGGTGAGTGGTGAGGGGGGAGGACCCTACGTCCAAGGCTCCCTTTACCCAGCCTGGGCCAGTGGCGTGGCCTGGGGTCAGTGCTGCCTCCAACCAAAGACCCCTCCTTCCTCCGAGGTGGGGGATCCGACCCCAGAGCCGCCCCCGCCCCGGAATGAGTCAGATTGAGGACTCCCCGGAGATCCATTATTCTTCTATAATGGAGAGGAGACAAAGACTTTGGCCCACCTTAAGTTTCTCCCCAATCCAGCCCCTCCAGGGCAGGTCTCCCCTCGTCACCCCTTCCCCAATCCATAAACTCCAGGGGCTCCGCTTGCCTCGGGGAGCGAACACCACCCGGAGCACCGCATCATCCAGTCCTCTCCCCCCTTTCCGGGCTTCTTACACCGTTGTCCCCTACTTCTCCTCCTGGACGTTTCACCACAAGCCCCTCCGGCTTCCAGCTCCTGGCATTCTCTCTGGTTGTCCCCCAAAGCCTGGGTCACTCTTCATCCTCCGCTCTGACCACTGACCTCCCTGGCTCCCTTTAAGTGCCAGCTAGAACCCCCCTTCTATAAGAAGCTTCTCTTCCTCCCAGTGTTGGTTATTCCCTATTGATCCTCTCCACAGCTCACCTTCTAAGCGCTGGCACGCTGTCTCCCCATGGGGCTGTGAGCTCCCCAGGGCAGGGGCTGTCTTTTGCCTCTTTTTGTATCCCCAGTATTTAGCACGGAGCCTGGCACGTGGTTGTAGGTCAGTCTTTCTCCCTTACCTCAAGTGAGCACAGCGCACCGGTTTTCTTAGCAACTGTTCTGGGCTGGTTTAACGTTTCCTTCTCCAATGGATTAAGGCCAACAGGTTAAGGTGACCTGCCCAGGGTCACACAGCTAGTAAGGATGGGGAAGGAAAGAGATGGGCGAGAGCTTCTGATAGGAACAACTCAGGGATTCAAGAGATGAATTACAAATTAAGAAAAGCTTAGCTTTCCTGTAGTGATTGATCATCCTACGAATAAATAGAATGCAATGAAGGATCAGGACTCAAAACACCATGTAAAAAGTAAATTTTGTAAATTCTTGGGAATGGAAAGAATCAGGAAAAGTTTAATGAATTCTTAAATTGCTCAGAAGTTTGATAATAGAAAAAGAGGAAGCTAAAATAAAATATAGATTACAAATAGAACATAAATCAGAGATCTTAAATCAAAATTAAAAATGGAAAAAAGTTTTTTATCTACATGGAAGATAATTGCTTTAAAACAACAGAACCTCAGAAAAAGTGAAATATTCTCCTTAGAAATGGAAAAAAATAAAATGGAATGGAAGAGCATCAGGTTGCCAAGTGTATTGATTGAATGTGTTCTACATGTAGCAGGTTGGATAAATAAATGAACCATCCTAAGTGTGAAAGGCTTTACAGATGTCACCACTCTTGTATGATATCCATCAGTCTCTTGACTCCTGATCACCAAAGTTCTTGAGTTCTAGTGGCTACTGAAATAATTTATTTTTCAGTGTCAGTGTCTTTTTTATACATTAGCTCAATCTCCAACCCCAGCTCATAAAATATTACATTTTTACTGAACAAAGATCTCTCCTTTCCCCATATGGTTACTTTCGTTTCTCTATAATAAAATACACAGTGCATGAGTATATTCCTTGAACAATTGCAAGCAGTCATAAAACCTAAAAATAAAGTATCAGGACCAGATGGATTTCTAAGGGAATTCTGCCAAGCATTTAAACATCTCCTAATTCTATTATTAAATAAATGATTTGAAATAACAGGCAAAGAAGGGGTCTACCAAACTCATTTTATGAAACAAATAAATTGATATTCACATCAATAAGAAAAAAATGAGAAAATTATAGACCAATTTCATGAATGTATAAGGATGTAAAAATTTTAATTAAAATTCTAGCTAAGAAAATAACAATATATTACAAAGATTCTACATAGTGATCAATTGGGATTTATACCAGGAATGCAGGAATCCCTTAACTTAAGGAAAATTATTCACATGATATACTACATTAATAATAAAAATAACAAAAATCATATTTCTATATCAATACGTGAAGAATAAGCTTTTAATGAAAATCAACACTCATTTCTATTCTTAACACTTGAAAGTAGAGGCCAAAATAGATTTTATTTTAAATTGGTAAAAAGCATTTCCCTAAAACTGTCAGCAAGCATTACTTATAATGGGGATGAGCTTGGAACCTTCACGATAAGAGTTAATATCATCAGTATTATTCAATATTGCATTGGAAATCCTGGAACAGGAATAAGAAGAAAAAGAAATAGCAGGAATCATAATAGGGCATGACGTAATACAAATATTTCTTTTTGCAGATGATATGATGATATCCATGGAAAATCCCAAAGACTCAACTAGAAAATTCATTGAAACAATTAATAATTTTAGCAAAGTTACAGGATACAAAGTAACCCACATTAGTCATTAGCTTTCCTATATATCACCAGCAAAACCCTGCATGAAGACATAGGAAGAGAAAAACAATAAACTTCAGATGACATCAATTGCATTTCGAAATCATATAACAATAATTGCCAGAAGGATGGGCTGTCTATTTTATCAAGTTCAGCCTGGCTGGCTTCTTTATCTTGACCTATCCCTTCACCCTCTTGATTCAGGGGAAGAGAGTACAGGAAGGGAGTGACCAGAGTTGTAAGGAGGTGTTTCAAAATTCCTTAAAGATCAATGAAAAAAACCTCCAGAATCTCCTAAGATTCCAACTTTTCACTTCTGTGTCCACCCCTTAAAAATTTAGAGTGGGGCATTGAACCTTTCATACACTTCACAAGAGTGCCCTTTCTTAGGATAACTGAAGCACAAACCAATGACTCTGTTTCTCTGAAAGCACCTATTTAAAGCTGATCCAACAAACCTAGAAGTGAATCTTAGAAAACTTGTGGTATATTTGGATATAATTGTTATTAGTATCAATCAAGTTATTGAAACAAATTAACTTGCAAATGGAAATTTAGCAGGCCTTTAGCATCACACACAAAAAGATGCGCAAAGCATTTCTTTGTAAAAAGTATTTCCCTTTCTCAAAAAGCTCACAATTCACTCTCGATGCTAAAAGGGTCATAACTAAACTTTCATTAAGTAAATTAGCTGGAAACCTTAAAGATTGGCATTTATAGAAACCAAGTTGGTGCAAAATGTCTCTTAAGTATCCCAAGTCCCCAAAGTGCCATAAAACCAAAATTTTCAATAATCACAAATTCTTAAGTACCAAAAAGTGTTTACCTTGGGGAGGAAGTTCAGTTTTTTCCTATACCCAATCAAATAGCCTTATCATAGTAACAGTTTACCAGTCCTTTAAAAATTTACTCAGTAGGAATTCTTGCCGTAGAAAAGACTTCACAGGCTTGATAAGAATTTATGACTAGATGGTTCAAAAATTCTTGTTTTAATTAACAACTTATCATAATCTGAGAGTACAATTCTTAATCTAACAACATCTAGATTATAAGAGAAATTGCTTTTCTAATGACATAGGAAATATCAAATTACAGTTAAGAAAATTCAGAAATATAACTATACCACAAGCAAATATTATGTATTTAAAACTTGAAACAGAACCAATTAATTACTAACCAGGTGACTGTAACTTAGTCGGATAAACAAATCAAATCTGGATTCATAACCAGTAGTGGTAATATTTTAATTTCTAAAGCCCAATACTCGTAGCATTTTAAAAGAAAAGATTATTATACATAAATTCACATTTTTTTTTGCTAACCCAGGGGCAACTCTCAGGGAAGTCCAGCTGAATCCAGTTGCAAGGATCTGGTGCCCAGTAGGCCAGGAGAGCAGGGCGATCCTGCAGGCATGGGCATGGGGACAAGGAGTCTTGGGGTACAGAGAGAAGGGAGCACCCAGTTTTCCCAATTCCCTAGCGATGAGAGAATTGAGAGAAATGGACTTACCTTTCCAGATAGAGCATCGGAAGGTGTACCCAGGTCCATGGCCTCCAACTGCTGGACCTGAAGAGGTTATAGGGGTGATGGGGGACCCCAAAATACCGACAGTCTGGGTTGTGCTCGAATGAATTCGACTCAAGCCTTCTTAAAGCCAAAGAAAACAAAGTTTATTAAGGATTCGCCTAATTGGGTTGCCTCTTAAGGAGCCTAAGTATTTGTAACGCTTGTATTCACAAGCGGGCCAGATAGAATCCCAGCTAGACAAAGTCTGAGCTGGATTGCATCTGAGCGCCTTCATGGAGGCAAGGTGGGACTTAAATACAGAAAAGAGTATGGGGGGGGGGGGGTCTGGTAGTCTAGAGTGATGGGAGAAGTTCAGGAAGGGACTCCAAGGAGGATCAAAGGCTGGAAACAACTGGAGGTAATCAACAAACATCAGACTAGGGGACGCCTAGGTGGGAAGCAGGTAGGGCAACAGACAATGGTCACAGACTTGAGTATGAAAGGCCAGATTCTGTGAGGAAATACAAGGAGAGCTCAATTTGAGTATGAAAAGCCAGGTTAAGTGAGGAGATTCCAGGGGAGCTCAAGGAAATTCCCAGAGTCTGAACCCCATCGCAGGGACCCCCAAAGAAAACCAGGTGCACAGGCCCACCCAATGTCCCTCGGGGGAGGGGAAGGAATAATATAGGGGAAACCAAGGTGCAGGGAGAGCAACACAGGGTAAAAAGTCTCCTCAAGCAGAGCAAGGAGGCTTTTCTTTAAGTTTTGGAGACCAAACTTCTTACTAAGCTTGTTTTGTTTAGAAATCCCCTTCACAGTTTACTTTTCTAGATTATATTGAGGTCAGGCTATGTTACAGTGGAACAACAGCCACTTTTCCTTAAGCTCTCCTCTCCAAATTCCCCTTCCAGCAGTCTCCAAGCAGCCTGTCGCCATTTTTCCCAGTATCCCGGGGAGAGGGGAGAAAAAAATGTGACCGACCCAGCACAAGGGTGTCTTTATACGAGAGTCCACAGTCCGATTGACTGCCCAGAAGTCAGTGAAGCTTCAGATGCCACTGGCAGTGACTGGACACTCCAGGGATCTTTCTGCTAGAGAGACAGTGGGAGCAAAAAGATCTGGGAGAGAGAACAAAGAAAAGGGCACTTACCTCTTATCACAGAGGCTAGGAGAAGATCATCAGAGGCCAATTCATATTTGGACTCCTGGGTTTCAGCACCAATATGTTGAAGAGAGGGATGGGAGAGTTGGTTCAGATGTGAATGAATCCACTTAGACATTCTCTTTGGCCATTGGGAGTTTTTTTTGACACAAAAGCAGCAAGCCTGAGATTTAGCAAGGAGCTAAACAAAAGGCAGTGATATAGGAAAAGACTAGACTTATATACACAGCCTATAGGATGATGATGTAATTTTAGGGTTTCTAATGGGAGTTGGAGATTTAGGGACAGAATGAGGAAGATAGATGACACAAGATAAGGGAGATAGGGGAAACCTTCCGAGCCAGGATGGGAGAAGACAAGGAATTTTATGGTCCAGGATAAGGGGGAAGTTTTATGGTATTTCAACATAAGGGGGATAGATTTTAGGGCACCTTCAGGTTAGAAAAGAAACCAGGGGCTTCACAAAGCCAATCCTTAATATTATTTTCAACTCTTAGGGCACTGTTTGCATCCACATCAAAAAGAAATGGACAGGCAGTTTTCCAAAGAAAAAACAAGTCATATGGAAAAATACTCTAAATCACTGTTGATTAGAGAAGTGCAAATTAAAACAACCTTGAGATATCATTTTATACCTGTGAGAAATATAATCACTCTAAAAAGGACAACAATCTTTGTGAAGTCAGGAAAGATTTTAATTTTATGTTCATTCCTCCCTGAATGAATGGGTAATGGACTGTCCAAGTCTTTTTCTGCCCTGTTTCCAATTTGCATTTCCCACCTGCCTCCCATTAGGTAGGCACTTCAGGGTTCACTAAACCCTACTCCACATGGGTTTACATTCCTGACACATTCCTTATTTTCTTTATAGAAAGATGTTATAAATTCTTTTATAAGAATTCACTTAATTGATAAAAGGCCAAACTCAGGATGTTTAAGGTTTCTTCATCATTTATATAAGAAGTGTAATGAAATTCTTTTCCAGCCTTTGAAGTTGTGGATTTTATCTAAAGCCAAGAAAGAAATTGTTGACCTTTGGATATGTTAATAAGTAGGCTCCCAAATCCTTGTGGATTTCTAATTTCTAATTCGTTTCCCTGCCTTCCCCAGCAAATACAAGACTTCTGGCATATTACATATTTTCTTGTGGAAACAGAAGTTCAGTTCACTTTTTACACACCAATCAGTCTGGCAAAAATGATTGAAAGGGCAAGTGACAAATGTTAGTGGGGATGTGAAAAAGTGAGACATTCATTGTTGGTGGAATTGTGAACTGATCCAACCATTTTGGAGAGCAATCTGGATGTATGCATACCCTTTGACCCATCAATAGCACTGCTAGGTTTATTTCCGAAGAGAACTATGGAAAATGGAAAAGAACCTATATGTTCTAAAATATTTATAGCAACCTGTTTTGTAGTGGAAAAGAATTGGATGCCCTTCAATTGGGGGATGACTAAACCAGATGTGGTAGATGATTGAGATGAAATACTATTGTACTATATAAGAAAAAGTGATTTTGATGATCTTAGAAAAACATGGACAGACTTGGACAAAATAACGAAGAGGGACAGGAGCAGAACCAAGAGAACACTGGATACAGTAATAGCAAAATATTTTAAAGAAGATCTTTGAGTGACTACGCCATTTTCACTATTATAAGCAACCAAAAAAATACAAAGGACATATGAAGGAAGAAGATGCTCTCTGCCTCCAGAGAAAGAACTGATAAATAGAAGTATGTTTGGAATGATTTTAAACATATGTACATATTTGTTTCTGATGGTAGCCATCTCTAGGGCAAAGAAAGCAGGGAGGAAAAAAAAGAAAAAAAGAAACTTACACCATAAACTTATTATCTATTTTAAAAGAATGACAAGCTGTACATAATTTGCTGTTTCATGTGCTGTCATCTTTATGGAAATGCTTGAATTAAACATAAAATTGATTAAAATTTTAAAAAACTAATGATAATACTAAAAATAACTGTCTGTACTGGCCAAGAGATAGGAAGATGGATCAGTGGAACAAAGTAAGCATATATGACATAATACCAAATGCTTACAGTAATCTTTTGTTTGTAAAATGACAAGTTTTCATGATAAGAATTCTTGATTTGGTGAAAATTGTGGGGAAAGCTGGAAAGTAGTCTGTCAGAAATTGGACAGAGACCAATATAATACTACATTTACCAAGATAAGGTCAAAATGGACACATGACCTAGATATAAAGGGAGATATCACAGGAAATTAAAAGAACATGATGGAACATATTACCATTCAGACTTATGGACAGGTGAACAATTTGTGGACAAACAAGAGATAGCAGAGAAAAGTACAAAATGAATTTTTTTAATTAAATTACATTTAAAAGGTTTTGTTCAAATAAAACCAGTGTAGCAAAGATAAGAAGGAAAGCAGAAAATTTAGGAGGAAAATGTACAGACAGTTTCTCAGATAAAGGTCTCTTATCTAAATCATCAAAGCGATACCCACAGAGGCAGCTATGAATATGCCAGCATCTTTCCAGGTTTGAATCGCAAGATATAACAGAATCTATTCATTGAAGATAGAACCAAAACATTTATTCAAACACCAAAAAACCAAATCCAACATAGTAACAAAGAAATCTATCACAGTAACCAAGAAGTCTACACACATTATCAGGCCTTCCCGCAAACCAACTCCCTTAAGCAAAATCTCTCCCACTCACTCACACCAGCTTTTTTGCTTCCTCTTTCCCAGCTCTGACTGCTCTCTCACCTGCTCTCAGCTCTTCCACGCCTTCCTGCTCCATGTGACTTAGATTCATGTGAGTCAGGTTTCCATGTGACTTAAACAGGTCACACAGGCCTATTAATGGATGCAAAAGATCTTCCATTCCCTTAACAATACATTTATCCCTAGGATCTTTCATATCTATTACACAGGTCAATGGGGCACATGGTATCAGCAGAACTTTACAACAATATAACAGGTATAACACAAAATAAGCACATAAAATAATCTTAGGGTGGGGCTGGAACACCAGCACCCCATCATTACCACCTCAATCGACTGGGGCCCAAAATCCCTTGGTGTAAGAGGTAAAGGTCTCTTCTTCCATAGCTGCTTCCTACTGAAATTGGACATGGAGCTGACCCTGCCCCCAAGAGGTCCCATTTTAGGAGTCAGTTCTTCAGCCAGCATCCAGAGCTTGGTCAATGCCAGATTCAGAGGTCATGGATATCACAGTCATGGACAGGGGGTGACATCCAACTTAAGCAATCAGGCATCTACAAGCGGAGGGTATTAAGCCTGCAGGAAACAAATCTAGCAAACAAGGTGAACAGACAAAAAGTCAAAAAAACTAAGGATACAATAACCAGAAGCAGGGTAGATATAGGATCAGCTGTGCTTCTGGAGTCCATGAACTCACTATCATAGCCTTACTCATTGCTGTTTTCTAATTTGCAGATTTGGGGTCATCATTCTGGCCAGAGGTGTACTTTCTTTAATCTGAGTTGGGGCCTGGCCAATTTCCTATTCTCCCTGCGGGTGTGACGAACTTGGATATGTTTCAAGAGGATCTGTAAGGGCAGTTCTTATTTTCTTATTCAGTATAAAATATTCTCAGTACATTTTGTATAGTTTGTTAGTTGGAATACCATCTATTCTTCCAAATCTATCCCTGCTCTTAATAGAGCAGTGAACAATTCTTTCCTTTTTAATCTATTCTGACTTTGAATCTGCTGGCTCTTCTCTCTTGAGGAAATTTATCTTTCCCTGTTCTCCTAGGTCACTTAACTGTGAAATCTTATCCAGGACCTCCAAAACAGGGTGCCCTACTTCCCAAATCAGTAGAATCAGAATTAGGTGCTTGTAATCAGGAGGAGCAGTCATCACTATACTATTCTTATGAGAAACTCTTAAGGGAGTGCTCTTGATAAGCACTGGCATCTCCAATCATTATTTGTGGTTTTCATTACCTCTTCCTTTAACTTTCTCACATGGTCTCTAAGTGACTACCAGGGTCTAGCTCCACTAGGCCACAGTCAATAAGATACTGCTTACTGCATCCTTCTACAGCCAAAGCTAACACATTAGTTACACTATTACCTCCTTGCATATGGTAATCCCTAAGAGCTTGTTGTAAAAAAGGATTCTAATATCTATGGATTCCAAACAATCTATGTCATCTATCCTTACTCCTCTGGCCTCTTCATCACTGATTCTCATCATCCAAAATACTAATGATTCTCCCATCTTTTGGGGAAACTGACTCAAAATATGTGACCTTCTGCTGAGTAAAATCCTCAATTACCTCCCTAAACACTGTGTGGCCCCCACCCCCCAACCTCCCTCTGGTTCTCCTGCTTCCTTCTTAGAACTGGGCAAACCTCTGTACTCTTAGAAGCCTCCTCATTTAACTTTGTTTCATTTTCCTCCCATGCATCTTCCTCCCAGGTGCCTGGGCCCCATTGGGCCCAGACTGTGCAAGGGATGCATGTACATTCCTTTTGTTAGTTTTTAACTTTTTTCTGAGTTTAACTAACAGCAACTTTTTCTTCTACCACCTAAAACTTTCTAGCTTGCTCCTCTAAAAGAAAGCTCAAATGTTGTAACATAGAAAGCTTCCTGCAAACCAGCCAACTCCTTTTCCATCTGAACCTTTTCCTCCAGCAATTTGTCTCTGCTTTTACACATTATAGGATGATTTGTTAATAAGTCCCATCCTCTCCTACACACCCTGGCCATTTATTTTTATTGTATTCTTTGCAAATATCTTTCTAAATCTCTGGGTTTCACAATTTTCTTGTACTTTTAGACCATCCTCTCACTAGGGAGGAATAAGGTAAATCCTCCCATCCCAAGATACTAATTTCCTTCCTTAGAACCTTCCTGCCTCCAAGTAAAGGTTTTATATCTTGCAATCCTGTTTGTGACACCAAATATATTGACAAGGCAATACCCATAGCATCAGCTATGAATATGCCAGTGTATTTCCAGGTTTGAATTGCAAGATATAACAGACTCTGTTCAAACACCAAAGTCAAATCCATCACAGTAACAAAGAAATCCATCACAGTACATATTATCAGACCTTCCCACAAACCAACTCCCTTAAGCAAAATCACTTCCTCTCTCACACCAGCTTTTTTGCTTCCTCTCTCTTTCCCAGCTTTGACTGCTTTGTCTCATTTCCTCTCAGCTCTGCTCCATCCTTTCTGCTCCGTGTGACTTAAACTCATGTGACTCAGGCTTCCATGTGACTTAAGCAGGTCACCTAGGCCTATTAATGGAATGGGAAAGATCTTCCCATTCCATTAACAATACAATATCTCAAATATATAAAGAACTTGGTCAAATCTTCAAGAATATGAGTTATTCCCCAAATGATAAATGGTCAAAGACTAGGAACAGGAAATTTCTGATGAAAAAATAAAAATTATGACAGTCATATGAGAAAATGTTCAAATTCATTATTTATTACAGAAATTCAACTTAAAACAATCTTGAGATACATGTTATATCTATCAGATAAGCTACAACATCAGAAGAGGAAAGTGACAAACATTGGAGGTGTTAACAGGAATTTTAATGAGCCAGTCTGTAATCTAAGAATACTCAGAAACCCACAAAGCAAACCTAGAGATGGGAATACCAGTAATCATATAGTTTAATTAATCAGTTTCATGGTGAGGAAGGTTCTCTTAGCTGAAGTGAAAGCATAGGTTATATACTTAAATCACAACTTGGGAAGGTGGATAACAAACAATCATTTAGTGATTTCTCAGAAACCTATAAGTTCCATAATACAACAGTTCTGGAGTCAAGTCTTTGAGAGTTGTGATTACCTCCCCTAGAATACAGGACCATAGTTTGGTGACAGGAACAGTTTCTACAATCCTGGATTCCCTTTACTTCAGGTATGCAGGCAGAAGGATGCCAATGATTCTGAGCCTTGTCAAGGTTTGAATGATCAATTCAAGCTGTATTGTGAAACTGACTCACAAGCTGGAAAAGGCAGCTCTTGAGAAAATGAAATTATTAGTACATTCATTACACATATCATATCTAGCAGTATAAAAATTATAAATTCCTTCCTCAGAGGGGATGTGGAAAATTTGGGACACTAATTCACTGTTACAACTGAACTGATCCATTCATTTTTCAGAACAATCTGTAATCATGCCCAAAGAGATACTAAACTGTGCCTATCCTTTGATCTAATAATACTAATCTTAGATCTGTTTCCTAAGATGATAAAGGAAAATAGAAAAAAAAATTATGTTTTAAAGTACTTATAGCAGCTCTCTTTTTGGTGGTAAGAACTGTAAATTGAAGGGATGCCCATCAGTTGGGGAATGGCTTGAGAGGGATTGAGTACAACCTGAGTTAAATGGTAAACAGCATCAGCAGTGGTTGAGGATGGCCTCTTAAGCATGCTATGGCCACTTTCTCCTCACAAGCTTTTGAGGAGCCGTGTGAGGCAGATGTGCCCTTAGGCCCTCCCTGGCTCTTTGTCCTGGGCCTTGGGGACCCCATTTCCCAACCTCTCCTCACTGTGGGTGGGTCCCTTGAGGCCTGCAAGTGCTACGAGGTCTGCCTGGTGCATGGCTCCCACAGGTTAAGCTGTGGCTGGTTCATTTGACTAATTTTGAACAGCATGCCAAATCATGAAAGGCAATCTTTGTGGTAACGGCAATCATCTTCTGCAGGCAACTCTAGCCATACCAACTTGGAGGCCCAAGGTCATTGAGGCATGAACAAAATATACAAACTGGAAATGTGTTTCAATTGTCTCATCCTGAAAGTCCCTTTTCAACACTTCCCTCCTCTGAAAAACCATGACTCAAGCAGTGGAGAATGGAGCCATTTTTATGTCAACTCCATGACCCCAGTCACTTCAGGAGGTGCCATGTTTTGAGGGTCATCTACAAAGAAAGCTGTCAAAGGAGACAGCTTTGGCACAACTACCCCAATGGCCAAGTGTCAATGGCCAGGTCCCTCCTTGTATGAAAATCCCTAGCTCTTACTCCATTAAGACTTTGGGAATCCTGGTCATTGATGATACTACTAGAGTTGGAAGAAGCTAGAAAACTTAATTTTCATGGAGAATTGGTACTTTCTGGGTCCTCAAGGCCACATGTTTTATAAAACATTTTTGTCTTCCTTTTGGGTTCAGACCTTCCCTCCTGAGAAGAAAGCTGTCCCAGGTATAGACTGTAGAAGAATAATGGCCTGTGATGGTACTACTGAAGTTGGGAGAAGCTCAGCTTATTCTGATTGAGAATTGGAACTCTAAGGGTCCTCAAGGCCTGGGACAATTTAAAAACTATTTCTGTTTTGCCTTTGGGTCCTGGACCTCCCCTCCTGAGGAGAAAGCTGCCCCAGAAAGACTTCAAAATGTGCTACGAACTTCCACAAGCAAGAATTAATGATTGGGGGGGGGGGGGGGGGGGGGAGGAGAATGTAGACAACTTGTGATATAATAGTATCTATTAAACATACATAGCAAGAGGTAAAACTATACAGAAGATTAAAAGATATTTCACTATAATGTCAGTGAAACTGGGGAATAGGCAAAAATTTACACGGTTCTATTTGGTCACAGAGTTAGAAGTAGGTAAGTGATACCTTTTAAAAAATTATAGAACATTTAGTTGATGAAAAATTCATGATGAAATGAAATAAAAAAAAAAAAGAATGCTATGGAAGTGTTGAGCTCAATCCAACTCCCTGTGGATTTAGGGTTATTTCTAATCCATCAGCATTGAGTACTTGAGATGTGCCATAGGTCATTGACCAGAACATAGCCTTCAGGGCATCATAAAAGCACTCTGTATGGTTACTATAAGCACAAAACTGATTTTCATCTGCCTTCTCACTGAACCAAGAATCCTGAATCTCTCTTAACCTTACTTGAATTTAACTTTTGCTGGAGTTAAATGGGGCCTTTTTAGAGATGGATGAAGTAACCTACTGGTAGGCCTGTTGAGTTCTCAGTTTTTATTTAGCATCTTCTGAATTTCCCCATCATTTTCATCAAACCACTTTGGATGACTACAAGTGTTCTGGCCCAGATGAGTTGATGTGGTGCTATACAACAGATCTCTGAAAGCTGGCCACTCTTTTCCTGCTTGGGTGTTAAAAACCCTGTTTTGGCTCAGCTTTCTGCCAAGTTAGCAACAAACTGATTCTCTGCAGTGTGGATTTTCTGATGTGCATTAAGACTGCATTTCCAACTGAAAGCCTTTCCACACAGATCACAAAAGATTTTCTTTCTAGTGTGGGTACTCTCATGTATAACAAGTTGAGATCTTTGTCTAAAAGTCTTTCTACATTGATTACATTCATAAGGCTTTTCTCCAGTGTGAATTCTTTGATGTATAGCAAGTTGGGAACTCTGCCTAAAAGTCTTTCTACATTGATCACATTCATAAGGTTTCTCTCCAGTGTGGATTCTCTGATGTCTAGCAAGGTGGGAACTTTGTCTAAAAGACATTCCACACTGATTACACTCAAAAGGTTTCTCTCCAGTGTGGATTCTCTGATGGACAGCTAGTTTGGAACTTTGTCTAAAAGCCATTCCACACTGATAACATTCAAAAGGTTTCTCTCCAGTGTGGATGCTCTGATGGATAGCTAGTTTGGAACT
Source organism: Notamacropus eugenii (assembly GCF_028372415.1). Taxonomy (NCBI): domain Eukaryota; kingdom Metazoa; phylum Chordata; class Mammalia; order Diprotodontia; family Macropodidae; genus Notamacropus; species Notamacropus eugenii. Next base: position 21,437,459 of record NC_092876.1, read on the forward strand.
TCGTCTAAAAGCCATTCCACACTGATAACATTCAAAAGGTTTCTCTCCAGCGTGGATGCTCTGATGGATAGCTAGTTTGGAACTTTGTCTAAAAGACATTCCACACTGATAACATTCAAAAGGTTTCTCTCCAGCGTGGATGCTCTGATGGATAGCTAGTTTGGAACTTTGTCTAAAAGACATTCCACACTGATAACATTCAAAAGGTTTCTCTCCAGTGTGAATTTTCTGATGGCGAATAAGGAATGATCTGTGGCAGAAAACCTTCCCACATTCTTCACATTTATAAAACTTCTCCCCAGTAGGCATCTTCTGAGATCTATCAAGATCTGAGTTCCAACCAAAGGCCTTCCCACGCTGAGGATATGCATACTTTTTCATTCCAGGCAGGCAAGGAAGAGATGAATGGTGAGATGAGGTTGTTTCACATTCATTATTTTCATCAGGATCCTCTCTAATGGGAATTTGCTGATGAGCAATAATCTTAGAGTTCCGACTCAAGGCCTTCTCACGCTGAGGATATGCATACCTTTTCATTCCAGGCAGGCAAGGAAGAGATGAATGGTGAGATGAGCTTGTTTCACCTTCATTATATTCATCAGGCTCCTCTCTAATGGGAATTTGCTGATGAGCAATAATTTTAGAGTTCCGACTCAAGGCCTTCCCACCTTTACTATTTACAGAAAGCATTTCTCCAATATCATTTTTCTGATGTTTAATGAGGTCTGAATTCCAGTTCATGGACATTTCCCATTGATTACCTGGATATATTGGCATTCCAGAAGCCTTCTCATGGGACTGAAAAAGCTCTACCTGTTCAGTAAAGAACTTGCTATATTCACTATCTTGAAGACAGTCATTCATTGAGGTCATTTTCTTACAGTGATTTAGGATTGAAGACTGCCTGATTTTCTTTCCAACTTTTTCAAATTCACAGTCACTCTTTGGATTTCTCTCTACCTGGATATTAGAGTTGGGGATTCCTCTCCAGTTGAAGTCACAGAGACCATCACTCATGAATCTTTGCAGGTCACATTCTTCCACAAAATTTCCCAGCTTTCTCGGCATCTCATTTACTTCGAACCTGGTCTCTGCATCTGAAGAAAATAATCAAACACATGTACACAGAAAGACACACACACAAATATATGCAATAGCAATGGTTAGTGAAGACTTTTCAGCTCATGACCCTGCTCATTACTAACTTAAATACAACAAAACTTGCTGGATATATACTCTTGGAGCAAATATTGGCATTACATAGACTAGGTAACTATAAGGAGAAGAGACAGACAGGATGTGAAAGTGACAAAGGAGATGCACACTACAGGGTGCTGGACTCATCAGAGAGTGAACATTTACATTCAATGAAAGCAGCAGCCGCAAGGCAAGGTCACTACCAGAAGCCTTAACGTCAACAGATTAGAGTGACTCTCTGAGAACAGGTTTTGGCTAATAGGGAAAGAAAGACAAACCAACACAGTTTGTAATATTTGAGCAGAAAAGGAGTGGGCAGCTTTTAGAGATTTATTGTATAGCACCACATTAGCTTATCTGGGCCAGAACACTAGTAAACACCCAAATTAGTTTGATGAAAAGGATGAGGTACTTCCAGAAGCTATTAACCCAAATTGATAACTGCACAGGGTCTACCAGTAAATTATTTCCTCTGTCTCTAAGAAGACAGTTGTTTAACTTCACCAAAAGTGAAGTGCAAGCACAGGTCACAGAGATGCAAGATTCTTGACTCAATAAGAAGACAGATGAAATTCAGCTCTACACTGATAGTAACAATCCAAAGGGCTTTTATAAAACCCTAAAGCCTATGAATGGGACAAAGACCTATGGTGTGTCAAAACTACTTAGGGCTGATTGATTAGTGATAAGGACATGATCCTGGAGACACGGGCTGAATACTTCTATAGCTTTCTCAACAGAGCATTCTCAACCATGGCTGAAGCCAGTGCATTTACCTTAGGTTGTACTCAATCCCTCTCTAGCCCTTCCCCAACTGAAGGGAATCCCCATAATTTTGAGTTCGTTGTCACCAAACAGGGAGTTGCAATAAATAGTTTAAAACATATAGGTTTTTTTCCTTTTTCCTTAATCATCTTGAGAAACAGACCTAATAGTGGTATTGCTGGGTCAAAGAGCATATGTACACGGTTTGGGGGCATAATTCCAGATTGCTCTTGAAAATGGTTGGATCAGTCCACAATTCTACCAGTAGAGAATTAGTGTCCCAGTTTTTCCATATCCCCTCCAAGATTTGTCACTTTCCTCTTCCACCCTATCATGTTAGTCTATCTGATAAGTATAAGATAGTGTCAAGGTTGTTTCAATTTGCATTTCTCTAATCAATAATGATCTAGAGTATTTTTCATGAGTGTAAATAGTTTTGATTTTATCACCAAAACCTGCCCAGTTCCATTGTTTGACCACTTATCAATTAGGGAATGATTTTTTATTTTTATACATTTGACAAAATTCTTTATATATTTGAGATGAGACTTTTTATCTGAGAAACTGTGCATAAAAATTTCCCCGCAATTTTCTGCTCTCCTTCTGGTTAAGGCTTCTGGTAGTGACCTTGCCTTGCGGCTGCTGCTTTTATTGAATGTAAATGTCCACTCTCTGATGAGTCCAGCACCGTGTAGTGTGCATCTCCTTTGTCACTTTCACATCCTGTCTGTCTCTTCTCCTTATAGTTACCTAGTCTATGTAATGCCAAAATTTGCTCCAAGAGTATATATCCAGCAAGTTTTGTTGTATTTAAGTTAGTAATGCTCTCCTTTGCTACATTAGTTTTATTTATACAGCAACTTTTTAATTTGATGCAATCACAATTATCGATTTTGTACCTCACCATGCTCTCCATCTTTCATTTGTTCGTACATTGTTCTTATACACAAGTCTGATAGTTAATGTTTCATGTTCTTTTAATTTTTCATGATGTCTTCCTTTATATTTAGATCATGCATCTATTTTGATGCTATCTTGGTAAATAACACAAGATACTCATCTCTGCCCAATTTCTGTCAGACTGATTTCCAGTTTTCCCCCAAATTTTTACCAAATAATCACAAAAATTTAAGTCTATATACTTTATATATTTTAAATTATAATCACTTGCTACTATGTATTCTATGTCTACCTTTCTGTTGATCAGCCTTTGTTTCTGTTTCTTAGCCAGTATCAGTTTTTGATAATTCCTACCTCAAATAGAGTTTAAAATCTGGGAATGCTATATAACTTTACCTTATTTTTCATGACATTTTTGACCTGTCCTTTAAAATGAATTTTGTTATATTTTTCCTAACAATAAAATGTTTTGGTAATTTAATTTGGATGGCATTGAATACATAGATTGGCCTAGGTAAAATTACCATTTCAATTACATTGGCCTTGCCTACCCATGAACAATTAATGTTCTCCAAATTATTTCAATCTGATTTTATTGGTATACAAAGCTTTATTTATATTTATGTATTTCTTGACTTTATTTTGAGAGGTGTACTACCAAAAATTGTATACTGTCTAGAATTATTTTAAACAGGAGACTAGTGTCTTTTTTTGCAGGAATTTGCTGGTGATTTATGTGGGTATACTTTATATCCTGCTACTTTGCTAAAACTGTTTCAACTGTTTTAGTTGAGTCTTTAGGATGATCCAAGTTTATCATCTTATCATCGGTGGAAAGAGAATTTCATTCCCTCATTCCTTAGTCTGATTCCATTTCCTTTTCTTCTTATTGGTATTCCTACAATTTCCAACACAATACTGAAGAATATTGGTGACATTAGGCATTCTTGTTTCACATGGGAACATACTGGGAAGGCTTGGATGTAGCCTATGCCTAGTATACATAATGCTTGCTGATGGTTTTAGGTAAATACTTTTTATTAATATGAGGAAAAATCCATTTATACCTATACTTTCAAGGGTATTTAATAGAAATTAGCATTGTATTTTAACAATAGCTTTTTCTTCAGCTATTGATATATTCACATGATCTTTGTTACTTTTACTATTGATATAATTAATTATGTGAACAATTTTTGCTAAATTAAAACATCCCTGCCTTCCTGGTATAAATCCAAATTGGTTATATCATAGATCTCTGTAATATATTGTTGTAATCTCCTAGCTATTATTTTATTAAGATTTTTACATCCATATGCATTAATGAAATTGGTCTATACTTTTTCTCTTTTTTATTCGTCCTGGTTTAAATATGAATACCATATTTGGTTTATAAAAGGAGTTTAGTAATACCCCTTCTTTGCCTAGTTTTCCAAATCATTTATTCAACAGTGGAATTAGTTCACCTTTAAATGTTTGGTAGAATTCCTTTGTAAATTCATCTGGTCCTGATGTAGCTCATTTTGGGCCTGCTAAATTTCTTTTTTCTAAAATAAGTTTATTTAGATTTTCTATTCCCCCTTCTGACAATCTCCTGGGAATGAGCTTTGAGCATTACCAGTTCTCCATTCCCACCTGCTTCTTCCATATCTCTTCTTCTTTTCAGGACTCATTTGGATATGATAATTTTTCCATTTTACCTCTGCTTATCCAATTATATTTTTTAGAATCACTCCATCATACTCAGCCCAAGCTTTTCCTTCAAACTACACAAGTAATGATGTCATTCTTAAGAGTATTGATTACAGGGAAAGAATTTTTGCAACTAGTGTCTGTGATAAAGGCCTCATTTCCAAAATATATAGAGAATGGAGTCAAATATAAAAAATGAGTCATTTGAACCGAGTCGAATGACAAGAATACAAGTCATTCCCCAATTGATAAATGGTCAAAGGATATGAACAGGTAGTTTTCAGAGGAAGAAATTAAAGCTATTTAGAGTCACATGAAAAAATGCTCTAAATCACTATTGATTAGAGAATGTAAGTCAAAACAACACTGAGGTACCACATCACACCTATCAGATTGGCTAACATGACACAACAGGAAGATGATAAATGTTGGAGAAGGTGTGGGAGAGTTGGAACACTAATTCATCGTTGGTGGAGCTGTGAGCTGATCCAACCATTCTGGAGAGCAATTTGGAACTATGCCCAAAGGGCTAGAAAAATGTGCATACCCTTTGACCCAGCTATATAGCTTCTGGTACTGTATCCCAAAGAGATCATATAAATAGGAAAGGGCCCCACATGTACAAAAATATTTATTGCAGCTCTCTTTGTGGTGGCCAAAAACTGGAAATCACGGGGATGCTCATCAATTGGGTAATGGCTGAACACATTACGGTGTATGAATGTAATAGAATGCTATTGTGCTGTAAGAAATGATGAACAGGGAAAGGAGAATCTGACCAAACTTTGGAGGTGCGGAATCCAGTGGGTGACAGACTTTGACAGATTCGGAGCCCAGGTTAGACTGGAAGGTCCACGGGAAGGATCTGTTCCACGGGGGTGAGCCCCCAGCGCACAGTGCAGCATGGTCAGCGCAGCGGGGCGAAAGGGACCTGAGAAGCCTGAGAGCGGCGGGCGGAACCAGCGGAGCAGGAGACCAGCCAAACCAAGCCGGTGAGAGCCGCTGAGCGCCAGATATCAGTGCAGCAGCCCTTGAAACCTTCAGCCTGCAGACTAAACTTCGGTAAGTCACCTACTTGAACTTCCGGGAGCCAAGATGGTGGAGTGATCAGTACATGCTCTCTCCTCCCCCCTGATGACCGTGAAAGAACCATAAAATATTTCCCCAGAAAAATCCTGGATCAGCGGGAACAGCAGAAGGGGGCAAATAGTCTCATAACACCAGAGGCTGGAAAAGTGGCAAGGGGGGATTCTTCCTACTGTGGCGGAGGCAATCCGGAAGGACAGAGGAACCAGGGCAGAGAAAATTCGCACTGAGACCCAGGCAAGCCTCAGCGCCGGGAGACGAGCCCCAGGACGGGTGGGAACATGTATTAGCATCTAGGCGTGCCTCAGCCCTCCAGGGGAAAAGGGAAGACAATAGGGAAGCTGGGATCACCATCCCCTGACCTTGCCTTTGCCTCAGGTCAGCTGAGGAGATCTCCTGTGACCAGACCACTCCTCCCACACACCTAACAAGCTAACCCCAGGGTTGATCTGGGAAACAAAAAACAAAAACCTGCTTTTAGCTTCTTCATACATCAGCTCAACACAAAGTTCTGTACCTTCTGACTGAAAGAACCAGAAGCTACAACACTCAGCCAACATCATGAATCGGAAAAAGCAGACGAAAAGTGAAAAAACCATAGAATCTTTCTATGGGGATAAGGACCAAAACACAAACACCAAAGAGGTCAGAGCTGAGACTGTACTTCCATCTGAAACTTCAGAAGGGACTATGAATTTCTCGCAAGCACAACTAGATTACCTGGAACGTCTGAAGAAGGATATAGAAGAAAAACTGGCCAATGATTTTAAAATTATAAAAAAAGAATTCACTGATGAGAACATCACTTTGAAAAGGAAAATTGAACAAATGGAAAAGGAAGTTCAAAAATTAACTGGAGACAATAATTCCCTAAAAGGAAGAGTTAATCAAACGGAAAAGGAAACCCAAAACCTAATTGGGAAAATTGATCAAATGGAAAAGGAAACACAAAACCTAACTGGGAAAATTGGTCAAATGGAAAAAGAAGTACAAAAATTAAATGAAGAAAATAGCTCCTTAAAGGGAAAAATTGGTCAGATGGAAAAGGAGATGCAAAAGTTAACTGAAAAAAACAATACAATGAAGATTAGAATTGGGCAAGTAGAAACTAATGACTCAATGAGGCAACAAGAATCAGTCAAACAAAATCTAAAGAATGAAAAGATAGAAGAAAATGTAAAATATTTAATTGGAAAAACAACTGACCTGGAAAATAGATCCAGGAGAGAAAATTTAAGAATTATTGGCCTGCCAGAAACCCATGATGAAGAAAAGAGTCTGGACAATATCTTCCAGGAAATCATCAAGGAAAACTGCCCAGAAGTACTAGACTCAGAGGGCAAAATAGTCATCGAAAGAATCCACCGTTCTCTTCCCGAAAGGGATCCCAAACTCAAAACCCCAAGAAATATCGTTGCCAAATTCCAGAGCTATCAAGTGAAGGAGAAAATACTACAAGCAGCCAGAAAGAAACAATTCAAATATCAAGGACATACAGTCAGGATCACACAGGACCTTGCAGCTTTTACATTAAAAGATTGAAAGAATTGGAACCCAATATTCCGTAAGGCAAAGGAGTTGGGACTTCAACCAAGGATCAACTACCCAGCAAAGTTCAGCATAACATTTCAGGCAAGGAGAAAGTCATTCAACGAAATAAGGGATTTCCAGAGCTTCCTGACCAAAACACCAGAACTCAATAGACAATTTGATCTTCAAATGCAGGTCTCAAGAGAATCATAAAAAGGTAAACAGGGGGGAAAAAACAAAAACAAAAACTTGCTACTCAATTAGGGCAAACTGTTTACCTCCCTATAAGGGAAGATGACACCTGTTAATCTTGAGAATGGTGCAGCTATTATGATAAAAGGGATATACGTAGAGGGAACGGGTATAAAGTAAAGATGTCATGTCAAAAATATGATTTAAGTATGAGAAGGGATTGTAATAGGAGGTGTGAAAAGGAGGAAGCAGAAAATGGCAAATTACATCACAGGAAGAAGTACAAAACTATAGTAGAGGGAAGGAGGGGAGGGAGATGAGCATTGTTTGAGAGGTACTCTCATCTGATTTGTTCAAAGGAGGGAACAATAATCTTAAGTAGATAATCCTAACTAGCTCTATAGTAGTAAGAGGGGAAGGGGGAAGAAAGGGGAGGGTGGCTAAAAGGGAGGGAAGAAGCAATAAGAGTAAAGGGGAGTAAAAGGGAGGGTGGCTAAAAGGAGGGGAAGGCTGCAGGAGGAGGGGGAGAAAAGTGAATACTATTGAGGAGGGGAAGGGAGACGGGAGAGCTAAAAGCACAAATGGTGGGAAAGAGGATGGAGGGAAATACACAGATTGTAATTATAACTGTGAATGTGAATGTGAATGGAACGAACTCTCCCATAAAACGGAGACGGATAGCAGAATGGATTAAAAGCCATAATCCAACAATATGCTGCTTACAAGAAACACATTTGAAACGGGGGGATACACATAGGATAAAGGTCAAAGGATGGAGCAGAATATATTGTGCTTCAGCTCATGTAAGAAAGGCAGGAGTAGCAATCCTAATCTCAGACAAAGCAAAAGCAGAAATAGATCTAATCAAAAGGGATAGGATGGAAACTATATCCTGCTAAAAGGAACCATAGACAATGAAGCAATATCATTACTAAACATGTATGCTCCAAATGGTATAGCATCCAAATCCTTAGAGGAGAGGTTGGGGGAGTTGAAGGAAGAAATTGACAGAAAAACTATACTAGTGGGGGACCTCAACCTCCCCCTCTCTGAACTCGATAAATCTAACCTCAAAATAAACAAGAAAGAGGTTAAGGAGGTAAATAAAACTCTGGATAAGGTAGATATGATAGATCTTTGGAGAAAATTAAATGGGAATAGAAAGGAATATACCTTTTTCTCAGCGGTACATGGAACAATTACAGAAATTGACCATGTACTAGGACATAAAAATCTCACAATCCAGTGCAGAAAGGTAGAGATAATCAATGCATCCTTCTCAGATCATAATGCATTAAAAATTACATGTAATAAAAGGCCATGGAAAGAGAAACCAAAAATCAATTGGAAACTAAATAATCTAATTCTAAAGAAGGGTTGGGTTAAAGAAGAAATCATAGAAACAATCAACAATTTCATTCAAGAGAATGAAAATAGTGAGACAACATACCAAATCTTATGGGATACTGCAAAAGCAGTTATATGGGGAAGCTTTATATCTTTGAATGCTTACATAAATAAAATAGAGAAAGAGGAGATCAATGACTTGGGCTTGCAGTTGAAAAAGCTAGAAAAAGAACAAATTGAAAATCCCCAAGTAAATACCAAATTAGAAATACTGAAAACCAAAGGAGAGATTAATAAAATTGAAATTAAGAAAACTATTGAATTAATAAATAAAACCAATAGTTGGTTTTATGAAAAAACTAATAAAATTGATAAACCTTTGGTCAATCTGATTAAAAAAAAGAAGAAAATCAAATTACTAATATTAAAAATGAAACGGGTGAACTCACCTCCAATGAGGAGGAAATTAAAACAATAATTAGAAACTACTTTGCCCAACTTTATGCCCACAAATTCGATAATCTAAACGAGATGGATGAATATTTTAAAAAATACAAATTGCCCAGATTAACAGAAGAGGAAGTTAAACAACCCCATCTCAGAAAAAGAAATTGAACAAGCCATCAATGAACTCCCTAGGAAAAAATCTCCAGGGCCAGATGGATTCACAAGTGAATTCTATCAAACATTTAAAGAACAGTTAATTCCAATACTATATAGACTATTTTTGAAAACTGGGGAAGAAGGAGTCCTCCCAAATTCTTTCTATGATACAAATATGGTTTTGATACCCAAACCAGGAAGAGACAAAACAGAGAAAGAAAATTATAGACGATTTCCCTAATGAATATAGATGCAAAAATTTTAAATAAGATTTTAGCAAAACGAATACAGCATCTTATCACGAGATTAATACATTATGATCAGGTAGGATTCATACCAGGACTACAGGGCTGGTTCAATATTAGGAAAACTATTAGCATTATTGATCATATCAACAACAAAAGTAACAAAAACCACATGATTATCTCAATAGATGCAGAAAAAGCTTTTGACAAAATACAACAGCCATTCCTACTAAAAACACTGGAGAATGTAGGAATAAAGGGAACTTTCCATAAAATAATAAGCAGTATCTATCTAAAACCTTCAGCAAGCATTATATGCAATGGGGATAAGCTAGATGCATTCCCAATAAGATCAGGGGTGAAACAAGGATGTCTATTATCATCGCTATTATTCAATATGGTACTAGAAATGTTAGCTGTAGCAATTAGACAAGATAAAGATATTGAAGGAATAAGAATAGCCAAAGAAGAAACTAAGTTATCACTCTTTGCAGATGATATGATGATCTACTTAGAGAATCCCAGAGATTCAAGTAAAAAATTACTTGAAATAATAAACAACTTTGGCAAAGTTGCAGGGTACTAAATAAACCCACACAAATCTTCTGCATTCCTATATATTAGCAACAAAGTCCAACAGCAAGAGATAGAAAGAGAAATCCCATTTAAAGCTAGGGTAGACAGCATAAAATACTTAGGAGTTTAACTGCCAAAACAAACCCAGGGATTACATGAGCACAATTACAAGACACTTTTTGCACAAATAAAGTCAGATTTAAGTAAGTGGAAAAATATTAGTTGCTCATGGGTAGGCCATGCTAATATAATAAAAATGACAATTCTACCTAAATTAATTTACTTATTTAGTGCCATACCAATTAAAGTATCAGACAATTATTTTCTAGAATTGGATAAAATAATATCAAAATTCATTTGGAAAAACAAAAGGTCCAGAATATCAAAGGGACTAATGAAAAGAAATGCTTGGGAAGGTGGCCTAGTGCTACCAGACCTCAAATTGTACTATAAAGCAGCAATTATCAAAACCACTTGGTATTGGCTAAGAAACAGAGAGGTAGACAAGTGGAATAGACTTGGCACTCAAGATGCAGTAGGCAAGGAATATAGCAACCTTCTGTTTGATAAACCCAAGGACCCCAGCTTCTGGGATAAGAACTCACTGTTTGACAAAAATTGCTGGGAAAACTGGATAACAGTGTGGCAGAAATTAGGCATAGACCCATACCTGACACCGTACACAAGAATAAAGTCCAAATGGGTACATGATTTAGGTGTAAAGATTGATACCATGAATAAACTGGAGAAGCAAGGAATAGCGTATTTATCAGATCTATGGAGAAGGGAAGAATTTTTTACTTAAGGAGAGATAGAAAGCATTATGAAATGCAAAATGGATAACTTTGATTACATTAAACTGAGAAGTTTTTGCATAACCAAACCCAATGCAACCAAAATCCGGAGGGATGTAGTAAATTGGGAAAGAATTTTTATAGCTAAGCTCGGGGATAAAGGCCTCATTTCTAGAATATATAGAGAACTGACTCAAATGTATAGTCATACAAGTCATTCCCCAATTGATAAATGGTTAAAGGATATGAACAGGCAATTTTCGGAAGAAGAAATTAAAGATATCTATAATCATATGAAAAAATGCTCTAAATCACTATTGATTAGAGAGATGCAAATCAAAACAACTCTGAGGTACCACATCACACCTATAAGATTGGCAAACATGACAGAACAAGAAAATGATAAATGCTGGAGAGGATGTGGGAGAGTTGGAACACTAATTCATTGTTGGTGGAGCTGCGAGCGCATCCAACCATTCTGGAGAGCAATTTGGAACTATGCCCAAAGGGCTACAAAAATGTGCATACCCTTTGACCCAGCAATATCACTACTAGGACTGTATCCCCAAGAGATCATAAAAATGGGAAAGGGTCCCACATGTACAAAAATATTTATAGCAGCACACTTTGTAGTTGCCAAAAACTGGAAGTCAAGGGGATGTCCATCAATTGGGGAATGGCTGAATAAATTATGGTATATGAATGTAATGGAGTACTATTGTGCCATAAGAAATGATGAACAAGAAGACTTCAGAGAGGCCTGGAAGGACTTATATGACCTGATGCTGAGTGAAAGGAGCAGAACCAGGAGAACTTTGTGCACAGCAACAACCACAGTGTGCGAGAGTTTTTTCTGGTAGACTTGGAATTTCGTAATAATGCAAGAACTTCTTAAAAAAAAAAAAAATCCCAAAGGTGGTTCTCAAGGCAAAATGCCTTCCACACTCAGAGAAAGAAATATGGAAGTCATTCGCAAAATGTAGCAGATCATGTTTGTGTATGTGTATGTGTTTGTGTATCATGTTTTGATTTGTTATATGATTTCTTTCGTTTATTTTAGTCTGACTACATAGCATGACTATAGTGAAAATATACTCAATAGGAAAGTATATGTAGAACCTATACAGAATTGTATGCAGTCGTGGGGAGGGAGGGGGGTAGTGGGGAGTAGGTGTAGGGGGGATAAAATCTCAATTGTATGGCAGTGATTGTTAAACATTAAAAAATAATAAATAAATAAATTAAAAAAAAAAAAAAAAAGAAATGATGAACAGGAAGACTTCAGAGAGGCCTGGAAGGACTTACATGAATTGACGTTGAGTGAAAGGAGAACCAGAACTTTGTACACAGCAACAAGCACAGTGTGAGAGGAATTTTTATGGTAGACTTAGTACTTCATTGCAATACAAGGAATTAAAACATTCCCAATGGACTCTTGAGGCAAAATGCCTTCCACATCCAGAGAAAGAACTATGGAATTGGTTTGCAGAATGAAGCAGACCATTTTCTTTTATATTATGTTTTGTTTTATGGCTTCTCCCATTCATTTTAATTCTTTCATGCAACATGACTAAGGTGAAAATGTATTTAATAGGAATATATATGTAGAAACCATATAAGACTGTATGCTGTCTCAGGGAGGGAGTGGGGAGGGAGGAGGGAAGGTGGGGGAGGGAGGAGGAAAAAAAATCTAAGATATATGGAAGTGATTGTAGAACACTGAAAACAAAATAATTTAACAAAAAAAAAAAAAGAATATCGATTACATTTTCACATATAAAAAGTAAACAGTTTGATCTAACTGGTCTTACTAGTTTTTAAACCTTAAGTTTCTCCTGGATTTTCTATGTCCAATTTTCCACTGGGTTCTGGACTTTTTGTTAGAATACCTGAATATCTTTCAATTCATTTGCATGTTCAATTATTTTCATTCAGGATCATAATCAGCTTTGCTGGTTATTTTTGGTCAAAACACCATCTCTCTTGTTCTATGAAATATGATGCCCCAGGACCTGAGGTCTTTTCATGTAGAAGCTGCTAAATCTTGGGTTTTCCTGAATGTAGCTCCACAGTATTTAAATTGTTTTTTTTCTTGTTGCTTCTAGTATTTTCTCCTTATCCTGGGAGCTTTGAAACTTGACTATGATACTACTATGAATTTTCATCTTGGTATCTCTTTCAGGGAGTGAACAGTAGATTTTTTTCTATTTCTACTTTATCCTCTTATTCAAGAATTTCAGGGCAATTTTCCTTAATAATTTCTTAACATTTTAGCTAGACTCTGTCGGATTATACCTTTCAGGTAATCCAACAATTCGCATACTCTCTCTCCTTGACCTATCCTCTGTATCACTTGATTTTCTCAAGAGATATTCTCCATTTTGTCTTCTTTTCATTCTTTTAGTTTAGTTTTAGTATTTCTGGGTGTCTTCTAACTCTGTTAGCTCCCTCTCGTCAGACTATAAATTTGAAGAGGTCAGTTTCTCCCCTAAGATTTCGGATCTCCATTTCCAATTGGTTGACATTCTTTCCATAATTTTCTCTGGTAACTTTATGTACGCTATTTTTGAAGTCTTCATTGAATTTTTCCAAGAAGGCTTTTTGGCCTTGTGCCCATTGGACATTCCTCTTTGAAGTGGAAAGGACTTTCTTAACCTCGCTTTCTCCTTCTGAGAATGAACCCAGCTTGTCTCAATCCCAATAGCAGCTATCTATGGTAAAGTTCTTTTTATTTTTATTTCAAGCCACTTATTGTGGTCAGGTTCTAATCCTGAGGTATGGGGGATGATACAGTGGGCATCAGGTCCTTCTTACTGTTATTTTCAGAGCAGGGGCTGAAGGCTCAACCTTGGGCACTCCTCTGTAGCCCTGAGTCATGGCCAGGTCCCCCAGACACACTATCAGAGCAAATGCTCCCACTCTCGGCAATCTGCAATGGTAAACCTCAACTCACTCGTGTACCCAGGACTCTATTTTCCTACACATGCCTACAGTTAGCAAGGTACCTGCCCGTCTACTATAGCATATGCCAGCCCACTCCTCCTTAGCCACAGCCTGAGACCCTGTCTGGTCAGCAGTCCTGGGCCTGGTGTCCAGCCCCAGCCAAGGATCCTTCAATCCTCCGCCTCAGTTGTCTGACCCCACCCACACTATCACTGAGGTGAAACCTCTTGAACCCAACTGCCCCCACAGCTTGCTGTTTCTTCATTCAGAAGAGTCTGCCTCTAGCTGTTTGTATTTCACTTGGGCCAAACCTTTACCCAGAGAGGTCAGATCCTTCCAAAGGTCCTGTCAAGTTGTCTTAAGAGGATAACTTCTGGATTTTTCACCATTTTTGCCTCTCAAAATTCACTTTGAGGCAACATCTTCCCGTTTGAGCAGAGACTCTTGGGGAATCAACTATTTCCTGTCTCATTCTGCCATCTTCTCAGAATCCCCTCTCATTCTTTTTAGCATGACATTGTTAATGACCTTCTCAATCATCTAGACCAAGGAGGAAAATGGCACCCAAATCAGCTACCTGACTGAGGGCAAATTATTTCACTTCAAAAGGCAAAGCCAAGACCAAAGTGAACAGAGAATTGGTGCAGGAAGATGACCATGCACTCCATGAAGCTTCTGAGGCTGAGATGCAACAGAGGAGGAATCTATTCTCTGCTGCTTCTATTACTTTAGGCCTGATAGTTAACACCAAGAAATGGAAGGAACTAGTCCTTACCCAGGGACAGCAGGTTCTGAACACTCTCCAGTGTGACATCTTTGTATAGCTCTTTCTGAGAAGGGTCCAAGAGGCCCCACTCCTCCTCAGTGAAGTCCACGACCACATCCTTGAATGTCACCAACTCCTAAACCATAAAAATCACATGATTTAGAGAAGAAAATGAGATACTCCAGAATTTATCTAGTGCAGCCCTCTCCAACTTATAAGGGGAAACTGAGGCACAGAGAAGGGATTTGCCTAAAACTCATAGAACCTTTATGAGTGTCAGAGCCAACACTTGAAAACAGGCATTAAGAGCCCAATGAACATTAAGAAAAGCATTTTGCATTTGAATGAGAATTGTTATAGAATAATAAAAGCTAGAAAAATGTCTTACTATACAATGCTTCTCCCAATGGACTTAAGGAGAAGGTATATGCTCCATTAGCAAGTTATAAGAATCTATGGAAGAGAAAGATACAAGGTCATGTGAAATTCCTCTCCATCAGAAGTTCAGTGATAATATTAAAAAAACTCTATGAAGGGTTTTGAGAACCTGGTGAGTACTGTGTATTCTGGGATAAAAAAATATATAACATTAACTGATCACTGAGGAGAGAAGAAAGAAATCATTTAGTGTATTTCCTAAAAGTGTTAAATAAAATCTCATTTTCTCCTGAAAGTGCTCTCTCCAAACTTAGGATTGAACTCTAATTGAAAGATCTGAAGATCTTTGCTCAGTCCTCATCCTAACTCACCTCTGCTTCATTTAACGCTCTTCATCACTCATCTTCTACAAGAAATCTTTCTTGCCTTTCTATATATGACTAACAAAACCCAACAGTAAGAGATAGAAAAAGAAATCCCATTCAAAACTATGGTAGACACTATAAAATATCTGGGATTCGAGGGTTAGTCTCATCTGGTCCTAATACTAATTCTGTTACGTAGGTCCTATTGCCACCATTTTACAGTAGAGACAACTGAGACCAATTCCCTAGGAAGCTTCTGAGGCCAGATTTAAACTCAGATTTTCCTGAATCCAGGCCTAGAACTCCATCCACTATACCTCCCAGCTTCACATTATGTATGCATATCTATGTGTGCATGTAAGTATGTAGTTATTTACAAATTTGTGTCCTGTTTTCTTTTTCCAGTCTTAGAATCCCAAGAGCCTATGAGCTGCTTGGATTATACCAGATACTTAAGAAAAGCTCAATGACTTGTTGACTTGACTAAATCCACCAGAAAGGGAGCTCCTTGAAGGCAAGTGCCATCTCACTTTGCTTTGTACCCCCAGCATTTAAGCACAGTGCCTGGCACATAATCAGTGCTTGTTGAATTACCATGAGTAAGTCTCCAGATCGTGAGGATCTCAGTCATTCTCTTAGTCTCTGCATTCTAAGATCTAACCATATCAACTGTATTCAAGGAAGGGGTCCCATTCGGAATCAAGACAGGAGACTGTTGAAACTGATTGTCTCAAACATTTAATGGCTATATGTAATAATCCAGGTGGAATGTTATAATTTTCATAAGCCACTTCAATACTTTCTTTAGGCAACAACTTTCCAGAGCTGAGAAGATAGGATGACCTTCCCCAAAACAAAGTCAAGAAAGACCTGCTAAATTTTCAAAGAATGTCTCACAGAAGGAAAATTTACAAATTCCTTTGTAATATTCCCAAAGAGAGGGCTGTTATTATTGTTAATTTTGAACCAAAACGTACCTATTTGCATACATACGTTTTTAAACATTATAACAATTCTAACTCATATTCTAACAATATAGTTCATCATTTTGCAGCATCTAGTTCAAAAGAAGTGAATTTCCTAAGGGTAAAATTGGATCGGCTTCTAAGAATTATTTTCCAAATTAACAAAGAAATATTAGAATCATAACAATATAAATAATACAAATTTATTACCAATCAAATAATATCAATTCAGTTGAATTCATTTCGGAATTAGCACACATAGAAAATCAGTTTATCCATTTATCAATTTCAAACTCTACTAGATTGATTGCATTCAGACACCTCAATAGTCATTTTAAAGCAATGATCCTTTTAACTTATCTTTATAATTTTTCAATTTGCCTTAATGCCAAATTTGAAGAGCATTTTTCATGAAGGAATGATCCCTTTACAGAGGATCAAACAACACAATTCTTCTAAGAGGAGTTTAGTGTGACATTAAATGTTATAATTTAGTTGGGCAATACGCTAAACCTGGATTTACAACTACAAATGATTTATCACACAAAATCTCAGTTTTTCCAAGACCCATCTGCTGCCAGTACCTCAAATTATTACATGTCCCATTCCTTTGGGTGAGTCTACTGAGAAGTTTTATTGTGGCAGTCTTTCTACTCAGAAGGAGAAAGGTCTGAGTCTCCAAGGATGAAGCAGGGAGAGTGGGAAGGGATGGACAAATGAGGGAGGAGGAGCTCTCAGGGGGAACCAGTGTTTTGCATTCTGGACCAGGCAGAATTCGAGTCCTGTGGTGGAAACTGATGAACTAGGAGATAGTTAAGTCAGAAGAGGGGCTATTCCCAAGGCCATGGCATTGCAGCTGATGAAAACAAGGAATGGGGACAGATAGGAAAGCATGGGCTTGACTTTCCGGTCATGAGTGTGAATGGAGAAGAGCACGATCCTGAGGCCTAAGTGCCCACAAAGACAGGGCTTCATGGACCTCCCCAGAAAGGCTTGGCCCATTGAGACTCATGGGGCCTCTTCTGCTTTGCACAAGGCCTGCCTTTCTAGACAAGCTCTCTTAGACTACTCTTCTTGGCAGATCCCTGATTGGCAGCCCTTTAAGATGAGATCATTGTTTCCTAGAAATTCAGTTTGGGATTTACAGTTCCCAGGTAGGTCTGAGCCAGGAGGTCAGAAAAGTCATATGACCTACCTGTACTCTGACTAGCCTTCACAGTCCAAGAAGTGGTCTTTGATGCCACCTTCACGCCACAATTCTTTTCGCTCAGCCCTCTAGAGCCCATCCAAAGCCCTGCCCATCATGACTGGGGAGACCTCTCAACCAGCCCAACCCTTACAGGCTGCTCTCTGGTTAACCCCTCCCAATCTCTTTCTTCCTCTAACTTCGGGAAGTGCACTCACACCTTTGGCACTCCTGTTCCCCAAATGGCACCACTGAGGTTTTTCATATAGCAAGTGGGTAATGGTTTCAAAAGAGAATTTTTGAGAAAACATAACTGACTCCATTTGAGTGGGTGCTCTAATATCAATGTACTCAATGTCCCCTTAAATACCTCTCTTGCCCCCACCTCTTTGAGAAAACTCACTTTCTGTCCATTTCCTCTGTCTAAGAAGGCACAATGCGCTTGGCAAACATTGATTAACTACCTGAGTAACCAACCAGTTACTGTTTTCTTTGGACTGGTGTAAGTAGGTAGGCTAAAGACCTTCCTAACTGACCTAACTGCAAATTCACATTTATTTTTCTTTTTGTTAAAAACATATGTTTTCCTATCTCTATACCTTAACCTGATCTTTGTAAGGCTGGCTACAAGACCTCACAGACCCTACTCAAAGTGTCCATCATGGAGTTCAGGAGGAGAGCATCTCTGTGTCCTCTGTGGAACTATGAGACGCAAATGTTCACCATCTGCTCCTGGAGTGTGTCACACTTGAGTGCATAAATAAACCACACTTTATTGTCTGTCTGTAACCATGCTCCCTTACTCTGGTTGTCCCTAGGAAGGACCCTGATAATTCTAATAACAGGATCAAATTATATACTATTTCTATGATTGCTGGCACATAGCAGACACTATGATGACACCATGTAACCAGTCCTTATTTCTTGGTTCTCTATTCCTCTCTGACCCAGGGACTCTGGTCTCCTGTCTGATCCTTGACCAAGACCCTCCTTCCTCTGACCTTTCCAGTAGCTGTCTCTCATGCTTGGAATGTTGTCCCCCCCTCCCCCCGCCATAGGGGCCACCTGGCTTCCATCACACCTCGGCTAAAATCTCACCTTCTGATAAAAATGTTTTCCTGGTCCCTGACCCTGCCAGAGCCTTCCCTCTCAAAGTGCCTGCCATCCATGCTGGAGAGAGCTCTTCTTGTTCTGTGAGCTCACAGAGGCCAGGGACTGTTATTGATTAACCTTCCTTTGCATCCCCAGTAGGTTGGCACAGAGCAGCTGCTATCTAAATACTTACTGACTTGACCTAAGAAATGGGAAATGGGAGGGATTCAAGGAGACCTAGAAAGGCCTGGGGGAAGGAGGACATGAGCAGAAGCAGGACAACTTCTGCTCTGCTGACAGCACTGCCAAGGACAACCTCCATCTAACAGGATAAAGCTTCCTTGACTCTCTTGGATTCCAGGTTTGCTGATGCTACTCAGGTCTGTGGATGGACTGCACTCACCTGGGATGAGGGTCTCTGGGTGCCAGAAGCCATTCCCTCTGGTTCTAGGGTCCCTCTTTGGATTAGGCTTTGATCCTCTGCAGGCTGACCTGGGGAGAGAGAAGACTCTAAGATCAGGAAAGTCACTATTTTGCCTTTGTTGCTAAGGTGGATGCTGACCTGCCTGGAATTATAAAGGTTGAGTTCTCAGAGAAGTTACAAAGGCCCTGGCCGGCCCTTGTAAGACAGACTCCACCACAGGAGCAGGACATCAGGGCAGGTCAGACTTCTATCTAAGAGACTCTAAGACAGGTAGGGTATTCTAAGCATGGGAACAGTCAGCATAAAGACAAAGCCTGGGATGGAGCATCACAAAGGAGGAGAAGCCAAAAAGTCATTTTGGCAGCTCAGTGCTGTGTGAAGAGGAACTGTGTGTAACCAACTTAGAGAGGTAACTGGGCCAGGACTAAAGCAGAAGTATCTGTAATTGTTTATAGATGTTATGGGAGCCACTGGAATTTACTGAGTGAAAGTCATATGGAAAGGACTGAACTTTAGGACTGTCCATCACCTTCAGCTGATTGGTATCTGAGGCAGGCTTTGAACTCAGATCTAAGCTGACTCTGGTGCAGCATTACTGCACCACCCAGCCAGTTGCCTTCAGAGAGATGATGGAGAGTTAGCTAAAGAAAAGCAGGCCCAGGCCTCCCATAGGGAAGGAGGTGGGCAGGGAGAAAAGGAGACCAAGTCAGATCAGAGGAAGGACTTTCTAAGGACATGGATCCCTTGCTTACCAGTTCAACAGGCAGGAGGAGAACCAGGACAGGAGAAAATCTCCCAGAACAAGTGTTTATTCAACAGATAGTGATGGCTGACAATAACAAATGCTACAGAGAAGTCAGGAAAAGGGCAATGAAGGGGCTAGGGCAGGGGTGGGGAACCTTATGTTATTAATTTAGCTGCAATCAAATCAGGCTGCATTCAAGAAACTTCAGTTAGATATACTTTAAAATGTCCATTCTTTTGTAAAAATCTAACTACTACGTACTTAATAATTTTAAAAAATGAAAACTACTTGTTACTTTTAAAGTTAACTGAGGTCCCAACTTCCCCATTCCTGGGCTAGGATCTTTAGAAATGAGACCATTGCTTTCAGCTGTCTGAATTGCAGGAGACAGAGAAGGGATCAGGGGTGGAAAAAGGAGAGACCATTCAGTACAGGGAGCTTTTTTCTAGGAAATTACCCATGTTGGACCACAAATTATCCCAAATTTTATGCTAGATTTCTGCAGATAGTGGGGTGCCTCATTATGTAAAGAGCAGAGGCAGCATTGGGAGGCACATTCACAACTCTGGAGTCTGATCAGTATTACTGATTTCAGAAAGTGAATATGAAGTTTCCTGATGCGTACACAAGACAAAGCAACAAAAGCATTCAACCTTCCTAGTGTAAGCTGGTGATGCGTTTGGCCGAATTGTGATTCTCCATCATACAGAATACGCCATCACATGAAATTTGTAACCCAGCCACAACTGGCCTTAAACTGTCTTCCAAGAATGTTGTGTTTGTGTCGTACGTCTGGTGCCTTCATTTGTACCATCTCACACCACACAATGTAAACATCACAAATTTCATCCACATACACAAATACTTCATGGATTTGTGGAAATTTGCCTGTTTTAGGACCTCTAAAAACACATCTAGAAAGGCTTGTGTTTTTTAGCTTGTCTTTCTTTTTCTGCCAGTCTCCCAACTTTTCACTCACTGAAAACTTCCTTTCCACAGTTCTGTTCCATGCTGTTGAGCAAAGATGATCAATTTCAGTTTGATGCCCAAAGAATAATTTTTATATTAACCCATAATCAGAAAGCAGTGCTTCACAGGTTAATGTATCCGTAGCAGAGGAAATGTACAGTCTAGCTAGAGTGGAAAGACACAAGTCTTACCATATCATGTTACTTCCTCATGGCAGCTTCCCCTGCCAGCCAGTTCCCTTGCACCTTACAATGAAAAGTCAGCTTTTCAAAGGGTTGATTGGCACCATTAGTATTGGAGCTCTCTAAACAAACCAGGCAGTAGGCTTCTGGAAATATACTGACAATGCCCATGCACTGAAAATTCTAGGCTCACAGCCTGTGATGTGCATGACATAAATGCATATCCAGATACGGCTGCTCTGTTCACCTTTTAAGGGTCTTGATGAACGGAATTGTATCATGGGACAATTACTCAATGAAAAGATTATAAACCAATTTTTGGACTGAAAAAACAAGGTGTGATAATTATGCAGTGAAATGGCCCTGAAGCAGTGGGTGACCATGGCCTTTTCAAGCTAAGGTCTTCCCCATTCATTGAGTGAGGTCTGAACTGAGGCAAAGGATGGCCTAGTATGACTTCCCAAAAGAATCATTCTAGGAGGGGAAGACCTTCAGAGTTTCTGGCCAGAATGAAACAATATATATACTTCAAAGAAAGAAACGAAAAGCAAAAATACACAGTAGAGTCAAAATATTTGTAGACAACAATATACCACATTCAGGCTTAAAGAAATTAAAAGAATAAACAAGAAAAAAGATTTAGAACTTAATATACTATCAAGAAAGGATATCAAGAGAGAGGGAAGAGTCAGGGATGGCTTTTAGGTTGCGAATGTGGAGGAAATAAACTGAATTTGGGGGAAGAAGCTTCTCCCACAAGGGAGAAAGTTAGCTTAGATGTCAAAGAAACTGAGCTTCCTCACAGGTAAACAGGGACAGACCCTCAGTCTGTACTTTATTCACAACCTAAGCAGGCTGATTCTATGTTAATGGAGGCCTTCAGTAACTGGTCACTCCCCACCAAGGTATTCTGAGGGAATTAACTAGAGATCAGAAGGGCAGAGGCTGGGCCAAACCATATTGATGTCTCTATTTCCCCTTGTTCCTTTGAGATGTTACCCACAGGGTAGCTGCCAGGGAGCAGATGCTATTTTATCTTCTGGGAGGAATTCCATCTGGGTGGAATAGGGGAGAGAGGCCTGGGCCTGGAGTCAGGAAGAAATGAATTCACATTGGACCTCAGACACTTCCTAGCTCTGTGACTCTGGACAAGTCACTTGACCTGTTTCTCTTATTTTCCTCAATTATAAAGTAGAGAGAATAATGGCACCTCTCCCCAAAGGCTGCTTTGAGGATTCCACGGGCCAAGTGCTTCGCAGTGCCAGGCACATGGATGTGGTATAAATGCTAGCTTTTATTATTTTTATTTCTCTCCAGAAGGTTCTTAGGATCTCTGGGCTGAGGAATTCCTCAACACTAACCTCAAATATTTAAGGTAAGATTCTGTTTCTTTCACCCCAGTGCAGCGTGTAGAACCCGCACAGCAGGAAACTGAGGCTAAGTATCAAGTGACCTGACACACTTGATGGGTGTCTGAGGCAGGGTTTGAATTCAGGTCTAACTAACTGAAGTCCAGTACTACCCACTGTACCACCCAGCTACTTACCTTTACAGAGATGACAAGAGTTAGCTACAAAAAAGCAGGCCCAGGACTGAGGGAGAATTACCCTCATGGGGAAGGAGGTGGGCAGGGAGAAAAGAAGACCAGGTCAGATCAGAGGAAAGACTTTCTAAGGATCCCTTGGTTATCAATCCTACAGGCAGCAGGAGAACCAGGACAGAAGAGGATCTCCAAGGACATGTGCTTATCCAATAGGTGGGGATGGCTGACAATAACAATTGCTACAGAGAAGTCAGGAAAAAGCCAGTGAAGGGGTTGGTCTTTAGCAATAAAGAGACCACTGCTTTTAGCTGCCTGAGTGCTTTGCAGAAGGTGGGGAAGGGAGCAGAGGGTGGGAAAAGGAGAGACAGACCATCCAGCACAGGGAGCTTTTTCTAGGCAATTAGCTGTGAAAAGGAGAAAAGAGGATGGCTTTTGAATAAGAAGGTTAAGTGAAGGTGTTTTAAAGGTGGAGGACATCTGGGCATTTTGGTGTTCTGAGTTCGCAGTTCAGTGGACTGAATGCTGAAAGAAGTGTGGTTCAGTTATTTTCAGTTGGGTCCTACGCTTCCTGACCCCATTTGAGTTTCTCTTGGGAAAAGTACTGAAGTGGTTAGCCATTTCCTCTCCAGTTTGTCTGACAGATGAGGAAACTGAGGCACACAGGGTTAAGTGGTTAATCATAGAACTAGAAACTGTCTGAGGCCAGATTTGACCTCAGGAAAATGAGTCTTCAAGCCTCTAGGCCTGGTGCTTGATCTACACTGACACCTACCTACCTGGAACAACAGAAGGGCCGAGTTCAATTTCTACCAAGACACTATAATGTTCACTCTGGGCAAGATACTCCACACTGCTCTGCAATAATATGGCCTTAGTTATGGAAACAAAGGTTTTTAAAAATGCTGTGCCCAGGAAAAACGACAGATGTCACGAAATCCAACCCCTAATGCCACTGACTGAAAAATGAGGCCATGGAGACTGAACGTAAGTGTGCTGCAGACCTCTCCATCCTCCTTTTATCATTGCCCCTTCCAGGCACAGGCTCCACTCACTGGCCTTTCTGCCCCTTCCCCACCCTCCTCCAATTCTGCTCCCTCTAGTCTGGAAGGCTCTCCCCTCACCTTAGTATCCTCCAAGAAGGCACTCAAATCCTCCCTTCTGCAGGCCTGCTCCAGTTTTCTCCCAGCATCCCCATCATCCCAGAGGAGTACGCTCCAGAAATGACCTTCCCTCTGTCTCCTGTCCCTCTTCCTCTTTCTTCCCCCTCCCCCGTCTCTCTCACAGCTTAAGCTAAGGAATTATTTACAGATTATGAATAGAGAGCCAGACTCAAAATCAGGAAGACCTGGGTCCAAACCTGGCCTCAGACCCAGGCTGGAAGGAACACCTTCAGCAAGTCACTAAGGAGAGATTAAAGGCCTGGAACATTTCCAAGATCCAGGCTAGCTCTGATGTTCAGAGATCTGGGATAATCTCCCAGGAGACAGGGTACTCCCCCTCTCCCCAACGATCTCCCCAACATTCTGAAATTATGTGATGACCCCCACATAATTGAACTCCCCAAGGGCAAACAGTGTTTTCTTTTTATCTTTAGCAGTTGCCAGTAACTAGAACTTTGTAAACTCTATGGATGGAGAAATAGATGAGTAGGGGCTACTGAACAGACACAAAAGGAAAAACCTGGAAAAGAGTGGGAGGAAGGGAGGGGCTGAGACTTAGGCAGGAAACATCCTGGGGAGAACCATTAGCTTTTCTAAAGTTTTAAAAAGTCATCATCCCATCAGACGACTCAACCAAGACCAGAGGGCAACAGGGAGGGGCTGCTTTGTATTTTATAGAAGGAAACTAAGAGTCCTGAGGGGATCTGGGCTTTCTGGACTAGGCAGCTGGCTGCTGTCCTTCTCAAAGAGCATTAAAATGACACCACCATGATAAAGTGAAATTTCAGTGTGTCTGATGGTGGCTGATCAGACCAATAGGAGCTCAGAATGCTCTAGCACAGATAGCTCATATGAACATTTGGGGTGGCTAACCCAGATTTGCATATCCTACATTTCTTTTGTGTTGTTTCAATTCTGTTTTGCTCATAAGAGCACAGCACCTTTTCTGATGTGGGCACGCCACACTGAGTGCTCTTGTGCCAGTGTCTCCCATGTTGCACAATCAAATTCAAAGTTCTTGAGAGAGACCTTGAGAGTGTCCTTGTATCGCTTCTTTTGACCACCATGTAATTGCCTGCCCCCTGAGAGTTCTAAATAAACAGTCTTTTTGGCAAGCATGCATTTTGTATTCGAACAACGTGGCCAGCCCATCAGAGTTGCACTCTCTGAAGCACAGTTTGAATGCTTGGCAGTTGAGTTTGATAATGTTTAATATAAAATTTTGGAATAATCTCTTTGTTCTCTCTGAAGCAAACTCAGAGAGTGCCTCTTCCTATGTCGGCGGGGGCCAGCCAAGGCTGACTCTGCATTCCTTGGGAGACCTTTGACCTGGGACACTATCTTGAGTGACGGGACTTTCCTTTGTGTCTTGTTATCTATAGACACATGCTATGTTATGGCATATTAATGGTAAAGAAAATATAGACATCTTAGATCGTAATTTCTATTGAACTTGTTTACCCTTTTCTGTGTCAGCTATTTCGAGTACCTGTTTAGGACAGGAAGCCTGGTGGGATTTTCTTATTGTATGTCACTGAGACATGTTTACACAGCATGGAATCACAAGGCCCAACTGACATTGCTTTGTTAATTGTCCTGTCTTACTGAATTTATGATTTGCTTAATTAGGACAGTTCCTTTCTCACAGCAAAATGTATATAAGCCAGAAGATTTCTGCACTGGGTAGCCAGAACATTTCTGGCTCCATAATGCATTATGTTACTGTTTTCTTTAATAGGGAATTGATTAATTAATTAATTAAATTATAAAATGTATGCATTTAGCCTGTTGCCTTTTCTTTAACCAAGTTTTCAGGTCAACAAGTTCAAGAAAGTACCTCAGTATCTGGTACCTTATCCTGCCAGGTGATCCTCAGAATCTTCCTAAGACAGTTCAAAGGAGCCTCCCAAACACTGAGCTAGGGTGAGTGCTGGGGGGAGCCAAAGGATTGCCTGGGGAGAGTCTGCAAGGGTTTGCCACAGTCTCCAGCCCCTCCTGGTCCATCCACCAAAAAGAGAAGGGGGAGTAGGAGAGGAAATTGGATGGTGAGAGGGTGGAGGAATGAAGACCCAGAAAAGAGAGGGGAAAATGGAGTTCCAGAATCCAGGAGTTGGGTGGAGGGAATAACATGCTAATCCAAGTGAATGGAGGAAGGGTCATAGGTGGGAGAAAGGGAGATAACCCAATCCCCACACTCCCATTCCATCAGTAATCAAACTGAGTAGGATTTTCTGGAAAGGGTTTCCAAAGGCCAGCATGTTGGCTAATAGAGGGCAGATCTGCACCCTGGATCTGAATCCCTAGCACTTATTACAAATCCTGGCATCTAGTAATTAGTCCTGAATAAATGACCATTCATTCATTCATTCATTCATTCACTCATTGGGAGAGGTAAGAGGAATTGAGAACTAAGTTCCAGGTCCCCAGTCATTTAAGAGGCAGCCACAGATTCCCTGTTTGTGAGGGCCCCAGTCCCTGCCCATTGGGCACTTAGCTGAGCAAAGGCAAAAAGGGATCACAGCACAAAGGTTCCTAGATTGTTAGATTAAGGAGGAATCTTGGAAAACATTCACTTCCATGCCCTCATCAGCCAATAAAATATCAAATAGTAATTAAGCACTCACTAAGTGGTATGGTGGACAAGAATGCCTGGCCTGGAGTCAGGAAGACCCAAGTTCAAATCCAACCTCTGGAGTCAACTGTGTGACCCGAGGTAAGTCACATAACCCTAGTTGATTCACTTTCCTCCTATGTAAAATGAGGAGGACACGGCAAACCACTCTTGTATTGTTTCCGAGAAGTCCCCAAAAGAAGTCCCAAAGAGTCAAACATAACTGAAAACCTCTAAAACTGCAATGAAAAAGCCACTACTATGTGGCTGGCACTGTGCTAAGGCCAACAAGGCTTTGTGGAAAAATTTTTGAAAATGGGCCAGTGCTGAGGCAGAGGGGAGGAGGGTATTTTATGTTTGTTCATTTAAATACTCTATGAGAGAATTTCTAGGAGGTCAGAGACCTTCCCTGAGAGAAGAGAGGAGCACAGAGGAGGGGACAATAAAAAGACCCCATAGGCATCCAATTAGCCTGGGAAAACTGGAGCAGGGTAGAAAGCTGGTGGTTGGATGAGGATTCATTCAGGTCCCCAAAATATTTTTGAAGGATTCTCCCAATTGAGCCCTGGCCCTAGGGGGGCTGGGTGCTGTCCAAGGTAGAAAAGTAGCAGGGAACCAGAGACTGAGCAGGGACAGAGATGGTTTCACAGGCTGGAGTCCATTTTTCAAGTGGCCAGCTCTCAAAGGACCCTGAGCTAGAGCCTGGAGGAGCCTCAGAGATCCAGACCCTCATTTTGCCTGGAGGAACAAGGCTCAGAATGATCAATGACTGGCCCAGGGTCACAGGGGCATTAAGTTACATCCAGGATTCCAGCCTGGGTCACAGATTTAAATTGGAATTCCAAGATTATTTTCTGACGTCCTTCCACCTCCAAAAGTCCGTAAACTTTTTTTTCTTTCTGAGCTGATCTCCAGATCACAGCAATGCAGATATATTTCAAACCTGAAAGGGGCTTAGTTTGGTCTAGACCCCTCATTTTACAGCGGAGAATACAGGTTCAGTGACTTACCTGCCAAGGTTAAGGGGGGAGAGCCTGGAGTCAGTTACACCCCAGTTAAGAATCCTCCCTCTGATCTGCCCTAGCAGTCTCTGGGAAAGTCACTGCACCTCTCAGGCTCAGTTTCCTCATCTGTGAAATAGGGATAACAGCCCCTACCTGGCAGGGCCGTTGTGAAGACCAAATGAGACCACACATGTAAAGCACTGTAGAGAGTCTAGTAGTGGGACCTGAGAAGCTGGATTCAAACCCAGTGCTGGTGCCAAATGCAGAGTTCTTCGCCACCTTTATCAGGCAGTCTCCCATCCTGGAGTGAGGAGGAGACTGCTGGAGAGTTCTCTCTTGGGAGGAAAGGAGAAGGATTCTTTGGGGGGAGGGGGGTAGGAGACTAAAAGGATTCTGAAAAATGCTTCATTTCCTGGTCCTGAGGTTAATCTACCAAAGAGGGGGGGAGAGACCCGGGTTTAGAAAGAAAGAGGAGGGGAGGGGCAGGTGAGGCCCAGACTTACTTACTCCGGGCAAAGACTGCGTGTTCTTTGATGTCTCCTCGGTCTGGCTACAGAGGTGAATGAAGACAGACAGTGATTGCTCGCTGGAATCTTTTTATCTCTTCTCCCAACATAGCCACACAAGGTTAAACACAGCTCCTCCCAGCACAGGTGGGTGGGGGAGGTGCCCCCAATAATGCAGATTACCTCCAGGCAAAGATCCTTCCTTCCTTGGAGCTGGAGGATCCCACCCCAGACGGCCCACCCGGGACTGACTCAGATTTAGAACTGCCCAGAGATCTCAGGAGACAAAGACCTTCAGCCTGCTACCCTCCCCATTTACCCAGGGTCCCTTATTCCCTAAGAAATAATAATGAATTAGGATTATTCACCTTTATACTACACACGGAGGTTTCTCCATCCCCCTTCAAAAAAAACACCATCACCTCACACCAGGACTATCAAAATAGCTGCTGGGGGAGGAGCTCTGCCTGCCTCAAGTCTCTCCCCATTCCAGTCCAGCATCAGAGTCATTTTCCTAAAGTGCAGCTTTGACCATGTCTCCCACTCAATAAACTCCAGTGGATCCCTATTGCTTCCAGGAGCAAATACATTCCAAGCCCGGCAATAGCTTGGCCCTCTCCTGCCTTTCCAGTCTTCTTACATCTTTCTCTCTCGACCATCCTCCTCCATCCAGTGACACTGGCCTCCTGCAGGTTTCACTAACAAGACCCTCCAGCTCTCTGGCTGTCCCCACACCTGGGACACTCTCCCTCCTCTACTCTGACCACCAAACTTCCTGGCTTCCTTTAAGTCCCAACTAAAATTCTCCCCTTTTCAACCCCTCCTCATTTCAGAGTTAGTTATTTCCTATTTATCCTCTACAAAGCTTGCTAGGCATGGGTACTGCTTGTGCTAATTTTGGGCTAACAATTAACACCAAGAAATCCCAGGTGCTCCATCAGCCACCACCACACTATCCATACGTGGAACCATCAGTTACAGCAAATGGAGAAATTCTGAATGCTGTGGGTAAGCTCACTAACTTTAGTAGTGTACTTTCCAGGGATGTACACAATGATAATGAGGTGGGCACATGCACTGTCAGAGCTAGCTCAGAGTTTGAGAGGCTCTGAAGAAAAGTTTGGGAGAGAAGAGGTATTAGACTGACTACCAAACTGAAGGTCTACAGAGCCGTTGTGCTGACCTCATTATTGCATGCCTGTGAAACATGGACAGTCTACCAGTGCCATGC
This sequence comes from Notamacropus eugenii, assembly GCF_028372415.1. NCBI lineage: Eukaryota > Metazoa > Chordata > Mammalia > Diprotodontia > Macropodidae > Notamacropus > Notamacropus eugenii. The sequence continues at coordinate 21,466,456 of NC_092876.1, forward strand.
CAGGAAACTGAATCGTTTCCATTTGAACTGTCTAAAGAGGATTCTGGGGATCACCTGGCAGGATAAGGTACCAGACACTGAAGTTCTTGCTCGAGCTGAACTGCCAAGTCTTCAAACTATGGCTCAGAGAGCACAACTCCGATGGGCAGGCCACCTTGTTCGAATACCAAATGTATGCTTACCAAAAAGACTATTTTATGGAGAACTTGCGTGGGGCAGGTGATCACATGGTGGTCAGAAGAAGTGATACAAGGACACTCTCAAAGTTTCTCTCAAGACCTTTGGATTTGACTGTGTGACATGGGAGACACTGGCACAGGACCACTCGGCACTCACATGCCCACATCAGAAAGGATGCTGTGCTCTAAGAGCAAAGGACAAAGGAAATCCACCCCCCACACTGCCATGGATTACTTGTGCCCGACCTGTGGTGGAGCACTCATTGGTCTGCTCCGACCAGCCCCAGCCGGACACTGACGTGGCCATGGTGATGTCCTTTCGGTCCTCTTCCAATCAGCCCAGGGGGTCGCTCTGTCCGCATCCCTACGCGGTCCCCCCGTGCGCCTGGGGGCTGCCAGGGCACCGACAGTCTGTGGCCTCTTTCTGCACCCCCTGCGCAGGCACGGCGCCTGGCACGCTGTGGTTGTTCCGGACCATGGGGAGGTTCGGGGGAGGTTTCCCATTTCCCTCACTGGGCCGAGCCCCTTTCCCAGGGTCACTCACACAGCTGGAGGGGGTGGGGGTGGGCTGAGCCCGTTTAAGCCCCGCTGCGCCCCCGCTTGGCCACGAGGAACTCCAGAAGCCCCGACCCACCCGCGCCGAGCTTTCCCCCAAGTCTCCAGATCGGAACCGGGCTGCCGGGAGAAGGGACGGGGGCGCGGTGACCGTCGGGGCCGCTGCCGGGCGCTGGCCGGGCCCAAGGACATCCGGACCCGGGCTCGGCCCTTTGGGAAGCGCCGGGTCGGGCCGGAGTCGGGAGGACCTGCGTTCCGACCTCGGCCCTGTGACCCTGGACAAGTCGCTTCACCCCGTTTGCCTCGATTTCCCCATCTGTAAAATGAGCTGGAGAAGGAAGGGGTCCACCCCCCTCCAGTATCCCCGCCGAGAGCACCCCAAGTGGAGTCACAGAGGGCGGGGCACGAAGGAAAGGGCCGGACCACAGCCACGAAGGTTCACCACGGAATGTTACCGTGCCCCAAGCAAGGAGGACTGCAGAGGCTGCCGGGGAGGCCGGGGACGCCCGCCCCCCAAGTGGCCCCGGGGACACAACGCTGTACCTGGAGCCAGGAACACTTGAGTTCAAATCCAGCCTTTGACACGTGTTGGTTCTATCTCTTCGCCTGCGTCTGCCTCAGTTTCTTCATCTGTAAAATAGGAAAAATGTCCAGGACCGAACCAAGCAGCTAGCCGACTCCAACAGGAAATCCCTCCCCCTTACCCGCAGGGGCCGCCTGCCCATTGGTCCCCTAAACCTTCACTTCCAGGGCGTTCGCTGCCGGAGGCACTTCTGGACTCCATTTCCCAGCAGTCCGTGTGCCTTCCGGACGCGCCTGCTCATTGATCTCCTAGGCCTCTGCAGCCGGACTCGGTTTCCCAGAATCCTTCGCTCCCTAGTCCGTCCCTTACACGGGGCGGAGCTTCCTAGCTCTCCACCCCCTAAGTTTCTGATTCGTCAGTTTCTCCAAAGTATTCCTTATATGGGAAATGGCAGACTCCACTGGTGGAAAGATTCGCCCTTTGACAACTGATCTCACCCAGGTTACTCAGAAAATCCTCTTAGTTTGCAGGCGGCTTTAGAGCCGTCCGGCTCCAGTGTGAATTCTCTCGGGGCCACGTTCCTTTCATTCTCCCCTCTCGCTGCTCCATCCAGCAGAGGAGGCTCTGGGCCTCAGCCCCAAGTCTGGGGACACTCAGGCTGTGTCCTCCCCTCAGCGGCCCCGCTTGTGGGTCCTGGATGGAATGACCGGGGGGTGCAGACCAGGAAAGAGGGATCTCACGCCTGCCTGACAGAAGGGGTGTCAGGGGGACCTGCAAGGCTGTGAACAAGGATTGCCTCAGGGCGGGACCCCGGAGCTGGGCAGGACCTAGCCCTCCTCCTAGGACAAGCCTCCAAGCGTTCCCTCACCTGGACCCCAGTCCCCATGAGGGAGCAGCCCTCCATGACCGCCCCAGACACTGGGGGAAACTGATGAAACCAGCCACTGGACCCCAGACGCCTCAGACCAGCGATTGGAGCCGGCCTCTGGAGTCCTGGAACACCAGAGTCCTGGTTGTGGCGGAGGAAGAAGAGCTAGGGCTAGCGCTAGAAACAGACCAGGTCCAGCCCCAGGCTCGGCTCCTGGCCGCTGCCCCTGCAAGTGACCCCCAGTGCTGCTGACACCTCATGTGAGGGGCCATGGGTCAGGCGAAAGCCCTTCTAGCACTCCTCCAGGACCGTGCCCAGTCTGCCAACTGGATGGCCGCTGGAAGAGGCATTGCCTTGGCTTCTTGTAGGGGATGGGCAGTCAAGAGTGTTGAATGAAATAGAGAGGTCAGTTAGGATGAGGACTGAGAAAAGATCAAGAAATTTGACAATTAAAGAGTTCAATGATACTTTAAAGGAGATAGCACTTTCAGGAGAGTGAAGATGAAAGCCAATTTGTAAATTACTAAGGAATAAGTGGGGCAGAAAGTTGGCCTAGGGGATAGAGTCCTGGGCTGGGAATCAGAAAGACTCATGTTCATGAGTCCAAATCTGGCCCCAGACGCTTACTAGCTGTGTGATCCTGAGCAAGTCATTTTGATGAGGTTCAGACTCTGGGAGCCTCCTTGAGCTCCTCTTGAATCTTCCCACTTAATCTGGCCTTTCTTACTCAAATCTAATCTTCCCATTTGTTCCTACAGTCTCAGGAAGCCCATGGGCTTTTTTCATTATCATTTCAGGTCTCTTGCACTCCCCACCCTTGATCCCATCAAAACCCATGCCCCAGGCTGCCGACCACTCCCATCAAGATCTGAATCCGTTCCATACTGTCCCTATCAAAATCTCTGGATTGCCCCACCTGCTTCCCACCTAGGCACCCCCTAGTCTGCCTCCTAGTGTGTCTCGTGATAGCCTCCAGGTGTTTCCAACCTTTGACCCTCCTTGGACTTCTCCTCAAGACCCTTCCTAAGCCCCTCCTCCCATCACCCTGGACTAATAGACCACCCCCCTCCCCCCAGATCCCTCCTATACTCTTTTCTGTATTTAAGTCCCACCTTGCCTCCATGAAGGCGCTCAGATTCAATCCAGCTCAGACTCTGTCTAGCTGAGATTTCTATCTGGCCCGCTTGTGAATACAAGTGTCACAAATAAGAGACACCCCAATTGGGCGAATCTTTAATAAACTTTGTTTTCTTTGGTTTTAAGAAGGCTAGAATTCATTCAAGCACAACCCGGACTGTCGGTATTTTGGGGTCCCCTATCACCTCTAAACCTCTTCAATTTGACTTTGTTAGCCTCTGTTTCCTCATCTGTACAATAAGCTGGAGAAGGAAGTGGCAAATACCTTTGCCAAGAAAATCCCAATGGGGTCTAAAAGGGTGACACACAAGTGAAAATGGAGGAAGGAAGCCACTGTAAGATTACATGAAGAGATTTTGAGAAGGAGAGAATGCAGTTTTCCAGTAAATAGTTATTAGGTGTCTTCTATGGCACTATAGAAAACAAGCAGAAAGCAGTGTCTGCCCTCAGGAAGCTCACAATCTAATAGGGGTGACAACAAGCACACAAACATGTACACACAAGGTCTAGGCTGATAAACAGGATACAATTAAAAGAAGGAAGGCTGTAGAATGACCATAACAATGGGTGCAGAGAAGCCAGGAAAAGCCAGTGAAGGGACTAAGGTTTTTAGCAGTAAGGAGACCATTGTTTTCAGCTGACTGAATGAGACCTAAATTGCCAGAGGTGGAGAAGGGAATGGGGAAAGGTAAGGCAGTCCAGTACTGGGACTTATTCTTTTACTTTTTTTTTTGAGGCAAACAACAGTTAAGTGACTGGCTGAAGGTCACAGTTAAGAATTTACCTGTGAAATGGAGGAAAGAGGATAAACTTAGGGATGAATGAACTAAGGGAAGTGTTCTTACAGATGGGGAAATGTGAGCATTTCATATTTTGAGTTAGCTCTTCGGTGAACTGAGGGCTGAAAACCACCATTTTGAGTTTTCTAGACAGAGACCCTAGAGTGGTTTAGCATTTCCTTCTCCAGCTCATTTTACAGATAATGAAACTGAGATAAACAGGGTTAAGTGACTTGCCCAGGGTCACACAATCAGAAAGTAGTCTGCCATTAGATTTGTCTTTCACACCAGGGACTCCATTCATTTCTTCATCAATTTGCTCAGCTGAATAAAAGACCTGAGTTCAGATTCCACCAAGATATTGTTATGCTCATTCTGAGCAGGTGACTTGACATTCCTCCATAATAATATGGCCTTCATTACAGAAACCAATGCTTTAAAAAACCCTATACTCCATATAAATGAGATAGTATGTCATCTAATCCATCCCCCTAATTCCACTGATTGGAAAATGAGACCACAAGATTAAATATATGAGTGTTTCACACCTCTCAATCCTTCTTTAGCATTTCCCCTTTCAGGTGTTGAAGAGAGAGATGGGAGAGCTGGTTCAAAATGTGAATGAATTCACTTAGACCTTCTCTGTAGCCACTGGGAGCTTTACTGATGCAAAAGCAGCAGGCCTGAGATTTAGCAAGGAGCTAAATAAAGCCAGTGATATAGGAAAGGGACCAAACTTATATAGGGTGATTTTAGGGTCTCCTCATGGGGGTTGGAGGTCTGAGGTAAGTTCTGTAAGATAAAGACACTGGATGAGGACAATCTATGACATAAGATAAGGGAGATAAGGAAATCGCGTTCCCCAGGTGCTAGTGCGGACAAGGAAGTTTATGATCCAGGATAAGGGGAAGTTTTGTGGTAAGGGGAGACTTTAGGGCACCTTCAGTTTAGAAAATAAATGGGGGCTTCACAAAGTCAATCCTTAATATTATATTTAACTCTTAGGGCACTATTTGTATCCACATTGCAGGCACAGGCTCCACTCACTGGCCTTTCTGCCCCTTCCCCACCCTCAGACAAATAGAAAACTATCCCCAAGCTCTGCTCCCTCCAGCCTGGAAGGCTCTGCCTTCTTCCCCTCGGCATTAGCATCCTACTAGATGGAGCTCAAATCCTCCCTTCTGCAGAGCTCCCCTGGTTTTCTCCTTCCATCCCCAGCTACTAGTGCCTTCCTCTCAGAGGTTACCTTCCATGTTTCTCCTCCTCTACAGGTTTGATCTAAGGAATTCTTTACTTGTTATGAATGGAGAGGCATAGTCCCTTCACTGGCTTTTCCTGGCTTCTCTGTACCCATTGTTATGGTCAGCCACCACTACCTTCTAGATAAATACTTGTTCTGGGAGATCTCTTTTCCTGGGACTCCTCCTGCCTGTGGGACTCATAACCAAGGGATCCATAAGTCTTAGAAAGTCCTTCCTCTGATCTGACCTCGTCTCTTTTTTCTCCCTGCCCATGGGTTCTCCTTCCCCATGGGTTAACTCTCCCTCGGTCCTGGACTTGCTTTTTGTAGCTTACTCTCAATCATCTGCATGAAAGGAAGTAGTTAGGTGGTGCAGTGGGTAGTGCTGGACCTCAGTCAGCTAGACCTGAGTTCAAACTCTACCTCAGACACCCATCAGCTGTGTCAGGTCACTTGATCTCTTAGCCTCACTTTCCTCTTGTGTAGGTTCCGGGCACTGCACTGGGGAGCAAAGGAAAAACTTGTATTGAGAATTCATTTTTGCTTATTATTATTATAATTTTGCTTCTTAATGGGAAGATCTCCCCCATCCAGTGGAGGGGTGACGGGGTTCCCTGTTAGCAAGAGGTTCCTGAGAAATATAGGAGGGATACAGGATGGGGGTAGGTAGCAGGAGAGGTGAGGTCTTATCTTGTCTGCTACTGAAGGGCCTTCACTGTTGAGGCATTCCATTCAGAATGATACATATGTTGGATTAAAATGATTGTTAACCCTTCAAAAGTTGCCTTTTCTTTCATGAATGCAGATCTAAGAACCTATGATAGCAGACCCCCTCTGTATGTTGGGGTACTTCCTGATACACACTGCCAAGCACTTGGGTAGTAGAATCCTCAGAGCAGCCTTTGGGGGGAGGTGCCATTATTTTCCCCACTTTATATTTGAGGAAAGTGAGACAAGGTGTAGTGACTTGTTCGGAGTCACACAGCCAGGATGTATAAGCACTTGCTTTACAGTCTTCCCCAGACTGCCACAAGGCCCAGGCAGAGACTCTTCCTCTCTGTCTGTTTCTCTGTCTGTTTGTCTCACAGACACACACGCACACACACATACACAGACACAGACACAGACACAGACACAGACACACACACACACAGACTCTCTCTCTCTCTCTCTCTCTCTCTCTCTCTCCACAAAAAGCCCAAAAGTCCCTGCCTTCAAAAAGTTTCCATTCTCCCCAGAACAGGGAGCAGCCCTTGCTGGATGGATGACTAGGGAGACTTGTCGGAAGTACAAAGGCAGGAAGGGGGCCATTTCTGGAGATTTAATGGCCAACATGGAGAGGACTTTCTAGTTCCTTATATTAGTTGTAATTGGGAGCTTCTGCAGAGCAAGGAAATGAAACTAGTTCACAGAAGTTTTTTTAGCAACCACCCTTCCTACCCGGTAAATATTCCTGGGAATTCTGTGCAATAGGGTATCTGGTTTAAATGAGGTTGGAGGAGTTTTAAGCCATGAGTTCTAATGAATTCATGCCCATTCCAGGATGTTCCCAGGAAGACATCCTTCTGTCTTCAAGGCCTCATTGCTGTCTCATCCCTTATTTTAGCTCCTGGGAAGTGGGGAAAGGGGCTGGACAAGAAAGTTTGATCTCCAGAGAAGGCAAGCCATCTCATCTGCCTCCCTAAAGCCAGATGGAAATAGAGTGGGAGTTTCTAGGTTGTGGGGGGCAGGCCTTCACAGGCAGACCTGTGTGTGTCTGTGTGTTTGTGTGTCTGTGAGACAAACAGACAGAGGAAGAGACAGAGAGGGAGAGTCTGTGCCTGGGCCTTGTGGCAGTCTGGGAAGACTGTAAAGCAAGTGCTTATTAGGGTCCTCTCTATTGATAGAGATGAGTAAGTCTTCCCACTGGGCATATGACAGTTTGAGAAACTCCCACCAGAAAACACAGGGAGGGTACTTGTGGTCTAGTCTGAGTTACCTGAGGAATGCTTCAAAAAATCTAAGGATTGCCATCTGGGGTATCCTTAAAATGTTTGGCTGTCAGGGATAGCTAAGGGGTGCAGTGGATAGAGTGCTGACCCTGGAGTCAGGAAGAGCTAAGTTCAAGTTCAACCTCAGATACCACCTAGTTGTGTGACCCTGAACAAGTCACTTCATCCTGTTTGCCTCAGTTCTATATCTATAAAATAGGACCACACTGGAGAAGGAAATGGCAAACCATTTCAGTATCTCTGCCAAGAAAATCTCATGAACTATGTCCATGGGGTCTGGAAGAGTTGGACCACTGAAAGCCCCAACCACAACATGGGTTATTATTGCCACAGAATCAGAACAAATTTTGGAGCTGGAGAGGATACCTTAGAGCCCAGGCAACTCTGCTGTCTTGAATTCAACTTTTGTAAAGCAGGAGATATTATCTTTCCTCCCTCAATGATTCTTCTTCCAAACTTTGCTAGGTCTATCAGGGTTTTCTGTGTTGCTCAGTTGACTCTTCATGAGGTCATTTGGGGTTTTCTTGGCACAGATACCAGAGTGGTTTGCTATTTCCTTCTCTAGCTCATTTCACAGATGAGGAACTGAGGCAAACAGGGAGAAGTGACCTGACAAGGGTCATACAGCTGAGTGTCTGAGGCCAGATTTGAACTCAGTAAGATGAGTTTTCCTTATTCCAGGGTCAGTGCTGTGTCCACTCTGCCACCTAGTGGCCTGCAAAGGTACCACCAGCGTTCTTATTAACCAGGTTCACAACATTGTACCACCAGGTCCTAGTGAACTGCCTGGTGCCCAGTTGGTCAAGAATTCAACTAGCATTTGCTCTATCTTTGTTGTTTGCTTATTTGAATTACAGTTGCTGGACCTGCTTGTATTCCAACTAGTGAGAAAGACTGAAACCAGTTTGAGTCCATGTTGTAGAAACATTTTGCCGTGTGGACTCAGTTTCTCCAAGTCCAATGTGGCACTTCGGGGCCATCTTACAACTCACTTCTGATAGCTTTAATTTGTCCTGGCATTTTGCTAGCTGACTTGCTGCATTCTTCCATGTTTTGGCCAACCCTGACAGTTCATTTGGATAAAGTAATCTGCTTTACCTTGGGCATAAGGATATCACTGGCAAGTTGGTCTAAGGTTGGAACACTGGGCAAAGTGCTTCGCCCAGCCTGAATCAAAAGATAAGACATGGTTCAGTTCAGATGCTCAGGAGGGAATGCCCCTGCCCCTTTGAAGGCAGGAGGGAATCTCCCACTTTCCCTTCAGGCTGAGTGAGAATGCCTTCTCTGTCCACATCATGACAGCATCACCCCAGAGAAACTATAAACACCCCTTTAAATCCCCAGCAGGTGCAGCATGCATCAACAGTTCTGGTCTGTTGGACTGTCTACGCCTCCCATCTGATGCCCAGAGAGTCTCTCCTTTGCCCTACATTACTCATCTAACCGTCGTAGGGGATCCACTTGGGCTCTTCCCCTAACCCTTCCCTTCCTTTTCTATGCAGTTTGATTGCCCTTAGGGCACAGTCCAAATTGCTCTCCAAAATGATTGAGTCAGTTCACAACTCCACTAACAATGCATTAGTATCTCTTTTCCACATCTTCAACATTTATTATTTTCCTTTTCTGTCATATTAACCCAAACTGATAGGCATGAGATGATACCTCAGAGTTGTTTTAATTTGCCAGGAAGGCTTTTGTATTTTTTAAATTAATTCCTTGGATATTCTTTCCCTTAGTTTTTTTTTTTTTGAGAAATGAAAAAGAAATATAAATAAGAATACTAAAACAAAGTAAGAAAAGGGAAAAAAAAGCATTGCCCTGTGCACAGCGCAATGTAAGAGAGGATTCAAAATACATAGCAATACAGTTCCATTTCAAGGAAGCCTATATAATAAATACTACACATTGTATTCTGAGCTATCTATCTTTTCTTTGCTTCTTTCTAAGTTTTCATTTCTTCTCTGCTGTGCACTTTTTTACTTTGTCCTTTTTTCCCCTTCCTGGCTCCCCTCCCCCAAAAAGTCTACAATGAAACTATACATACATACATACATACACACACACACACACATACACATATACATATATATAAAATGTATGTACACACAAACATATATATGTAATTATATACATATACACCCATCACCCTTCAAAGATCCCTCCCTTATGCTCTCCCCCCTTTCTCCTTCTTCTGTTCTTTCTTTCTGAATTTAGACTTTTTTAACCTTCCAAATCTATGTTACTCCCTATTTATCCCATTCCTCTTCATCTAGATACCCTTGTACATGCCTCCCTCTTACTCCTTCACCCTCTTATTTCTTTATAAATTTAGAAGACTTTTATTCCCCTCTAAATATATTGTTCTTCTTAACCCAAATCTGATGTGAATAGGGTTCCCTGTAAAAATTCCTCACTTATCCTCTCTCCCCTCCCTGTCCCCTATCACATTTTATTTCTTCCTGAATTTAGAAGACTCACATATATATATTTACTGTATATATATATTTACTATACTCATATATATATATTTACTGTTCCCTTTTTAAAGCATTCTCCATAAATGGTTTCCAGAGCTATCAGCCCTCCTCCCCCATCTAATTCCTCCTTGTCAGGTCTTCCTTTCACACCTCACTTGTATAAGATAACTACTTTTTTTACCTTTTCATAAACAGTTCTTTCTTTAGAGTCACATCATACTCAGGTCTACCCAGTTACTAATAGCAATCTTGGACCTACATTTTACATTTCCTATATGAAGAGGAAATAACTTCTTCTTTTTGAGTCCCTTGTAATCTTTGATGTGAACCTTATATTACTTTTGGATGCTGTATGTCACATCTTCTATTAAGTTCAGGTTTTTTTTATTGCAACAAAATACTGAAAGTCTGGCAGTTCACTAAATGTCCAATTTTTTTTCCATTTAGGAGTATGCTTAATTTTGTTGAGTATCATACTTCTGGTCATCACCTCAGTTTTTCTGCTCAGTATATAGTATTCTAAGACCTGCAATGTTTCAGTGTCGCCACTGTGAGATCTTCTGTGATTCTAATTGGGACTCCTCCACATTTGAATTGCCTTTTTTTTCCTTGTGGCTTGTAGTATTTTCCTCCTAGATCTGGAGGTTTCAGAATTTGACTAAGCTATTTCTGTAGGTTTTCCTGGTGCAATCACTTTCAGATGGTGATTGGTGAATTTTTTCTATTTATACTTTCTCACTTGTCCTAACGTTTCAGGATGATTTTCATTAATTGCTTCTTGTAGTATTGTATCAAGAGTCTTTTTTTGATCACAGCTTTCAGGAAGTCCATATGTTGTCTCTTCTTGATCTGTTCTCCAGATCTGTTGTTTTTCTTAGGAGATGTTTCACATTCTTTCCTATTTTTTCACTCTTTATATTTTTGTTTTATTATTTCTTGGCCCCCTACAACTTCTCTGGCTTCCCCTTTCCACATAGCAATTTTCAAGAAGTCATTTTCTTTCTTAAGATTCTGGATCTCCTTTCCTGGTCTGTTGATTTTTTAAATGTTTAAGAACCAGTGGGGGAAAGCCTGGCATGTGTTAAATACTGTAGAAATGAACTATTGCTACCTCTTTAATTGCGTGAAGTTACAACTGATAATGTTTAATATAAAATTTTGGAATAATCTCTTTGTTCTCTCTGAAGCAAACTCAGAGAATGCCTCTTCCTATGTCAACAAAGGCAGCCAAGGCTGACTCTACATTCCTTAAGAGACCTTTAACCTAAGACACTATCTTGAATAATGGGACTTTCCTTTACATATACTATGGTAAAGAAAACACAGACATCTTAGGTCGTAATTTCTATTGAACTTTGTTTACCCTTTCCTATGTCAGTTATCTGTTTAGGACAGGAAGCCTGCCACTTACTAGTGGTGGGATTTCCTTCTCTATCACCGAGACATATGTTTACCCAGCTGGAATCCCAAGGCCTGACCAACATTGCTTTGTTAATTGTCTTGTCTTACTAAATTTATGATTTGTTCAACTAGGAGAGTTCCTTTCTCATGGCAAAATGTATATAAGCCAGAAGACTTCTGCACTGGGTAGCCAGAACATTTCTGGCTCCATAATGCATTATGTTACTGTTGTCTTTAATAGGGAATTGATTAATTAATTAATTAAATCATAAAATGTATGCATTTAGCCTGCTGCCTTTCTTTAACCAAGTTTTCAGGTCAACACAACACACTAACTATTGAGTTTTCAATGTCATTAGATGTGATTACAAAAACATCAAGGGGGATAGGATGACCGATTTTGACTGTAACATCTTTCGAAAATGCATTCTATTGAACTGGTTTTTTTTCTTGTCTTATCTAACTTTTTAAAAAAGCTGTTAAGGCAGGTAACTTTTGATCTGAATGTGGTTAGTTCATAAATATATCTATTGTAGAATGTGACAAAATGTCTGACAAATTAATAATGGCGTATGTTTTGTTTTAATGAAGTAATGATAATGATAAATGACTGTGAGGAGAGAAGCACAGCCAAATCCTCTGAAGAGCTCTCTGTCTGTGAGGCTGCTTTGGCCTTCTTACTTAACCTTTGACAAGATCTCCCCAGCCCTGCTCACAGTGCTCAGAGACTCAATGAGGCTGCAGTTTAAGGCACTAGGACCTCTCCCAGCCAAAATAAGGAAACTTATGAGTTAAACTTTAAATAATAAGTAAGTTTCATCTGCCAACATTTTAAATATTCATGAAACCATGTCTGCTAAAAATTAGCATAGAGTAAAATTTTTGGAACCAACTATTCCACTGGGTGTAAACTAGTGCTCACTGTATTCATGTGAGATTCCAGAATATACTATTTGTGCTGTCTTCTTTATCCATCACTCAACCAGTTTGACCCTCCATATTTCCTGGGATAGTTTTTTCCTTCTACTTAATGGATTAAAACTTTTTAACTCCTATTGGTAAGCTGTCCTCTGAAGCCCACCAAATGTACTCCCCCTTCCTTTATCCCACCTACAAACCAGACCAAGTTATTTAGTTACATTTAGTTATAATTTGGAACATCTATGCATGTGGTCAAATTTGCCTTCTGACAAGTATGTTGAATGTATGAAATGGTTAATGTATGAATTTAAACCAACACTATCAAGGATTACTGTCACATGAACACAATAATTATATCCTGTCCTAACATATAAAAAACAACATTCTTAGAGTTTCTCCAAGTGTGAATTCTCTGATATAAAGCAAGGCAGAGTCTGAATCTGAAAATCTTCCCACATTGATTACATCCATAAGGTTTCTCTTGACTGTGGATTTTCTGATGTATAACAAAATTGCTCCTATGTTTGAAAGCCTTTCCATACTGATTACATTCAAAAGGCTTGTCTCCAATGTTAACTGTCTGACAGAAAGGAAGAGTGTGTTTCCTTATGAAAGTTTTCTCACACTGATTATGTTGATAAGGTTTCTGTCCAGTGTGGATTCTCTGATGTACATCAAGCTGAGAGCTTCTTCTAAGAGCCTTTCAACACTAATTACATTCAAAAGGTCTCTCTCCAATGTGATTGTCTGATGAAAAGTGAGAGTACATTTCCTTATGAAAATTTTTCCACAAAGACTACATTCAAAATGACTTTCTCTAAACTGCATTTTCTTGTGTTTAGCAAGACTGGAGCTCTGTGTCAAAGTTTTTTCACACTGATTACATTTGTAAGGTTTCTCTTCAGTGTGGATTCTTTCATGTGCAGCAAGATGGGAAGTCTCTCTGAAAGCTTTTTCAGATTGATTACATCTACAAGGCTTCTCTCCACTGTTGATTTTCTGATGTTCAGCAAGACTGGAACTCTTTGTGAAAGGTTTTCCAGGGGTTGCGGAGCCCAGATGACTGAATAACAGCATGGTCTTTCTAGAGTGCTGCCCTGAAACCCAGCTAAATACCTGTAAAAAAAAGATTCTAAACAAATTCTGGAGCTGCAGGACCCACAGAATGATGGAGTGAAGCAGATCTCCAGCCCAAGACAGCCTGGAAGGTCATGAGGAAGTGTCTATTATGCCATGCTGGGGGCAGGGCGCAGTATAGCATGGGCCATGCTAGCACAGACAGGACATGAGCAGTCCTTGGGGGGACTGAATCTCTTGCACCTGTGGCAGTTTCCAGACTTCAGGATCCCAAAATGCCAAGGACAAATTGGAAAGTCAGTGGGAAAGGCCTGTGGGACCAGTGTGAGAGAGTGGAGTAGTCTGCCTCCAGCCCCAGGGCAGCAGAGGGGAAAGGGGGTGGAGGAACCTGCAGCAGCCACAACAGCAGCAGGGGCAGCTGCAGCCGCTGTTTCTGGAGCTCTAGGCCCACAGATTGGGGAGGAATGGAGCTGCTGACAGTACACGCCCCACTCCCACTGGAAGCAGAGAACTACCTTGACAAAGAGCTCAAAAGTCACGTAAATGGCTGAGGAAATGATTAAAAACCAAAAAAAGAATCAGATGATAGAATTTTACTTTGGTCACAAGGAAGACTAAAACATGCAAACAGAAGACAACAAAGTCCAAGTTCCTCCATCCAAAGCCTCCAAGAAAAATATGAATTGGTCTCAGGCCATGGAAGAGCTGAAAAAGGATTTTGAAAATCAAGTAAGAGAAGTAGAGCAAAAATTGGGAAGAGAAATGAGAGTGATGCAAAAAAATTATGAAAAACAAGTCAAGTGCTTGCTAAAGGAGACCCAAAAAAATGCTGAAGAAAATAACACTGTAAAAAATAGACTAACCCAAATGACAACAGAGATCCATAAAGTCAATGAAGAGAAGAATGCACTAAAAAGCAGAATTGGTGAGATGAAAAAAGAGATCCAAAAGCTCACTGAAGAAAATAATTCCTTAAAGATCAGAATGGCACAGATGGAAGTTAACTTTATGAAAAATCAAGAAATTTTAAAACAAAACCAAAGGAATGAAAAAGTAGCAGACAATGTGAAATATCTTATTGGAAAAACAACTGACCTGGAAAATAGATCCAGAAGAGACAATTTAAAAATTATGGGACTACCTGAAAGCTATGATCAAAAAAAGAGCCTAGAAGTCATCTTTCAAGAAACTATGAAGGAAAACTGCCCTGATGTTCTAGAACTAGAAGGTAAAATAAATATTGAAAGAATCCACCAATCACCTCCTGAAATGAGATCCCAAAATGAAAACTCCTAGGAATATTGCAGTCAAATTCTAGAGCTCCCAGGTTAAGGAGAAAATATTGTAAGCAGCCAGAATGAAACAATTTCAGTATTGTGGAAATACAATCAGGATAACACAAGATCTAGCAGTTTCTACATTAAGGGACAGAAAGGCTTGAAATATGATATTTCAGAAGTCAAAGGAACTAGGAATAAAACAAAGAATCACCTACTCAGCAAAACTGAGTATAATACTCCAGGAGAAAAAAATGGTCATTTAATGAAATAGAGGATTTTCAAGAATTTTTGATGAAAAGATCAGAGCTGAATAGAAAATCTGATTTTCAGACACAAGAATCAAGAGAAGCATGAAAAGGTAAACAGGAAAGAGAAATCATAAGGGACTTACTAAAGTTGACCTGTTTACATTCCCACATGGAAAGATAATATTTGTAACTCTTGAGATGTTTCTCAGTATTGGTGTACTTGGAGGCATTACATACATATAGACAGAGGGCACAGGGTGAGTTGAATAGGAAGGGATGATATCTAAAAAAATAAAATTAAGGGGTGAGAGAGGAATATATTGGGAGGAGAAAGGGAAAAATAGAATGGGGCAAACGTTCTCTCACATAAAAGAGGCAAGAAAAAACTTCTTCAATGGAAGGGAAGAGAGGGGCAGTGAGAGGGAAAAAGTGAAGCTTACTTTCATCACATTTGCCTTAAAGAGGGAATAACATGCATACTCAATTTGCTTTGAAACTCTATCTTACACTACAGGAAAGTAAGGGAGAAGCAAGAGGTGGGGATGATAGAAGGGAGGGCAAATGGGAGGAGGAGATAATTAGAAGTAAATACTTTTGAGGAGGGATAGGGTCAAAAAAGAGAATAGAATTAATGGGCAGCAGAATAGAATGGAGGGAAATATAATTAGTCTTCCACAACATGACTTTTATGGAAGTCTTTCGCATAACTACACATGTATAACATATATTGAATTGCTTGCCTTCTCAGTGGGGATGAGTGGGGACGGAGGAAGGGAGAGAAGTTGGAACTCAAGAGTTTTAAAAGCAAATGTTAAAAATTGTTTTTACATGCAACTGGGAAATAAGAAATACAGCTTTAATGGGTTATAGAAATCTATCTTGTCCTCCAAGAATATAAAGGGGATGGGGATAAGAGAAGTGAGGTATATGATAGAAGGGAGGGCAAACTTGGTGAAGGGGTAATCAGAATGCATGGTATCTTGGGGTGGGTGGAGGGGAGAGATAGGGAGAAAATTTGGAACTCAAAATCTTGTGGAAATGAATGTTGAAAACTAAAAATAAATAAATAAATTTGAATTTCTTTTAAAAAAAGAAAGTTTTTCCACACTGCTTTACCTTCAAAAGCTTTTTCCAGTGTGGATTCTCTGATGACCAATAAGAAGTGATCTGTATCTTATAAAATTTAATGTTGAAATTTAAAAAGAAGTGAATGAATAAACAAATAAAGTGGGGGAAAACAAGTGATCTGCAGCAGAAAACCTTCCCACATTCATGACATTCATAAAACTTCCCAGTATGTATCTTCTGAGGTCTATCAAGATCTGAGTGCTAACCAAAGGCCTTCCCCCACTGAACACATGCATCTTTTCATTCCAGGGTGAAATCTAGGCTGGCAAGGAAGAGATGAGTGATGGATGAAGTTCTGTCCCATTCATTATGTTCATCAGGCTCCTTTCTAATGGGAATTTGCTGATGGGTAAAGAGCTTAGAGTTCTGACTCAATGCCTTTCCACCTTTATTACTTACAGAAAATTTTTGTCCAGTATCACTTCTCTGCTCTACCGAGGGCTAAACTCCTGCTCAAGGTCATTTCCCATTGATTATCTGGAGACATTTGCATTTCAGGAGACTTCCCCTGGGACTGAAAAAGCTCTACAAGTTCAGTAGAGCATTTCCTATATTCAGTATCCTGAAGACAATCATTCCTGAGATCCTTTTCTAACTGTGATTTAGGAGAGAAGACTGTCTGAATCTCTTTCCAATTTCATCAAATTTTCAGTCACTCTTTGGGTTTTTATCTACCTTGATATTAGTCATGGATTTCTCTTAAATAGAAGTCATAGGGACCATGACTCAAGAATCTTTGCAGGTCATATTCGTCCACAAAAATTCCCAGCTTTCTAGTGATCTCATTTACTTCAAATTTGGTCTCTCCATCTGAAGAAAACAATCATGATTGAGGTAAAATATTTCCAGGTTGTTTTAATTTGCATTTCTCTACTTAATAATGATTTAGAGTATTTTTTCATGTGGCTATAAATTGTTTGCATTTCTCCATTGGAAAACTGCCTGTTCATATCCTTTGACCATTTCTCAATCAGGGAATGACACATATTCTTATACATTTTACAAAAATCTTTGTCTATTTTATATATTTGAGATAAGAGAACTTTACTTGAGAAACTACCTGTAAAATTCCTGTCACCTGTCCAATTTTCTGCTTTCCTTTTGATTTTGATTACATCGATCTTATTTGTACCAAAAACTTTTACTTTAATGTAAACAAAATTATTCATTTCACACTTCTCTTCTCTATCTCTTGTTCATTTACAAATTGTTCACCTGTCTAATAAGTAACAGCTTCCATGTTCTTCAAAGTTTCTTGTATAATCTCTTCTAGGCCATATATCCATTTTGACTAAAATATTGGCCTATGCCCAATTTCTGCCATCCTTCTTTCCAGTTTTCCAAATAATGAATTCTTATACCAAAATCTTAAGTCTTTACACTTTTCAAGTAGAAAGTTATTCTACTTATATGCTGCTGTAAATTGTACGTCTACTCTGTTCCATTGGTATCCCTTTTCCATTTCTTAGCCAGTATCTGACAGTTTTGATGATTACCTTAGAATACTTAGTTCAAGATAGATTCTGTTAATCTTCCGTCCTTTACATTGTTTTTCATTAATTCTTTTCATATTCTTGACCTTTGGTTCTTGCAAAAAGATTTTATTACATTTTCTCTAACTCAGTAAAATAAGATTTTGGTAATTTCATTGTGATGGCCTGCAAAAATCAGTTTAGGTAAAATTGTCATTCTCATTATATTGACCCTGCCTCTCCATGAGCAATTAATTTCTCTCCAATTACTTAAATCTGATTTCATTTTTATGGAATGTTTTTCTTCTATTTATGTTTATGTATCTCCTGGATTTGTTCTGGCAGGTGTATCCCCAGTATTTTATACTCTTTAGAGTTATTTTAAATGGGATATCTCTTACTGTATCTTCTTGAAGGATTTTGTTGGTAATATATAGGAATGCTGATAATTTATATGATCTTACATTATATCCAGCTACTTTGCTAAAGTTATTGTTTCAACTTACTTGTTAGTTGAATCTTTGAGATTTTCCAAGGATATCATCATATCCACAAAAAGAGATATTTTATTACCTCATTCCCTCATCTGACTGCATCTATTTATTTTTCTTCTCTTATTGCTATTCTAGGATTTCCAATGCAATATTGAATAATGTTGATGACAGTGGTCATCCTTGTTAACCATTGTATCTTACTCAGAAGGTTGCCAGCTTATCCCCATTACAAGTGATTCTTGCTGACAATTTTAGTGCTTTTTATCATTTTAAGGAGAAATCCATTTCCCCTACACTTTCAAGTGTTTCTAATAGAAATGAGTGTTTTAATATTTGGAGGGGGTACCACTGATAACTGCAACTATGGATATAAAGCAGTTATCTTGTAATGGGAGATTTGGAACTCAAAATGGCTATTCTCTTCTGACTTGCTGCTTACAGAGGTCACTTATACTTTCTGAGGGGAAAGGAAATCAGAGTTTAGCAAGTGACATCCAGAAAAGTAGAAAGGTGTGGACCTAGGAAAGAGATGTCAAAAAACATGGGTAAGATGACCACAAAGAGGAAAGTTAATAATGAACTGAATAATCAGGGCATAGAAAGATCCATACAATGGGATGGTATCCTATCACCTGCAAGAATTCATATTTCTGAGAAATGAAGAATAACAGAAAAAAGGGGGGGGCAAGGAAAATATCTTGAAGGCAATAGAAGAATCTGTGTAAAAGAGTTAAGCCAAAATGCCTCAAAATCATTAATGCCACAAGGAATACAGACAGCAAAGGACAGATTCAGTGTCATAAATTCAAAAATAAAATGATGGTAAAAAAAAAAAGATAAAGAGAAATAGGGGGAAATTCTTTCAAGGAAAATGCACAGAAAATGAAATGAAAAACTAAAATAATTTGAAAGGGAAGAAAGAGGAATTGCTTTAACAATTGGTAAAAATGGGGAAAAAGAAAACCATTAATATTTGATTGTTTTATTTTGAAATTCACAAACGTGAATACAAAACGAACATTTTATAGACATCATGAAACAGAAAAAGAGGATTGTACATGAAACAAGTTCTAATATGTATAGTTTGACTTTCATTTTGGGTAATAAAATTCAGGATGTTCAAGAATATCAAAAGTGTTTTCATTGTTTCTGTTCTATTTTATGTAATATTACAATCCATTAATTTCCTTCATTACCATTTTGGGTTTAGGAGGAAAATTCATAGTTGACCTCTCACTGCTATCCTCTCCTATCCCAAATTGAAAAAAAAAGCAACAAAATATTTGTAGTGAAAGCACATAGTCAAGGAAAAGAAATTGCCACACTGTCCATTCCCCAAAATATACTTTTTATTGCACATCTTGTTATCTGTTACCTCTTGGTTAGGAGGCAAGTTGTACCAATTCCAATAATTTCCTGGTATAGTGGTTGACTATTACAATAAGAGGTGTGACACCTTGCCAAGTTGTCAGCCTTCATAATGCTGTTATTGTTATCAAGTACTCCCTGTAGTCTGCATTAGTCCATGCTAATCTTCCTAGTTTTCACTGAAATTCCCTGTTTTATGGCATATTATTACTTCATAACATTCATATACCAAAATTTGTTCAGCTGTTCTCTCACTACTGAACATCACATCTTACTTTCCAGTTCTTTGACATAACAAGAGGAGCTGGTATCAATATTTTTGTATACTAGGTTCCTTTTCCTTTATGGAAATATACTCTCTAGTGGTATCACTGAATCAGAGTATTATAGTGATTTTATGTGTATGTGGGGAGGGGGAAACTTCACAGTTTTACTAACAGCAAAATAATTAATATGACTTTCCCCCCCACAACTCTTTAAACTCATCAACTTTTTTTCTTGTTGTCTTTGTTAAATGCATGGGAGGTGGAACTTGAGAATTAATTTTACTGCATTTACTAATTATTGGAGAATTCTTGCTTATGTTTGTTCTAATTATATCCATGTTCTCCCCACTAATCTGTCCTCTCTCAGGTGAAAAAAAAAATACAACTCATAACAAATACACAGTCAAAAAAAAATTCCTATCTGATTCTCATTTTACCACCTTTATCACTCTGAAAAATCTAATTTTGTGATTTGCATTAGAAATTAGAATTTTTTTCACAAAAAGTGATTGAAAGAATATAAGTCATTCCCCAATTGATAAATGGTCAGAGGATATGAACAGGCATTTTTCAGAGGAAGAAATTAAAGATATCTATAGTCATATGAAAAAATGCTCTAAATCACTACTGATTAGAGAGATGCAAATCAAATCAGCTCTCAGATACCACATCACACCTATCAGATTGGTTAACATGACACAACAGAAAGATGATAAATATTGGAGATGTGGGAGAGTTGGAACACTAATTCATTGTTGGTGGAGCTGTGAGATGATCCAGCCATTCTCGAGAGCAAATTGGAACTATGCTCAAAGGGCTACAAAAATATGCATACCTTTTGACCCAGCAATATCGCTTCTAGGACTGTATCCCCAAGAGATCATAAAAATGGGAAAGGGTCCCACATGTACAAAAATATTTATAGCAGCACTCTTTGTAGTGGCCAAATGAATAAATTGTGGTATATGAATGTAATGGAATACTATTGTGCTATAAGAAATGATGAACAAGAAGACTTCAGAGAGGCCTGGAAAGACTTACATGATCTGATGCTGAGTGAAAGGAGCAGAACCAGGAGAAGTTTGCGCACAGCAACAACCACATTGTAGGAGGACTTTTTCTGGCAGACTTAGAACTTCATTGTAATGCAAGGACTTAAAAAAATTCCCAATGGTCTTTAAAGTCAAGATACCTTCCACATCCAGAGAAAGAACTATGGAATTCCATCGCAGATTGTAGCAGATCATTTTCTTTTGTATTATGTTTTGGTTTGTTATATGATTTCTCCCATTCATTTTAATTCTTCTGTACAACATGACTATGGTGAAAATGTATCTAATAGGAATGTATGTGTAGAACCTGTATAAAACTGTATGCCATCTCGGGGAGGGAGAGGGGAGGTGGGGAGGAAGGGAAAGAAAAAATCTAAGTTGTATGGTAGTGATTGTGGAACACTGAAAATAAAATTTAAAAAAAAGTGATTGATAATTTGCAATTCTCCCTTTCAAAATTGCCTGCACATAGCTTTTGGCCATATGTCTACTGCATCCTTTCTTTATATTCTTGTATATAACCAGTATCTGTTCTTTACATACCTTACACGAGGGCTTTGTGAAAGAAACCAGCTATGCATGTTTGCCAATTAACTGCTTTCCTTTAAACTTCAGATGTTTTTCATGTGATGAAAATTGCCCATTTTATTTCCTGTGTTCCTCTCTATTCCATGGAGATTAAATCTTCCACTATCAAGAACAGTATCTCTTCAAGATTGTTCTCATTTGTTTGAAATGATGTTTTATATCTAAGTCATGTACTCATTAGGACATAATCTTGGTTGATGGTGTGAGACTGGTCCCTATCTATTCTCTGCCAGACTAATGTCCAGTGTTGCCAGCATTTTGTGATAGTAAGTACTGGCCCTATGGTTTGAGGACTTTGAATTGATTAAAGATAAGGTTAGGGTTAGGTTCCCATTTTATTTTGTATATTACATATCTGATCAGTTTCTCAAGATCCTTATTTTTAAGTAAAATAAAATAGTTAAGATGACTACCACTTTCTGGTATAGTTTCAGATTTGGTCCTGTGATACCTGCTTCCCTGGAATATTGAAAGAGGCTATGGGAAAGAGACATGTGAATATACTTTTGATGAGAACATATATAAAGAGTCAGAATGGGACCAGAGAAGCCACTGAATCCCACGTCACCCTCATTTTAGATGAGTAAAGTGAGGCAAAGAAAGGTTCCTTCCCCAAGAACTAAGAAGTGTCTAAGTCAGGATGTGAGCTTGTTTTCCCTGATTCTAAATCCAGTGCCCTATCCATTACAATTATTGCACTCCTCTACTTTTTTCTGAATATCAAACTGAATTTGAAGGAAATGAATAAATTGCCTATATGTTTTAGTTTCCTGACTTTACTATGAGCCTTAGGATCCAAGAAATGATCATCATACACACACAAAACCACAACTAGAATTTCCATAGTGATTTAATACTTGCAAAGTATTTTACAAACAGTCTCATTTAATTTTCATTTCAAACCTGGGAGGTAGGTGCTCTTACTGGCCCCATTCTACAGATGGAAAAACTCAGGCAGGAATAGGTTACATGACTTGCCTCTCCCCTCCCTCTCCTGCCCCCACTCCCCACCCCAGGGACATGCATCCAGCTAGTCAGTGCCAGATCCTGCAGCTCAAGCCACAGCATTTCATCCACTGAACCACCTAGCTACTTAAAGCATTACAGAAGCAAATATCCAACAGTTACCAAAATTATATGAGGGCCTTCTGTGGGCAGGAAACAAAGTATAAATTAAATGGGGAATAGCTGAAAAAATTATAGCATATAAATGATGTGAACTTTGAGGAGCAATAGCAAACACTAGGATTTCAGGGAAACATTCATTGTAGTGTTTTAGGCACAGTGGAAAATCTGGGCTATTTAATGAGGTCTCTTTTGTTGAGAGGTCTAATGAAGTCTACGTTACAGCTAAAGACCTTCCCTTGTTGAAAAGATCCATCAGTTTTATCTCCAGAATGATTTATCCAATGCACAGTCAAGCATGAGCTCTAGTTAAAGCCCTTCCCAACTACTGCTTTTGTATGCCTTCATTCCAATATGAATATCATTGCCTACTTATAAGACTCCCCCAGAGGAAAACACATCCTCCTTGTGCACATTGTTAAGGCTTCTCTCCACGGAACTCTCTCATGTAAAGTAAAAGAGGAACTCTGGCTGAAAGCCTTCCTCACTGAGTCCTTATAGATCTACTCATGAGAACTAATTTTCTAATACTGAACAAGCTCTGAACTCCATTTGAATCTTTCCTCATTAGTGAATGATAACATTTCTATGATATGAATAGTCTGATGAGAAATAAGTGAAGTCTTCAGCACATTATTTCCCTAAGATTTCTCTCCAGCGGGAATTCTCCTAAGTTAAATAACCTAAGAGTGGTAACTAAAAGCTCTGTCATGTATATGACACTCAAGTTTCTCTCCAGTGTAGATTCTCTGATCAAAAGGAAGTCAAGAGCTCTTTGTGAAATTCTTTCCATATTGATTACATTCATAAGGCTTCTCTCCAGTGTGAATTCTCTGATATCCAGCAAGACTGGGGCTCTCCATTGTGGATTCTCTGATGTGCATTAAGACTGGAACACTATGTGAAAGTCTTTCCACACCGATTACATTCAAAAGGCTTCTCTGCAGCGTGGATTCACTGATGTACAGCAAAACAGCTCTTTGTGAAAGCCTTTCCACATAGTTCACATTAATAAGATTTCTCTCTAGAGTGGATTCTCTGATGGCCAGCAAGATGGAACTTGTCTCTGAAAGCCTTTCCACATTGATTACATTCAAAAGGTTTCTCTGCAGTATGGATTCTCTGATGTACAACAAGATTGCCCTTCAATGAGAAGGCTTTTCCACATTGATTACATTCATAAGGCTTCTCTCCTGTGTGGATTCTCTGATGTGCAGCAAGACTGGTGCTCTGTGTGAAAGTCTTTCCACACTGATTACACTGAAAAGGTTTTTCTGCAGAATGGATTCTCTGATGTGAAGCAAGATTGACCTTCAACGAGAAAGCTTTTCCACACTGATTACACTCATAAGGCTTCTCTCCAGTGTGGATTCTCTGATGTGCAGCAAGAGTGGACCTCCATGTAAAAGTTTTTCCACAATGACTACATTCAAAAGGTTTCTCTCCAGTATGGATTCTCTGATGTGTAACAAAATTAGTCTTCTGTGTAAAAGCCTTTCCACAATGATTACATTCAAAAGGTTTCTCTCCAGTGTGGATACGTTGATGTATAGCAAGGTAGCTCTTTGTGAAAGCCTTTCCACATTGTTCACATTCGTAAGATTTCTCTCCAGCGTGGATTCTCCGATGGGCAGCAAGTTGGGAGTTCCTTTGGAAAGTCTTTCCACATTGATTACATTCAAAAGGTTTCTCTGCAACATGGATTCTCTGATGAGCAGCAAGGTTGCCCTTCAATGAGAAAGTTTTTCCACATTGATTACATTCATAAGGCTTCTCTCCAGTGTGAATTCTCTGATATCCAGCAAGACTGGGACTCTGTGTGAAAGTCTTTCCACACTGATTACCTTTAAAAGGTTTCTCTCCAGTGTGGATTCTCTGATGTGTAACAAAACTGACCCTCTCTGTACAATCCTTTCCACATTGATTACATTCAAAAGGTTTCTCTCCAGTGTGGATTCGCTGATGTACAGCAAGATAATTCTTTGTGAAAGTCTTTCCACTTTGTTCACATTCATAAGATTTCTCTCCAGTGTGGATTCTCTGATGCCTACCAAGATTGGAACTATGTCTGAATATCTTTCCACAATGATGACATTCAAAAGGTTTCTCTCCAGTGTGGATCCTCTGATGTGTAGCAAAATTGGCCCTCTGTGTAAAAGCCTTTCCACATTGATTACATTCAAAAGGTTTCTCTCCAGTATGGATTCTCTGATGGGCAGCAAGACTAGAGCTTTTTCTGAAAGCCTTTTCACACTGATTACATTCAAAAGGTTTCTTTCCAGTATGGATTCTCTGATGTGCAGTAAGACTGGAGCTTTTTCTGAAAACTTTTTCACATTGATTGCATTCATAAGGTTTCTCTCTGATGGGGATTTTCTGATAGCCAATAAGGAGTACTTTGTAGCAGAAACCCTTCCCACATTCATAAAACTTCTCTCCAACATGAATCTTCTGATGTTTAATAAGATCTGAGTTCCAATCAAAAGCCCTCCCACATTGATTACATGCATATGTTTTCATTCCAGTATGAAATCTAGGATGATGAGGAAGAGATGAATGATGGGATAAGGTTGTTTCACATTTACTGTATTCATCAGGCTTCTTTATACTGTGAACTTTCTGATGAATCATAAGGTTAGAGCTTTGCTTGAAGACCTTCTCACCTTTACTACTTACATAAAGCATTTCTCCAGTAGTTTTCTGATGTCTAATGACATCAGAACTTCCACTAATGGTCATTTCCTGCTGATTACCTTGATACATTTGCACTTCGAGAGGCTTTTCCAGGAGATGAGAAAGCCCTATTTGTTCAGGAAAGCATTTGCTATATTTGCTATCATGAATACAGTCATTCTCTGAAGTAATTTTCTTAGAATAATTTAGGACTGAAGACTGTCTGGCTTCCTTCCTAATTTCATCAACTTCATAGTAACTCTTTGGATTTTTATCCACTTTCATATTAGAGTTGTAAATTTCTCCCAAACTGAAGTCACGTGCACCATCACTCATGAATCTTTGCTGGTCAGATTCTTCCACAAAAATTCTCAGCTTTGTAACTGTCTCATTTACTTCAAACTTGATCTCTGCATCTAAAGAAAACAGTCACATACAATGAAAGATGTACATAAATGTATGCTCTTTCCTCTGGTGGCAAAAATAAAAAGATCTATATTCTATTTCCCAGTCAAAAAGAATTATTTTCAAATTTAAACAAGCAAAACCAATGTTTGGAAATGCCACCTAGTCACATCCTCAGATGGTTTATTTTAGAAAGAGCTTCACATATAATGTTGCATCTTCACAGCAAACCTGCGACATAGGCAGGCCCAGCATTCTCATTCCCCTTCACAATTTAGGCTTAGAGGTCATAATGACTGAGTTACCTGGCCACTGTCCTTGTATCTGAGACTAAAATTCAAACCTTGTGACTGACTGTGCTCTTTCCACAGTACCTGATGGCTTTCCTCCATTTCACTTTCTATCTTTTCTTCCAATGCCTGTTGTTGTCTATACTCCTAATTTTGTCAGTCTCAGGTAATCTCCCTGCTGTATTGACTAGTGTGGATGCACTACCTCATGGTCATTTGTGGTAAATTTCATGTTAAGCTGTGGAACAGGTTTACTCTTCTTAACTATTATGTAATAATTTTCAGTGTTACACCCAACTTTTCTTCTTTTCTACTCATATGCAGAGATATGCCATTTGCTACACTGATACTAAGTGTTAATATGATGTTTTATAAAATATTGTGAACTCATTATCTTTCTGTCAGGAAGTGAACAGCATGATTCACTATTGGTCCTCTAGCAAGATGGCCTATTTTGTGGTTTGTACAGCCTTTGGAGACTCATGATGGTGTCCAAGGGATTTTAGGTAAAAATTCTTTAATGGTACTTTATACAGAAAAGAATTGCTCAGTCGTCTTACCAAGATATTTTTTCCTTGGGACAAGAAGTAAGTGCATGTTTGAAGCCTATTAGTTTTCTTTGTGCGGTGATTCTAAATCATAGTAATGAGGCAGAAAATGATTGATGTTCATGCAGTGATTCCCTCAAACTCTGACCACAGCTAAGTGAAACGTATTGTTTTGGTTTCTTAGTCTGCCCTCAAATTGTGTCCACGTTACCATAAAAGTTTGACATACAAGCGCAAAACAGTTTCCAGTGGATGATCACAGGTATGCATGTATCCTCAACTGCCCTCTTTACACTGCACCAGAATGGCTGCCTCAGGCCAAGGTTACCTTGCAATCTTATCACATCAAGAAGTCAGAAATGTGTGCATTCTTCCAATACAGATGGAAGGGTTTTTGAAAAACACGATCATCATACACGTAATACATTACAAGTCATCTTGAACCATCCTGGGCCATCACAGACACTCTACAGAAACACTCCCATTGCCCCTCATCTCACTGTGAAGACTACATTCTACTTTGAACTTTCTTCTATCTAGCAAACTTGGGACCGGACACCCTCAGGCCTTCTTGGAAGCTTTAACGAAAAGCTCCAAACAGTGACTTCTTGGGGACCAAAGACTTATCACTAGATGGGTATGAGAAGGCCAAGGAGTCTGAGCCCTTCTCCTTCATAATAGAAGAGGAAACAAGGGCTCAGAGGTTCAATTATTTGCCTAGGATCCCAATGCTGAAATGTGTCTAAAAACAAATTCCAACTCAATTTGACCTGCCTCCAAGTCTAGCCCTCTCTTCATTACAACACAATCATGGCTCTTACGACAACAGCCCTCATATACCTGCTTTCATCTCACTCACCTGGCCAGGAGTACCTTGGGTCATTTGGCTCTAGCAACCCTGGTGCTTCCCCTTGATGAAAAGGGGAGATCAGATCTTCTCTAAGAACTGGAAGTCCTGGGAATATAGAATAAATAAGACATAAGGACAGAGAGAAATATGCGATTTCATCCTCTTCTGGGAAATAAGACATGCAAGCAAGGACCACAAGATGGTTAAGCACACTTCAAGGATGGTTCACTTGGTATTGATCACTGGGATCCTGGGAGGGAGCAGAGACCATGCAGCCAGTTGGGAATTAGAAAATTCCACCTTTATTCTCCTCTTTCACAGAAGGATGGGCGTATTCCATAGCTTTCATTATTTAGAAATCAGAGGCAGTGGTAAGAGGTCTGAACCTGGAGTCAAAAAGAAGAGTCCAAACCAGCCTGCACGACATGGTAGCTGTGTGCCCCTGGAAGATTACGTAACCTCTGCTGGCATCAGTTCTATAAATTATGAAACGGGATCATAATAGTACCAAACTCACAGGGCTGTTGTGAGGATCAAATGACAATATCCAGGCAGGATTAGGAGCAAGGAGCTACAGCTTGATACCTATTAATGAAAAGACTGTTCTAAAGTCTAGACCCATGCCAAAGAGAAAGAGATTGCCTTGAAAGGTAGAGAGTTCCCTTTACCACCCAGTGTCAAGGAAAGGCTGCATGAGCAATCTTCAAAGACAAAATTCATATCCAATTAGAAGATAACCTCTGAGATTAGTTCCATGTTCCAAGTCTGAGATTCTGTAACACTGGTTTGAATCTTGACCTCAAACTCCCAAAAATAGGAAAAAGACAATTTCAGAAGCAACATAGGAAAGTCCCAGCTTCCAATGATGTGATTCAAATATATTCGATAGGAAAACCAGGCACCAGGAGGACCCTGGTGAATGACCAGCACTTTTGCCTTTTCATTAACTGATGAATGCTGAAACCCTACACACTGGGGAGGGAATGAAGACATTCCTTTGATGGCACATTCAGTTACCAGAGGAAATGCTCCTTACTCAGGGACAGCAGGTTCTGGACATTCTCCACCATGACCTCCCTGTATAGCTCTTTCTGAGAATCGTCCAAGAGGCACCACTCCTCCTGGGTGAAGTCCACGGTCACATCCCGGAATGTCACCAACTCCTAAATCATCAAAAGTCACAAGGTTTGTTCTTGAGGGACTCCAGAATTCATCTAGTCCAATCCTCATCAATTTACAGGAGGAAACTGAAGCACGGAAGGGATTTGCCCAAAACTCCTATCACCTTTATAAATGTCAGAGCCAACTGCTGAAGCCATAATCAATAACAGCCCAATGGAGTGTTTAAAAAACCATTTTCTATTTGAAGTGAGAATCATGTTGGAATAATAAAAGTTGGAAAAATGTCTTACTATGAAATGCTTCTCCCTATGAAGTCAGAGAGAAGGTATGTGCTCTATCAGTGAGGTACAAGAGTCTGTGGGGGAGGAGAGAAGATGATATGTCAGAAGTGTCATAAGCAATAAGTTAAGAAAATTCTATGAAGGATTTGTGAGAAGCTGGCAAGTACTATGTATTCTGGGGAAAAAAAGATTGACCAGTTATCATGAGAAAGTAAAGGAAAAGGAATTATCCACTTAATTTCTTAAAAGGCTGAAGTAAAATCCTATCTACAGAGAAGCACGAAGAAGATTCTTGAGACACATTACTCACAATTTGGAGTGAAATAAGTGGTATTGGGATTGTTTCCAGTCAAGTGCAGAAGAAATACCTATAGTTATATTAGTGGCTTAGGATGGGTGTGATGTTTCATAGCCAAAACATCTTATGTCTTCCCATGTTTGGTCAATGCACTTGGTATCTGATGCTCTTCCATTTCTAGAATATGATTCTCTTTTTTGGAGGCTCTATTGTTTTGGAGCGATTTTCTTTCACGTGGATAAAAATCTTGTACTTTTTCACCATTTTGATTTCCTATTTAAAACATTGATTTCTGTTCTATTTATAATTGAGATTTCATTTTTAGGTTCCTTTACTACTATTTTTGAGCTCCTGAGTCTTTTCACTTTCTGAGACTGCTAAGAATTTAAAAAGCATTACTTTTCACTGGGCTGTCTCCTGAGGTTACAATCCTTCACTGCACTGAATTTACTCGTGTGAGCAATCACTATAGGAAGACTGTCCTTTGACTGACTGAAAATTAATATCTGAATGAATCTCTAACTTGTTCCCAACAGAAGCAACCTTCTTTCTTTCTCCATTCTCTCATATCCATCCCTCACCACTGTGGGGTGAGGTCATGAACTCCAAGCTTTCATTTAAGGACAGATTTTTCACCCAGTTCCACTACCTTGGGACTTGTCCATCAGTCTTCATCACTCACTGGGATCACATCAGCCTTGGTACTAAATCTCATCACTCTCCTCTGTGTCTCTAATTAGAGGGTGGGGCTGAGAAGTACAAACCTCCATTTAAGGAGGTCCAGCTCACAGATCTCCCCATTTCTCACCTGGCTGACTACTTTGGGCCTTCTAACTTCACCATGACCCAGTATCTGATGTCATCTGCCTCCCTCCTCTTGTTAACTTCCTTTTGTGTATTTACTTTCCTCAATAAAGTTTAAGCTCCTTTAGGGAAGTAGCCATTTCCGGTACCATATTGAATAACAGTGGTGACAATGGACATCCTTATTTCATCCCTGATCTTACTGGAAATGCATCTACTTTGTTCTCATTACATATAATGTTTGCTGACTAATTTTACTTTAAGAGCCCTCTGTGAACTAGACATCATCTATTTTTTCATTCTTCTAACCCCTTACTTCTTAGATCCAATGACATGGGCCTCCATCTCTTGGTTTGGGGCATTTTCTCTGGCTCTCCAGAATGGCTGGAATTCTCTGCCTCCTCATTTCAGCCTCCTGGGGTTCTTCAAGTCTCAACTAAACTCTCACCTTCTACAGGAAGCCTTTCTCAGCTCCTCTTCACTCTAGTGCCTTTTTTCTATTAATTATACCCCATTGTCTATATCTCTATATAAATATATCCCATGTCTACAGATTGTCAGCACATGTTGGTGCTTGTCTCCCCCTTAGGCTGTGAGCCCCTTGAGGGCAGATGCTGCTGTTTGTCTAAGTACAATGTCCAGCATACAGTAGGCACTTCAGAAGTGTTTATTGAGTGTAACAGCTTGCATTCTCTCCTTTTCAGATTCTCTCCATGTGACCTTACATTGGCTTCTTTCCTCCATTTTGTAAGAAAATGGGAGCCTGGTCTTCAGAAAGGGCGACCATCTACAAAGGCATCTGATGTCCCCCACCCCTTGCTGTCTTCTCCAGCAATCTGCACCCTCAATCATGCCTACCTCCCCTCCCCTTGTCTCAAATTTTCACCTTTTCTCTATCAGCTGGTCCTCTTCCTACTGACTTCAAACGTACCCATCCCCTGATTCTTAAGGAAACCTCCCCTAAACCTTCACCACCCCTTCAGCCATCATCTAATCTCACTTCCTTTTCTTGGCCAAACTCCCTGAAAAATCTGTCTGAACTCTCTACTGCCCTTTGGCACTCACTCCTTAACAACCCCTTACAAACTGGCTTTCTTCCTCTTTCTCTGGAAGGTATTCCCTCTATTGTTAGGGGTACTCCTCTATTAGAATGGAAGCAGAGATTATTCCATTATCTATAGCTTTGCCCCTCACAACTCGTCCAGTGCCTGGCACAGAGGAGTCCCATCAGATTCACTGGATGACTGACTGGGCCATACTACCAGACCTCTTCTTCACTTTTCATTCTTAATCATTCTCCAAAGTTGTCCCTGGGCTGGGGGCCTAGAGCCACTCTCTCTCCCCATCCCTGCCATTTGCCCCGTCCCTTTTTGTTCCCACTGGTGAGCTGCCAGTTCCCTTCTCTCCACTTTTTCCATGCTTTGCCTCCCATTTCCTCTTGTCCAGACCACAAGGGATTGGCAGCTTTCCTGACGCCCTCACACGAGGGAGGAAGAGGGTCTGTTGGGATCCCTAGAGCACACCAACCTAAGGTCCGTTCCCCTAAAGTAGGAGGGAGCCAGGCAGCAGTGTGCCAGTAAAGGCTGAACACCCGGCTTTCTGAGAAGAAACAACTGCAAACACAACACACGGCTAAGGTTTGTGTTCATCATGGATGTCACTTTCTTGTGTCCAGAAAATCAAGCCTTGACTTGTAGCCCTGGCCAAGAGCAAAGCCATGAAGCCTACCTACAGATAAGGACTGAGTGAAGTGATTCCCCTTGTCACTCAGTTGTAATGGAGGGAAACCTAAAAAACACACAGAGAGTGCAGCAATTTGGGGGGCTGGGAGTGGTTAGTGTCACCGAAACACTTCAAAACAGAAGAAGAGAGTAGGGCAGTGTGGTTCCTACTTTTATTTCAATTTTATATCAATTCTTGTAAAGAAATGATCCATAGGTAAAAAGATGGCCAGCCTCAAAGACAATCCTCCATGAAGATGGAACCGGTCATGTTGGGTGATACTGGTCAAGTCTGGAGATGTGCTGCACTCACCTGGGCTGGGGGGCTCTGGGTCCCAGAGGCCATATCTTCTTGATGCTTGGTAGGCTGGGTTGAGGAAGGACAAGGATCCTAGAAGGTGAGATGTCTTTCCTTTTTCTTCCGAGGCAGGAGGTTGGCCTACATGGATTTACAGAGGAGTGAGGTCTCAGAGGAATGATCAAGCCCCTGGTTTTGCACTCAGGGGATAGACTCCAACAGAAAAAAAAAGGAGACAGCAGGTAGGGTCAGGCTAGGACAGACCTGCACAATGAATCCATAATCAAAGGGTTTCTGGCAGCCGAGGAAAAATGAGCCCTCTCCTCTTTGTCATGTGACCCAAGGCAACCAACCATTCTCAAGTCTATCTCTAGTCTAACCTATCTACAGGACAAAGACCGTTAGCCTATTTTAATTTTGGCCACTACCTACTGCCAAGTTGTGCAGGTCTGGGTTAGGTCTCAAAATCAAGACTACTTTCCATTCTCTAAGTCCCTCTTTTGCCTCACTTTTCCCTCCCTCATTCCTCCACCATCTCCCTCCCCCTTGTCATTGTCCTCTATGCTCTTCCTTGTGTTTCCTGTCTCACCTGTTCTTCCAGGTGTTCTCTTCCCCTCCCCCACTTTAGAAGGGATGTTCCTTGGGGACAGACGGGTTAGCCAGGTGACACAGCGGATAAAGTGCCAGCCTGGAGTGAGGAAGACTCCTCTTCCTGAGTTCAAGTCTGGCCTCAGATCCTTCCTAGCTGTGTTACGCTGGGCAACTCACTTTGCCTCCATTTCCTCATCTGTAAAATGAGCTGGAAAAGGAAATGGCAAATCACTGCAGGATCTTTGCCAAGAAACCCCGAGATGGGGTCACAGAGAGTTGGGCAGGACTGAAAAACAACTCAAAGAGAAAAAAAAAAAATGAGTGTATTTCTTTTTGCTGGCATAGCATCCCTAGTTCCTAGCACAGCGCCTGGCACACAGTAAGCGCTTAATAAATGCTCAGACTGAGGTCAGCGTCACTCCCTCGGGAAGCTGGCAGCAATGGAAAAGTCACTGTATTTCTCTACCAGGACAAAGTGTCTCTCCCAGTGTCCTCAGAAAAGGAGTCCTGATGACGTCATCCTGAGCCCTCCCTCCTGCTCCCAGGCTGAAGGGGGGGGCTCTGGGGACCCCTCCCCCACTGGCCTCTCCATCCTCAGAGTCACACGGGACAAGCCTGAGGCCCCTGGCCCAAGGTTCAGCAGGACTTCGGGCCCCGGGACACCCCAGGACGACGCGGGGTGGGGGGCTGCTCCCCCTCCTCTTACAATAAAGCTGAGGCTGGAGGGGACTGGGTGAGGGGCGGGAAGTGGGGGGTCACCCCAAAGGCCAGCCCTGCCCCTCCCCCCAAACGCACGGGGCCCGAGGGAGAAGCGGAGGCCCAATGGGGGGCCCCCCCGTAAGGGGCCTCCCCTCCCCCACGTCACACAAGTGTGCCCCGGCCCCTCCCCCACCGGAGCCCACGCCCCCACGCACGTGCAATCCCACCCCGGTACCAGCTCGAGCTCACCGGCACTTACCCCCCAGACACCTCCTCCACCACACACACCCCCGCGGCCCCGCCCTCTCCTGCACACGCACTCCCACACCATAGGCCGGGCCCAGGCCAGTCCGGCCGCTCCCACGCTCACTAACCCGAGCCGGGTCCGCCGGGGTCTTCGGGCTACGCCGGGAGGGAGGAGGAGGAGGGGCTGCCCTGCGGCGCGGGGACCCCAGGCCGCGCCTGCGCACTCCCCCCGCACCTCCCCACGGGGCTGGGAGCAGGGGCCGCGCCTGCGCACTCCCTCCCTCTGCGCCAACCTCCTTCCCCCCACTCACCCGGCGGCGGCCACAGAACAAAGAGCCGAACCAGGAGCCGAACCGACAACCGGGAACCTCCGGAGAAGCTGCGCCTGCGCACCCCGGGATTCCCAGCATGCCCTGGGGTTCTGCCACAGGAGGAGGGGCCGAGACTGAGATGGGGTCGGGGAGGGGCGACGTCATTCTCTAGGCCCGGTCCGGGCGTTCTCCCCCCAAACCCCCTACTCTGCTTCCGGTTCCGTACGGTCCGTATTTAGAGTGTAAGCCCCTGGAGGGCAGGGCCCCTCCCTCTGGATTTGCCCCCCCAGGCCGGTGCCTGGCACACCGTGGGCGCCTAATAAGTGCCTCTTGCCCCATTTCTCCTCCAAAGGCCTTGGAGGTGCTGCTGTGTCGTCATCCCATTCTTACAGAGAAGGAAACTGAGGCAGAGGCCAGCAGCTGACCGGTGGAAGGCCGGGGCTCAGTTCTTTCCTCATGGGCCCCTGGGAGAATACGACACCGGCTCTTTGGGGGAGCAGGGGGGCCCCCAGGAGGGGAAACCTCTCACTCCTTAAGGAAGTCTGGTGACCCAGGGGACAGAATCGGGCCAGATGTGGCTTCAGACACACTCGAGCCCTCTTGTTCTGGTCCCTCAGGACGGGATCAGAAAGCTGTGTCTCCCTGCGCACAGCAGATACAATGTAACCAGCCCCATCCCCTCCCAGTCTTCTCACACCTCCTCCCCTCCCCCTCCTCTCTGACCCAGGCACACTGACCTGGGTGATGCTTGACCACGACCCTCCATCCCCTGACCCTGTGGATGGCCTTCCCCCAACGTGGGCCCCCTGGCTTTCTTCATGTCTCAGCTAAAGTCTCCCCTTCTGAATACAAGCTTTGTCTGGTCCCTGACACTGCCTGAGCTTTCCTTCTCAGGGTGCAGAGATTGTTTGGACCCAGCTGGTGGCATGTTCTCTCCCCATTAGAATAAACTCCTTGAGGACAGAAACTGTCATGGCTTCAACCTTTCTTTGTATCCCCAGGATGTTGGCACAGTGTTTGGCACAGAGGAGCCACTTTCTAACTGCTTGTTGACCTAAGAAATGGCAAATGGGAGGGATTCAGAGAGACCTGGGAAGGTGTGTGTGTCCTGAGGCAGGAAGACATGAGCAGAAGCAGGACAACTTCTGCTCTGCTGACAGCACTGCCAAGGATAACCTACATCTAACAGGATAAAGCTTCCTTGGCTCTCTTGGATTCCAGGATTGCTGATGCTGGTCAGGTCTGTGGATGGACTGCACTCACCTGAGATGAGGGTCTCTGGGTGCCAAGGGCCATCCCCTGTGGTTCTAGGCTCTCTCCTTGTAGAAGGCTTTGGTCTCTGCAAGCTAACCTGGGGAAAGAGAAGGATGTCAGAGGAGGATAGACAGTGTCTTTGCCTTCTCTTACTAGGATGGATGCTGGTCTGCCAGGGATAACAGAGGGTAAGCTCCCAGAACAGTTACAAAGGCCCTGCTCTGACCTCATGGGAGAGACTCCACCTCAGTAGGAGGGGAGCAGGGAAGATCAGGCTTGGAAATGGCCTTGGTCTGAGTAGGAAGAGGACTTGCCACCCTCTCTAACTCCTTCCCTTTGACCTCATGACCCTCCCCCATTCTCCTGCAGAGACCAGAAGGTAGAAAGGACTTGGGATCCCAAATGGGATGAGACCAGGCAGAGCCTCAGTGACCCTTGACCCAGAGCTCTGCCTCCACCCAATAGTTTGGGTGAGATATGTAGGTTAGGTCATTATGACCCAGTGGTAAAACTGGGGATGGCACCCTAGTGATGGGGTACAGACTCTTGAACCTCCTTGAATTCTCCTTGAATCTTCCCATTTGATCTGGCAGTTTCTGGAGGCCCATGGGCTTTTCATTGTCACTGTGCTCAGGTCTCTAATGCATTCCCCACCCTACAACTCCAGGAGAAATGCCAGGAGCAGGACAGAGGTGGGTACACAACGTTTGTAGATCTGACCAAGGCCTTTGACACTGTTAGTCATGAGGCTTATGGAAAATTATGTCAAAATTTGGTTGCCCAAAGGTTTGTAAGCTTAATACCAGATCTATTCAATTATAGATTATGGGTAGAGGAACATTTGAGGCTGTCTAAAATTAAGCTATTAGGCATAGGACTTTAGACCAACAACATTAAGTTAGGGTCCTTTTATTCTTAGTAATACTGTGGAGACAATTAGGTCAAGAGCTTGTGAAGTTAGCAACATAAATATTATCTGTGTCTTGGTTTATGTTTAAAAAAAAATTCTTTTTTGGTCCATATTGTAAATGTTTTAAAAAGATGTATCACCTGACCAAAAGTTTGAATTGCTTTATCTGTTATAAACTGTGTTAAAAATAAAAATAAAAAATAAATAAATGAATGAATACACTAGAATACTAAAAATAAAAAAAAAAAATTTGCCCCAGTTCTGGATAGTGGACAATGCTGTCATGCCTTCCCAGTCACCAATGGAGTGAAACAGGGCTGTGTGCTTGCTCCCATGCTTTTTAGCATTATCTTTTCAGCCATGTTTCCAAATGCTTTCAATGAGGATAAACATGGCATCAAGGTCAACTACCATACTGATGGTAAGTTCTTCAATTTGAAAGGGCTACAAGCCAAGACCAAAGTGGAGGGAGTGTTGGCGCATGGTTTTCTGTTTGCAGATGATTGTGCACTCAGTGCAGCCTCTGAAGCTGAGATGCAACAAAGTATGGATCAATTCTCTGCTGCCTGTGCTAATTTTGGCCTAGTAATTAACACCAAGAAAACACAGTTGCTCCATCAGCCACCACCACACTATCCATACATGGAATCATTGGTTACAACAAATGGAGAAGTTTTGAATGCTGTGGATAAGTTCACTTACCTTGGTAGGGTACTTTCCAGGGATGTACACATTGACATTGAGGATGATGCATGCATTTCCAGAGCTAGCTCAGTGTTTGGGAGGCTCTGAAGAAAAATTTGGGAGAGAAGAGATATTAGACTGACTGCCAAACTGAAGGTCTACAGAGCCATTGCGCTGACCTCATTCTTACATGCTTGTGAAAGATGGACAGTCTACCAGCACTATGCCAGGAAACTGAATCACTTCCATTTGAACTGTCTCAGGAAGATCCTAAAGATCATCTGACAGGATAAGGTACCAGACACTGAGGTCCTTGCTTGAGCTGAACTCAGAAGCATTCAAACTATGCTTCAGAGAGTGTTGGGACTGGAAGCTCAATTCCGTGTGGACAGTCTCGGGCAGGTAAAAGTGGGACTTCTAAATCTTAGAGTCTTACGAGGCCCTCCATGAACAGCGGGGGTTCGAGAAGGTCAGACCGAGCTAGCTCGGCTAGCTCGGGTATTTCCGCCTCTCCCCCGGAGATACCTGATGGGTGGAGTCTCCCTGCCCTCGAGGTCGTCCCGGATTGGAGCACACCTAGTTACCTAACAGCACGGTATTGAGATGCAAACTGTGTGGCTGAAGATTAAGTAGGATTGAGGAAGCCTAAAAGCTCTTAGCACGTGTGGAGCCAAAGAGAAAAGTAGGGCTCCGCTTCTTTTCTTTCCTCTCTCCCCTCCCCCTCTCTCCCCCGCTTGTACTTCTACTTCCATTCCCTTAAGCTTAGCCTTCTTAGGAAATTTCCTCCTAAAGAAGACCCCCTGCACTTGTAACCGAAACCCTGTAATAAAGCTCAACCCCTGTTTGACTCTGGAACGTCCTTTCTCTCATACGTGCATCCGGCGTGGCCAGCCGAAGACCTGGACAGGTAAGAAAGACTCGGGTAGCCCAATACAGGCCTCTAGGCTTGGCAGTTGGCGTCCCAACAGGGATTGGGAGCGTAGATAATCCTGGGTGCTTTTGGGGTACACCCGGAAGGGGCTGTGAAAGAAGCGAGTCCCGAATCCTAGATTCGGAAGGAGAGAAAGGGGAGAGAAGCTTCCCAAACCCCTGGGAAAAGGGCAGGGATGAGGAATCAATTGCCAGTAATAAAGCCAGAGGAACAGGAGGTCTGGGCTGAGAAACTTCACAGGGAATGCAGGGAGGCGGGGGTCACAATAGAGTTAAACGACCTCCGAGAATTTTGTAAGGAAGGGCCGGAGAGGCCAGGGCGGGATTGGAATAAGAGTGGAAGCGGAGAGAGGGGAGGGGAGAGAGGAAAGAAAAGAAGCGGAGCCCTACTTTTCTCTTTGGCTCCACACGTGCTAAGAGCTTTTAGGCTTCCTCAATCCTACTTAATCTTCAGCCACACAGTTTGCATCTCAATACCGTGCTGTTAGGTAACTAGGTGTGCTCCAATCCGGGACGACCTCGAGGGCAGGGAGACTCCACCCATCAGGTATCTCCGGGGGAGAGGCGGAAATACCCGAGCTAGCCGAGCTAGCTCGGTCTGACCTTCTCGAACCCCCGCTGTTCATGGAGGGCCTCGTAAGACTCTAAGATTTAGAAGTCCCACTTTTACCTGCCCGAGACTGTCCACACGGAATTGAGCTTCCAGTCCCAACAAGAGAGCACAATTCTAATGGGCTGGCCATGGTGTTCAAATGCAAAATCTATGCTTCCCAAAAAGACTATTTTGTGGAGAACTCACATGGGGCAGGCGATCATGTGGTTAGAAGAA
Source organism: Notamacropus eugenii (assembly GCF_028372415.1). Taxonomy (NCBI): domain Eukaryota; kingdom Metazoa; phylum Chordata; class Mammalia; order Diprotodontia; family Macropodidae; genus Notamacropus; species Notamacropus eugenii. Next base: position 21,504,369 of record NC_092876.1, read on the forward strand.
GTGATACAAAGATACTCTCAAAATTTCTCTCAAGAACTTTGGATTTGATTGTGTGACGTGGGAGACACGGACACAAGACTACTGAGCATGGTGTGCCCACAACAGAAAGGTGCTGTGCTCTACAAGCAAAGCAGAATTGAAACAGCACAAAGGAAACATATGATGCGCAAATTTGGAGTAACCACCCCAACTGTTCACACAGACTAAATTTGCCCTATCTGTGGTAGAGCATTCTGGGCTCATATTGGTCTGATCAGCCACAGTTGTACACGTTGAAACTTCACTTTATCATAGTGATGTCATTTTGGTCCTCTTTGAGAATGAAGGACCACAGCCGTAGAAATGTTGATGATTCGTGTCAGCCTACCTTATATGCTGCTTCTTTCCTATAATTTTTGTCTCAACTAACTTTTTAATTGGGTCTTTTGGATTTTCCATGGATATAATAATATCATCCACACAAAAGGATACTACCTCATTCCCTAGTCTGATTCCTTCTGTTTCTTTTTCTTGTGTTATTGCTACTGCAGGATTTCCAATATAATGTTGAATAATATTGGTGACAGTGGCCATCCTTGTTGAACAGAAGATCTTACTGCAAAGGCTGCTGGCTTATCTCCATTACAAGCAATGCTTGTTGACAGTTTTAGGTAAATGCTTCTCATCAATTTAAGGAAAAATCCATTATATTTTATCATAAGCTTATTCTTCCACTATTAATGTATGAAATAATTTTGTTATTTGTATTATTGATATAATAAACCATATGAATAATTTTCCTTATGTTAAACCACTTCTGGTAAAAAGGTGGTAGAAATGCTAATTGGTCACACTGTAGAATCTTTGTAATATATTTTTGTAACCTCCAATCTAGTATTTTATTTAGAATTCCAGGATTGCTGATGCTGGTCAGGTCTGTGGATGAACCACACTCACCTGGAATGAGGGTCTCTGGTTGCCAGGGGCCATTCTCTCTGGTTCTAGACTCTCCAAGGAAAAGACTTTGGTCATCTGAAAGGATTGAAAGCATCCCTTTTCCTATTTTTACCAACAGTTTATATAATAATGGATTTTGTTTTGGAATGTTTGATCAAATTCATCTGTAAATTCATCTGGTCCTGGGGATTTTTCCTTTATGAATTGCTCAGATCAGTTTTTTCCTCTCTGATACTGGGTTATTTAAATACTCTACTTCTTTTGTTAATCTGAGTATTTTTTATTTTTCTAAGTATACACACATTTCCTCTGAGTTTTCAGTTTATTAGCATACAATTAGGCAATACCATTTCTGATAATTTCCTTTATTTCCTCTTCAATTGTTGTAAATTCTTTTTATTTGATTTTTCTTTCTCTTTTTTAATCAGACTGTTTATTGATTTCATTAGTTTTTTTAAGGCTCCCGGTTGTAGTTATTAATTTTTTTGCTTTCATTTTTGTTAATTTTTTCTTTGAATTTCAGAATATCCAATCTGGTGCTTAATTAGAGTTTTTGATGTGTTGCTTTTCTATTTTTTAAAAGTTGCATGCACAATTCATCGGTCTGTTCTGCCTCTCTGCTGCTGGTCAAAGTGTTTGGAGAGATAAAATTTTCTTTAAGGGCCACATGAGCTGCATCCTAAAAATTCTGTTTTGTTGTTTTAATGTTGTTATATCTTTGATGAAATTTTCTATTGTTTCTATGATTCTATGTTTTCTATGATTTCTATGATCTTTGACCTATCAGTTCTATGATGTGTTTAATATTTCTGCTTTGAGGAATGTGTGAGATTTTTACGCCCAATACAGAGTTAATTTTTGTAAATCTCTGTATTTAAAAATGTATTGTTATATTTTCTTTACTTTTTCCTCCCATCTCTATCACTACCTAATATATCCCTTCCAAGTTATCCCCTATAACAGAAAAGTATAGTCAAAGAAAACATTGACACATTGGATATGTCTGAAAATACATCCCATTCTGCTCTTCCAATCAATCACCTCTTTACCAAGAGATAGGAGGTACTCCTCACCATGACTTTGATTTTTGATTTTCCATTGCCACAGACAGTCTCTAGTCCTCTTCCCTTAGGCATGTAGCAGCTCAAGACTGGAGGAGTCTTTTTGCCCAGGAACCATCTCTATTAACATCTTAGATGAGACTTTTGAGATTCTTCTAACATCACCAAGTTCACTGTGCAGGCTGGCAATTTGTTCTGAGTTCACAGTGACTGGCCCCATCACATTAAAAAATGGGGCCTGAGGAGCTGCGTATGGCATAGGAGAAGGTTCAGAAGAGGATATGGAGCTCATTCTTTGCTGGGATTGTGACCTATGCATAGTTGCTGCTGGATCCATTTCAGGGATGCTCCACTGTGGTGTATGTATTGGAGAAAGGGAGTCTAAGACTGCCATGGGAAATTTAATCTCCTTTCTTTTCAGTTCTTCATAAATATGCACCACAGCAGTGAGATCAGAACTACTCCAAAAACTACTCCAAGGCTGAATCAAAGCCAGTACTTTGTCTTGGACAATAGTAGGAGGATTGTTCTTAGGGGGGATGATTTTTACAAAGACACCATCAATGAAATTGTAATTTGCCACAAGGATGTGAAATTGATGGCCACTGTTCTTGACAGAAGTCTCCAGAACTATCAATGCCAACATCACTTCTCTGTAGTTTCCATTTCCATTGAGCCTCCTCTTTAGGGCCCACAGGGCATCCTGGGACCCTCTTCTGTCTCATCAGTGGTATCACAGATCTCCATATTCAATATCCAGTCCTCACTCTGTAAAGATTCATCTGTAGCCTTTCCGAGGCATTGTCCCACTAAAATGCTGAATGGGTTTCCCCGGAAAATCCCCATTTTGTGAGGACAGCACTGCAGGTGGCAGAGGCTCTGACCAAGATGCTGGCTGCCAGCATCAAAACTACCCTCTATGGTTGTCCTGGACTGAGATTTCACTATTTTCCTCCCAGTCTCTCTTTTCACCCTATCCCTATCCTTTACCCTCTCATTCCTTATTTTATCCACTCATCTAAAATTCCCTATAATATATATTAGGTATGTATGTATGTATGTTGTGTCCTCCTCAACCCATATGAGAATAAGGTTCCAGGGTTACCAGTACTCTACCCCTACCTGATTCCTCTGTATTAGTTTAAAAAATTTTTTTTAAAGAGTTCAGAGCCAATACTTGAAACTATAGTCATTAAGAACTCAATGGAATATTGAGAAAAGCACTTTATATTTGAAGTTAAAATCATATTGAAATAAATTGCAGAAATGCCTCCATATGAAAGCATGGAGGAGTTCTGTGCTTCATCACTGAGGTATGAAAATCTGTGGTGAGTAAGAGAGAATGTGATATGAAATTCCTCTTTGTCAGAAATGTCATAAGTGATATGTTAAGAAAATTCTATGATGAGTGTGTGAGAAGCCAGCAAGAACTCTGTATTCTGAAGGAAAGTATTAGTGTGATCACTGAAGAGAGAACAAAGAGACAGCAGTCATCTATCAATTTCCTAAAAGGTGAAAATAAAATCTTATCTCAATGAAAGCATTATTAAAATCCATCACTCACCTTCATTATTTGGGGGGTGGGATGAGGAATGAGAAGGGGAACAATTCTAATCTTTGTCCCACACACACTTCTATTCTCTCCTACCCAAAAATAAAAAAAAAAATTGTAACAAGTGTATTTAGTCAAGAAAAATAAATTTCCACACTCTCCACTTCCCAAAGTGTCCTTTCCAATGTACATTTTGTATCCATCCGCTGTGGATCATGAGGCAGATCTTTGTAACTCCCTTGCTGTTCCTGATCATTACAGTAATCAGGTGTGACATCTTCCAAAGCCATTGGCCTTCGCAAGGTTGTGATCATCATCAATGACTCCCTGCAGCCTGCAGGAGTTCATCCAACTCTTTCAAGGTTTCACTAAAGCTGTCTGTGCCTTTTTGTGGCATTAATGTCCCACCACAGCTATTCTTTACATGGATGCATATAATCAAGTTCTACTTTTTCTATACCTTGAATATGAGGCCTTTATGAGCAAACTTATTGCAAATCATTTTCTCAGTTAATTGCTTCCCCTTAAATTTTAGATGCTTTTTTGTGTCACTTTCTTTTCTGTGATCCTCTCTGTCCCCTGTTTGGTGATGAGCTCTTTCGCTATTCAGAAATGTCTCTTCTTCATGGGAGAAGTAGAGTCAGAAAAGCAACAGCAATGGTCACTTATTACTGAAGATTTGTGCATCTCATGACCTCATCACTAATGCTATCTTCTGTTTACCTAAACACAATGCAACTTCATGAATGGACCCCCAAAGCAAACGCTGGCATTTAATAGATTATGTCATTGCAAGGAAAAAAGACAGAACCTAACAGTGATGAAGGTGATGTGTGACTCAGAGTGCTGAACTGATCATAGATTTAGAACTCCTCCAAGCTAAATATTTATTTGCAGTCTACAAAAGTGGTTGCCCCAAACCAAGATGACTACCAGAAGACTTAATGTCAACAGATTAGAGTGCTTCTCTGATCGGGAACCGTTCTTCCTAACTTGGAGGGAAAGCTGAACCAACACATCTTTGGCAACAGTGGAGCAGAAACGGAGTGAGCAACTTTCAAAAATTAGGTGTACAGCACTGTCATTACTCATCTGGGTCAAAGCACTCATAGATATCAAAATTGGTCTGATAAAAATGATGGGGAAATTTGGAAGCCAATAAATGAAAAATGAGAAGTCCATAGCATACAACAGCAGGATAGTTCATCTACCTCTAAGAAGGCAGCATTTAATTCTATCAAAAGTGAAGTGTAAGCAAAACTTAGAGAGATGCAGGATTCTTGGCTCAGTAAGGTGGATGAAGTTCAGTTTTACACCGAAAGTAACAATCCAAAGTGCTTTTATGATGCCCTGAAAGTTATTTGTGAGCTGAAGACATGTGGTGTATCTCAGCTACTCAGTGCTGGTGGAGCCCCATTGATTATTGATAAAGACATGATACTAGAGAGAGAGGCTGAACACTTCCATAGTGGTCTCAACAGATCATCCTTAATCAATGCTGAAGCCATTAATTGTATTCCTCAAGTGGAAGTCAATCCCTCTCTAGCTGAATTTCCAACTGAAGAAGAGGTTTTAAATGCCGTTAGGTTCATTTTGTGTGGCAAAGCACCCGATGCTGATTCTATTCCAATTGAGATTTACAAAACAAGGGGACCCACTGCTCATACAAAAGTTCACTGAAATCTTCTGGGTTATATGGCAAGGGAAGTTATCACCCAAGACTTCACGTATGCCTCCATTGTCCATTTTATAAGGGTAAAAGAAATAGATTATCCTGTGACAATTACAGCAAGTGGGGGTGGGTCATCTCTCTTAGTCATTGCTGGCAGGATTATTGCCAGAGTCCTCATTAATAGGGTAATCCTTCACCTGGAAGATGGTCATCTACCTGAGAGCCACTGTGGCTTTAGAAAGGACCAAGAAACAGTTGATATGGTGTTTGCTGCCCAACAACTCCAGGAGAAGTGCCAAGAGCAGAACAAAGGTCTGTATACAACATCCATCATTTTGACTGAGGCTTTGAATACTCTCAGTAGTGAGGGTTTGTGGGAAACTATGGCAAAATTTGGTTGCCCAGAGAAGTTTATCAGTATTGTATGTCAATTTCATGATGGCATGGTTGCCCAGGTTCTGGATAATGGATGATGCTCTTGTACTTTTCCAATTACCAATGAAGTAGAAAGCAAGGTTGTGTACTTGCCCCCATGCTTTTTAGCATGATGTTTTCAACAATGTTGTCAGATGCCTACAATGAGGATGAAAACAACATCAAGGTCAGCTACCACACTAATGGTAAATTACTTAACTTAATAAGGCTACAAGCCAAGACTAAATTGGAGGGAGAGTTGGTGCATGATTTTTTTGTTTGCAGATGAATGTGCATTCAATGCAGCCTCTGAAGCTGAGATGCAACAAAGTATTGATCAATTCTTTACTACTTGTGCTAATTTTGGCTTAACAATTAACACCAAGAAAAAATAGATTCTCCACCAGTGAGCACTGAATCATCCATATGTACAGCCCTCAGTTCTAGTAAATGGAGAAATTTTGAATACTGTGGATAAGTTCACTTACCTTGACAGTATACTTTCCAAGGATGTACACATAGATAATGAAGTTGATGAGTGCATTGACAGATCTAGATTAGTGTTTGGGAGACTCTGAATGAAAGTGTGGGGGAGAAGAGGTATTAGACTGCCTACCAAAATGTAGGTCTACAGAGTCACTGTGTTTACCTCATTGTTGTATGCCTGTGAAACCTGGACAGCATATTAGCACCATGCCAGGAAACTGAATCCCTTTCATTTGAATTGTCTTAGGAAGAGTTTGAAGATCACCTGGCAGGATAAGGTACTAAACACTGAAATGCTTTCTCAAACTGAATTGCCAAGGATTCAAACACCACTGGCATTTGAACAACATGGACAACCCAGTGTACATTTTCCTAAAAGATTGTTTTATGGAGAACTCACACAGAGCAAGACTTCACATAGTGGTCAGAAGAAGTGATACAGGGACACTCTCAAGGTCTCTCTTAAGAACTTTGGAATTAATTGCATGACATGAGCGACTGACAAAGGACTGCCCAGCATGGTGTGCCTACATCAGAGAGGGCACTGTACTCTATGAGCAAAGCAGAATTGTAGTAGTTCAAAAGAAATATGAGATACACAAATTTAGAGACATCACCACTTCAAATGTTCACATGGACTATTCGTGCTCGATCTGTGGTGGAGCATTCTGAGCTTGTATTGGTCTGATCAGCCACAGTTAGACATACTATACCTTGACTCCAACATAGTGATGTCATTTTGGTCCTCTTCAATAATGAAAAACACCAACCAACTGAATAACCTCTACTTATTCAGTAAATTTATTGTACTGAACACAGTCATTCCTTGGGGTCACGGTCTTACCATGATTTAGAGCTGAATATTGTGTTAAGCTCTTTCCCACTTTGTCAAATTCAAAGTGATTTTTAAAAAAATTATCTGTCTTGATATCAGTCACAAGTTTTTCTCAAAATGAAGTCATTAGGGCCATCATTCGTCAATCTAAGGTGGCAAGACTCTTCCACCGGAATGTTCAGGTTTGCAGTAGTCTCATTTTCTTCAAACCTGGTCACTGCATCTAAAGAAACAAGCATATACATTCACACACATACACATACACATAAATATATCCTCTTCCCTCAGATGGCAGAAAAGAAACTGATTTTTCTTTTATTTCCCCAGTTAAAAAGAAGAGTTTTCCAAATTAGGTAGAATGAATCATTTGAAAATGACATTAGCTCACATTCACAGTGTGATTTAAGTTCCAAAGAGCCACCAAGACACTTGCTAGCACTATGACTCTGAGGCAGATACAACTTAAACCTGCCTCTGTTTCCTCAACTATAAATTGGAGATTAAAACAGTATCTTTAGGCATTGTTGAGAGAATCAAATGAGATCATGTCTATGAAGCACTTATGCTAGTAACTGGTACATAGCAGACACTGTAGGAATACTAATGCTAATTAATAGTAATTTATCATTGTTATTATTAAATCAACTTGTACAGAAGCAAATCAAAGATAGGGTTTGTCAAGTATTGAGCCAAATACCACAAACTTTTGTTCAGAGAAAAAAGTCCAACTTTGAATTAATTTCATATATTATGCTCTGTTCATCATCTTCCAAGTTGTAACTTCTTTGATTAAAAAATACTATTCCTAATCAACAAAATCTGGGGAGGAGGGAAAAGAAACTAAGAAGGAAAAAAAGTAACATTGAAGTCTTGCATATAATTGTAAGCATGAAGTTTTATTGGATTTTTAAAAAAATTCTTCCAGAAAGCCCCATATTAAATTTGTAAATTTAATATAGAATAAAATTTTATTTTTACATTTATATTTTATAATTTTATATATTTATATATTATATTTTTATATATTTATAGATTTTATAATATATTATAATTAGAATATATTTAATATATTTATATATTTTATCATTTTATGTATTTATATATTTTATATATTTATATTTTATAATTATACAGTGGAATGAAAGTACTAATTTGAAACTCTGGGCACAAAAAATATCTAGGTCATTCTTGAAAGTATGTAATGCATAAATTTAAAAGAATATTATGAGAAGATTAAATGACTAGGGGGCTTCACAACACACTTCATATTTGTTCATGAAACAAGTTCCAAGAACAAAAGATTTAGGTAATTACTGCTCTGAAGTCTTGGTGATCCATTGTATTGATCAGTGTTGCTATAATATAAATTCTTCTCCTGGTTCTGCTCATTTCTCTCTACATCAGTTCAGACAATTCTTCCCAGGTTTCTCTGACACTATACCTTTTATAATTTCTTATGGCTCCAACATCTTGCATTATATTTTCAGACCATCATCTGTTCAATCTTTCCCCATACATGGACACCATCTTTGCTTCCACATCTTTGCAACAACAAGAAAACAGTAATCAGTCCTCACTCTTCTTGACCTTTCTGCAGCCTTTTACACAATCAGTCATCTCCTTTTACTCTCTAGGTTTTGGTGACAATACGTTCTCCTGGTTCTTCTCCTAGGATGTCCAAAACTAACTCATTATCTTTCCCCAAACTTCCCATCTTTTTACTTTCCTATTACTATCCTGGGCACCACCTTCCCCATTGTCCAGGCTCATAACCAGAAGTCACCTCCTCCTCATCTCTCACACACTCACATTCCCTCATCTTATATGCAACCTTTTGGAAAGCCCTGTTGATTCTGCCTTTATAAAATCATTCACATATATCCCCTTGTGTCCCAATACTGCCACTTTCTTGGTTCAGGTTCTCCAATCATTCACATCTGAGCTATTTCATTAATCTTCTGGTTGACTTCCTCTACATCAGTTTTCTTCCCCATCCATTCAGTCCTCCACCGAGTAGTAAATTCATCTTTCCAAAATGCACTTCTTTTCATGTCATTGTCTAATCAATAAGCTACAGTGGCTACCATCAGGATCAAATATAAAATCATTTGTTTCACTGTTAGAACTCTTCATCATCTGCCCCAACCCTACTTTTCCAGCCTCCTTTCATCTTATTCATCCTCCACATGTGCTATAATCCAGTGATACAGGTCTTTTTGTTTTCTTCCTTGAACAAGACAATCAATCTACTTACTTCTTGTATTTTTTTTTCTGGCTGCCCTTCATGCCTCAGATGCTCATTCTGGCTTTTTAAAGTCCCACCTAAAACCTCACATTCTACAATAAATCTTCTCTGGTCCTCCTTAACTTTAGGGCTTTCCTCTCTTGATTAGGTCCAATTTTTAATTGATATAATGGATTTTTCTATAGTTTGTTTGAATGTTGTCTTCCCCAGTGTGAACTCCTTGAGAGCAGAACTTGTCCTTTGCTTTTCTGTGTATCACTGGGGCTTAGCATTGGGTCTGGCACCTACTAGGCACTTAATAAATGCTTGTTGACTTGAAGAAAATCTAGGAAAGTGTTCATATTGGACAGCCTCAGTCCTTTTTAAAATTATCTCCAGAAAGTTCCATGCCCCAAAGTTTCAAATAAAGGTTTCTTATAGGATCATAGATTTATCACTGGAAGAGATCCACAAGGCCATGGAGTCCAACGATCCCATTTTACAGGTGAGTGAAAGAATTGAGGGTATTAGAACAACAAATGGTAGTGGAAATTGAGTGAACCACACTGAATTCATCTTGTGAGTCAATTCTGGATCTAGCTGGGTTCCTTTTTGATTCAATTATGTGTCTAGTCCAACTGCTGTCTTGTGAAAAAACTTTTTTCAACTGTGAGAAAACCTTATTGCATTATTTGAACCTAGTCCTATGTGGCTAGGAAGATGGACCACCTCAACCTGCTGCTAAGAGACCTTTTACTAAGGACCTAAACTATGCAAATGGCACCTAGCTGGTACAGTGGATAGAGTGGCAGCTCTAGAGTCAGGAGTACCTGAGTTCAAATCTGGCCTCAGACATTTACTAGCTATGTGACCCCAGGCAAGTCACTTAATCCTATTTGCCTCAGTTTTCTCATCTATAAAAATGAGCTAGAGAAGAAAATGGCAAACTAGTCCAGTATTGTTGCCACAAAAATCCTAAATGGAATCACAGAGAGTCAGACATCACTAAAACCATACCACAACAACAAGAAGTCTGATCAAAAACCCTGTAAGATTAAAAGATTGATGCAAGGAGTTTCCTCACAATTATACATCTCAAACAACCCATATAACTTATCTAAAAACTGGTCCCATTGTGGTCAATCAGTTATTGTTTCCATGTTCCTTTGATTGTATAAAGACACTTAGGAGAAATGAAACATCTCTTTCTGATTTCAGGAAATAGCACCTGCTTGCTCTCTCCTTCCCAACTTAGTCTCTAATTTTTCCTTTAATTAAAAATCAGATTATCTAATTATGTATGTTCATTAATTGTTTTCTTTTAATTAATTTATCTTATTAGGTTAAATTTTTAATGCATAAAAAACCCATCTATTCTGTCATCAGGGTTCAGTGCCAAGCTGAAGAGGCCCGGTCCCAATTTGTTATGGAATTGACAAGCACTGTTTAATATACTGATGTGCTCAGAAAAAACCTTTGTTTCCTTATTTATTTCAGATTTCATGTGAGGAAACTGAGGCTCAGATTCATGACTTATCCAGGATCATATTGCTAAAAAGTATCTAAAAAGAAATTCCAAGTCAAGTCTTCCTGTCCCCATGTATAGCATTCCCTTCACTATGACACATAAATGTCTCATGATAAAAGACCTCATACATCTGCTTTCACCTCAGTCACCTGGGCACAAGTTCCTTTGGTTGTTTTGCTCCAAAATCCATGATGCTTCCCCTTCCTGAAAGTAAAGAGGTCAGATCTTCTCTGGCTACTGGAAGCCCTAGGCATGGGGAATATGGAAGAGATGAGGATGGAGAGAAATTTTTACTTTGGTCCTCTTTAAGGAAAAGGGATATGCAGCTGAGGACCATGGGATGATTCCCAGGATCCTTCAAGGATGGTTTCCATAGTTGAGATCTTTGGAAAAGGGGATTATGGGATCATGCAGCCAGTTGGGAATCAGAAAATTCCATCTTTGTTTACCTCTTTCATGGAAAGATGAACTTGTATAGCTTCTGTTATTTAGAAATTAGAAGCAGCTGGTAATGCAGTAGCAAGACCCCTGGGTCAGAAGTCAGCAAGTCTTGACTTTAAATCTAATCTCAAACACTTAGTAGCTACGCGCCCCTGAGAAAATTATTTTAACCTCTTTGTCTCAGTTTCCTCAAATATAAAATAGGGATAATGATAGTGCCAAACTCACAGAGATGTTGTCAGGATCAAATGAGAAAACATTCACAAATTACTTAGTACAGTGCCTGAAACATTGTAGGTATGTATAATTGCTTACTCCATTCCCTTTTCTCACCAACTGCGCTGGAATTTGAGGGAACAGTGAAGGGGGAATAAGGACAAACTTGCTATACTAGGCAGCATTAGGACATGAGCTATCAATTTATTCTTGTTAACAAGAACTTTCCGAAGTCTACACCCATCCCCCAAAATAACAGGTTGCCTTGGGAAGTAGAGGGTTCCCTTCACTACCTATCTTCAAGGGAAAGGAAGATGAGCAGTTTTCAGAGATTTTGTAGGTAAAATTCACATCCAGTTAGAGGTTAGATTAGATATAAACTGCTGAGATTAGCTTCAAGTCTGAGATTCTGTAACACTGGTCCACCATCCACATGAACGTTTGAAGTAGAGATGGTTCTAAATTTGTGCATTTCATGTGTCTTTTGAACTACTTCAACTCTGCATAGAGCCCGGCACCCTCCTTGATGTGGACATACCATGTTGGGCAGACCTTTGCAAATGTCTCTCATGTCACACAATCAATTCCAGAGTTCCTCAGAGAGACCTTGATAATGTCCTTATGTCACTTCTTCTGACCTCTGTGTGAGTGCTTGCCTTGTGTGAGCTCCTCATAAAATAGTCTTTTAGACAAATGTACACTTGGCATTCAAATAATGTGGCCAGCCCACTGGAATTCACTTTCCAAAGTAGAGTTTAAATCCTTGGCAGTTCAATTCAAGAAAGAATTTCATTAGCCCTCTTGATATTTTCCATCTTGTTTTCCTCCCAATGAATTGTTACTATTTCTTCTTGCTCTATAAAATAATCCTTTGGTAGTTTGATTAGTTTGATGGTGAATAAGTACATCGTCACATTTCTCCTATTCACAACTAAATGAATAAGACACTGTTGCTAATATTAAGCAAATTTATGTAGCACTGCAATTATTTACAGCTAGGTGGATAGAATATTAAGTCCTGGACTCAGCAAGACCTTAGTTGAAATCATGTGACTTTTGCTTTCAAACACTTACTATGTGTATGTGTCTTGAGCAGGTCATGTGACTTTTGCTCACTTTCCCAAATGGTAAAAACAGAAATAATAATAGCACTAACTCACAGGACTGATGTGAGAATCAAATGAGACTTCTGTAAATCACAATGCCTGGCACATAATTGGTGCTTAATACATGCATCTTTCATGATGGTGATAATATTGGCTTGGTTTATTCCCAAGCAAATGACATCTTCCATTATTTAGGTCAGTTTTTGTGCAGAGTGTTTTGCAATTTTGTCTGGGTAGGTCAACTTCCAAGCATTTTCTACCATGTATAGTTATTTTAAAAGAAATTTCTATTTCTATTCCTATAGAATTGTATTGGTAATATACAGAAATGCCAGTAATTTGTGTAGATTTATCTTTAAAATTGCCACTTTGCTGAAGAGTTTCATCACACCATTTCACTTTTCATTTTGGCGCATGTGGCTGTTTTTCCAGTTTATGTCTCTGTAATGGTGTGTACTGCTTTCTCTGCTCAGCTTATTTCATTCTGCATCCATTAATGAAGGTCTTATCATACTTACTTATGTTATCCCTTCCACATCATGGGGGTTATTGGGGCAGCACCCTCATAATCTGGAAAATCCACCTAAAATCTTATGGCCCTCTTCTTGTAAAATTCAAAGAAATCTGAATTTTTTCCTTTTCTTTTATGGGATGTTTACAATACCTCATTGTAAAATTTGGGTTAATAGTATACAATACTGCACATATATTTTATGCATTTCTGAGTTTGTAAATGCTTTCTGTGTTGTCAGCTGGCCTTCCCAGCTTTCACAATTCCAAAATTCCCATTTGATTTCTTATGCCAACCTGCAATATATCAAAACTAAAACTGAGATGGGGAAAGTAACAATGTGGAATACTGTAATTTCTCATGCCACAGCAATGTTTTAGTTCATCTCCTGTGTTTGTCCCCTAAGGAAAAGGCTGCTGGGACCTGCAGCAGTACTTCCATTTAGACCAGCTCAAGATAACTTTCCTCTCTTGCTATCAACCTGATTCTCCACCCCCGCTCCTCCCCCCCCACTCCCAATCATGATAAAAACCCCTGGTGTGAAGAGGAGAAATCCTTTGTTGACCTCAGATTTTCCATATCATGCTGTACTACTTGTTAGGTGAATTCACAAAACAGGGACTACAAACATGCTATCAGACTAAGCAAAAACAATAGAAAGAAATAGCCAAGAAAATGACATTATATTGAAAGGAACCACAGATAGCCAACCAATACCACTACTAAAATTCTATGTTCCAAGTGACTTAAAGGTTAAATTTACAAAGGAAACATTAACCGAGCTATAAGAAGACTCAGTAACACAAAAGTGACAAAATTTTAATGTCACTATTTCAATTTTGATTAAGTCTCACAAAAAGGCAGATGAAAAGAAAAATAGGTGCAAACTTTATGCCAGAGAGACTAGAGCTAAAAGACTTAAGGCGCCTTCTAAATAAGAATTGCTCAAGAATAACATATTTCTTCACACCACACAGAACTTTTGTAAATATACTTTTTGGAACCAGACACTGAAGGAATGTTGTCTTTGATTATACATATTTGTAATGGAGATTTTGTTTTCCTTTCTCAGTGTGAGGTGGGTGAAGAGTCACATGGAATTGTTCTTGATTAAAAAATATTTTTCAAAAAAAGGAAAAAAACACTCAGGCACTTTTCACGACTGTGGCTAGGAAAATTCTTGATCCAGGATAGACTTTTAAAAAATAGATAATTCTATCTACATAAAATTTAAATGTTTGAATAACATAAATGAAGATCAAGTTAGAAGAGAAATTAGAGTCAAGAATATGTTAAAAACTACATGACCACCAATAAAAGTAATTTATATCCAAGATATGGAGAGAACTGACCACCAAGTGTACCTGGATACGTTGCTGATAGGCAAGTGCTGAAAGGACAGGAAGCTTTTCAAAGTCCTGACAACCATAAATGACACATGAAAACATGCTCCAAAGGACTGATAACAAGAAAGTCATATGAAAATAATTTTGCCTTTTCTTGGCATGCCTTCAAAATTGGTGAAATGGCAAAAAGGAAACCATTAATATTTGATTTTTTTTAATTGAAATTCACAAACGTGAAATGAAATGAACAATTTATATATGCCATAAAACAGGAGAAATAAACATGAAACAAGTTCTCACATGCATAACTTTACTTTCTTTTTGAATAATAAAACGTTCAGCTTGGCACTTTGAAAATTGTTCTCATTCCTTCTGACCTTCTTAAATGCATTATTGTTATTAAGTTGTGTCTAACTCTTTGTGGACTCATTTGGGGTTTTCTGGAGTGGTTTGCCATTCATTTCTCCATCTCACTTTACATATGAGGAACTGAGGCAAACACTGTTAAGTGATTTTGCCCAAGGTCACACAGTTAGTAAGTGTCTGAAGTCAGATTTGAACTCATGAAAAAGAGTCTTTCTGAATCCAGAACACACATGCTAAACACCATGGCACCTGGTTGTCCTGATATTAAAACCCATCAATTTCCCTCTATTATTTTGGGATTGGGAGGGAGGTGAAAGAGTGAGTTCAATCATATCCCTAGTCCCCCTCTTATTGCTAATCCTGCCCATCAAAAATTGAAAAAAATGAACAAATAAAATATTTGTAATGAAAGCACGTAATCCAGAGGAAAAAATTTTCACACCGTTGATTTCCCAAAATTTATATTTTATTCTGCATCTTGTATCCATCTCTTAGTCAGAAGGCAAGCTGCACAGACGGTCCTGCTAGAATGATCACGCTATGAGCTGAATATCTTGCCAAGTTGTCGGTTTTCACAATGTTGTCATGATCAGTTATCCCTCATAGTCTGCATTAGTTCATACAATTCTTCCTGTGCTTTGCCTGTATTGTACCTTTATAAACAACATTCCCATACCAAAGTTTGGTCAGCAGTTGCCCTACTGTATGACATGACATCTTATTTCAAGTTCTTTGACCAAAGGAGCTGCTATCAATATTTTTGTGCACTTGGATCCTTTTCCTTAAGTGAATGTGCCCTCTACTGGTACCACTGAGTCAGAACGTACCCAATTTCGTGACTTCACGCGTTCATCAACAGTAAATTAATTTTCCCTCAGCCCTCCCAACACTCTCTGTGGTCATCTTTGTCAATTGTATTGTGCAGAGGTGGAATCAGAGAGATGATGTAATTTGCATTTATCTAATTATTGATTTGCAGCATTTAGGCTTAAACTTCTTTTCAATTGCATTTATTTTCTCCCCCAACTGATCGAGCCTCTCCCAGGTGAAAAAATAAAAACTCCCATAACACATACGCAATTGAGGAAATAAATTCCCTACATTTGTGCTTCTCATTTTATCACCTTTATCAATCTGCAAATCTTCCTAATTATTAGTGATTACAGATGTAGAATACTTTTTCAAAGAGTACTTGGCAATTTGCATTTCTTCCTTTAAAAGTTGCGTATTTATCACCTTTGATCATATGTCTATTGTTTCCATTCTTTATATATCTGTATACAAGCAGTGATCGGTTCTTTATATGCCTTCAACATGAAGTATTTATGAAGGAAACTTGCTGCAAACCTGTGTTCCCAGTTAATTGTTTCTTTTAATATTTTAGACGTACTGTTCTTTTTTATGTGATAAAAACTCCCAATTTTATTTTCTGTGTCCCTCCGTAGCTTGTTTGGAGATGAATTCTTCTACTATCCATAACTGAATCTCCTTCCTGGTTCCTCTCGTATCTTTGAGAAGATCTTTTATGTCTAAGTCACATATTCATTAGTCAACAGTGTGAGATGCTGATTCATATCTATTTTCTGCCAGACTACTTTCCAATGTTTCCGGCATCTTATAATGGTTAGCAAGCAAGGCCCCCATAGTTGAGGTCTTTGGATTGATTAAACTAATTTTCTTTTGTATATTACACACCTGATTTCTTTATTTTTTTTTTTAAGTATGACAAAATAGTTTGGATGACTACTGCTTTCTTATATGACTTCAGATGTGGTCTTGCTAGGACTCCTTCCTGAAATACTGGAAGAGGCTGTGGGAAAGACATGAACATACTTTTGATAAGAATATATGGAGTTGGAAGGGACAACAGAAGCCACTGAGGCCAACTCTCTCATTTTGGAGATGAGCAAAGTGAGGCACAGAAAGGTTGTTCCTTGTCCAGAGTTACAGAGCTAAGGAACATCTGAGTCATAATTTGAACTCAAGTTTTCCCTGATTCTAAATCACTACCCTACCCATTACAATTAATACCTTCTTCTACTCTGTTCCGAATATCAATCTGAATGAAAAGAGAAGCAACTATACTGTCAGTATGTTTCATCCTATTGAATTTACTGAGACTTACAATCCAAGAAATAATAATTATTGAAAACATTAGCATTTCCATAGTGATTGAAATCTTGAAAAGCATTTTACAAATAGCGTCTCATTAGTTGCTCACATCAACACTGGGAGTTAGGTGCTCTGATTATCCCCATCCTACAAATGGGGAAACTGAGGCAGGAACAGGTTACATGACTTGTCCAGAGTCATACAGCTAGTGCCAGACATTGAATTGGAATTCAGTTCTTGTGGCTCAAAGCACATCACTTCATCCACTGTACCACCTAGCTGCTTAAAGAAGGAATGACAGAAATAAATGTTCAACAGTTACCAAAACATTTATATGAGGACTTTTTATGTCAGCAAACAATAGGAAACAAAGTGAGTACCAATCAACTGAGGAATGACCGAAAAAAATTATAGCACATGACTACCATGAAATATTTAGGAGTGATGACAAACATCAAAATTTCAGAAAAAAATTCATTATGTTTATAGGGTTTTATGAACAGTGTGAAATTCAAGATGTCTCTTCTGTTGAGAGGTCCAATGGAATCTGTACTTCAGCAAGAAGCCTTCCCTTGTTAATTGGCTACATAAGTTTTATCTCTAGCATGATCCTCCAATGTAGTCAACTATGAAATCTAGGGGAAGCCCTTCCTACAACCATTATAGCATGAATATTGTCTACTGATCACCTTCCTTCAGAGAAAAGCATATTTCCCTTTAGCACATCTTTAAGGCTTCTCTCCACTAGAAACCCTCTGAAACAAAGTAAGAGATGGTCTCTGGTTGAAAGTCCTCCCACACAGAGTTAATATGGAACTGATCATTGAATTAATTTTATAATATTGAACAGGCTCTGAACTCCATTTAAATGCTTTCCTTTATTAATGACAGTGATAACACTTCTATGTAATATGAATTCTCAGAGTTGGAAATAAGAGATGATTCTCTGTAGTGTGGATTCTCTTGTTAAATAAGTTAAGAATGGTAACTAAAAGCTTGGCCACATTTATAACACTCATGAAGTTTCCAGTGTGAATTCTCTGCTGTGCAGCAAGACTGGAACTCTCTGTGAAAGTCTTTCCACATTGTTTACATTCCCATGTTTTCTCAAAACAATACAGATTCTCTGTTTAGCAAGACTGGAGCTCTCTTTGAAAGCCATTCCACACTGACTACATTCAAAAGATTTCTCTACCCAGTGTGGATTTTTTTATGTCTAGCAAGATTGCCCTTCACTGTGAAAGCCTTTCCACAGTGATTGCATTCATAAGGTTTTGCTCCACTGTGGATTTTCTCATGATCAGCAAGGCTGTAGCTCTTTATGAAAGCCTTTCCGCACTGTTTACATTCAAAAGGTTTCTCTCCAGTGTGGATTCTCTGATGTGCAGCAAGACTGGAGCTCTGTGTGAAAGCCTTTCCACACTGTTTACATTCAAAAGGTTTCTCTCCAGTGTGGATTCTCTGATGTCTAGCAAGATTGCCCTTCACTGTGAAAGCTTTTCCACAATGATTACATTTATAAGGTTTTACTCCACTGTGTATTTTCTCATGATCAGCAAGACTGCAGCTCTTTGTGAAAGCCCTTCCACATTGTTTACATTCAAAAGGTTTCTCTCCAGTGTGGATTCTCTGATGTGCCGCAAGACTGGAGCTTTGTGTGAAAGCCTTTCCACATTGACTACATTCATAAAGTTTCTCCCCAGTGTGGATTCTCTGATGTGCAACAAGATTAGAGCTCTGTCTGAAAGCCTTTCCACACTGATTACATTCATGAGGTTTCTCTCCAGTGTGGATTTTCTCATGATCCGTAAGGCTGGAGCGGAATCTAAAAGCCTTCCCACATTGTTTACATACATAAGGTTTCTCTCCAGTGTGAATTCTCTGATGTTTAATAAGACTGGAGCCATATGTGAAAGTTTTTACACATAGATTACATTCATAAGGTTTCTCTCCAGTGTGAATTCTCTGATGTACAGCAAGATGGGAGTTAAATTGGAAAGCCTTTCCACACTGATGACATTCATAAGGTTTTTCTCCACTGTGGGTTTTCTGATGTAAAGAAAGATGCAGCACCTGTCTGAAAGCCTTTCCAAATTGATTACAATCAAAAGATTTCTCTCCTGTGTGAATTTTCTGATGACCAACAAAGAGAGATCTGTAGCAGAAACCTTTTCCACGTTGACTGCATTTATAAAAGGTTACTCCATTATCAATCTTTTGATGTCTAGTAAGATCTGAGTTCCAATCAAAGGTCTTCTCACACTGATTATATGAATATGGCTTCAGTACAGTCTGAAATCTAGGAAGAGGTGAGTGATGGGATATGGTTGGTTCATATTCATTATATTCAATAGGCTCCTTTCTAATGTGAATTTTCTGATGAGTAATAAGTTTAGAGTTCTGACTGAAAGCCTTCCCACCTTTACTTAAATAAAGCATTTCTCCAGTGTCACTTTTCTGATGTCTAATGAGGTCTGAACTCCAGCTGATGGCCATTTCCCATGGATTACCTGGATATATTTGCATTTCACTAAGCTTTTCCTGGGATTGAAAAACCTCTACCTGTTCAGGAAAGTATTTGCTATATTCACGATTCTGAAAACAGTAATTTCCTGAGGCCATTTTCTTACTGTGACTTAGGACTAAAGACTGTCTGAATCTCTTCTCAGTTTTTTCAAATTCACATTGACTCTTTGGATTTTTATCCATTTTCATATTAGAATCATGGATTTCTCTCAAATTGAAGTTGAAGGCACCATCCCTCACAAATCTTTGCTGGCCAGATTCTTCCACAACAATCCTCAGCTTTGTAGTCATCCCATTTACTCCAAACCTGGTCTCTGCAAATGAAGAAAACAAACCATCATACATACACAGGACGACAAACACACTTAAGTATGTGTTCTTTCTTCACAGAGCAAAAAGTAAACTGATTTCTGTTGTTTCACCACCTACACAGAAAACTTTTCATACTTAACAGACAGAATCAATCTTTGAAAATGCCATTTGGTCACAACCCTAAGAGGGTTTATTTTAGAAAGAGTTTCATATACAATAATATTGGCTCCTCACAAAAAATGTGAGGATTTTCATTAACCTTCACAACTCAGGTCACAGGCTCTGAATGGCTGAGCTGTAGCTGAGACTAGACCTCAAATCCTGTGCCTAAGTGTGCTTTTTTTTAATCACACTTTCCTTCTTCAAATGCCTCTTGTTGATTACACTTACAATTTTTGTCAGTCTCAGGTCAACTTCTGCCCTTCTGTACTGACCAGTTTGGATGCCCTATCACTTGGTCATTCCCGATCAATCTCATATGCTAAGCTCGGAAACAGTTTACTCTTTTTAACTCCCATGTAATAACATTAAGTGTTATATCCAACTTTTCTTATACTCTGTTCGGATCCAGTCCAAAGATATCATGCCACTTACTTCACATATACTAAATATTCATTTGTTATCTATCATATGTCCTATTCTACATCTTGAATCCATGATCCTTCTGTCAGGAAGTAAACAGCATGATTCATGGCCCATCAGCACCCAATGCAGTAAAGAATTGCCTGGTTTTCTGACCAACCTATTTTCCCCCTGGACAACAAGCATGGGCATATTTGAGGCATAATAGATTTGTACAGTGATTCCAAACCATCATGATTAAGCACAAAATGATTTTGGTTATCAGCTAGTTATCCCATCAATCACTGAGCACTTCTAAGTGTAACATGTTGTTTGGGTTTCTCAACCTGTGCTCAAATTGTTTTCAGACTGCCATAATATTCTGACATGCATGTACAAATCTACTCTCAGTGGATAGTCAGAGGTAGAGACATATCTTCATTGACTTTCTTAGAGTAGATGCCTCATTCCAAGACCACCTTACAATCTTCTCTAATCAGTGTTGTAATCACCACATCGGGAAGTTACAAATGTTTGCATTCTTCCAGTGCAGAGGGTAGCATTTTTGAAAAACATAATCACTATGTATTAGCATGACAATCCATCTTGAAATCTTCATGGACCATCATTCACATTCTACAGAATCATTCCTTCCATTGCCTCTCAGGGTTCAGGCTACGTTTTGAACTTCTCTTCTGCTGATGCTACTATTCTTTTATCTAACAGATTTTCAAAGGAATTAGTTGGCAGCCAGGTCAGTCATTCCATGGAGTTTCTGTGAGAGTGTGGCCAGCGTGCCAGTGGTGGAAAGAAGAAAGTTATGTCCGAAGAGTTCTTTCCTTACAAAGGTCCTTTCATATATGTATGTATATATATATATATATATATATATATGCACACACACACACACACACACACACACACACATACACACATACATACACACATTATACACACACATACATATATACATACATACCTATATTTAAATGGTTTTAAAAAAGAAAATATGCAGTTCAACTTCAAGTACATTTATCTTTAATATACTATGTATCATTAGCCAAGAGAAATAAATATTTTATATAGTAACTACTCATTTATTTGTTGGTGGTTTGGAGGCTTAAAAACAACTTTCCATCTCTCAACAAGAGGTTAACTCCAAGGAGTTCAAGGGTGCCTCCATTGTCCATCTCCATAAACATAAAGGAAACTGATTATCCCCGAAAATCACATTGGGGTCTCTCTCTTAGTCATGGCTTGCAAGATTCTTGCTAGAGTCCTCCTTAATAGGCTGATCCTTCACCTGAAAGATGGTCATCTATCTGAGAGCTACTATGGCTTCAGAAAGGATTAAGGAACTATTGATATGGTGTTTGCTGCCTGACAACTCCAGGAGAAATATCAAGAGCAGAAAAGAGGTCTGTAAACAATTTTCATTGATCTGATCAAGGTCTTCAATATTATCATTTGTGAGGGTTTAAGGATGATTATGTCAAAATTTGGTTACCCAGAGAAGTTCATCAGTATTGTATGTCAGTTTCATGATGGTATGCCTGCACAGACTTTGGATAATGCATGATGCTCTTGTACTTTCCCAATCACCAATGGAGTGAAGCAGGGCTGTGTGCTTCCATGCTCCCATGGTTTTTGGTAAAATATTTTCAGCAATGTTGTTAGGTGACTTCAATGAGGACAACAAGCAGGGCATCAAGGTCAGCTACCACACTGATGATAAATTATTTGATTTTAAAAAGCTACATGCCAAGACTAAAGTAGAGGGAGAGTTGGTAGATGACTTTTTTGGTTTACAGATGATTATGCACTCCATGCATAATCACTGAAGCTGAGATGCAACAAAGTATGGATCGATTCTCTGCTGCATGTGCTAATTTTGGCCTAACAATTAACACCAAGAAAACACAGGTTGTCCACTAGCTAGCACCACAGCATCCATATATGGAACCATGAAAAGTTCTGAATACTGTGGGTAAATTCATTTACCTTGGCAGCATACTTTCCAGGGATGTACACATTGATAATTAGGTTGATGCAAGCATTTCCAGAGCTAGCTCAGTATTTGGGTGGCTCCAAAGAAAAGTGTGGGAGAGAAGAGGTATCAGACTGACTAGCAAACTGAAGATCTACAGAGCATTGTGAAGACCTCACTGTTCAATGCCTGTGAAACCTGGACAGTCTATCAGCACCATGCCAGGAAACTGAATCACTTCTATTTGAACTGTTTTAGAAAGATTCTGAAGATCACCTGTCAGGATAAGGAACCAGACACTGAGGCCCTTTCTTGAGCTAAACTGCTAAGCATTCAAACTCTACTTCAGAGAAAAACTCTAATGGGCTGGTCACATTGGTAGAATGCCAAATGTACGGTTGCCTAAGGCAAGAGCTCAAATGTTGGTCAGAAGGAGACATAAAGACACTCTCAAGGTCTCTCTGAAGAATATTGGAACTGATTGCGTGACATGGGAGACAGTGGCAAAGGTTTGCCCAGCACAGCATGCTCACATCAAAGAAGGCATTGTGTTCCATGAACAAAGAAGAATTGTAGTAGCTTAAAAGAAATGTGAGATGTGCAAATTTAGAGATGTCTCTACCCCAAATGTTTATGTAGACTATTTGTGCCCAAGCACTGAGCTCAGATTGTTCTGATCAGTCACAGTCAGACACATTGGAACTTGACTTCAACCTAGTGATGTCATTTTGACATGAAGGACAACCAACCAACCATTTTCCATCTCATCCGTGTGTAAGGGACTACCTATGCTTTATTTTCATTACAAATCAAAATACAACCAATTCTTGCTTAACATAAGTGGATCCTTCCACAGATCTTCCCTTCTCTTTGCTGGACTCCCTTTCTCTGTGGTCCTGCAGCCACAGGAGCTTCAGGGCCTGCAGCAGAGGACCCTAATGCTATCACCCTGATGTACTATAGGCCCTGGGGGGATTAATTTACATAATGAAAATTTATGTAAAGAGAGAACTGTCAGGGAGTAAAGTGGATACAGAGCTGGGACCAGCAGTCAGAAAGATGGGAGTTCAAATTGCTCAACAGAAATTTACTAGCACCATAAGCTTGGGCAAGTCATTTAAACCCTGACTGCTTTGTTTTCTTCAATTGTAAAATGGCGATAAAAAACAGTATTTATCTCTCAGCATTGCTGTGAACACCAAATGAGATAATCTCTTTAAAGCACTCAGCCCAGTAAGGGTCACATAGCAGGCACTACAGAAATACTAATTATAATTGCCATTTTGATTGCTATCAGTATTATTATTAAATCAAATTGATGCAGATCCAGACTGGAGACTGAATTTGTCAGGTGTTGAAACAAATACTGCAAACCTCTGTTCAGAGAAAAAAGCACAACTTTGAAATTAACTTCATATATTATGTTCTTTTCAAAGTTGTAACTTATTTGATTAAAACTATTATACATTTCACAAACATCTGTAAAATAAATCTGGATTGAAGTCTTGTAGGCAACAGTAAGCATGAAGTCTTACTGGATTAAAAAAATTCTTACAGAAAACCCCACAGTAAATTTTCGTAATTAAAAGTAAATTTCATTTAATTACAGAGTGAATGAGAGTATTAATTTGGAACTCTGTGGGGTAAGTTATCATTATAGTAAGGTAATATATATAGTAAGTAATTGATCTATAAATTTAAAATATTATGAGGAATACAATAAATGACCAGGGGTAGGTGGAGCATTACAACACATTTTCTTTTTGTTCTGGAAAGGAATACTAAGAACGAAAGATTTGGGAAATTACTGCTTTGGAGTCATGGTTGTTCATTGCATCGATAAATGCTGTTATAGTATAAACTCTTCTTCTGATTCTGCTCACCCCTTCCTCCATTAGTTCAGACAGTTCTTCCCCAGGTTTCTCTGACACTGAGCCTTTCATCATTTCTTATGGCTCCATCATCTTCCACTATATTTTTAGACTCTCACTTCTTCAGTCATTTCCCAATACATGGGCACCATTTTGTTTCCAAATCTTTGCAACGATAAAAAATAGCAGCTATAATTTTGTTGTGTAAATGTTTTTTTCCTCTGTTTGTGATTCCTTTAGATATATGCAACATATTGTTTGGTTCTCTTTCTAATGTATTGTTACCTTCCTGTTTTTATGGGTTGATTCATATCACACACATTCGTTAGGATAATTATAGGATCATAGCTTTATCACTGGAAGGGAACTGGAAGGCCATGAAGTCCAACCCCTCTTCCTTATCATAGATGAGGAAACAGAGACTCAGGGGTTCAATTACTTGTGAAGGATCCCACTGCTGGAATGTATCTAAAAACAAATTCCAAGTCAGTTGTTCCTGCCCCCAAGTCTAGAACTCCCTTCACTAAACACACAGAGGCCTCTTATGATAACAGCCCGCATATACCTGCTCTCATCTCACTCACCTGGACAGGAATTTCTTAGGTCTTTTTGCTCTAGCATCCCTGGTGCATCCCCTTGCTGCAAAGGACAGATCAAATCTTCCCTAGGAACTAGAAGCCCTGTGCACATGGAATAAGGAAAGGATGAGAACAGAGAGAAATATACAATTTACTCTTCTTTAGGAAAGGAGAATAGTCATGCAGACCACAGAATGGTTCCCAGGACTACTCAAAGATGGTTTCCATCGTACTAGTTTTGGAGATCTTTGAAGCGGGGTGGAGATCATGCAGCTCATTTGAAATAAGAAAATTCCACCTTTATTCACCTCTTTCAGAAAAGGATGGGCACATTGCATTGTTTCTGTTATATAGAAATTAGAGGCACTTGGTAGTGTAGTGGTAAGAGGTCTGAACCTGGAGTCAGAAAGATTAGTTCAAATCAGCCTCAGACACTTGATAGCTGTGTGCTCCTGGGCAAGTAATATTTGCCTTAGTAATCTCAATTGTGAAATGGAGATAACGCAAAATTCACTGGGCTGTTGTGAGGATCAAATGATAATGATTATAAAATACTTTGCTGAGTTTCAAACTCAGAGCAGGTATATCAAAGTGCTAATTCCCTTCCCACTGTCTAGGCTGGAATTGAGGGAAGAAGGAAGGGATAAGGATAAACTTGCTCTAGTAGGCAGGATTAGGAGCAATGAGCTACCAATTGAGCATCTCAGAATTACCAGAGAAAAAGGTCCTCACCTATGGACAGCAGGTTCTGCACATTCTCCAGCATGACCTCCTTGTACAGCTCCTTCTGAGAATGGTCCAACAGGCCCCACTCTTCCTGGGTGAAGTCCACAGCCACATCTTGGAATGTCACCAACTCCTAAACCATCAAAAGTCACATGATTTGGTGCTGAGAGACACCAGAATTCATCTAGCCCAACCCTCATCAACTTAGAGGAAACTGAAGCACAGAAGGGATTCCCAAAACTCCTATCATCTTCATGAGTGACAGAGCTAACACTTGAAACCATAGTCAATAACAGCCCAGTGGAATGTTGGAAAAAAGCAATTTATATTTGAAATGAGAATCATGTTGCAATAATAAAAGGTGGAGATGTCTTAATATGAAATGTTTCTCCCTGTGGAAGCAGGGAGAAAGTATGGTGCTCTATCAGTGAGCTATAAGAATCTGTGGAGAAGAAAGAAGGTGGTGTGAAATTCTTCTTCACCAGAAGTGTCTTAAGTGATGTTAAGAAAATTCAATGAGTAGTTTGTAAGAAGCCGCCAAGTATTGTGTATTCTGGGGGAAAATATTACCAGTGACCATTGATAATAGGGTAAAGAAAAAGGAATTATCTACTTAATTTCTTAAAAAGCTGAAATAAAGTCTTATCCAGATGAAAACAAGAAAGAATTCTTAAGTGGTGTTACTCACAATCTGGCCTGGCCTGGGTGGTATGAGACTTTATTTCCAGTCAAGTTGAAGAGTTATCTAGTGTAATATTGACAGTTTGAGGTAAGAGTGGGTATGATGTGTCACAGTCAAAAAAAAATCTTATGTCTTTGCTTTATGATTCCTTTCACTTAGTAATCGAATATATTTATTCATTTTAATATTTAATCATATAGAAATAATAATAACTATGATGGAGAAAGGTGGGTTCTTCATTTATTAAAAATGTAATATTTTATGAGGACACCACAGGCAGAAAACAACCCTGAAAAAGGCTAGGTAGTCATCACACCAGAGGTACTAGTCTTCCTTGAACACACCTAACACCCATCAGCAACCACCACACCATCCATAAGTGGAACTACCAGTTACAGCAAGTGGAGAAGTTTTGAATGCTGTGGACAAGTTCACTTACTTTCGTAGTGTACTTTCCAGGGATGTACACATTGATAATGAAGTTGACACATGCACTGCCAGAGCTAGCTCAGTGTTTGGGAGGCTCCAAAGGAATGTACAGGAGAGAAGAGGTATTTGATTGACTACCAGACTGAAGGTCTACAGAGCCATTGTGCTGATTTCATTGTTGAATGCCTGTAAAACCTGGACAATCTACCAGTGCCATGCCAGGAAACGGAATTACTTCCATTTGAATTGTCTTAGGAAGATTCTGAAGATGACCTGGCAGAATAAGGTATCAGATACTGAAGTCCTTGCTTGCATTGAACTGCCATGCATTCAAACTATGCTTCAGAGAGCACACCTCTGATGGGCTGGCCACGTTGTTCAAATGCAAAAGGTACACTTGCCAAAAAGACTGTTTTATGGAGAACTCACACACGGCAGGCAGATCATATGGTGGTCAGAACAAATGATACAAGGACACTCCCAAGGTCTCTCTTAAGAACTTTGTAATTGACTGTGTGACATGGTAGATACTGGCACAGGACCACTCAGCAAGGTGTGCTTACATCAGAGAAAGTGCTGTGCTCTATGAGCAAAGCAGAATTGAAACAGCTCAAAGGAAAAATAGGATGTGCAAATTTAGAGTATCCACCCCAAATGTTCACATGGACTATTTGTGCCCTATTTGTGGTAGAGCATTCCAAACTCATACTGGTCTGATCAGTCACAGTTGGACCCATAGAAACTTGACTTTATCATAGACTTGGTCCTCTTCAAGAACTAAGGACAACAACCAATATTTTATTAACTGGCATTAGAGACTGACAGTTTATGAAAAATAAAATATCAAAATATGCCCCTAGAACTCTAAAACATTTGGACCAAGAGTTAACAAAGATGAATTAAGAGGCAGATTGATGGATAACATACATAAGAGTGGCCAAATCAGCAAATATCTCGATACTTGAGAAGGGGTCATTTATTCTCCAATTTGCTACATGTAGAACTTGTTTTTGACTAATGCATTTAGTATGTTAGACTGTTCCATTTTATTTTCTTATATTTCTAGTAGAGTCACAATTCAGTTTTTCCAGCTGTCCTATTGTTTTGGAGCAATCCTCTTTCATGTGGATAAAAATCTTCACTTTATAATCATTTTAATTTCTTCCTTAAAATATTTTATTTATGGTGGGGAGGGGGGAGCAGGCCTCAAGTGACTGAGTTGCTGGCAGCTGTGGAGATTTCTAGACTTCTCAACCACAAACACTGGGGACAACATGGAAGGTCAATGGGAAAACTCTGTGGGACCTGAGTGAAACATTGCCTGGCAGGGGTCCGGCCCCAGCCCTGGAGTGGGGGAGGTAGCAGCTACAGTGACAGTGGCAGCTTCCATCTGGGCCCACAGACAGTGTAGGATTGAGAGGCTGACAGAAAAGCCCTGAAGCCTGAGACAGTACATCCACCCCCACCCCCATTGGAAGCAGAGACCTACCTTGACAAAGAGTTAAAAAGTCAAGTATTTAGCTGGAAAGATGATCAAAGAGTGTCAAAAAACATTCAGACTATAGAATCTTACTTTGGTGACAAAGAAGATGAAAACATACAAACTGGAAAAGATAACAAAGTCAGAACTCCTATATCAAAAGACTCCAAGAAAAATACGAATTGGCCTCAGGCCATGAAAGAGCTCAAAAAGTATTTTGAAAATCAAGTAAGAGAAGTAAAGGAAAAATTGGGAAAAGAAATGAGAGTGATGCAAGGAAATCATGAAAAACAAGTACACAGCTTACTCGCTTTGGAGACCCAAAAAAATACTGAAGAAAATAAGACCTTAAAAAATAGACTAACCCAAATGGCGAAAGAGGTTCAAAAAGCCAACAAGGAGAAGAATGCTTTAAATTAGAATGGAGCAAATGGAAGCTAATGGCTTTATGAGAAATTAAGAAATTATTAAACAGAACCAAAAGAATAAAAAAAAAAAAGAAGAGAATGTGAAATATTTCACTGGAAAAACCATGACTTGGAAAATTGATCCAGGAGATAATATAAAAATTATTGAATTACCTGAAAGTCATGATAAAAAAAAAAAGACCCTAGACATCATCTTCCAAGAAATTATCAAGGAAAATTGCTCTGATATTCTAGAACCAGAGGGCAAAATAGAAATTGAAAGAATCCACAGATTGCCTCTTGAAAGACAAAAGGAAAAATCTTAGGAATACTGTAGCCAAATTCTGGCTCCCAGATCAAGGGGAAAATATTGCAAGCAGCCAGAAAGAAACAATTTGAGTATTGTGGAAATACAGGATAATACAAAATCTTGCAGCTTCTACATTAAAAGGTCAAAGGGCTTGGAATGATATTCCAGAGATCAGAGGAGCTAGGATTAAAACCAAGAATCACTTACCCAGCAAAAGTGAGTATAATATTTCAGGGGAAAAAATGGATATTCAATGAAATAGAGGACTTTAAAGCATTCTTGATGAAAAGATCAGAGCTAAATAGAAAATGTGACTTTCAAATACCAGAATCAAGAGAAGCATGAAAAGGTAAACAGGAAAGAGAAATCATGAGACTTATTAAAGTTAAACTGTTTACATTCTTATATGGGAAGATGATATTTGTAACTCATGAGCTTTTCCTCAGTATTAGGGTAGTTGGAGGAAACGTAGATATATGTAGATAGACAGATAGATAGATAGGCAGATAGACAGATGACACAGTGTGAGTTGAATACGAAGGGATGACATCTAAAAAATAAAATTTAGGGGTAAAAGAGGAATATATTGGGAGAAGAAAGGGAAAGGTGGAATGGGGTAAATTATCTCATATAAAAGAGGTAATAAAAAGGTTTCACAATGGAAGGGAAGAGGGAAAAGTGAGAAGGAATGAAAGAACCTTACTCTCATTGGATTTGGTTTGAGGGAATAACACACACACTCAATTGGGTATCTTACCCTACAGGAAAGTAAGAGGGGAAGAGAAGGGAGGGATGATAGAAGGGAAGGTAGATTAGGGGATGGCATATTCAGAAACAGATACTTTTGAAAAGGGATAGGGGCAAAGGAAAAAATAGAATAAATGGGGGTTGGGATAGGATGGAAGGAAATATAGTTAGTCTTTTACAACATGACTATTATGGAATTATTTTGCAAAACTACACATGTATAACATATGTTGAATTGCTTGCCTTCTCAATGAGGGTGGGTGGGGAGGGTAGAAGGGAGATAATTTGGAACTCAAAGTTCTAAAAACAAATGCTAGAAAAAAATTGTTTTTACGTGCAACTGGGAAATAAGATATACAGGCAATGGGGTATAAAAATCTATCTTGCCCTACAAGGAAGTAAGGGGGAAAGGGATGGGGGTGGTGGTGACAGAAGGCATGGCAGACTGGGGCAAGGGGTAATCAGGATGCATGCCATTTTGGGTTGGAGGGGTAGGGGAGAGATGGGGAGAAAATTTGGAACTCAAAATCTTATGGAAATGAATGTTGAAAATGAAAAATTAATTAAAAAACCATTTTATGTTCAAATTTCAACTTCAATTCAAATTCAAATTTCACTTCTAGCTTCCTTTACTCCTATTATTGAACATCTGAATAATTAAAGTATTACTTTTTTCCTACTTTTTGAGATTGCCAAGAACTTACAAAACTTTCCTTTTCACAAGAGTGTCCCCAGTCATGATTCTTTACTGCATTATATTTACTCAGTGTGAGCAACAACTATAGGAAGGCTGATATTTTATTGAGAATTCATCTATAACAGAGTTCCTGACTTGTTCTCAAATGAAGCTCTTCCAAATCTCTTTCCTTCTCCATCATCCCAAATGCTTTCTTCACCAGAATGGGGTGAAGTCATGTACTCAAAACTTTCTTTTAAGGAGAGGGTCAGCTCATACATCTCCCCATTGCTCACCTGGCTGCATTACTTACTTCTCTACCATGTTGCAGCATTTGATATCTTCAGACCCAATACTCTTCCTTTTGTGTGTTGTCTTCCCCTTGAAAGTGTAAACTTGAGAAAGAGGACAGTTTCTTTTTTTTACTTTTTGCTAACTGAATCCCCAGGCCTTAGCACAGTGCTGGCACATAACAGGGGTTTAGTAAGTGCTTACTGAGTATTGGGGTCTGTCTCTTAGTTATTGCTTACAAAATTCTTGCTAGAATCCTCCTTAACAGGCTGATCCTTCACCTGGAAGATGGTCATATACCTGAGAGCCAGCGTGGCTTCAGAAAGGGATGAGGAACAGTCGATGTGTTTGCTGTCCAACAACTACAGAAGAAGTGCTAGGAGCAGAACAGAGGGTCTGTACACAACATTTGTAGATCTGACCAAGGTCTTTGACACTGTTAGTTATGAGGGCTTTTGGAAAATTATGCCAAAATTTGATTGTCATGAGAAGTTCATCAATATTGCATATCAATTTCATGATGGCATACTTGCCCAGGTTCTGGATAGTGGACAATGCTCTCACGCCTTCCCAATCACCAATGGAGTGAAACAGGGTTGTGTGCTTTCTCCCATGCTTTCTTTTAACATGATGTTTTCAGCCATGTTGTCAAATGCTTTCAATAAGGATGAACATGACATCAAGGTCAACTATCATACTGATGGTAAGTTCTTCAATTTGAAAAGGCTACAAGCTGAGACCAAAGTGCAGGGAGTATTGGTGCATGATTTTCTGTTTGCAGATGATTGTGCACTCAATGTAGCCTCTGAAGCTGAGATGCAACAAAGTATGGATCAATTCTCTGCTGCTTGTGCTAATTCTGGCCTAATAATTAACACCAAGAAAACACAGGAGCTCCATCAGCCACCACCACACTATCCATACATGGAATCATTGGTTACAACAAATGGAGAGGTTTTGAATGCTGTGGATAAGTTCGGTTATCTTGGTAGTGTACTTTCCAGGGATGTACACATTGACAATGAGGTTGATGCATATATTGCCAGAGTTAGCTTAGTGTTTGGGAGGTTCCAAAAAAAAGTTTAGGAGAGAAGACTGACCCCCAAACTGAAGGTCTACAGAGCTGTTGTGCTGACCTCATTGTTATATGCTTGTGAAACATGGACAGTGTACCAGCTCCACGCTAGGAAACTGAATTACTTCCATTTGAACTGTCTTAGGAAGATTCTAAGGATCACCTGTCAGGATAAGGTACCAGACACTGAAGTCCTTGCTCCAGCTGAACTGCAAAGAATTCAAACTATGCCTCAGAGAGCACAACTCTGATGGGCTGGCCATGTTGTTTGAATGCAAAATGTACACTTGCCAAAAAGACTATTTTATGGAGAACTCACATGGGACAGGTGTCCAGGATATGGTGGCCAGAAGAAGTGATACAAGGACACTGTCAAGGTCTCTCTCAAGAACTTTGGATTTGACTGTGCAATATGGGAGACACTGGCACAGGACTGCTCAGAATGGCATGCCCACATCAGAAAGGGTTCTGTGCTCTATGAGCAAAGCAGAATGGAGACAGCACAAAGTAAATGTAGGACACGCAAATTTGGAATATCCACTCCAAATATTCATACGGGCTATTTGTACCCAACCTGTGGCAGAGCATTCTGAGCTCATA
The DNA here is from genome assembly GCF_028372415.1 of Notamacropus eugenii. NCBI lineage: Eukaryota > Metazoa > Chordata > Mammalia > Diprotodontia > Macropodidae > Notamacropus > Notamacropus eugenii. The sequence continues at coordinate 21,536,433 of NC_092876.1, forward strand.
TTGGTCTGATCAGCCACAGTTAGACACACTGAAATTTCACTTTATCATGGTGATGTCATTTTGGTCCTCTTTGAGAACGAACGACAACAACCAACCAACTGAGTCTTGACTACCCAAATAGTCTCATCTGTGGTTCTTTCTTGTTATTTTGCTTTGACAGCTCACATGACCTAGACAGCATTGATTTTTTCAGTCTTTTCACACGTTACATCCCCATACCAACTCCCGGATCCAACAACACTGGTCTTGTTATGCCAGGAAGAAGACATACCCTCTGTAGGCTCTGGGCACTTTCTCTGGCTTTCCAAAATGCCTAGTAATTCTAATTGGCCTCCTGGATCCTTTCAAGTCACAACTAAAATCTCAACTTCTGCAAAAACATTTTCCCCCACCTTCTTTATTCTAGCACCTTTCTCCTTTTCATTATATCCCATTTTGCACAGCCCTCCCTGACTTAAATCCAATTCACTTGCATATTATAGCATCACCTTCCTCCTCAAGAAGGAAGGACAAACAGCATGGACCTGTCTCTAGCTTATTTGCACATCCTTGTGTGCTTGTTGTCTCCCCCACTGAACTGTGAGCTCTAGGGCACACACTGTTTTTTGCATTTGCACACCCACTTAATAAGTGTAAGGTGAATAACTGTTTGCATTCTCTCCTTCTCAGAACCTCTTCACATGATCTTACAGTGCCTTCTTTCTTCCATTCTCTAAGAAAGTGGGAGACTTGTCTTTGCAAAGGCTAACCACCTACAGGACATGTGGTCCTATTCTGTCTTATCCTCTCCAACAGTTTGCATCTTTCACCATCCCCCCAGTTCTCTCAAATATTTAACCTTTTCTATCAGATGGTTCCTTTCCTGCTGACTTTGAACATATCTTCCTCCCTCATTCCTAAGGAAATCTTCACTAAACACTCCCCATCACTCAAGCTCCTCTATCTCATCTTTTCTTAGCCAAAGTCCTTGAAAAATATGTCTGATCTCTCTATTTTCCTCTCTCACTCCTTCCAAATTGGCTTTCCTCCTCACTCTCCTGAAGGTGCTCTCTCCAAAGATGACTGAACTCTTAATTGCCAAATCTCATGGTCTTTTCTCAGTCCTTATTCTAACTGAGCTCTCTTCTTCAGACAACACTGCTGCCCACCCTCTTCTCCAGGATCCTTGCTCCTTTGGGAGTTCTCTTTTCTGCTTTTCCTCTTACCTGTCTGACCACTTTTTCAGTCTCCTTCCATGGCCCAGCAACTATATCACAACCCAGACTTTTTCATATTCCCCAATATCCTTTTCCTCTGTTCTTTCCCATCTTGGATTCGACTGAATTATCATCTCTGCAGGCTACTGCCAGATCCCTCTAACCAGCCTCAACTCAGCGAAGCTCCCATTGGAGTTGATCACATCAGCCAAGCATCTGGGCATATCTAGACTTCATTGTGGATGTGGGAAATCAGGAGACCAGGAAGTAAAATCAACAGCATGAGCCTTTAGTCCCTTGACACAACTAAGCCTGGAAGAGAATCTCAGTACCTGTTAAAGGGAAAACATCCAACTTCTTGTCTCAGAAGTTAAAATAGTGGCAGCTAGGTAACAGAAGATTAAACCAAGCTGGGGCTAGAATCAGAAACACCCAAGTTCATCTCTAACCTCAGAAAAGTACTAGATGTGTGACCCTGGGCAAGTCACTTACTCTGCTTCAGGCTTAGCCAAAAGAAACAGAGGAGGAAGGAGAACTTGTATGTAGGGGGAGGTGACTCAGGCAAGCAAAAAGAAAGCAAAGACATGATGCCTATGGATAGGGACTAATGAGTAAAGTGGTTTTTCTTATCAATAGCAATGAGGGAGAACCTAAAAGAAATGATCCATAGGTAAAAGAGATGGCCAGCCTCCATGTTGATGGAATTGGCCACATTGGCTGATGCTGATCAGTTCTGGGGATGGGCTGCACTCACCTGGGCTAGGTGTTTTTGGGTTCCAGGGGCCATTCCTTCTGCTTCCAGGCTCCCTGCTTGTGCCGGGCCTTGGTCCTCTGAAGGCTGAGCTGAAGAGGAACAAGGAAAATAGAGAGAGGGAGAAGTCTTTCCCTTCTCCTCCTGGGCTGGACAGTAGTCTACATGGATTTACAGAGCATTGTGTGGTTTGTCCTTCATTCTCAAAGAGGACCATGACATCAGGGAGATGATGACATGACTTGCAGTTTACTTTGATTTGAGTAAGAGAAGGCTGTGCAAGGTCACCACCCTCACTTTCTCCTCCGCAGCCATCTGTGGCCATTGGCCAGATATCAATCAAGATGATTGGAGATGGCCCAGGATACAGTAGGATTCACTTATAGAGCATGAGGTCCCAGAGGAGTTACAAAGTCAGTGGCCCTACCCTCAAGGGATAAATTCCAACCAAAAGAAGAGGGAAGGTCAGGGTAGAAAAAGGTCTGAAAATAGAGACTACTTCCCAACCTTATTTATTTCTTTTCTTCAGTCCCACTTTCCTTGCCTATCCTCCAGTAGAGACTCACAAATGAAAAGGCCTTGGGATCCCAGATGGGATGAGAACAGCTAGAACCTCACTTACCCCTAAGACCTCTCCCACCAAGTAATACTATGAGTGAGATTTGAAGATCAGGCAACTGTGACCCAATGGTAAAGATGGGGATGGTACCCTAGGACCTCTGGAATGCAATGAGAGACCTGGACAAGTAGCAGCCAGCCCTGGGAGCCAGACCTGAGAAGGAGGCTTGCTCCTGGTATAACTGGAGGGCATTTTCCAAAAGGACATATGGGGAAGATGAGGCCCAATGGAAAGGGCAGCCAGCAAAAGCAGGGGGCAGTGAGGGACCCTCACTCAGACCTACCAGGGATCTGAACATGCAAAGATACCTTCCAGAAGACAGAGATCTCAGCATTAAGGAAAGAAGGCAGGGCAATCTCAGCTGCAAGAGTGCTGGTTTTAAGCCAGCCTGCTTTAGGTGGGTCCAGCCCTGTCTTACCTCAGAGGCCCCCAAATCAGAACTTTCCTCCAGTGGCACCCAGGGCCAGGGCCTCAGGAGCTTGTCTGCCTCCCTCTAAGTCCCAAGCCCAGCTTTCTACCATATGGAATACAACTATCAGTGGAATGATCCTTCTTCTGCCCAAACTCCACCCCAGGGCTTGAATTCCTCTTGGGCTATCACCTACCAGGTTTCTCACCCCTGAGAGCTCCCCATCCCCCAGCATTCTCCTCCATGTTTTCAGCATCTAGTGACACTGGCCTCCTTGCTGTTCCTCACAGGTGACCTCCATATCCTGACAGCATTTTTACTGGCTCCTCCGCCCCTCCCCAATGTCTCCCTGGTTGTCCTCCTTTGTCTCAGCCTTTGGGTTTCACACCAGTTTCTTTCATGTCTCAACTAAAATCCCATCTTCTACAAGGAGCCTTTCTTGGTCCACCTTCTCTGTTTGATTTCCTGATGACTATGACTTAGACATATTCTGTATGTAGGAAACAAGGAAACAAACACATATTAAATACCTACCATGTGTTAGGCATAAGTGCTTTATAAATATTATCTCCTCTGATTTTTTTTTTAAAAAAACCCCTCCATTATGTATTACCACCACTTTACAGTAAAGAAAACTGAGACCAACTCTCTAGAAAGTGTTTGAGGCTATATCTGAACTCGGCTTTTCCTGACTCTAGACCCAGCACTCAGTCTATCCACTGTACCGTCTAGCTACAGATTCAAATAAAGACAAATAAAGATGAATGAAAATGAATGAACATAAAATTTTTTTAATTGTCTAACCAAAAAATAAATAAGTCAAGGAGATGAACAGAAGCTTAGATGAGCTAGATATTATAGATATCTGGAAACGTATGGAAACAGAAAGGAATATGCCTTTCCTTCAATGATGGTATCTTTAAAAAAACTTTCCATATATTAGACATAAAAACTTTATTGCTAAATGTACAAAAGCAAAAATATTAAATGCATCATTTTCAGATCCTAATATTTAATAAGGGGCCATGGAAACACAGATTAAAAATTACGTGGAGACTAAAGAACCTAATCTTAAAGAATGACTGGGACAAAGAACAAGTCATAGAAACAATAAATAATTTTATTAAAGACACGAATCATAAGGAGACAACATACCCAAATCTATGGTATGCAGCAACTGCAGTAATCAGAGAAAAATGCATACACCAATAAATAGAGAAAGAGAAGTTCAATGAATGTAGTTTTTAAAAACTAGAAAAAGAACTAAAAAAATTAAACAAATTAAAAATCCTGAAAATTAAAGATGAAATCAACAAAATTAAATATAAGAAAACCATAAAATTAATAAATAAAACTAGAAGTTGGTTTTATGAAAAAAACTATTAAATAGATAAACCTTTCATTAATATGATTTTTAAAAAAAGAAAAGAAAATCAAATTACTAGCATCAAAAATTCAAAGAGTGACTATAATAAAGATGAATTCAAAGCAATCATCAAGAGTTATTTTTGCCCAATTATATATGAATAAATTTAACAATTTAAATGAAATGGAAGAATACTTGCAAAAATATAAACTTCCTAGGTTAACAGAAGAGGAAATAAAATGTCTAAATAAGCCAATTTTAGAAAAAGAAATTGAAGAGGTCATGAATGAGCTTCCTAAGAAAAAAAGTGTCAGGACCAGACGGATTTACAAGTGAATTCTACCAAACATTCAAAGATTAATTCATTCCAATATTGAATAAATTATTTGGAATAATAGGCAAAGAAGGAATCCTACCAAATTCCTTCTATGAAACAAATATGGCACTAATATTTAAGCCAGGAAATGTAAAAACGGAGAAAGAAAAAACAGAGAAAAAAACAGAATGTGAATGCAAAAATCGTAAATAAAATACTAGCCAGGAGACTTGGCAATTTATGCCAAGAATGCAGGGATGGTTTAACATGAGGAAAACTATTAACATAATTGATTACATCAATAACAAATGTTACAAAAATTATAGTAAATCAATAGAGGTAGAAAAAAGCTTTTTGACAAAATACAACACTCATTCTTATTAAAAACACTAGAAAGCATATGTATAAATGAAAAGAAGTATATACCTAAATCTATCGTAAACATTATTTGTAATGGAGATAAGTTAGAAGTCTCCCCAAGATCCAGAGTGAAACAAGGATGCCCATTATCACCCATATCATTCAGTATTGTATTAGAAATGCTAGCAGTAGCACTAAGAAGAAAGAAACTGAAGGAATGAGAATGGGCAATGAGGTCATAGAACTCTCTTCCTGAAGGTGATATACTTGGAAAATCCTAGAAATTCAAATATAAAGCTAGTTGAAACAATGAATAATTTTAGCAAAGTAACAGGATGTAAAATAAACCTATACAAATTATTAGCATTTTTATATATCACCCACAAAGCCATGCAAGGAGAGAGAGTAAGATATATCTCACTTAAAATAACTGTAGACAGTATAAATTATCTGGGAGTATAACTGCCAAGACCAGGCATGGAGGACCTGTGGTCTGGAGGCCACATGTGGCCTTCTAGGTCCTTGGGTGGAGCCTTTTGACTGAGTTCAGGCTTTAGAGCACAAATGGTTTTAAGGGGATTTGTTCTGTGAAGTTAGGATTTAGTCAAAGAACTAAAGTTGAGGGCCTAGAGGGCCTCATGTGGCCTTGAGGCTGCAGATTCCCCACCACTGGCCAAGACAAATCCAAGAACTACGTGAACTTATTTATAAAACATTTTTTATACCAATAAAGTCAGATTGAAATAACTGGGGAAAAATCAATTGTTCATGGATGAGTAGAGCCAATATAATACAAAACAGTAATTTTACCTAATCTACATATTCAATGCCATTCCCATTAAATTAACAAAAAATATTTTATTGAGCTAGAAAAAATAATAACAAAATTCATTTGGAAGAATAAAAGGTCAAGAATTACGAATTAATGAAAAAAATAACATAAGGAGGCTTAGCAGTACCAGATTTTAAACTATACTACAAAAGCAGTGACTATCAAAACTATGCAGGTACCGCCTAAGAAACAGAAAGGTACATCAGTGGAACAGAGTAGATATACAATACACAGAAGTAAATGGTTATAGTAACCCTGTGTTTAAGAAACATAAAGATTTAAGCTTCGGAGATAAGAACAGATTAGGAAAAAGTTGTTGGGAAAATTGGAATGCAGTCTGGCAGAAACTGAATACAGACCAGTATCTTATACCATTTACTAAGATAAGATCAAAATGGATGTATGATTTAGATATAAAGGGAGGTATATTAAGACAATCAGGAGAACACAGAACCCATTAGACTTATGGATAGAAGAATTTATGAATAAACAATAGAGAGCGTTGTAAGGTGTAAAATGGATAATTTTGATTAAATTAAAGAAGTTTCTTTACAAATAAAACTAATGTAGCTAAGATTATGAGGAAAACAAAAAAAATTTATCAATAGTTTCTTAGATATTTCATATCTTAAATGTATATACATATATAGAACTATTACATTTCTAAGAATATGAGTCACTCCCCAATTGATAAATGGTGAAGGGATATGAACAGGCAGTTTTTGATGAAGAAATCAAAACTATATATAGTTGTATGAAAAAATGCTCTAAATCACTATTGATTAGAGAAATGCAAAGTAAAACAATTTTGAGATATCATCTGACACCTATCAGATTGGCTAAGATAATAGAAGAGGAAAATGATAATATTGGATGGCATCTGGAAAAATTGGGACACTAAATTCACTGCTGGTGGAACTGTGAACTGATCCAATCATTTTGGAGAGCAATCTAGAATTATGCCCCAAAAGTTCTAAAACTGTAAACACCCTTTGACCCAGCAATACCACTATTATGTCTCTTTCCCAAGGTGATTGGGGAAAAGGAAAAGAACCTGTATGTTCTAAAATATTTATAGCAGCAATCTTTGTGGTGGCAAAGAAATGGAAATTGAGAGGATGTCCATCAGTTGGGGTTGGCTAAACAAGCTGTATTATATAATTGTGATGGAGTATTACTGTGCTGTAAGAAAAGATGAGCTGAGTTTGGAAAAACATGGAAAGATTTGTGGCAATAGTGACAAGTGAAATGAGAACCAAGAGAACACTGCATAAGAAGAACAGTGGTGAACAACCAAGTGATTCTGAGTATTATAAATACTCAAATCAGCTACAAAGAACCTATTAAGGAAGATGCCACCCATTTCCAGAGAAAGAATTGATACATAGAAGTATGTATAATATGCATTATATATAGCATTATAAATTGTGACATAGATTTATACTACATTTATTTGTTATAGTATATATAGTATTATAAATCTATGTCAGATGTTGGCCTTCTCTTGTAAGGTGTAGGAAGGGAGGGATAAAATTCAGAACCAAAAATATACAAAAGTAAAAATTAGTATAATGACCTTTTCTCAAACATCTTCCTTCTTGAACTTTAGGCTGGCTGTGACGCTATCACTTTGTTTTCCTAGACACTCTCTTTTCTCTAGCTCTTCTATGCAGTATAAAGTTATTGGGGCAGCATGGTGGCCCAGTGGATTGAGTGCTAGGCCTGGAGTCAGGAAGGCCTGAGCTCACATCCGACCTCAAACACTTGCTAGCTACGTGAGCCAGTCAGTCACAATTTCAACATCAATAAAATGAGCTGGAGAAGGAAATGGCAAACCACTCTAGTATCTCTGCCAAGAACACCTCACATGAGGTCATGAAGAATCACTTAGAACTCCAACAACTCCAACAACAACAAAGCTATCTACTGGAAGGAGCCAGAAGAGGGAGAGACTGAAGATTAGTGCCAAGAAGGGGTTAAAAATGGGGCCGTTTGCTGGAGAAGAGGAGATGACATATAGAGAAGTTTGCCTTGGTAAGAGGGAGAGTAACTTCTTCCCATGAGACAGGGCTACAGGAGGAGTAATTTGCAGAACAGTTCTGAGTGACGAGATGGGTATGAAGAGAGAAGGGGCAGTCCATGGTCAATGGTTTCCATTTTTTTGAGAGGGTGGTAGCAAGATCAAGGGTATAAACATGCTTCTGAGTAGCTCTGGTGAAGTGGAGCAGGTCATGGGAAGTGAGGAGAATGTGGAGCTGCTGGAGGGACCATCTCCAGGTATGTTGAGGTGCAGAGAAAGTCTCTGGGCCCAGCACTGATGTAATTGAGAAAGAAAGGAGAATACTAAGAGGTTAGCAGATAACAGCTACCAGAAAAGGGATTGGGAGAAAAATGCGGACTGAATGAAATTCTCAGGAGGAGAGGCTACTGATAATGGGGATAGAAGGAATATCTGGAGGTGGAGATGGGCATCAAGCTGGTGCTGTGATGCTGCTTCTTTTGTGCCCAAGATCAGAGCTAGTGACAAGGTATGTGTTCACATCCCACAGCTGCCTCCTGATTTCTCATGGTGGCTGCTTCTCCCATTGGTGGCTTCTGACCTGAGCATCCACTCTGGGGAAGGGCCTGGCCCAGCCATGCTCTGACTACATCTGCATGCCTCTGCTGCCTCCTGACCCCAGGCCTGCTGGGCTATTCTCTGATTTGGGGAAGGGCCCAGCTCAGCCATCCCTCATTCCTCAGAGCCACCAGGCATTATGAGGGCTCCTCCTTGTCTGTCCCTTCTCATGTCCTTCCAGGTGGTCTCTTCCCCTCCCCCACTTTAGAAGGGATGTTCCCTGAGGACTGAGGGGCCATTGAGGTGACACAGTGGATAAAGTACCAGCCTGGAGTGAGGAAGACTCCTCTTCCTGAGTTCAAGTCTGGCCTCAGACCCTTCCTAGCTGTGTGACCCTGGGCAACTCACTTTACCCTCTTTGCCTCCACTTCCTCATCTGTAAAATGAGCTAGAAAAGGAAATGGCAAATCACTGCGGGATCTTTACCAAGAAACCCCAGATGGGGTCACAGAGAGGCAGACAGGACTGAAGAACAAGTAAAAAAAAAGTGAGGGGAGTGTATTTCTTTTTGCTGGCATAGCATCCCTAGTTCCTAGCACAGCGCCTGGCACACAGTAAGCGCTTAATAAATGCTCAGACTGAGGTCAGCGTCACTCCCTCGGGAAGCTGGCAGCAATGGAAAAGTCACTGTATTTCTCTACCAGGTCAAAGCCCCTCCCCCAGGGTCCTCAGAAAAGGAGTCCTGATGACGTCATCCTGAGCCCTCGGGCCCGATCCCAGGCTGAAGGGGGGGCTCTGGGGACCCCTCCCCCGCTGGCCTCTCCATCCTCAGGGGCCACACGGGACAAGCCTGAGGCCCCTGGCCCAAGGTCTTCAGACTGCAGCAGGACTTTGGGGGGCCCTGGAACACCCCAGGATGACACGGGGCGGGGTTTCGGAGGGTGGGAGCTGCTCCCCTCCTCTTACAATAAAGAAAGCTGGGTCTAGGGGGATTGGGGGAGGGGCTGGAAGGGGGGGTCACCCCAAAGGCCAGCCCTGCCCCTCCCCCTGCCCCCCTGGGGTCCCCCGGAGAAGCAGCTGCTCCAAGGAAGGGGCCCCACGGCATCCTCGCCCCTCCCCCCAGGCCCAGTGGGGGGGCTCCCCCAGCGGTCCCCCTCCCCCTCCCACATCGGGGCACTATCACTCCCAATTCGGACCCACTCACCAGGCCCTTCCCCCGTCACCTCCCCCCCTCAACACGCACACGCACACGCACACGCATACTCTCCGGCAGACGCAGCCAAACTAACCCGAACTGGGTCCGGAGTGTGTGGGAGGAGGCAGAGGGGAAGGAGGGGCCCCCGGGGGGGGCGGGGAGGCGGGGCCGCGCCTGCGCACTGACTCCCTCCTGTTCTCCCCTCCCCCGTCCTTTGGGGAAGCGGCTCCGGTGCACCAGGAGATTCCCAGCATGCCCTGGGGCTGGGCCGTGGCTGCCTCAGGAGGAGGGGCCCGGATGAGTGTGACGTCACGGCGCGTTCGGGGATCAGAGCTCTGGTTGTGGGCCTTCTCCCCCCCTTTTCTGCTTCCGGTTCTGCGTGATCCTTCTTTAGAGTGTGGGCGCTTGGAGGGTGGGGCCCATCCTTCTGCTCACAGAAGGCGCCTAATGTGTGCTTGCGGCCCCAATGATCCCCAAGGGACCCCTTCTTACAGAGAAGGAAACTGAGGCAGAGGCCAACGCTGGACTGGTGGAAGGCAGAGGCCCAGTTCTTTCCTTCTGGGCCCTTGGACAAGACTCCAACGACTGTTTTCTTTTGGGGGAGCAGAGGACCCCCCAAAGGAGTCTGGGGGCTCAGGGACAGAGTTGGGGTCTGGAACCAGGAAGGTCCGAGTTCAAATGTGGCCTCAGACACTCAGTGCTCTGGAGACCCTGGCCAAGTCATTTCTCCTCTGTTGGCCTCAGTTTCCTCCAATGTAAAATAAAAGTAATAAGCGCTCCTCCCCCAAGGTTGTCAAGGCTGTCCCTAATGGCGGGTGCCTCTTGGAGGGGCTCTGAACGTGTCCTCCAGAACCTCCCCCAGCCCCACATGACAAAGGAGGCCTTGGAAGGGTTCCAGGACCTCACCCCCTTCCCTTCACCCCACCAAAGAATGGATAAAGAGCCTACTTTCTTTTCTGCTCAATCTTTTCCTGCCTGATTGACTTTTACTGCCTGACCCTATTTATTTGGGGGGGGGGAGCAAAAAAGATACTGGAATGGTTTGCCATTTCCTTCTGCAGCCCAGTTTACAGCTGAGCAAACTGAGGCAAATAGGGTTAAGTGACTTGCTCAGGTCTCACAGCTAGTAAGTGTCTGAGGCAGACTCTGAACTCAGGTTTTTCTGACCGGACCTGGCGCTATCCAGTGTGTCACCTACCTGCTAAAGGCCTCTGAACAGTGGAAGCATCTTCCTTCCTTTTTAAAAATGTCTCCTTTTTATCCTTTTCCTGGTCTAAGGACCCTACCTGCAGTTACCAGAACTCCTCTATACAGTCTAGAAGAAAGAAAAAGACAGATACATGTACACACATTTGCCCACATATGTCCATATATGTACAGCATATATCCATATATGTACACACGTGTACAACATACATATTCATATGGGCAGCTAAAGTGGCGCACTGGATAGAGCACTGGACTTGGATTCATCTACATGAGTTAAAATCTGACCTTACTAGCTATGTGATCCTGGGCAGGTCACTTAGCCCTGTTTGCCTCAGTTTCTTCTCTGTAAAATGAGGTAGACAAGGAAATGGCAAACCACTCCAGCATCTTTGCCAGGAGGACCCAAATGGGATTACAGAGAATCAGACATGACTTAAAAAAGACTCAACGTGTAGGTACAACATGTATATACACATGTAAATACATGTGTATATACATGCATAAACACACACATATACATACATACATACATACATAATATAAAGTCTCTGAAACTGAAGGACCCGTGTCCATCATGTACTGATGATATGCTTCCCACTCTTGAGTGGATAAAAAAAACTGCGATGTACTTGTCTGTCTGTAACCTGTGCTCCCTCATCCTGGCTGTCCCTAGCGAAGGACCCTGAAAATTTTCATAACAGGATCAAATGGAACAATATTTCCAAGACTCATGGCACACAGCAGACACCTCATGACCAAACACAACCCCCTTTTCAGTTTTTTTACACCTTCCTCCCCTCCCCCTCCTCTCTGACTAGGGACTCTGGCCTTCTGATTGATCTTTGACCAAGACCCTCCATCCTCTGACCCTGTGCCTTTCCAATGGCTTTCTCTGATGCATGAAATGTTTTCCCTCTTCATCTGGGCCTCCTGGCCTCCTTCAAAACTCTGCTAAAATCTAACTTTCTGAAAATAAGCTTTGCCTGGTCCCCAGCACTACTAAACCTTCCCTCTCAGGATGCCTCCCATTCATACTATAGAGAGCTTGTTTGGACACAGCTGTATACATGTTGTCTCTTGAGAGCAGGACTATTTTGTCTTTTCTTTTGTGAAAGAGTTGAGTTAATTTTATTTCCCAGGTGGACACTTTGAGGCCACAGAAGAACAAGGCCTGACACGGAGGAGCCACTTTCTAAATGCTTATTGATGACTTAAGAAATGGTAAATGGAAGGGACTCAGAGACCAAGGGAACACTTGTATGGCCTGAATTAGTAGGAAATGAGCAGAACCAGGAGGACAATTTCTGCTCTGCTGACAGCACTGCCAAAGACAACCTCCATCTAACAAGATAAAGCTTCCTTGGCTCTCCTGGATTCTAGATTTGCTGATGCTGGTCAGGTCTGTGGATGCACAGCACTCACCTGGAATGAGGGTCTCTGGGTGCCAGGGACCATTCCCTCTGGTTCCAGGCTTTGGTCCTCTGCAGACTGAGCTGGGGAGGGACAAGGATAGCAGAGGAGGAAGACTTTGTCTTTGTCTTCTCTTCCTAGGCTGGATGCTGAGCTGTCCGGAATTAGAGTGAGGAGGTCCCAAAGGAGTTACTTGGTTCTGCAGTCAGGGGAGCGACTCCACCACAGGGGGGCAGCAGGGAGGCCAGGTTTGGAAATGAACTTGGTCTAAACAGGAAAAAGACTTGCTACCCTCTTTAACGCCTTCCCTTTGGCCCTGTACCCCTCCCCCATCCTCATACAGAGACCTAGGAGGTAGCGAGGGCTTGGGATCCCAGATGGGATGAGACTAGGCAGAGTCTCAATGACTCAGAGACCTCCCTCCCAGTGATACTGTGGGTGCCATATGAAGCTTGGGCACCTGTAACTCAAAGGTAAAGGTGGGGATGGCACCCCAGGACCTATGGGATGTTTCAGAGATACTGGCCATGTAACAGGCAGGGAGCAGCCCCAGAGTCCAGGCCTGGGGGGGGAAGCCTGTTCCTGACATACCTGGAGGACACTCTAGAAGAGGACAGATGGGGAAGAAGAGGTCCAAAGGAAAAGGCATCCAGCACAAGTCGGGTGCAGCAAGGAGTCCTCGCTCGGACCTGCACATGCAAAGCTGGTTTCCAAAAGGCAGAGAGATCTCAGCTCCAGGGTAGGAAGGCAGAGAAATCTCAGGGCCAAGGGAAAGCAGAATGATCTTGGATCCAGGGAGGAACACGAAGCAATGTGAACTCCAAGTTGCAGTTTTCAGCCACATACTCTCTTAGGGTCCTCCTCTTGCCAAGAACCTCACCCTGCTCAAACCCTGAGGCCCCCAGGAAGGGCCTTTTCTTCCAATCACACCCGGGATCAGAAGCTGAGGCCCCTCCTTTCCTCTCCCTCCCAAACCCAGCCCTCCATCACATGGAATGTCTTGGCCACTGAAATGGCCTTCCTTCTTCCCTTCTCCCCTCCTCCCAGGCCTCAAAACTCCACCCCAGGGATGGAATTCTTCTTGGGCCTCCAGGCTGGTGGTTTGTGAAAGCTTCCCCTCCCCCAGTCTTCTACCACCTCTCCCCCTCCTTCCACTATCCTGCTCGGGGACTCGGACCCTACTCTTTCTCACCAAAATTTTCTGGCCAGCTTCTAGCCCTCCCCTGCTACACTTATCTTTTTCCTCACAAGGATATGCCCAGCCTCCATCTCTGTGGGCGCTCCCAGGCATTATCCTTCCCTGATGCTTCACTCCCTCAGGTAGGTGCCTCTGTCCTTCCTTTTAATCTAAATGCTTTTAGATTACAAATGTATCTGTTATACAATATTACTATATTTTGAAAACTGTTAAATATTTAATGGGGTATATCGCTTTAAATTAGAAAATAAAAATGAGTTTCTTGGGATAAAGGAATAGCAAATCCTCTGAAGGGATCCTCCTCTGTGAGGTTCCTTGGGACTTTCTACGCAGACTGAGTCATAAGATCTCGACAATCCTTCTAACCTCATGTTGTGAAGTTTGAGGAACTAGAACCCCTCCCAGAGAAAGTGAAGAAATTTACAATCCCCCTTGAAAGAAAAGCAAGCTTTATAGAGGATCATTTAGAAAATCATGAACTTGTATCTGTTAATAATCAGTATGTAGTAAAGTTACATTTTTGATACTTAGTAGCAATAACCTCCTAGCTCTGAGCTGTAATTAGTGAAATGTTGCTGTTTTGAGGGGAAGTTTCTTGTGACTATGGTCTGCCTCTAGTCTGAGTTTTAATTTCAGATATTTGTCTGATACCTCTCATACCACCACTAGTCCATCATTCAAGGGAAATACTATGTGCTTCTGCAGTCCGAGGACTGCTATAAGTGGATGTCTATCTCTGGGAAAGTTGAGGAAATGATCTTTCCAAGGTGAAGAAAGGAGACTCTTGACTTTGTTTCCCTATTTTGGTAAACGAGACATTTTCCCCACAGGTATATCTGCCTAGCTGTGATATCCTGGGGTTCATGGTGAGCCTTTCTGTATGATTGGCTGCTCACCCTAAGTCACACCTGAAATCAAACAGAACTGAAGAAAAGTACTGATGCTGCTGTGTTCCACCTGTTTTCCTCACCTAGCAAATTCCATTGATAGGATAAGTAAACAATGATGCCTCATTTATCCAGTATAATAAACATAGGAGCCCCAGACATTGGCTGTGTGACTCTGGGCAAGTCACTTAACCCTGATTGTGTTTAAAAAAAAATAGGAGAAAAACCTCACTGACTTTTGACCGAATAATACATACTAGTATAGTACTATTGTAAGGAGGAATCATTTAAAATTGTTGTTTGAATTATACATGATAGAGATTGAGGCCTTATGACTGACAGTGTATTTAGTTTATAGGAGATGGGTACCACAACATCCTCTCATTATGTTAAGATGATCATAATATCCTGGGGAGGGAGGGGAAGGGATGATTGGAATCAGATTTAGATTTGTTGTTATTGTTCAGTTGTGACCCCATTTGGGGTTTCCTTGGCAGAGATACTGGAGTGGTTTGCCATTTCCTTCTCCAGTTCACTTTACAGATGAGGAAACTGAGGCAGAGTGAAGTGAAGGGTGGCCAGATTTGAACTTGGGAAGAAGAGGTTTCCTGACTTCAGGCTTCGCATTCTATCCACTGTGGCACCTCGATGCAGATTTAAATAAAGATAGGATAAAAAGGGATGAAGATGAATGAATATGAAAGTTTTTTGAGATTAACTGGAACAGGAATCTGTCTGGTCTTTCAGGAATTGGTGATATTCCAGGATGTGACTATTGGCTTAACCTGGGAGAATTAGGGGCTGCTGAACCTTGGTCAGAACGCCCTGTACAGAGATGTGATGCTGGAGGACTATAGGAACTTGGTCTCCCTGGATAAAGACAACTTCTTCCTTTAAAAAACAGATTTTTATCAATATCCTTTGTTTTTATATTATCTAGATTTCCCTCTTTCTAGATAACCATCTCTTATAATAAAGAATTTTTAAAAAGAGGGAAAAAATTGGCAAAATTGACTGACATCTTCAAAAGAATAGGATTTTATATGCAGTTTCCCTTATCTGTGGATCTCAACCCCTACAAAGACTTAGAGAGGGGATATGCCTTCTCATGCCTCTTCTTTGAGGCCAAGTTTGTTTGTTATATTTTGCAACATTTTGCATCATTTGTTTTGTCTTGGTCTTTTCCAATTACATTGTTGTCGTGATGTTTTCTTGCCTCTGCATCAGTTCATGGAAATCTTTCCATGCTTCTTTGCGTTCATAATAATTGCTTTTTCTTATATATTCACATACCACTGCTGGTTTAGGCATGCCCAGGACAGCTTTGTTTTCTGACTTAGACTCTGCCCCCTTAGAATTGTATTGTCTTCCGTGGGGTGTCTGAAGACCAGCTATGGGGTGGCAAGCAAAGACCAGATAATGGTGATGCTTCAAGAGTATGAGACAAGTCATTGTTGTCCATGACTTACAGATGAAAGGTCTTGACATTGTACAACTAGTACTTGTCACAACTTGGCCCTTGTAGGGCCATCCCCAAGGCTTTACATTCTCCATCCTTTGTTCCCCCATATCATTCATCCTATCCCAGTATCTCAGTGCAGGTGCCTGAAGATGAGTCTTCCAGTCAGTTTCTCAGGTGATATCAAGCATCAGGGTGCAGAATACTATGCTAGACAAAGGGGGAGAGACAAGTATGGGTTCTACCTTTGGACTCAGTATATCTGTGATACAACACTGACCCCAATTTCTTATTATTTTGGTTCTTCTAAGATGATGATGTTCTTTGATTAGAATTCATTAACTGCTCATAAAATATTACACAAAAAAGGTGTCTTGGAGAGGTGCACAGTGCTTTCTGTTGTCTGATGGATAGAAGGTTACTACCATCAGATGACTGGTAAACCCTTCTGGGAGCAGTAGTAGTTGAGTTGAGCATCAAAAGATTAGTAGATATTGGGCAGGTTGAATCCGTAAAGACATGAAGGAACCAAACTGTGGAGCCTGAAGTTCAGAGTGCATGAAGGGGAAATTGAAATAATGTCAAGAAGATAGGTTGGTGCCAAAATCTAGAGGACCCTGAATGTCAGGCTGGGGAATTTGAATTATGCTCAATAGCAAATATGGAGCTGTCCAAGATTTTCAGTAAAGAAATTATATGTCTGGTCCTGTGCGTAAGGAAAGAGTCTGACATTGGTGCAGAGTCTAAACTGGAGGAGTGAGAAAATGATAGGCAGGACAACCTGCCAGGACCTTATTACAGTAGCCAAGGTGGGCTTCAATGAAGGCCTTTATGAAGAAGGTGGCCGTGCAAATGGAGAGAAAGGAATGAATGGGAAAGATGGCAGTTTGGGACTAAGAGGACATGGTAGCTAAGATGTAGAAGAGGGAAAAGCCAAAAGTAATATCAGAGTTTCAAATGTGAGACACTGAGTAAACTACAGGACTATTGATTGAAATAAAGTCAGACAGACAAACAACTGTGGGAGAGGGACCATCATTTAGTGCATCACTAAGCACTTATTAAGTATGTTCAGGCACTGTCCTAAGTGCTGGCTTTGGACATGATGTGTTTGAAGTAGCATCACATTGGGTAGAGATCTTGCAGGGTTTGGAGCTTGGGACATGGAGAGGACTTTGGAAAGAGCATGTGGAGATGTGAAGAGAGGTGACCACTGATGCCTTGAGAAGGAATGAAATTACTTAAGGGATTGGGGGAAGGCAGCTCAGAGCAGAATCCTTAGGAAAAGGTTCTCTCCTGCCAGGCCCTGATTGTGATCCCATCTCAGCCCTGGGGCCCCTCCTTTTTTTGCCCCAGAGTGTCATCCAGAGTCCCTTTGTATCATTGTTGCCAAGTCTACCTTCCCTGGAGGAGGAAGAGAGAATTCTCTTTGGAGAAGGTTCTCTGTTCCCAGAATTTTCCTACTTCTTCCTCATGAGCAGGACATCCTGTTTCCAAAACCAAATGTGATCTTCCAATTAGAGCAAAGTGTCGGAGAGAGAAGCAGCAGGAAACATTTTCCTAGGTGACGGGATAAATCTGAGGTAGGTGGGAGCCAATGCAAGCAACAGGTCACAGGGTGAGTGGGCCTGAGATCTCTAAAACCTTTTCTCAAACACATAGTGCAGAATTAGATTGTGTGGTATGTGTATTCTCACATTGGGAATATTTTATATATATGTTTACACATATATATATATACACAAAATATGTGTGTATATGTGTATGTTATACGCAAAATAAATTCCCTCATCAAGAATATTTATACATATAGGTATTAAATATACATATATTTATATTAAATCACATATATATAGTACACATAGATAAAATATATGCAAATGTTTTATTTAAATATAATACACTCTGTGTGTGTATGCATTTCCAATGTTAGATTTCTTTTATTTAGCTATACATGGGTTTTGTAACAGAGGTATTATTTTTCTTACTTTTTCAATGTGTGGGTGTGGTGGGTGGGGGAGAAGGGGATGGAAAGGAAGATGGGAAGGAGAGGAGGATCTTCCTTTGAAAAGATAAATTTAATTTAAAATTTAAAAGACCTCTTCTTCAGTCTAGTAGCTTTTCTGAAGTACTGTGTGTTCACCCCTGTGTTTTAAAGGACCCCAGCCAGACCAAGAAGGTCTGAGGCTGTGACATAAGCCTTTTCACAAACCATTGTCTTCTGATTCTGGTGCCCTCCCTCTGGTGGTTATTTACAACTTATCCTGTCTGTAGCTTGCATGGATCCCGTTGTTTACATGTTGGATCCTCCATCGGATGTTTCCTTTGCCTTTCTTTGTAACTCCAGCACAGTGTTGGACCATAGCAGGTGCTTAATCAACGTTTTATTGAGTGACTTGGTTGTTGTCCTTCGCCTTTGAAGAGGACCAAAATGACATCACCATGATAAAGTGAAATTTCAGTGCGTCCAACTGTGTCTAATCAGACTAATTGAGCTCGGAATGCTCTACCACAAGTTGGGCACAGATAGTCAATGTGAATATTTGGGGTGCATATCCCAAATTTGTGCATCCTGTCTTTACTTTATGTTGTCTCAATTTTGCTTTGCTCAAAGATCACAGCACCCTTTCTGGCATGGACATGCCATGCTGAGTGGTGCTGTGCCAGGTTCTCCCATGTTGCACAGTCAAATCCAAAGTTCTTGAGAGAGACCCAAACACTGAGCTAGCTCTGGCAATGCATGCATCAACCTCATTGTCAATGTGTACATCCCTGGAAAGTACACTACCAAGGTAAGTGAACTTATCCACAGCATTCAAAACTTCTCCATTTGTTGTAATCAATGGTTCCATGTACGGATGGTGGATGGTCACCACCATATTGAGTGACTTACTCTTTGCCCAAATCAGTAACTTGCCTGGCTTTTTTCCATTATACTTCCCTCTGTCTCTGAGAAACTCTTGTACTTTCTCATTTGTAAAGCTTCCCCTTGTGAAGCAATTCCCCCACACCCTCCCTTGAAAGACACTGTTCCTAGGATCATTTCCTATTGGTCTCACTGATCTCATGCATCCTCGTTCCTTTTCTTCCATCTGCCAGGATCCCTAATCTGACCAGTCCTTCCCCCCACTCCCCACCCCCAAAACAAAATTGATTTGTTGTGCAAACACATGAACAGACTGGACGCTTTGAGGTGAAAAGAATATAAAACACTTGGAAGTGATTTCCTTCAGTGTTCCCATGGATGGCAAATCTCCATTGGTGAGCACTGCCTCCCTCCTTCATCATCATGGAGATGATGCTCAGCCTCTGCCAGGGGATGCATAAACACTGGAGAACCACAGCCAGGCAGCATGGTGGTAGATTGAGAACTCCTCCATAGAGAATGCTTGGAGAGATGAATGGCCGGGGGAGCAGGGAGACATTGGTATGTTCATATAACAGCAAACATCTCAGCAAAAAAAGTCAGGCATGTTTTCTAAAATGGACTTTCTGCACCTGTTACTGCCTTACTATTGGGTCAATCAGTGACTAATACAGAGTTGTTCTGAAGTGACTGCATGTTCTAACCTTGTGGGACGGTGGGGGTGGTCCTGCAGGAGAGGGCAGTGAGCTACAGTGATGACATCTCCTCCTAATGAGTGTGTGGTACTCATGGCCATGCATGCTCAGCTTCCCCAGCTCATTTGAAACGAGAGCCAATCAAAATACATAGGGAGGGTCTGAGGTGGCACTTCACCACCTCTTTGTGATTGCCTTATTTGGAAGATGCTTACTGCTGTCTATGAAAGCAGTGTTCTCTTTGAATCTTGGTGGACCCAGCTGTCAGCCCACCGAAATCTATCTCCTTGGAGTGTTAATAAACTTCTTTTTAACTTGTCTCTTCCTGAGTTTTGTCTCTCTAATCAGGGCTAAGGCCAAAACATAAAATTTTCCTTTTTGCTTTGAGAGTCCCAGTGTTAAGTGTTGGGAATATCTATGCACAAGATGTGATTATGCTTCTCAGAGTTAAGGGAGGAAAGAGATTGAGAGGGGCATGGCATCAAAGTGGCCAGAGCAGCAGTTGGGGATCTTGGTTGGGCCAGTGGTGAAGACCTCTTCACCATCAGAAGAGCAGAACCTGTGGGTGGGAACTAGAGAGCTGATTCTGAGCCAAGAGGCTGGGCATGACGGTGGCATCAAAGACCACTTCTTGCTCCTAGAAGGATAGTCATTACCTAACCTAGCTCTGACCTACCTGGGACCTGCCCAGTGGAATGTTCTTAGGAGAAAATGATGTGAGCTGAAAGCTTCTGTTTCCAGCTGCCAGGGCTGCCAGGAGGATGAGTCCATGGCAGAGCTACCTAGACAGGTGGGATACATGGGAAACTGAGGAAGAAGTAAGGGCTTGGCTGGACTGGCTCCCTCTGGGAGGGTCCTCCCAGTGCCAAAAGGCCCTCTCTATCTGCCCCTGAGGCCCTGGGATCATCCTTTTCTTCCAGTAAGCTCAGGGCCAAGATGTCAGACTGTCTCTGCCCCAGCCCTGGCCTCCATCAGCAGCAAAGTTTCTGAACAGGAAACATTAATGGATCTAAGAGAAAAAGGGAAGTGGCCAAATGGTCAAAAAAAAGGTGTATCAAATTTCTTTGAAAAGGGTTTAGTATCCAAGACAAATAAACACTCTATAAATGAAGTGGATGAGATGTTCAGAACTAGGGTCTCTGGGCTGCTCCTCCACCTTTGGTGTCCACCTGATTCACTGTCCTCTCATCTGTGGCTTACAGAAGTTTAGTAGGCCCAGTACCCACACCCCAGTAAGCTGCTGGGCTAAATCAGGTTGAGAGTAACGTCAGTGATTTAGGGAAATGTCTACCCCAAGCATGTGAAGACTTCCCCTGAAGGAATGGGCAGACGGAAACAAGTTGAACTTGTGGCCATGAAGGCAGCTGAAGCAGGCTCTGTGGAGCTCTTAGAACTTGGGTCAGGCATTGAAGATACCAAGATTGTCCACTGCATCCAGGACTTCCCCAGACTGACTTGACTTCTGTCTTACACTGGACTTTGATGACTCTGGAAGAGAGAGTGAGGCTGGCTGTTTTGTGCTTCTCAGCCTCAATTAAGTCCTGTTCACAGACATCACTAGTCATTGGTCCTCTGTGAAAATGACGGACAAACAACTATATGTGTGTATGTAACTATGTATGAATGAACCTCCTTGAACTCCCCTTGAATCTGCCCACTTAATCTGGCCTTTCATACTCAAATCTGTTACCGTTAACCTAGCCTGGCTCATCGTTGATCACTTCCCACCCAAGCCTTCCCTTGTCTGATACCTCCTGATTGCCTCCAGCTGTTTCCCACCCTTGCTTACATCACTAGTTAGCCCAGTTCCATCGACATACACCACCCACAGATCTCTCCCACAGCCTTCCTGTATTTAAGTTCCATCTCCCCTTCATGAAGGAGCTCAGATTCAATTCAGTTCTGATTCTGTCTAGCTGAGATTCTATCTGGCCTGCTTGTCAACACAAGCATCACAAATGGTTAGACTCTTTAAGAGAACCCAGTGTGGTTGACTTTGTTTTTTAATAAACTTTGTTTTACTTTGGCTGAAAGGCAGGACCCAGTGTGTCAGTATTTTGGGGTCCTGAGCACCCCAAACATCATTATGGTTCCCTATCTGCAACATATACACACAAACACATATGTGTATATATGTATGCATATGCATACATATAGACACATACACATACACACATTATTTTGGCTTCATTTTCATCCCCAAACTTTCCCTCTCCTCTCCAATTCAGCTAACCAAACCAAGGTCAAATCCTATTCCGCTCCAGTACTTGGATGAGGAGTGTCAATCAGTAAACAAAGGCCTGTCAAGAATGGACAGGCCAAGGTGGTAAATGTTTCCAGGCTGGAGGACAGTTAGGTTGGGGTGAGCAAGTCTGGGGTCCAGGTTGCAGGGAGGACAGAGACATCTGCCTGAGGGGGTGTGGCAGGGAGGGGAAAGGCTGGGAGAACCAGGAGGGCTGGAGGGTGGGCATATCCTTGTTCAAAAGAAGATAAGTGTAGCTGGGGGAGAGCTGAGAGAATATCAGGTGACTGTACCCAGAAGAAGGAGGGTCTGCATCCCAGAGCTTGGTAAGGGACTGAGGGAGGAGGAACTCTCTGGGGTGAACACCCTGGTGGGTGAGGCCCAATTGGGATTCTATTCCTGGGTGGAGTGTGGAAGCCTGAGTGGAGGCCAGAGTGAAAGAGAGGGGTCCTTAGAGCAACTGAGGCATTCCCCTAGATGGAGGGCAAGGCTTGGGGAGGAGAGTCAGAGAGGGGCCTGAGCTCCTGGCTCTGGGTGTGATTGGAGAAAAAGGTCCACCTTGGGGGAGGAGGAGGATCCACCCAAAGTGGGCTGGCTGAAAACAGGAAATTGGAGCTGAGATTGGACTGGCTCCTTCCCTTGGAGCTGAGATCTCTCTTCCTGCTGGAAGCTAACTCTGCATATGTAGGTTCCAGGTTAGGTCTGACCGAGGGGCCCACACTACAGCCCACTTGTGCTGGCTGCCCTTTCCATTGACTATCTTCCCTGTTTGACCCTCCTGGTGTCAGACATATACCAGGAGTAGGCCTCCCTCCCAGTACTGACTCTAGGGCTGCTCCCTACCCTTGCTATTTGTCCAGGCTCTCCATCACATCTAAAGGTCCTGGGATGCCATCCTCACTTTTACCATTGGGTCACAGTGACATGACCTTCACATCTCACCCACAGTCTCAGGTGAAGGCAGAGATCTGGGTCTGGGGTCATTGAGGCTCTGCCTGGTCTCATCCCATCTAGGATCCCAAGCTGATTCTGCCTTGTAGGTCTCTGTAGAATGGGGAAGGGGCATGAGACCAAAGGGAAGGAGTTAGAAAGCATGGCAAATAGTCTTCTTTTTCAGATCTCCTTTTCCTAAACTTGCCCTCCTCTGCAATTCCTTTGAGACCTCACCCTCTATAATTCCTACTAGGCCGGTGTCCAGTCTAGGAAGAGAAGGCTTAGACAGAGTCTCCCCCCTCTGCCATCCTTGTCCATCCCCAGGTCAGCTTGCAGAGGACCAAAGCCTGGAGGCAGAGGGAATGGCCCCTGGCACCCAGACACCCTCATCCCAGGTGAGTGCAGTCCACCCACAAATCTGACCAGCATCGGCAAACCTGGAATCCCCGAGAGCCAAGGAAGCTTTATCCTGCTAGATGGAGGTTGTCCTTGCAGAAATTATCCTCCTGCCTCAGGTCACACAAGTCTTCCCAGGCCTCTCTGAATCCCTCTCATTGCCCATTTCTGAAGTCGTCAGAAAATGAGATGTTGCCTAAGATAAGGACAGGAGGCCCAGGTTGGGGGGGACGACACACACTCCCAGCATGAGAGAGTCATTGGGAAGGCACAGGGTCAGGGAATGGAAGGTGTTGGTCAAGGATCAGCCAGGAGGCCAGTGAGCAGGAGGAGGGGAGAAAGGCGTGAGAAGACTGGAAAGGGTCAAGGGGCTGATTACAAGGGGCCTGCCGTGTGCCAGGAACCGTACAGGTATTGCCTCACTAGCCCGCATTGCTCCAGTCCTTGCTGGGGTTGGCCAGAGCCAGGCCTCACAAGATGCAGCCTGACAGGTCCAGGGCCCGGCTGTGACCCCCATCCTCAGGAGGGGATCCACACTTGGGCGCCAGGGCACCTACAGATGTCCTTGCGTCTGAGTCTTTCCTCCTGTGCTCCCCGACCCACAGAGAGCGCAGAGGACTTCGGGGTGCTGCCCCAGGCCGGCCGAGGGGGAGAACAGGGGCAGTTTCTCTGTTCCGAGGCCCCTGGCAGGCAGGCGCTGCCCTCACCCTTTCACCCACTTGGGCTTCCTTGGCAGAGACCTCGGGGCCGTCTGCCGTTTCCTTCTCCGGCTCCTTCACTGCTGAGGAAACTGAGGCCAAGGGAGGGGAAGGGACTTGCCCAGGGCCCCCCGAGCGCCGAGCGCCTGAGGCCAGGTGGGAACTCGGACCCTCCCGGTGCCAGGCCCCGATCCTGCCTTTTTCTCCCCCAAGGTTTGCCCTCCTTGGGGGAGGGGGTCACCTGCTCCCCGCCAAGAAGCCTTTTCTGCGGGCCCAGAACTGGTCCTCCGCCTTCCACCAGGCTCCGCCTCAGTCTCCCTCGCTGTAAGAACAGGATGATAAGAGCGGCCCCTCTCGGGGGCCTCTGGGATCCCTGGGGCAGCAAGCACACATCGGACGCCTCCTGTGCGCGGGCCGGCCCTGCCCAGCCCCCCAGGCGCTGACACTGAAGGAGCACCGCCCACCCCCGGCCGCAGAGGAGGAGGCGGGGTCGGGGAAGGCCCCGGGCCGGGCGGAGGATGACGTCAAGCCCCCCTTCTGATGGCGGACTGGAGGGCTCTGGGCGGGCAGCCGTCCAAGCCCCGCCATCCCTGCGCCGTGACGTCACTTTCCGTCTTTCTCCCCCCCGCGGCGCCGAGCTCCAGGGCATGCTGGGAATCTGGAGGAGCGCCGCAAAGCCCTTCCCTAGAACCGGCTGGGCGGTTCTGCTCTTCCGTCGTGGGGGCGGATCCCGGTGCGGAGAGTTCAGCGCGCAGGCGCAACCCCGGCCCCGCCCCTAACCCCCCGCAGAGCCGCGCGGACGTGGGCGTGGCCCTGCAAGGAGCGCGCTGGTGCGCGGACGCCGCACGCTTGCGCGTCTTCAAAAGAGGGCGGGACCCAGGGCCGGGTGCGTGTTCGTGTGTGTGTGCGCGGGCAGGGGCAGGTGCGGGTGCAGGTGTGCGTGACAGAGCTGGGGGTTGTGCAGGTGGGCGCGTGAGGAGGAAGTCCCGGGGGGCTCTGGGGGGAGTCCCCGCCTGTGTGGCAGAGCTGAGGAGGGTGAGGGGGGTCCCCGCCTGTGTGGCAGAGCTGAGGGGGGGGGGGTCCCCGCCTGTGTGGCAGAGCTGAGGAGGGGGGGGGGTCCCCGCCTGTGTGGCAGAGCTGAGGAGGGTGAGGGGGGTCCCCGCCTGTGTGGCAGAGCTGAGGGGGGGGGGGGTCCCCGCCTGTGTGGCAGAGCTGAGGAGGGTGGGGGGGGGTCCCCGCCTGTGTGGCAGAGCTGAGGAGGGGGGGGGGTCCCCGCCTGTGTGGCAGAGCTGAGGAAGGTGGGGGGGGTCCCCGCCTGTGTGGCAGAGCTGAGGAGGGTGGGGGGGGGTCCCCGCCTGTGTGGCAGAGCTGAGGAGGGGGGGGGGGTCCCCGCCTGTGTGGCAGAGCTGGGGGTTGTGCAGGTGGGCGCGTGAGGAGGAAGCCCCGGGGGGCTCTGGGGGGAGTCCCCGCCTGTGTGGCAGAGCTGGGGGTTGTGCATATAAGCCAACGTCCCAGTGGTGTGTGGGTCCGCAGTGTTGGGGGAGGGGCCGATGGGGCCCGAGGGCAGTCACGCAGGGCCCGGGTGTGGGTAGGCTTCTCACTTGGTCACTTGGCTGCCCTGTGTGGGCGTGGGGGGAATCTTCAGAATTCTTGGGTGTAGGTGGTTGGGGGGTGGTCTTGTATAGTTGTGATGTTGGACAGTTTGCCTTGGGTTGGAACAGATGTCGTCCTGTTATTTTGGAGATTCTATCCCAGGACTGCCATTCTCAGCCATTCCCATTTCTCCTAAGGGATTCCAACCCACAGAAGTACATGTAAAGACCTCCTGAATTAAATTCACTCATCTCACCCATTTAAGTCACTGACACCCCAGATGTTGACCTTTAACCTCTCCATCTGCTGTCTAACCACATCCATCTTGCCTTGGTTCCTAGATCTCACATTCCAGGCTCCTGTACAGTATTGATCTCTATAGTGTGGGACTTTCCTTTCATTACCTGATACATTTGCAGCTGAGCTTCTCTTTGGTTTTGGTCCAGCTGCTTCATTCTTTCTGGAGCTCCTTGTCCTTGTTCTCTGCTCCTCCCCAGTTGCATGCTGGGCACTTTCTGGCCCAAGAGGCTCATCTTCCAGTGTCAATCAACTCTTTTAACATTTTAATATTGTCCTTGGGTTTTCTGAGCAGAGATACTGAAGTGGTTCATCATTTCCTTCCCTCCTGGGTCACCTTTTGTCAGAATTCTCCATCATGACCAGGTAACTCTGCATGGCCATGGCTCCTAGTTTCACTGAGCTACACACTAGGTCCCTCTGCCACAACAAGGCAGTGACCCAGGAAGGGGACACATAGGCACTTAATGCAGATTTGTTTGCCTTTTTCCTACATACAAAATATGTACAAGGTGAAGTGCAGGAAATCAAACACAGAAGGTGGACCAAGAAGGGCTTCTTGCAGAAAATCAGATTTTAGTGGAGACTTGAAGGAAACCAGTGAAACCAGGAGGCAGAGACAAGGGGAGGAGGTGGAGAAGCCAGTGAGAATGCTGGCTGGAGATGAAGTCACCTTTAAGAAACAGCAAGGAGACTAGTGTCACTGGATGATGAGAACATGGAGGCAAAGATGGGGGAAGGATGGAGGGGGGGTAGTGGAGGAATGAGGGAGGGGGAGCTCCCCAGCCCAGGTGAGTGCAGCCCATCTCCAGACCTGACCAGCATCAGCTAACATGGCCAATTCCATCAATATGGAGGATTGTCTTTGAGGCTGGCTATCTCTTTACCTATGGATTGTTTCTTTACAAGAATTGGTGTAAAATTGTAAAATTGCCTTGCTCTCTTCTCTGTTTCAAAGTGTATCAGTGGCACTAACCACCCCCAGCCCCCACAATTGCTGCCCTCTCTGTGTGTTTTTTAGGTTCCCCCTCATTACAACTGACTGACAGTCATTAGGCCCTCTCTGTAGGCATAATGGCCTTTCTCTCTTTTTGCCTGCTTAGCCCACCTCTCCCTATGCACAAGTCCTCCCTCCTCTGTTTCTTGTGACCAAGCTCTTCCCTGTAGCGACTGAAGGTCAAGGAAAGCCCCTTCACTGAGTCTTGTCTGGACAGGCCTGGAGCAGAGGCCTGAAGGCTTCCCCAGCTCTTGTCCTTGACTGTTCAGAGCAGAAACTGTCCTCTTGATCCTGGGCACTGACTTTGCTTCAGGCTCACACAAGTCTCCCCAGGAATCTCTAAATCTCTCTATTTACCATTTCTTAGGTCAAGTCAACAAGCATCAGAAAGTGGCTCCTCTGTGCCTGGCCCTGTTCTAGGGCCTGAAAATTGACCAGTGCTACAAGTTGAACAAAGTTTGGTTTTCTTGATTTCACAAGAAAGTGACAGCCATGATGAACGCAAACCTTAGCCATGTGTTGTGTTTACAGTTGTTTCTTAGAAAGCCAGGTGTTCAGCCTTTACTAGCACAGCACTGCCTGGCTCCCTCCTACTTTAGGGAAATTGACCTTGTGTTGGTGTGGGATCTCAACAGACCCTCTTCTTCTCTTGTGTGAGGGCATCAGGAAAGCTGCCAATCCCTTGTGGTCTGGACAAGAGGAAATGAGAGGCAAAGCATGGAAAAAGTGAAGAGAAGGGGACTGATAGCCCACTAGTAGAAACAAAAGGGGGAATGGGCACATGGTAAGGATGGGCAGAGAGAGTGGCCACGTATAGATCTAGGCCCTGAGCCCAGGGTCAACTTTGGAGAATAATTAAGAATAAAAAATGAGGAAGAGGTCTGGTAACATGGCCCATTCTGTCATCCAGTGTATCTGACTCCTCTGTTCCAGGCACTGGACTAGTGAGGGAGATCACTACAGATAATGGAATAATCCTTGCTTCCATTGTAATAAAGGAGACTGCAAGTACTCCTCAAAATTGATACAGTACCAGTATAATAGTCCAGATTTGATAATCAATGTAAGATGGAGAAGAGCAGAGGGCCCAGAACAGAACCTTGGGGAATATGTGCAAGTCTGGGTTGTGATATGGTTGCTGGGCCCTTGAAGGAGACTGAAAAGTGTGATCAGACAAGTAGGAGGTAAAGAATCCACTGTGACAGTATGTAAGAGTTTGAGATGAAGAGAACTCAAGCAGTTATTCAGTAATCATTTAAGTACCTACTGAATGCCTGTGCTAAGGTCTGAGGACTCAAATGTAAAAAAAGTAACACTGTCCTCGGGAGTTTACATTTTCAACGGAAAGATGACACACAAAAGGGAGGTGGGCAGAAGACACCAGACACTGGGATGTGGTGGAAAAGTCAGCTAGAAATCACAAAGTAGCTCAGCCAGGGGAGAAATAGGGAGATGTGCGTGAGCTGGGCCTTGCAGCTTTTGGCCCCACAGTTGAACCAGAAAAAAAGGACAGTGATGACATGTAGTATGATGTTGCTGGATGATGAGATTATCCCAGTTATGAGCTTCCTGGACCATGGTGGAGAAGTCCCAATGTGATGGAAAACACTTGAGCTGAGCTCCCCCCTTACGTGGAGGTCTGGAGTTCATGGCCCCACCCCATATTGGTGAAGGATCAATGAGGGACGATGGAGAAGGAAGAAGGTTGGGAAGAGCTTCGGTGGGAGCAAGTCGGAGATTTCAGTTATTGATTATTACCTATTAAAAGTACACCCTTCCTATAGTGATTGTTCACACTATGAATAAATATAATGCAATGAAGAAATGTGCTTTCAGAGACCCCAGGGAAAAGCAAAGTTGTATAAATTCTTGGGAATCTAAAAAATCAGGAAACAACTAACATATTCTTTGGTTGTTCAAAAGTTCAATAATAGAAATAAAGGAAGCTACAAGTGAAATGTAGATTACAAATAGAACAGGAATCATGGTTTAAAGAAGAAATCAAAATGATGAAAAAGTGAAGAGAGTTTTGTCTATGAGAAAAAGTTGCTGGAAAGTAACAGGACTTCTGGAAAAATGAATCATATCATTGTGCTAGAAATAGAAGAGCGTTAAATGCCTAGTGTCTTGGCCAAACTTGGGTTCTCCATGTAGCAGACTGGAGCAGTAGATGAGTCTTTTGAAGTCCCAAAGGATTTATAGATGTGGTCATTCTCTTGTATGTTATCCATTAGTTTGTCTCAACTCATTCACTTAACTGTTGATTGCCAGTGATGTAGAGTTTTAGGGGTCTATTGAGATAATTTATTCCTCATGAATATTCTGTCAATGTCATTCTTGCAAGTTAGCTCTATCTCTAGCCCCAACTATAAAAGTAAGACATATCCCCATCATAGTTACTCATTTTTATATAGCTAAACATGAAAATTGAGGAATAGGTTCCATTAACAAGTGAAAGCGATCAAAAAGCAAAGACAGAAGCTGTTTGGCTGTGACACATCCCACATAGTATCACCTCAAGGTTTCGGTAAAACAATAGATAACTCTTCTTCACTTGGCTGGAAACAGTCCCATACAACTCAGTTCGGCCCAGATTGTGAGGACTATTGCCTTTTGCTTTCCCCTGCCAGTCGATCAACCAATCAATATACATTTATTAAGTACTGAGCACTACAGATTCAGAGAAAGCAAAAGACCGCCCTGTCCCTATTAACAAGCCCATAGTCTCATGATGCAAACAAGCTATGTACAGTGAGCCAATTGAATCTTGAGAATGGTTGCAACAGCTTTAAAGGAAAAACTAGCTTAACTTAAGTGGAGGCAGAGGTTGTTATTTTTTTCACCACACTGTTTGATGTGGTCAATACCCCCTTTGGTGGGAATGTTGTGATAAGGAGCTCAGAAGGATGCATTAGCAGTATTTCAATTCTCTGTGAGTCTTCATGGCTTCATCTTCAGGAAATTAACTGAAACCTTGCTTCTCTTTGCTCTCTTCTCAGAGATGATGGGTATGTTCTTTCCCCAGAATACACAGTACTTGTCAGCTTCTCACAAACTCTTCATCGAATTTTCTTAAAGTACCTCTTATGACACTTCTAATGAGGAGGAATTTCACATCACCTCTGTTTCTCCTCCACAGATTCTCATACCTCACTGGTAGAGCACATACCTTGTCCTTGATTCCATAGGAGAAGCATTTCATAGTATGACATTTCTCCAACTTTTATTATTCCAACATGCTTCTCACTTCAAATATACAACATTTTTCTCAACATTCCATTGGGCTCTTAATAATTATGGTTGGATGTTTTGGCTCTGACCCTCATAAAGATTATGAGTTTTGAGCACTTCTGTGCTTGAGTTTCCTCCTGTAAGTTGATGAGGGTTAGACAAGATATATTCCGAAGTCTCTTTCAGCTCTAAATCATTTGACTTTTGATGTTTAGAAGTCAGTGAAATTGAAGGATGTGGCTGTGGACTTCACTCAGGAGGAGAGGGGCCTGTTGGTCCTTTCTCAGAAAGAGCTATACAAGGAGGTCATGCTGGAGAATGTCCAGACCCTGCTGTCCCTGGGGAAGCACAATGTCCCCTGGTAACTACTAATCTGCCCTCAAAGTAATGTCTTCATTCCCTGCTGTGCAGAGTTAAAAGTCAAAAATTCTCATCTCTCCACAAAGTCCTCCACCCGCCTGGTTCCCCTGTGATGGGAAGCTGGTACTTTCTGTTGTTGCTCCTGAAGTTGTCTCTTTTTCATTTTCTGTAGCTTCAGGTCAAATCAATCCATTATTAGAGAATGTCAGATTCAGAGCTAATCTTAGAGGTTATATCCAGGGTCTAGATATTTATAGGGCCTAGAACTTAGAAAGGTGTTCTTGTTAACCAGCATCAATAGGTAGTTTATTGTTCCTAATCCTGCCCCATGTTGTGTGTGCCAATAAAAGGGTCCATGTTTCTGCCACTGGTCAGAGTTCCTGAGCAGCTCCCCTTTTGTAGGTCTGACATTTTGGACAGTCTTGAAGAATGGCTTGGTGTCCTCAAGATATTAGGCCCCAAACCCTGGTATTCACATGCATCCCTCATGGACAGCTAAATTCCTGGAGGTAAGATGGTTCACTGATTAGCTGGAGAGCTGGATTTTTAAAGCTAATCCATTAGCTGAATTCTGAACTAAGTTCGGAGAGAAAGAACCATGACCTAAGCAATTACAGGCCAAAATCAATTAATGGTAGATGGGATCAATAAATAAATGACACTGAATCAACTTAGTCATCTCAGCAGTATAGCAAGCATATCTTTATTCTCCTTTATTGTTCTTTGAAATGCTAGCATAGGTGATGAGACAAAAAGGAAAAGCAATAAGCATTTCTATATACCTACTATATGTCAGGCACTGTACTAAATGATTTATAAATATTTTCTCACTTGATCCTCACAACATCTCTATGAGTTTAATACTATCATTATCCCTATTTTATAATTGAGGAAACTGAGGCACACATAAGTGAAGTCATTTGCTTTGGAGCACATAGCTCCTAAGTGTCTGAGACTGAATCTGGAATCACATCTTCTTAACTCCAGCCCCAGGGCTCTTATACTGTACTAACAGGTGCCACTAATTTCTAAATAATGCAAGATATGAAATGTGCCCATCTTTCTATGACAGAGATGAACAGAGATGGTATTTTCTAATTCCCAGCTGGTTGCATGATCCCATGATCCCTGCTCCAAAGATCTCAATAATCAATACCATGGAAACCATCCTTGAAGAATCCTGGGAACATCCTGTGGTCATTGCTTGTTGTCCTTTTTCCCTAATGAGGATCAAATTGTAAATTTCTCTCCATCCTCATCCTTTCCATGTACCCCATGCCTAGGGCTTCCAGTTGCCAGAGAAGATTTGATCTCCTATTTTGAGGAAGGGGAAGCACCATGGATTCTGGAACCAAAAGGCCCAAGGGACTTTTGTTCAGGTGAGTGAGATGAAAGCAAGTGTGTGTGAGGGCTGTTTACAAGGGATTTATTTGTTACAATGAAGGAGGTGGTAGCCTTGGGGACAGGAAGACCTGACTTGGAATTCCTTTTTATATACTCTTAGCAGTGTGATCCTGGCAAGTCACTCAACCTCTGAGCTTCAGTTTCCCCATCTGTAAAATGAGGTAATTGGACTCCCTGGCTTTTCAGTTCCCTTCTAGCCAAGCAGATCGTTTTAAATTTGATCCTTGTGATAAAGAGTTTATATTTGATCCTGGTGATGGTTAGCCTATGGAGTTTATCAAATAGACAGTGAAGTAAAGAGAAGTGTATTTTAAGATGATGAATCTGACAGGTAGGTAGGGAAGAGTGGGGCCAACCAGAAGACTATTGCAGTAATACTCCAGGTGTGAGGTGATTGTGGTCTGCAACAAGAAAGTGGCAAAGTTGGGAGACAAGGGGATGTATGTGAGAGATGTTACAAAGGCAGAATGGATAGAACTTCTTGTAAGGGTGAATTGGGAGTGTGGGGTGTGAGTGTGTGAGAGATGATGAGGAACTGATGATTTCTAGATTGTGAGGCCAGACAATTGGGAAGGTGATGCCTTTGCTAGTAGTAGGAAAGTGAGAAGAGGGGAAGGTTGGGGGAAAGATAATGAATTTAGTTTTGGACATCCTGGGAGAACCAGAAAAACTGTTGTCACCAGGGCAGCTTGGTGACACAAAGGGTAAAGCACTCCCGGAGTCTGGAGGATCTGAGTTCAAATCTAGCCTAAGACACTAGCTGTGTGACCCTGGGCAACTCACTCTTGATTGCTTGGGTAGGAGGGGGGAGGAGGAAAGTATTGTCACCAAAACCTAAAGGGAAGAAAATATCAAAGAAAAGGGGATGTTGCGTCATAGGCTGCACAGAGGTCAAGAAGGATGAGCATTGAGAAAACACTAGTGCAGCAGCAATTAGGAGATTATTGGTAGCTCTGCAGAGAGCAGTTTTAGCTGAATAATGACATGGGAAGTTGGAGTACAGCGTCTGGAAGAGGATAAGAGGAAAAAGATTGGCAACACCACTTATAGATGATTTAGTGATCATCCATTTAGTGATGAATGGAAGGAAAGACAGAAGACTCTATCTAGTGGATATGAATGGACCACATGAGGCTTTTTTCATTGTTTTATTTGTGGCTGCATGGAAGGAACCAGTAAACAAGCAGAGATTGAAAATTAGAGAAAAACTGGGGATGACATTGAAGGGAATAAGCTGGAAGAGACGATGGGGTGGACTGGACCCATTTCTGCATGTAGAGGCATTTGCTTTTGCAACCAGAGAGGCTACTTCTTCATGTGAGACCAGGGCAAAGAGGAAAAGAAGGCATCTGATTTATGCAAGATGAGGAAGAGATGAGAAAATTCTTGGGAACTGTCCAACATTTTTAGAAAAATGTGAGGCCAAGTCAGTTAAGACTGTTGGGGAAGCAAATCAAATAAAGGAAGGAATGGAAAGACTGGTAAAAGCTGCCACCATGACTGGGATAGGGAGCCAGTTAGGGAAATGTAGAGAAAGATTCCTTGGCACAGTGAACACCCAGCTGAGATCATGTAACCTAAATTTGTAGGGAACCAGACAGCCTTGTTTCATAATTTTCTGTATCTCTATTTAATGCCATGTGGTTAGGAATGAACTCCACTGCCTTATTGAAAGTAGTAAGCCTGGGCTGAGACTTAACAGAAGTCTTGAACACAGGTACTGTGACTTGTCCCATGTCATCCAGGTAGAAAGTGTTGGAGTTGGATTTCAGGTCAAGTATTCCTGATCCCAGACTTGATGCTCTGTCCCTTGTGCCACTGGGCTGACTTAGGGTGAAAGCTTCAGATAGGGAGAAAAATAGATAAGAGACTTTTAAGATAGTATCCTAGCCAATCATCTGGGACTGAGATAGATAGAAGACAAGGTGGGGTGAGAAATGAGATCACAGTATTTCAATGATCCATCTCTAGTGTAGGTTCCATTCCCTTCCCCCACTTAGATTTTTTTTCTAAGGACTGAGGAAGGAGCAAAGAGGAAAGATCAGAGGATATCATGGAGAAAACCTAATTAATTCTTGTAAAAAATGTGCATGAGATTAATGCAAGGATGAATGAATGAGAGGAGGGTAGCTGAATGCATTAAAAAGCAGGAGCAGACAACATGTGGTATATATAAAAGAACCTTGATGCAGAGATTCACAAAGTATTAAAAATGAAAGAATGATATTCTGTAATATCTTTTGAAACCATGCCCCTAAACTCATTCAACTCTGTATCCTTTGATCCCACCAAATGCTAGACGTATGTATTAAAGGGATCATAGAAAGAGGAAAAAATTATGTAAATTTGTATTTACATAACACAAAATTACAGCTGCTGTTTTTTGTTGCAAAGATGATACCCATGATTGGGAAATGACTGAAGAAGTGATGGTCTAAGAATATAATGGAAAATTATTGAGCCATAAGAATGGTGAAAGTCAGTGTCAGAGAAACCCATGAAGAACTCTCTGAACTGATACAGGGAGGAGTGAGTAGAAGCAAAAAAGAGTTTATTCTTTAGCAACATTGATCCACTTTGTTTTTAGAATTCCTTACAGGAACAAATATAAATTATGTTGTGATGCTCCCTAGTGATTTAATACATTACTCATAATATTCTTTTAAATTTATACAGTTTGATTTTACGGATTTGGAATTTATTTAATGAGAATGGCCTAGAAACCTTTTGCCCCAAAGTTACAGATTAATATTTTCATTTCACTGTGTAATTATATATAATTTTATTCTACTTTCTATTATAAAATTTTAATATGAGGTTTTCTGAAGATTTTTAAAAATACCTCCAAGACTTCAATGTGAATTTATTTATTTTAAAGATTCCATAGGAATGAAATTTTTAATCAGATAAATTACCACTTGGAAGATGTTCAACATAATGTAACACATGAAATTCATTTCAAAGTTGAACTTCATTCTCTGAACAAAAGTTGCAGTATTTGGCTCATAACTCAGAAACTCTATCTTAAATTTGGATCTGCATCCACTTGATTTCATAATAATAATGCATTTATACAATGCTCGCTATGTGCCAGTTATTGGGCCAAGTTCTTTATAGATATAATCTCATTTGATCCTCAGGAAAATGCTTACGGGTAGATAGGGTTATCTCCATTTTACAACTGAGGAAACAGAATCAGGCAGAAGTTGTGACTTGCCCAAGGTTTCGGGGCTAGCAAGTGTTGTACCTGGCACTTGAACTCAGGTCTTCCTGACCATTAAGTTCAGTTTTCTATTCAATTCACTACTACCTGTCTTTTGATTTTTAACAAGATTACAGAGAAAACGCTCCATCATACATGGACAAGGTAGAAAATGAGGGGGAGAGTTTTACGAGCTGTGTTGTTGAGAGATGGAAATTCATGTTTTGTTTTTAGCCCCCAAACCAGTCAAAAAAATGAATAGCTAGTAGCTGTATAAAAGATGTATTTTTCCATTGGCTAATGACAAGTAGTATATGAAGTGAATAGAAAACAACCTTTATAAAGAAAGACTTTTTCAGACCTAAC
This sequence comes from Notamacropus eugenii, assembly GCF_028372415.1. Classification (NCBI taxonomy): domain Eukaryota; kingdom Metazoa; phylum Chordata; class Mammalia; order Diprotodontia; family Macropodidae; genus Notamacropus; species Notamacropus eugenii. The sequence goes on from NC_092876.1 coordinate 21,571,477, forward strand.
TTTCTTCTTTCTACCACTGGCACACTAGCTACACTCTCTCAAAATCTCTGGAATGACTGACATGTGCTGCCTAGCAGTTTTCTTGAAAATCCAAGCAATAGAAGAATAGTAACATAAACAGAAAACAAACTCAAATCAGAAAGTAACCTTAACATTGCAATGAGAAGCACTGTAATGTCTGTTTTGTAGAAAGAATGTGGTAGTCCATGATGGTTCTAAGATATTTTCAAAGAGCCTGCCATCTGCACTGGAAGAACACAAACATTTGATAACATCTGAATGTAGTAATTACAGCACTAATGAGATAAGATTACAAGGTAACCTTGGAATGAGGCAACTGCATGTCAAAATTTCCTGGTAGTTCAGAAACAATTTGATGTCAGGTTGAGAAACTGAAAGAATGTTTTGTACTTTGTCAGAAGAGCACAGCTTGACAAAATAACTGCAGGAACACCAAAACCATTGTAGGCCTGATCATGATGTTTTGAAATCAATGAAGACAAATTTTAGAAAATACATGGATGATGACTATCCTAAAGAAGTGATGTGCCAAAACAGAATGTATTATAATTCAAGAGAATTAAAAATTTTTTAAAAAATGTTTGGAAGTCATGTTGTAATCCTATTCAAGGAAAGAGAAAAAAATTACTTTGAAGGATTCACTAGGAAAATCACTATGCTTAGTAATTTAATAGATAATTAAATATTATGGATGTTTATTATATTGCAGCAAATAGCAAAATATTTCTTGTTTTTAATAGAATATAATAAATGTTACATGTAACATTGAATATTATTACATGACAGTAAAAAAGAAAAACCTATTTCTCAACAGTGTATGAAATTTATAAAGGATGACAATGTGATAGTACATCAAAAGTGATTAGTACAAAATGCAAGGAGACCACCTTAAATTGAAAAAAATACATAAAAGAAAAAGTGTTTGGAGAAAATATTGAAAGTGCAATGAAGAAAAGCCATCTAGTACTGTGGAAGGAGTATAAATAGTCATAGTGTTTGAATTCCAGGTACAAGGAAATAGATTAGGTCACTTAGCCATTCTCACCTGAGTTGTGAGTCTGAGTTGTGGCCTGAGTTGTGAAAGCAGGACATGTAGGTCATGATGACCTCAGAGACTTTTTGAGGGATCTGGTGAATGTTGCAAGGAAAATAAGGCATTTCCTCCTATTTTCTTTGTTTGAATGATTAGAGGTCTTTCACTCAGCTATCCAAAGTTCATGGCCTGAGTTGTGAAGTGTAATGATAGTTTTACCCTGACTGTGTCCCAGGTCTGTCATGAACATCCAATGTTATTGTAGGTGAAGCTCTTTGTAAATTAAATCATATGGTGGATATGAGGTAATGGCATTTTCAAATGATTGAATCCGTCTGTTCTTTTTGACTGGGAAAATAGAATATAAATCAATTTCTTTTCTGCCATTATAGGGAAGATGATATATTTATCAGTTTATGTGTTTGGGTAATATGTTTGTGCAGCTGCAGTGACCAGGTTTGGAGTAAAGAAGACAACTACAAACTCAAGCTTTTCTATGGAAGAATCTGGCCAGCTACAATCCATGAGTGATGGTCCCTGTGACTTTAATTTGAAAGACATCCGTGACTCTGATATCAGGGTAGATAAAAATCCAAAGAATCCCTGTGAATTTAATAAACTTGAAATAAGCTTCCCACAGCATTTAGTCTGAAATCACTGCAAGAAAATGAACCCAAGGAATGAATGTTTTCAATAAAATAGATATAGGGAATGCTCTACTGAACAGGCAGTGCTTTTTAAAAAAATTTTATTTATTTTCAGTGCTCCACAATCACTTTCATATAACCTAGATTTTTTCCCCCCTCTCACCCTCCCTCCCCAAGACAGCATACAATTCTATATAGGTACTACACATACATTCCCACTAAATGCACCCTCACCTTAGTTATGTTGCATAGAAGAATTAAAATGAATGGGAGAAATCATAAAACAAATCAAAATGTAATACAAAAGAAAATGATCTGCTACATTCTGCGATTCAATTCCATAGTTCTTTCTCTGGATGTGGATGGTATTTTGCCTCGAGTCCATTGGGAATTTTTTAAGTCTTTGCATTGCAATGAAGTTCTAAGTCTACCAGAAAAAATCCTCTTACAGTGTGGTTGTTACTGTGTACAAAGTTCTGGTTCTGCTCCATTCGCTCAGCATCAGATCAAATATGTCTTTCCAGGCCTCTGTGAAGTCTTCCTGTTCATCATTTCTTATAGCACAGTAGTATTCTATTACATTCATATGCCACAATTTATTCAGTCATTCCCCAATTGATGGGCATCCCCTTGATTTCCAGTATTTGACCAGCACAAAGAGTGCTGCTATAAATATTTTAGTACATGTGGGACCCTTACCCATTTTTATGATCTCTTGGGGATACAGTCCTAGAAGCAGCATTGATGAGTCAAAGGGTATGCACATTTTTGTAGCCCTTTGGGCATAGTTCCAAATTGCTCTCCAGAATGGTTGGATCATCTCACAGCTCCACCAACAATGAATTAGTGTTCCAGCTGTCCATCATCTTCTCCAAAATTTATCATCTTCCTGTTTTGTCATGTTAGCCAATCTGATAGGTGTGATGTGGTACCTTAGAGTTGTTTTGATTTGCATCTCTAATCAATAGTGAGTTAGAACATTTTTTCATATGATTATAGATAGCTTTAATTTCTTCCTCAGAAAACTACAGGCAGTGCTTTTTCAGTCTCATGATGAGCCTCCTGAAATACAAATACATCAAGGTAATCAGACCTCCCTGGATATCAGAAAAGTTACACTGCCAAAAACCACTATATATTTAATGAAAGAAGAAAGGCCTTCAGCTAAAACTCTTAAAATCATTAGCTATCATAAAATTTGCACTTGAAAAAAACCTTATGAATGTAATGAAGGTGGAGCAACCTTAACCCATCACTCCTCTCTTCCTTACCATCTTGGATTTGATACTAGAATGAAAACACATGCATGTAATCAGTGTGAGAAGGCCTTTCATTTGAATTCGCATCTTGTTATACATCAGAAGATTCATACTGGAGAGAAACCTTATGAATGTAATGAATGTGGAAAGGCCTTCTGCTACAAACCAGTCCTTATTGATAATCAGAGAATTCACAGTGGAGAGAAACCTTATCAATTCCAAAAATGTGGGACAGCTTTCTGATGGAGCATCAGTCTTACTATGCACAAGAGAATTCATACTGGAGAGAAACCTTATGAAGGTAATCAATGCGGAAAGACTTTCCAAAATAACAACTATCTTACTGCCCATCAGACAATCCACCCTGGAGAGAAACCTTATGAATGTAATCAATGCAGAAAGATTTTCCAGTGGAACTTCAGTCTTGCTGCTCATCAGAGAATCCACACTGGAGAGAAACCTTATAAATGTAATCAGTGTGGTTCACTTGGAGCTCCAATCTTTCTGTACATCAGAGAATCCACACACAAAAAGCATCCTTATGGACATAATCAGTATGAAAATACTTACCCATTGAGAATTCTGGGAAGATGGCAGAGTAGGTCAGAAAATTTCAAGCTCTCAAGATTTTTCCCCATAAAAGATATGAAATAGCACCTCAAGGCAAATATTGAGCAGTAAAAATAACAGTAGGGCTAGAACAGGGGGTCCTCCTGGAACAATCAGAAAAGATCTGAAGAAAACTCCCAGGATGAGGTTAGGTCCCTGTGAAGAGTAAGCACCTCCAGGCTAGGTCCTAGGTCTGCTTAAACAACAAGAGGCAAGTCCTGGGGTTAGCTTAGTTGGGAGGCTGCCTCAGCCCCAGCTGCAGGAACTTTTACCCCTAGGACAGTTCAGGGTTGTTGGGCAGCTGAACTGGGGAAGATAGAGGGAACCTCTGCTAACAAGGAACACTAGACCCAGCTGTGTTACAGTGTAGTGCCAATGTGATATTCACAGCACCTACAGTGGCTATGAATATGCCAACATAATTCTGAATCGCAAAATATAACAGACTGTCCACATGGAAGACAGAACCAAAACATTCAAACACCAGAAAGCCAAATCCATCATAATAACCAAGAAGTCTATACACATTATCACTGCAGGGAGCACTACCATCCCCAAGCTTTCCCACCATCACGCCTTCCCACAAATGAACACCCTAAGCAGAATGCCCTTCTCTCACTCACAGCTAGCTGCTTGCTTCCTCTCTCTTTCCCAGATCTGACTAGTCTGACGAACTTCCTCTCAGCTTTGCTACAGCTGCCCCTCTTCCTGTTCTACACATTCACAAGCTCCCCCCACCACAGGTTTCATGTGACTCAAACTCATATGACTTAGGCTTCCATGAGACTTAAGCAGGTCACAGGCCTATTAATGGATGGGACAGATCTTCTCATTCCATTAAAAATACGTTAATACATTAAAAATACATTAACAATACATGTAGTTGAAATGAGGCAAGAGTGAGAAGTAACCAGGACCCACCAGGTGAGTGCAGAAGCAATGGGTTGGGAAGACTGCTGGTTGTGGGCATTTGCAGGAGGCTGAATGACTTGGTTCCAGTTCCAGGCCAGAAGGGAGAACTGAAGGATGATCTGAGACCAGAGGTACCATACCACAGGACGAGAGGTGATTGTAAAAAGTAAGTTACTGCATAGACTAACATCTCACACTATAGACCAAGAGTAGTTCCTAATGAATTCATGAGTTAGATATGAAAGATCACCTCACATAAATTAAAGGAACCATGAAAAGACATTTCTGAGAGTGGGAGAGTTCATCGCCAAGCAAAGACAGAGGTCAATTTTTATCAGAAAAATACCCAAAGCTTCTAAAGTTTAAAGGGAAACTCTTAACTGGGAAAAGATATGCAGCAAGTTTTCCTCATAAAGACCTCATGCCCAAGGTATATAAAGGAAATCCTGATTACATGCAGCTATGAATGGCTGAACAAATTTTGGCATGTGGATGGTGGAAGACAAATATGCTGTGAAAAGACACATGGAAGCTACAGTGACACCTTGGAAGAGTTTTATGAACTCCTGACTGCAGGATGTTACAACATTGATGATAATTACAACATTGGGACAGCCAACACCTTTGAATGATGTCACACATCTGATTATTGTAATGATCAACCACTATATCAGGGGAATTACAAAGATTTGTGGAGACTATCTCATGATCCACAGGTGATGGATACAAAATGTACATTGAAAAGTACATTTTGGAAAGTGGAGAGTGTGGTTTTACTTAATTGTGCTTTCATTACCATTTTTTTTTTCAATTTTGGGTAGGAAAGAATAATAGTTTGAGGAGGACTAGTGATAGAATTTTTCTCTCCCCTATCTCCATCCACCAAAAAATAATTAAGGAAGTTGATGGATTTTAATAATATATGCAGTAAAACAGGAGGGAGGTCCAAAAGAAATGAAGATAGCTTTGAAAGTGCCATGTTGAATTTTTTTAATTACTGAAAAGAAAATCACACCATGCATATTAGAACTTATTTCATGTGCAATACTTTTTCTATTTATGGTGTCTATAAAGTGTCCCTTTTTTCATGTTTGTCATTTTCAAAATTAAAAAAATATTGATGGTTTCCTTTTTCCACCAGTTTTGAAGATGTGCCAAGAAATGGCTGTAATGGTAATTTAAATGGAAAATCTTTCATATTCATTAATAGGCCCATTAAGTCATATGGAGCCTGTGGTAGAAGGAGTTTGTTGAATGGGTGGAACAGGAAGAGGCAGAACTAGAGCAGAGCTGAGAGGAAGTTAGTCTTGAGAGCAGTCAGAACTAGGAAGGATGCAGGCTCCTGGCTAGTGTGAATGAAAATGATTGTGATTTTGTTTAAGACAGCCTGCTTGTGATGAGTGTAATGGGCCTGGTTTGTGGGAAGCCTAGCAGGGGGAAGGCTTGGGGATGGTGTTGTCCTCTGCATTGTTATTGTGTATAGATTTTTGTTGCTGTGATGGATTTGGGTCTGAATAAATGTTTTGGTTCTGCTTTCCATGTGGAGAGTGTAGTATTTTGGATTTTGAGTTGCACCATGATATTCATGGCTGCTGTGGGCACTGTGAATATCTCATTTGGCTTTACAATGGCAAAGTTATCTTTATATTACTTTCTCTTTGTAACACTATTTGGAACATGTTTTCAGGCTTCAGGTCTTTGCATTAACTTCCTATCCTTTTAGTTGTCATCTATTGGCACCTGGCACACCAAAGTGTTGGTTCTCTCCATATTTTGCATATAAATGGCTCTTCTTGATGATTTTCCAGGTAATATTTGATATATTCTCCACTCTATAATTCCTCTTGTAATTCAATATTTGTTTATTTTTTTGGTTTTACTGTTCACTCTCAGACCCATTTGGAGTTTTCTTGGCAGAGATCCTGGCGTGGTTTGCCATTTCCTTCTCCAGCTCATTTTACAGATGAGGAAACTGAGGCAAACAGAATTAAGTGATTTGTTCAGGGTCACACAGGTAGGATTTGAACTCTCAATGGTGCATCAAAAAAAGTGAGGCCTATGTCACGTGCCTCCCCTCCTCCACCTCAAACCCAGGAGGGAAGACAGAGCCCACACCATTCCTGCTGTTGCCCACACCTAGTGCTCTCCGAATTCTTCCTTTCTTATCGGGGGTGGGCACCATATTTAATCATTCATCCTCACTAACACAGAGTCCAGGGGTAGTATGGCGCCCCAGCAGGGACAGGGGTGAAGTGGAAGAGGGGATCTCTCATCCGGATGGAAGCTGGGCCCGCCTGCCCACTGACCAAGCTCAGCACCTCCTTTAACCCTGCAGTCGCCCAGGAAGCCCAAGAACACATCCCTTAGGCAATCTACACCTGGGCAGTCTGAGATTCTCTGCATGCCCTGGGGCTCCGGGAGGGGGCGCTGAGGCGTGGGTGCCGTCACTGCACCAGTATTCTGGGAAATGGAGTCTGTACATGGGGTGCTCCTGCCTGGACCTGGCAGCCACGTGCAGAGCCGCAAGGCTCGGGAGGGGGTCAGGTTCTTTGAGCTCCGTCCTTCCTTTAAAAGAGCACCAAGCACAGCAAGGAGGGTGGTCCAAAGCCCCTTCTGCCACATAGATGCCAACTGTCACTGTCACGTGGCCGCGCTACAACTGGAACTGATCAGGATTTTACAGTTGGAAGGACTTGTGCAGCTCCCTTGTCCAGCCCTTGTCTGCAGCCCTCCATACGGCCCATGGCACACACTCTCCTCCCCTCCCCTTCAGGCAGCCCCTAGGCAAACTCTCCTCACTGGTGATATGGCAGCAGCCTCCTGTGGGGTCTCCCTGCCTCTAGTGTCTCCCCTGCTCACCTCCAAACTCTGTCCAATCCAGCCTGGCTGGGTATTTTTGTAAAACACATGCTAAGGGTGCCCTTTCTCCCACCCCCCAACCCCCCTGGAATCCACAATTGACTCCTTTGCTGCCAGAGGTCCTTCTCCTTGAAGCTGCTTGAAAGCCTTTCTGGGTCTTGCTCTGACTCTGGATGGAGTGTATGTATGGAGCTTTTCCCTGACTGGGGTGTCTCCTGCTGTGTTTCAAATAACCAAATCGATATGGCTCAGACTAGAAGACAACAGGGAACCTTACCTTTCCTGGCAAGAACTCTTTGTTTTCAGGGATCTACATCTTTCTGGATTTCTGATCCCAGCAGCTGGATTTCTGTGCATTCTCTCCAGTTGTCCACAGCTTTGACCACTGCAAAGCCTCCAAGGCTGTGTCCCATTTTTAGTTCAACCAGTGGTCAGCCTCATTTTAATTCCAATAGAGCGAAGTGTTCCTACTTTGTAAAAGGGTCATCACCAGGTCTTAGTAACACATTAACTAACACCTGGTCATACCTGATTATATCCTATGACTCTATCAGCCTAGCTGGAGAGGGAAGGGGGAGTTCAATTATCTACCCCTTACCCACCTAAATATAACATGTATACAAGATCAGTAATTACAGTCCTGATGGTAACACTAACAATTGGGAAAAATCTGGAAATGACAGCTGAAATGGGCTTTGATGGCCTTCGGGGTTCTAAGCAGGGGAGGTGAGGAAGGAATGCATTTAGTCAGGACTGACAGCTCATGCAAAGGCAGGGGATCAAGAAGTCTAGCTAGCATATGGTGGAGAGAGAAGTCAGTGGAGTTAGGAGAGCCTGGAGGGGAGAGAAGGAGAGGATGACTTCTGACTTGGGAAGCTGTGACTAGAAGGATGAAATTCAGAAAGAAAGCCTGACAGGGCCTGATGTCACTGCTTTGCTCAGGCTTCCTACCTGGGATACCTGTCAGGTGAAGTTCCACTTATGGCTGCTGAAGGGACTTCAAAAAGAAACACTACTAGAGAGGGTGAGATATCCCAAGGGAGGATCACACCAATCCCAGGACTGGCCATGCTCTTTCTAAACTGAAGCAGCTATGAGGAAATGATGCTTCTAGAGTCTGTGCCTTTGTTCCTGGTGGTGCCCTGCCAGCATCACCAGGTCTCTTAGATGAGTATTTAAGGAGTGGCTTTGCTTGAAACTCGGGGCTGTCCAGCCCTATAGGGACAAACCTCATATAGCCCTATAGGGACAAACCTCTTGCTCAGAGCAAAGGCATCTGCATTGCACCACGGTTGGAGGGGGTCATCCAGGATGATGAATTCCATCTTCAGTGACTTGTTCAGAATGCCCTAGAATGCTGAAACCTGTGCTGGGTATTAGGAAGACAGAGACAGAAACCAGAAAGCTCATTTTCTGATAGTTTTTGGATTTTTGCCTTAATGATCCCATCCCAGGGAGTTGAGTGAAAAGGAGGCTCTTGAAAGGCACAGGACAGAAGTCATGGTAAGCCAACATGTCAGCCTCTCCTCTGAGTCTGATCAAAGTGTCAGTGGAAGGAAGTCTCTGTTTCTTGGGAAGAAGAACTTAGCTTCAGAACTGCAGTTCTGGACAGCTCTTTCAGGTCTAATATTTTAATTAAACTCAGGCAAAATTTTAATTTAAAAAATTACTGTCTGTTATGATGCCTGCACTGTAGAAGAGGCTAATCCTGAATGAGAATCCAATATTCTAAGCTCCCTAAACCTGCTACAACTTATGACTCCCCCTGCTTTTCTTGAGAAGAGCTAGAGGACTGGATTGGACTGGGAACTGGGGCCAGGAGTTGGGGGGTCCCTGCTACCAAATTACCTAAAGTAATTTAAAAGTTAAAAGGGTAAAAAACCTCAGTTTTATGAATATGTTCAAGCACAAGTTCAGGCCTCAGAGAAACCATGAACCATGCTGAGGATCCTGACAAGGCTTTTTAGAGGCAAAATGCCATCAGAGTGACACAGAAATCCTTCGTTTCAATATTGCAATCTTGTTCATATGGCCTACGGGGAATGCACAAATGTTGAGAAGATAGCACCATCGTCCCATACTTCCTTCAATGTCATAAAAGTTGAACAAACTTAGTTAAACAGATCATAATCTCATATATTCCCTAAGGAAACAATCCTGCGCAAACAAACTGAGGGTAAACTAAGTCAGGTTACAGATTTTACTACAGTTAATAAGCTGTGTTGAGATGGAGGATTTACATTGTAGTCAACAGGTCAGGAACAGCTGAGATTCTTCTTCTGATTTCTTTTCAAGGAATTTTAATGTTCTCAGTGAATATTCCCATTCCATGGGACAAATTTTAGTCAGATGAGGTCAATATTAACCAAAAGTTGCCAGAACAATAAAAAGACATTTTAAAATTCCCAAAATGATAATAATAACTTACATTTATATAGTATCTACTATCTCATTGATCCTCAAAACAACCCTCGGAGGTGGGTGCTAATATTATCCCCATTATACAGATGAGGAAACTGAGGCAAACAGGTGAAGTGACTTGTCCAGGATAACACAACTACTAAGTGTGTGAGATCAAATTTGAACTCAGGTCTTCCTGACTCCTGGCCCAGCACTCTATATTCACAGTGCCACCTAGATATTCCTAAATAAATGAAAAGAAGGGTGGTGAGGGAATACTTTCAGACCCTAAACTCTATTGTGAAGGAGCAGTCATGAGAAACTTCTGGAATTAGTTAAAAAACAGAGCCAGATAAATGGAAAAGATTAGACAAGGAAGATTCAGTGTATGATAAGGTGGGAAACACAAATTTCCTTGGGAAAATCTTCTGATTTGCTACAATCTGCTGGGAAAGCAGGAAAACAGTCTGTTCCAAAGTAGGCTTAGACCAACACTTTTGACCACACTCTATAATACATTCAAAATGTACATGCAACCTTAATATTCAAGGTTGTACTATAAGAACATAAGAGAAACAGATGATAAAGTTCTCCCAGCCATAGGACAAGATGTGATTTTACCCAAGCAAGAGACAGAGGCCAGGACTAAAGACTAAAGGGTAGCTTATTAGTTGACACTGGAAAGGTCCTGAACAGACAACACTGAGGGATCTAAGAGAAAAGGGGAAGTGGCACTTTGTAACAAAATTCCTCTGAAAAGGGTTCGGTGACCAAGATACAGAAACCATTTCGATACATACATGTGTATGTACATGTCTATATATATGCTTATAAACATGTGTGTCTACCCATTATTCTGGCTTCATTTTCTTCCCCACACTTTCTCTGTCCTGTCCAGTTCAGGTAACAAGAACCACGATGAAATCCCACTCTGTCCAGATTCCTAGATGATATGTGTCAGTCTATGCTCTAAGGCCCCACTTGCCAGCCCAGTAACTTTTTCATCCAAATGGCAAGTCCCTGTCAATGACTCCCCTTCCCAACATAAGATCCAGGAGGGTGAACCTTTTGTCAAAAAAAAAAAAAGACAAGAAGGATCTTTCAGATCCTGCCCACAGGTGCTGAGCTGCCACCACCCCCAACAGCAGCCCCACATTCAGTCCTTCTCTGGCCTCTGTTCTGACTTCCTGCCATCTTTGTGCCCCAGGACCAAGATACCCAGCTACACTTCTCCCCTTCCCAGTAGGAGGCAGGTACTGAGGGGTGAAGAGGGAAATCGTGGCACCTCCCAGGGGAAGGACTTCAATTGCTCCATCTGGTAGCAGCCAAGACCCTGCTCTTAGAGGGAGATGTAGAGATCTGTGTCAATGAATAGGAAATGAGAGAAGATTGATAACATGTGCCCTGGGACCCAGGTGTCCTGACTTCCTGCCTCAGCTCCCCTGTAAGATCCAGCTGTCTTCCGTTGAGAGAATGTCCCTTAGTGAAGAATAATGAGATAAAGGGAAAGGACCCCTTAGTGTGGGGTTAGGGGTATGGCAGGTCAAGAATTGAGACGGGTCAAGGTGGTAAATGTATCCAGATCGGGGGGGAGTTAGGTTGGGTTGGGTAAGTCGGGGCTCCAAGCTGCAGGGAGGGCTGGGGGGTGAGGGCATTGGGGGAGGGGATTGTCCGGGAGCCGCAGGAGGGATGGAAGGTGGGCATATCTTTGTGAGGAAGAAGATGGGTGTAGCAGGGGCAGAGCTGGAGGAAGGCCAGGCGAGTCTGCTGAGGAGGAGGAGGGTCTGAGTCCCAGAGCAGGGGGAGGGAGGGAGAGGGCCGAGCTGTCAGACATGACCAGGCCGGTGGGAGGCGCCCAGGTGGAATCCGAGTCCCGGGGTGGAGTCTGGGGGCCCGGGAGGAGGCGAGAAGGGAAGAAGGGGGCCGTTCCAGTGGCCAAAGCATTCCACGTGACTGAGGGCAGGGCTGGGGGAGGAGATGCAGGCAGGGGCCTGAGCTCCTGAGCCTGGGTGTGATTGGAGGAAAGGGCCCATCCTGGGGGGCCTCAGGGGCTGGGCAGGGTGGGGCTTTGGGCACTAGGAGGACCCTCCCAGAGTGGCCGCCTGAAAACAGGAACTTGAAACTGAGATCCCTCTGCCTTCCCCTTTGAGCTGAAAGCTTTCTGTTTTCTGCCCTGACTTCGTCCTTTGGGGCTGAGATCTCCCTGCCTTCTTTCAGAACCGAGATCTCTCTGCTTTCCCCTCTCGGAGCAGAGATCTCTCTGCCTTCTGAAAACCATCTCTGCACGTGCAGGTCCCAGGTAGGTCTGAGCAAGGACCTCTCCCTGCACCTTGCTTCTGCTGGCTGCCCCATTCCCTTGGGCCACATTGTCCCCATCTGACCTCTTGGACAGCGTCCAGCAGCTCTCTCTCACAAGCCTAGTTCCCGGAGGTGCTTCCTGCCCCTGCTCCAAGTTGAGATTCCCTTCATATCCCAAAGGTTTTGGAGTGCCATCCCCAGCTTCATCATCGGGCAGCTGCCCCACTTTAATGTGGCACTCATAGTGTCAGTGGGAGGGAGAGCGCTCCCTCAGGAGTCACTGAGGCTCTGCCCGGTGTCCTCCTGTCTGGGGTCCTAAGCCGCTTCTGTCTGTGGAGTCTCTGCAGGAGGATGGGGGAAGGGCATGAGGCCATAGAGGAGGAGTTAGAGAGAGATCCTGTCCAGATCAATTTCATTTCCAAGCCTCACCCTCCCAGTTCCCTCCTCTGGTGGTGGACTGTCTCCCCTGAGGACAGGGCTAGGTAACTCCTTTGAGAGCTCACCCTCTAATTCCATGTAGGTCAGCATCCTACCTCAGAAGAGAAGGCAAAGTCTCCCCGCTCTGTCATCCTTGTCCCTCCCCAGGTCAGCTTGCAGAGGACCAAAGCCTGGAGGCAGAGGGAATGGCCCCTGGCACCCAGAGACCCTCATCCCAGGTGAGTACAGTCCTTCCACAGACCTGAGCAGCATCAGCAAAGGTGGAATCCAAGAGAACCAAGGAAGTTTTATCCTGTTAGACGTAGGTTATCCTTGGCAGTGCTGTCAGCAGAGCAGAAACTGTCCTCCTGGTTCTGCTCATGTCCTCCTGCCTGAGGCCACAGGAACCTCCCCAGGTCTTTCTGAATCCCTCCCATTGCCCATTTTTCTTAGGTCAAATCAACAAGCATTTAGAAAGTGGCTCCTCTGTGCCAAGCATTGTGCCACCTGGGAATGCAAAGGAAGGTTGAAGACATGATAGTGCCTGCCCTCCATGAGTTCACAGCCCAATGGAGAGAGAACATGCCACCAGCTGGGTCCAAACAAACTCTGTACAGTGTGGGTGGGTGGGCAACCTGAGAGGGAAGGCTCTGGCTATTTGGGGACCAGGAAAAGCTTGTTTTCAGTAGGTGAGATTTTAGCTGAGATGTGAAGGAAACCAGGAGGCCCAGATTTGGGGGAGGCTATCAAGGGGCAGGGGATGGAGGGTCTTAGTCAAGCATCAGCCAGAAGGCCAGTGTGCCTGGGTCAGAGAGGAGGGGAAGGGGAAGAAGGTGTGAGAAGACCGAAAAGGGGGTTGGGACTGGTCATACGGTATCTGCTGTGTGCCATGAGCTTTAGAAATATTAAATAATTTGATTCTGTTGGGAGAATTGTCAGGGTCCTTGCTAGGTAGGGCCAAAATAAAGGAGTGCAGCATGAAGCCAGAACGGTACTTGGCAGTTTTTTTCTCCACTCAAGACTGATGGACACTTGGTTCCTTCAATCCCAGAGATCAAATATTATGTATGTATGTATTTATGTGTATGTATACACATGCACACACACACACATATATCTTGCTTAAGAAAAATGACATTTCCCCTGTTCAAAGGCCTTTAACATGTAGGTCTTTTCCAGAGAAAATGTCATGAGTAGTATCTTTGTTGGCATAACCAAGAAGTCAGTGTTATTGAATCAAAGAGACTCAGTGGTGAGAAATAAGGTGTAAGAAGACTGAAAAAGCAGATGTGCAGGTCATGATGGGTGTTGAATCAGGAAGGTTTTAAAAGTATTTGCTCCTGGAGGTGATAGGGAGCCACAGGAGTTTGTAGTGGAGGGTAGTAACATGGTAGGCCCAGTGATTTGGGCACTTCACTCTGTTAGCTAAGTGGAAGTTTCATTGGAGTAGAGAGTATCTTGCAACAGAGCAGGCTGCAAAAGTCCAGGGGTGAGGAGATAAGGGCCTGCAGTATCAGCAGAGAAGGGGATGTATTGGAGAGATATTGTGAAAGTGACACTGACAGTATTGACAAGAGGTTGGATAAAGGGGGATGAGAAATGGGAGTCAAGCAGGTCACCTCTGTTATGGGTTTGAGGGACTGAGAGGATGGTGTTGCCCTTGACAGTAATAAGGAAGGTGGAGGCTTGGGAGGATTCAGGGGAAAGATAATGAGTTCCATTCTGGATATCTTGAGTTGAAGATACCTGTTCAAAATGTCTGAATGGCAATTGGGAGGAGAGGTAGCTCACTTTGAATGGCCTCAATTTTCAAAGAAAAATAAGAGGCAAGACACTTAGAGGAGAGTGTTTAGGTAGTCAATGGTCAGTCAACACTTATTAAGTGCCTACTGTGTACCAAGGGTTCTCCTGAACACTGGGGAGCCAAATACAAAAGACAGTCCCTGCCCTCCAGTAACTTGCACTCCAAATGAGGGACATAGCACAGAAAAGGAAGCTGAAAAGGGGGTGAGGAGAATACCCTAGAACTTGAGGCCTGGTGGAGAATTCCATCATAAGTCCCCATTTAGTGCTCTAATCCCAGACTGAAAGGAGACTGGGAAGGGAGGCAGCTATTTCCCAGAATGCCTGTGCTGTGACCTCATGCCCTGTCTGGGGCCCTCCTGGTGTTATTTCTAGAAGATGGTGTAGGTCTTCATAAAACTGATCAGCTGTGTCCTCTTCAACATTAGTGGTTGGAGCATAATCTTGTATGGCTCTGATGTTTGGACAGTGTGCCTTGGGCTGGAGCAGATAGCATTCTGTCATTTTAGAGATTCTACCCCAGTATTGCTTTTCTCTCCCATGTATTGACTATGAGGCCTACTCTAATGATCTGAATTAAATTCACCCATTCCCACCCATTTAAGTAACTGACATCTCAGATGTTGACCTTTAACCTCTCTATCTCCTACCTGACCTCATCCAGCTTGCCTAGATCTCACATTCCAGGCTCCTGTGCAATACTGAATTTTACAGCATGGGACTTTGCTTTCATTACCCAACACATCCATAGCTGAGCTTCCCTTTGGTTTTGGTCTAACTGCTTCATTCTTTCTGGAGCTGCTTGTCCTTGTCCTTTGCTTTTCTCCAGTAGCATGGTGGGCACCTTCTGGCTTGAGAGGCTCATCTTCCAGTGTCAACTCTTTTAACATTTTAATATTGTCCTTGGGTTTTCTGAGCAAAGATCCTGAAGTGGTTCATCATTTCCTTCCCTCACGGGTCACCTTTTGAAAGAACTCTCCACTATGACCTGTCCATCTTGGGTAACCCTGCATGGCATAGATAGAATACCAAGACTGATGAGATGTTACAAAATGATGAGGTTATAAGCTCATCCTGGTCATAAGCTTCTTGGGGAATGATGGAGAAATCTGACAGAGAAGTTCCAAGATAGTAGAGCCAGGTGAGAAATAAGCAGATGTGTGAGCTGAGCTCTTTGCTTAAATGGAGGTTGAGAGTTCATGGTATCACCCCATGGTGGTGAAGAATGGGTGTGGGAGGATGGAGAAGGAAAGAAGTTTGAAAGAGCTTCTAGAGGGACTAAGTTAGAGCATCAATGAGCTATCAGTTATTTATTAATAAAAGGACTGCCTTCCTATAATGGTTGCTCACACCAAACAGTAAATGCTATACAATGAAGAATCATGACTTACAAAAACCTAAAGAAAACGAAAGGTTTGTAAATTCTCAGGAATCTCAAGAAGTAGAAGAAAAACCCAATAAATTCTTTGATTTTTCAAAATTTAATAATAGTAATAAAGGAAGTTAAAGGTAAAATAAGGATTACAATAGAAGTATAAATCAGATACCTTAAAGACGAAACCCAAATGATGAAAAAATGAAAAAAACAGTTTTATCCACATGACAGAGAATATTAATAATAGAACCAAATAACAGAATTATTGCATAAAGGGAGGGGGATATACAGGAGTCAAAGATGATACTTACCATATAAGTTGGAGGGATTCCAAAATAATCGAACCTCTCAAAAAGTGAGTCATATAATTCTACTAAAAATGGAAGAAAATTAAATGGAAGAGCATCAGAGACCAAGTACAATGGCCAAATACATAATCTACATGTAGCAGGTTGGAAAATTCGATGACCCCTCCCAAGTATCACAGGATTTGTAGATGTGCTTCCCTCTTGTGTCCATCAGTCTGCTTCTTAACTCATTCTCTTGACCCTTGATCCCCAACATTCTGTAATTCTAGGGGTCTACTTAAATAATTTATTTCTCATAAATATTTTGTCAATGTCTTATTTGGAAATAGCTCATCATAGTTAGCCCATCATAGTTACCCATTTCTTTGTAACTAATAATGAAAACTAAGAAATAGATGCTATTAACAAGTAAAAGCAATCATAAAGCAAAGACAGAAGCTAGTTTGGCAATGACTCATCATACCTAGTGTCACTTCAAGCCTTCACTAAAACAATAGATAACTTCTTCACTTTGGACTGGAAACAGTTCCATGCCACTTAATTCAGCCCAGATTGTGAGTATTATCTTTTTTGAGCCCTCTTCATACTTTCATCTCATTGAGACTTTATTTCCACTTTTTAGGAAATTAACCAGATAATTGCTTTTCCTTTGCTTTCTCTTCAGTGATCACAGATAAGATTTTCTCCCTATAATATACCTAACTTGCCAGCTTCTCTCAGACTCTTCATAGAAGTTTCTTAACATTTCACTTATGACGCTTCTGATGAGGAGGAATTTCATAATATATTCTTCTCTTTCTCCTCTGTAGATTCTCATATCTCACCAGTAGAGCACATGACTTCTCCCTGCTTCCATAGAAGAAGCATTTTATATGATATTTCTTCAGCTTTTGTTGATCCAACATGATTCTCACTTCAAATATAAAATGCTTTTCTCAACATTCCATTGGTCTCTCAATGACTACACTTTCAAGTTTTGGCTCTGATACTCATAAAAGTTATGAGTTTTGGGTACATCCCTTCTATGCTTCAATATTTTCCTCTAAATTGATGAGAGTTGGGCTAGATGAATTCTGGAGTTTCAGCTCTAAATCTTGTGACTTTTGATGCTATAGGCATTGGTGACATTCCAGGATGTGGCTGTGGATTTCACCCTGGAAGAGTGGGGCCTCTTGGATCATTCTCAGAAGAAGCTGTACAAAGAGGTCATATTGGAGAATGTCCAGAACCTGCTGTTCCTGGGTAAGGCCCAACAGTTCCTTTTCAGTTCCCTCGAATTCCAGCGCAGGTGTTAGCAAAAAAAGGGAAGGCAATAAACTTTTGTATGTACCTACTATATGTCAGGCACTGTACTAAGTAATATAGAAATATTTTCTCATTTGATCCTCACAACACCTCTGTGAGTTTAGTACTGTCATTGTCCTTATTTTATGGTTGAGGAAACTGAGGTACACACAAGTGAAGTCATTTGCCCAGGAGCACACAGCTACTAAGTGTCTGAGGCTCGATTTTCAATCAGGCCTTTCTGACTCGAGTCTCAGGGCTCTTACCACTGCACTACCAACTGCCTCCAATTTCTAAATAATTGAAGTTATGGAGTGTGCCCATCTGTAGTGCCAATGCAATATCCACAACAGCCACTATGGATATGCAAGTGTATTTCCAGGGTAAATTCACAAAATATAAACTCTCTTCCTCAAAGACAAAACCAAAATATTTATTCAGAAACCAGAAAGTCAGTTCTACCATGGTAACAACACAGTTTGCACACATTACCAATAAAGAGAGCACAGCCATCCCCAAGCCTTCCCTCAGTTAGGCCTTCCCACAAACAAGCTCCTCTAGGGAAAATCACTCCTCTTACTCTCAAAGTCCAGCTTTGCTCTCTCTGCCTCCTCTCTCTCCCAGCTGCACCTCACTCTCACTTCCTGCTCCACCCATTCAGCAAACTCCTCCCACATGGGCTTCATGTGACTCAAACTGTGGGCTGGGCCAGAGCTCAAAGCAGGTCACATGGGCCTATTAAGGGGCAGGGAAGATCTTCAAATTTCCTTAACATTACACCATCCTTCTGTGAAAGGGGTGAACAAAGATGACATTTTCTGATTCCCAATTGGTTGCATCATCCCATAATCTCTTCTCCAAAGTCCCAACAATCAATACCATGGAAACCATCCTTGAAGAGTCCTGAAAATCATTCTGTGGTCCTTGATTACATATCTTCTTTCTCTAAAAAGGACCAAATTATAAATCTCCATCCTCATCTCTTCTGTATTTCCCAGGGCTTCCAGTTGCCAGAGAAGATTTGATCTCCTATTTTCAGAAAGGGGAAGCACCATGGATTCTGGAACCAAAAGGCCTAAGGAACCTTTATCCAGGTGAGTGAGATGAAAGCAGATGAATGAGGGCTATTATCATGATGCATTTATGTATTGTAACGAAGGGAGTGCTAGCCTTGGGGACAGGAAGACCTGACTCGGAATTCCTTTTTAGATACTTTTTAACAAAATGATCCTGGGCAAGTGAATGAACCTCTGAACCTCAGTTTCCCCATCTGTTATGTGGTTGAACTCCATGGCTTTTCAGTTTGCTTTCAGTGACAAATCTATGATCCAAATGGAAGTCACTGTTTGGAGCTTTGAAGCATAGAACTCTCTTGAAAGCATCCAAAAAAGGCTGAGGCTGTCCAATATGAACACTTTCCTAGATTTATTTCCAGTCAGCAAGCATTTATTAAACACCTACTTACATTCCAGACCCTGTGCTAAGCACCAGGGATACAAATAAAGGCAGGAGACAAGCCCTGCTCTTAAGGACTTCCCAGTCTCGTGAGAAAGACAACATGCAAACAACTACATACAGACCCACTACATCCAGGATAAACTGGAGCTAATCCAGAGAAGGAAGACACTAAGACTAAAGAGGATTGGAGAAGACTTACTGTAGAATGAGAGGTTTTAGGTGGGACTTTGGGGAAGCCAGAGCAAGCATGAGGGGCAGCCAGAGAAAACATGGAGTTGGGAGATGGAGTGTCCTGGTCAAAGAACAAGGAGGAGGTCTAAACCACTGGTTATTGCACATGTGGAGGGGGGTAAGGTGAAAGCAGACTGGGGAGGTGGGAGAAGGGCAGAAGATGGAGGACTTTAACAGCCAAGCAGAGGATTCTGTATTTGATCCTAGGGATAGAGAACCAAGGAAGTTTATGGAGTAGGAAGTGACAGGAAGAGAAAAGCATTTTGGGAAGATGAATTTAACACCTGGGTGGAGGATTGAGTGGAAAGGGGAGAAAATTGATACAGTTAAGCCAACCAAAAGACTTGCAGCAATATCTCAGGTGTGAGGTGACTGGGGACTGAACCAAGAAAGTGGCAAAATTGAGAGATAAGGGGATGTATGTGAGAGATGTTACAAGATAGAATCAACACGGCTTTTCAGAAGATTTAATTGGGGGTATGGGGTATGAGTGAGTAAGAGATGATTTAGGTTATGAGGCCAGACAATTGGGAGGGTGGTGCCCTGGGTAGCAATAGAAAAATAAAAAGAGGGGAAAGTGGGGGAATGGATAATGCATTTAATTTTGGACATCCTAGGAGAACCAGGAGAAATAGTACCACAAAAACCTAGATAGGAGAGAACATCAAGGAAAAAAGGGTGATTGTGTTATAGGCTGCAGACAGGTCAAAAAGGATGAAGACAGAGAAAAAAACACTACATGTAGCAATTGGGAAATTATTGGTAACTTTGCAGAGAGCAGTTTAAGCTGAACAATGAAACTGGAAGCTGGAATACAGAGTTTGGGGGAGACTTGGAAACACCACTTATAGATAGCCCTAGGTCTTTAGCCATGAATGGAAGGAAAGATAGAAGACTTTATCTAGTGGGTTTGAAAAGACTACATGAACCTTTTATCAGGATCACAGAGACATTATTTTTTTATAGCAGTAGAGAAGGAGCCAATAAACAGGGAGAGATTGAAAATCAGAGAAAAATGGGGGTGACAGGAGGAAGAATCTGGAGGAGAAGATGGGATGGATTGGGATCACTTCTGCATGTAAAGGGTTTTGTCTTGGCAATCAGAAAGGCCACATGTTCGTATGTGATCAGAGCAAAGGAGGAAAAGAAGGCATCTGCTTTATATGAGATGAGAGAACTCTTGGTAAATGTCCAATTAGTCTTAGAACAATATGAGTCCAAATATTCAGCTGAGTGACTGGGATAAAGCAAATCAAATATGAGAATTGAGAAGGAATGAAAAGATCTGGAAAAGCTGCTCTGGGTGAGTGGGATAGGGAGTCGAGGAGATGTTAAAGGATTTTGTTCTTACAGAGAGGTCCCAGAGGAGATCATATAATCTAAATTTGTAATGGGCCCAGACAACTCAATTTCATGACTTTCTCTGCATCCATTCAGCACCATGTAGGTAGGAATGAAGGTTACTGCCTTACTTTGAAGCAGTAATGCAAGGCTGAGACTTTCACAAGTCATCAGCCCAAGGACCCTCTCCTGATTTCTCTGGCTCAATCTTTCTCTCGCAGAAAATTGCTGGCCATATTCCTATAGGTGACCACCCTAAGCTTAGGGAATTGGGAGGTAAAGACTCCTGGGCATTCCATAGAACCAGACCATTTAGAAGCCTAGAAGCCTTTGTAATCTCCAATCTTTAGTTTGGTCAGACCTCATTGGGTTTGGAACTGGGCAAAGGTAACTCCTTGTAGTTGATAAGGTATAAGAAAGCGACAGAAACAGACTGAGGCCAGAATCTGCCTTTTAAAATTAGGAGAGAGACTAGAATCCAGGGACTGAGATAGAGGCTGGGGCCTGGTGTAGCCCTGAGCTCAGTCAGGCAGTCAATAGAACTGATAAATGCCTAGTATGTTCTAGGCACTGTAGAAGCCTGGAGATACAAGGGAAGGTAAAAGATTGTGCTGTCCAGAGCTCACCATCTAGTATACAGACATGGAGATGTTTTAGAAAGAAGCAACAGATCATGAGCCTCACTCTTAGCTGAGCCAGACAAAAGAGTGTTTTATTATTGAAATATATTGAGTTCAAGAAAAAAATAAGTAACTAGGAGAGAGGAGAATAGTTTAAAGAGAGTACAGTTGGTGAAGAAAATCTTAATAATAATAATAGCTAATATTCGTACAGTGCCTACTATATTCCAAACAATTTACAAATATCCCTTTCCCATCTTCCCATGTAGTTTTTCTTTGTAAGGATTGAAACAGGTAAAGGGGAAAGATCAGAGGGTATTATGGAGAAAACCTTATTAATTCTCATAATACAATGTGCATGTGCATGAGATGGATCCACCTTTAAAAAAACTGAAAGTAGCAGAATGCATTAGAAAGCAGAACCAGACGGCATGTTGTGTATAACAAATACCTTTGACACAAACATTCACAAAGTCTTAAAATGAAAGGAAAACATTCTGTAATACTTTTTCCAACTATGCATCTAAACTCACCCCACTATGTGCTCTTTGACACCATAAGAACCACTAGTCCTATACACTAAAAGAATCAGAGAAAGGTGAAAAAGATCCATTTCAACACAAAATTACATTGGCTGGTTTTTGCTGTTGCAAAGCTCTGAATACAAAGACAATACCCATGTACTGGGAAATAACTGAAGAAATGATGGTCTAAGAATATAATGAAAGTTTATTGAGCCATAAGAAATGATGGAAGGCACAATGTCAGAGAAACCTGCAAAAAATTGTCTGAACTGATGCAGAGAGAAGAGAGCAGACCTAGGAAAGTTTATTCTGTAGCATTACTGATCAATGCAATGAAAAGCTATAACTCCAGAGTTGTAGTTCCTCGAATCTTTGGTTTTTAGAACTTCTTTCAGGAACAAATGTAAACTGTGTTGTGAAACTCCCTAGTAATTTAATCTACTACTTTTAATATTCCTTTATATTTATGCATTTTTATTTTATGCATTTGTTACTTAATGAGAATGATCTAGAAAACTTTTACATCCAAAATTCTAAATTAATACTTTATTTCACTGTATAATTATAAAATATAAAATTTTATTCAACTTCAAATTGAAATTCTAAAATTAATTTTAAAAACATTTTTCCCAGTTGCATGTAAAGATAATTTTTAACATTCTTTTTAAAAAAATTGAGTTCTTAATTTTCTACTTCTCTCCTTCAACTCCCTTTCTCTGAGACAGTAAGCAATTTGATATAGGTTATACATGTATAATCGTTGAAAACATATTTCCATATTAGTCATGTTATGAAAAAAGACAGATGAAAAGATAAAAACAAAACCACACAAAAATCAAGAAAGTGAAAATAGTATCCTTCAATCTGCATTTAGACTCCATTAGTTCTTTCTCTGGATATGGATTGTGTTTTTCCTGAATCCTTTGGAATTGTCTTGGATCATTGTATTTCTGAAAATAGCTAAGTCATTCACAGTTGATCATCATACAATATTGCTGTTACTATGTACTATATTCTCCTGGTTCTGCTCAGTTCAGTTTCTATCCATTTGTGTAAGTCTTTCCAAATTTTTCTGAATGCAGTGTGACCATCATTTCCTATAGCACAATGGTATTCTATTACAATCATAATACAAATTATTCAGCCATTCCCCATTTAATGGATATCTTCTCAATTTTGAATTTTTTGGCAAAGATATTTTTGTACAATTAGGTTCTTTTCCCCCTTTCTTTTTAAAATATCTTTAAGATATAGATATGGTGGTGATATTGCTGGATCAAAGGGTATGCACAATTTTATAGCCCTTTGAGCATAGTTACAAATTGTTTGCCAGAATGGTTGAATCAGTTCACAACTCTGTTCACAGTGTATTAGTGCCCAAATTTTCCCATATCCCCTCCAACATTAATCATTTTCCTTTTCTGTCATTTTAGCTAAGCTGATAGATGTGAAGTGGTTGTTTTAATTTGTATTTCTCTAATCATTAATGATTTAAAGCATTTTTTCATATGAGTATAAAAAGTTTTGATTTCTTCTTTTGAAAACTGCCTCTTTATATTTTTTGACCATTTACCAATTGGGGAATGACTTGTATTCTTATAAATTTGACACAATTATCTATGTGGTTGAGAAATGAGGCTCTCATCAGAGATATTTGCTATAAAAATTGTTTCACAACTCTTGGCTTTCCTTCTAATCTTGGTTTCATTGATATTGTTTGTGCAAAACCTTTTAAATTTAATATGATCAAAATTTATCCATTTTACATCTCATAAGACTCTATCTATTGCTTGGTCATAAATTCTTCCCTTCTTCATACAACTGACAGGTAAACTAATAAATGCTCTCTTTATTTGCTTATGGTATTACTCTTTATATCTCAATCATGTACTCATTTTGATCTTGTCTTTGAATACAGTGTAAGATGTTGATCTATACCTAGTTTTTGCCATACTGTATTCCAGTTTTCCCAGCAGTTTTTGTCAAATTGTGAGTTTTTGTCCCCAAAGTTTTGATCTTTTTTGTTTATCAAACACTAAATTACTATTACTAAAGGATTCAGTAAAATTAAATTGTTTATATCCCTACACAGGAAGGTGATATTTATAACTCTAAAGAACTGTATCACTATTAGGGTAGTTAAAAAGAGTATATATAGACATATATATCTATATAAATAATATATATATATACAATATAGATATATAAATTGGCTGATTGGATGATATTAAAAGAAACAAAATAGAATTAAGGAATGAGAAAGAAGATTGCATTGAGAGAAGAAGGAAGGAGGAGGTAGAATGGGGTAAATTTTCTCACATGAAGAAGTTCAAAAGACATTACAGTGGAGGGAAAGATGAGGGAATTTCTTAAACCTTACTCTTATTGGAATTGACTCAAAGAGGGAATAATATACACATCCAGTTAGGCATAGAAATCTATCTTACCCTATAGGGAAGTAGGAGGAGTGGGCAGATTGAGAGAGATAGTGGTCAGAAGGAAAACACTGCTGAGGAGGGACAGGGTAAAAGGAGAGAGAGAAGTATAAATAGGGGAAAATAGGATAAAGGAAAAAACACAGTAATCATAACTGTGAATGTGCATGGGATAAACTCACCCATAAAATGGAAACAGATGGCAGATGGATTAAAAACCAGAACCCAACAATATGTTGTTTACAAGAAACACATTTGAAGCAGAGAGACACATAAAACATAAAGATAAAAAGCTGTAGCGGAATCTGTTATGCTTCAGTTACAGTTTTTTTAAAAAAGGGAAAAAAGCAGGGATAGTAATTTTTTTCTCTTGGACAAAGTAAAAGCAAAAATAGATCTAATTGAAAGAGATAAGAAAAGAAACTACATCTTGCTAAAAGGTACCACAGACAATGAAGTAATTTCAGTACTATATGTCTCTGTATCTATCTGTCTGTCTGTCTGTCTGTCTATCTATCTATCTATCTATCTATCTATCTATCTATCTATCTATCTATCTATCCATCTATCCTTCTGTCCATCTATCTATCTACCTATATGTACCAAATTGCATAGCATCCAAATTTTTAAAGGAAAAGTTAGATGAATTATAGGAGGTACAGGAGGAAATAAAGAGCAAAATGATACTAATGGGGGACTTCAACTTTCCCCTCTAAAAACTAGATAAATCTAATCACAAAATAAACAAGAAAGAAATTAAGGAAGTAGCTTGCTAGAAATGTTATATATGATAGACCTCTGGAGAAAATTGAAAAGATTATAGCAATGTATTATAAGGATCATATAATATAAGCAGGTGGGAATTATAGCAGGAATGCAGGGCTAGTTCAATATTAGGACAACTATCAGCATAATTGACCATAGCAATAAGAAAACTGACAGAAATTATATAATTATCTCAGTAGATGCAGAAAAAGCTTTTGACAAAATACAGCACCCAATTCTTATTAAAAACCTTAGTGAGCATAGGAATAAATGGAGCTTTCTTTAAAATAAGTAACATCTATCTAAAACTATCTGTCTATCTAAAAATATCTATCTATCTATCTAAAACTATCAGCAAGCAATAAGGTTAGAGGTGAAGGAAAGATGCCCATTATCACCACTATTACTCAATATTATACTAGAAATGTATAAGAGCAATAAGAGGAGAAAAATATATTGAAGTAATTATAATAGGCAGAGGAAATAAAATTATTACTCTTTGCAGAAGATATGGTGGTATACTGAGAGAATCTTAAAGAATCAACTAAAAATCTAGTTGAAACAGTGAACAATTTTAGCAGAGTTGCAGAATATAAAATAAACCCACATGAGTCATCAGTATTTTTATATATTTATATATAATATTTATATATGAATATATTTATATATTCATAAATATAATATATATATTTATATATGAATAGAGTCCATCAGCAAGAGATAGAAAATAAAATTCCTTTTAAATAACTATAAACAGTATGAAAATACTTGGGAGACTACCTGCCAAGAGAAAACCAGGAACTATATAAACATAATTACAAAACTCTTTAAGTACAAATAAAGTCAGATCTAAACAATTGGAAAAATATCAATTGCTCATGGGTAGGCTGGACTAACATATTAAAAAGTCAATTCCACCTAAATTTATTAATTTATTCGGTGCCATAACAAACTAACAAAAACTTATAGGACTAAAAAAATCCTAACAAAATTCCTCTGGAGGAACAAAAAGTCAAGAATATCAAAGGAGCTAATGAAAACAAAAGTGAAGGAAGGTAGTCTAGCCAAACTGTAATTTAAATCAGTAATCATCAAAGCAATCTGGTCCTGGCCAAGAATAGATTGGTGGATCAGTGTAATAGATTAGTTACACAAGACAGTAGTAAATGACCATAGTCATCTAGTGTTTGCCCACAGTCCCCAGAATTTGGGAGAAGAACTCACTAAATAACAAATAATTAATATGGCGCTTTCTAGAATATTTTTTTAAATCCAATAAGAACTCATGTTTACCTGCAATACTTCAATGTAAACTTATTTTTATAGATTTTGTTGAGTAGGAATAACATTTTTAATCAAAGCAGTTATAATTTGGAATATGTGCAACAAAATATAATGTATGAAATTCATTTCAAAGTTGGACTTTTTTCAAGTTGATTTAACAATAACAAAACCATGTCTCTGTTATTAAGTTTATAAACATTATCTAATTTGATCTTCACAGTGGTGCTTAAAGGTAGATACTAATATTTCTCAATTTTACAACTGAAAAAAAAAAGACACAGGTTATGACTCACTCAGGGTCACCATGTTATCAAGTGTCTGCGTTGGAACTTGAACTCAGGTCTTCCTGAATGTTAAATCCAAGGCTCTATCCAATGTGCTCCCTGCTGTCTTTTGATTATAAGCAGAATACAGTGAAAATTCTCCCTCACACATGGATGAGGTAGAAAATGGGAAAGAGTTTTATAAGTTCTCTTGTTGAGAGATGGAAATTCATATTTTGTTTTTGGCTCCAAATAGTCCACAAAATAAATGGCTAGTTGAAGAATTTTCAAACCTGAACAGACAGAATGTATCATTTAAACATGCCATTAGCTTATATCCTGCAGTCCCTGAAACTGAGAATCAAACTCAAGGATTGTGATTATTTATACTCCTTCCACAGCACTAGATGGTCTTTCTCCATTTCAAATCCCTTTTAAAAATTTTTACTTTTTATTCTGTCAGTCTTGAGTAATCTTCCTGGGTTTTTGTACTGATAAGATTTAATGTACTACCGCATAGTCATTGTTTCTCAATTTCATATACTGTTAAGAAATAGATTTCTTCTTTTTCACTGTCATGTAATAATCAGTGTTATATCCACCTTTTTAATATTCTATTAAGACTAATAGGTATTTTGCTATTTGCTGAGCATATATTAAACATTCACATGATTTCATTATTTATTAAATCACTAAGTATAATAATTTCCCTGGTGTACCCTTTTAAATCTTTTTTTCTATTTTCATGTCTCAGACCACAACACGACTACCAAACATTTTTTAAAAATTTCCCCAAGATATAATACATTCTGTTTCAGCCCATCACCTCTTTAGGACAGCCATTATCCACAGATTTTCTAAAATTATCTTCATTGATCAAAAATGTCATAATCAGACCTATAATGATTTTGGTGTTCATGCAATGATTATATCAAACTGTGCCCTTCTGACAAGGTGCCAAAAATTCTTTCAATTTTTTAACCTGATCAGCAATCTTCTTTTTGCCTGGGGAAATAGGATAAAATTTAGTTTCCTTTCTGACATCGAAGGGAAAATTATATATTTACACATATGTGTGTTTGCTTTTTCAGATTCAGTGACCAGGTTTAAAGTGAATGAGACTACTACCAATCTGAACATTTCTGTGGAAGGAGCTGGCCAGCTAAGATTCATGAGCAGTGACTTTAATGTGAGAGAAATCTCAGATTCTGATATCAAGGTAGATAAAAATCCACAAAATCCTTATGAATCTGATGAAGTTGGAAAGAACTTAATACATCATTCAGTCCTAAATCACTGTAAGACAATGACCCCAAGGAATGACTGTTTTCAGTACAAATGCTTTACTGAAAAGGCAGAGCTTATTCAGTCCCATGAGAAGCCTCCTGAAATGCAAATGTATCAAGGTAATCAAGAGAAAATGGCCTTCAGCTTGAGTTCAGACCTCACTGGACATCAGAAAAGTTATACTGGCAAAAAGCTTTCCATATGTAATGAAGGAAAAAAGGTCTTCAGCCAGAACTCTAAGCTTATTACTCATCAGAAAATCCATATTACAAAGGAGCCTTATGAATATAATGAATGTGAAGCAGCTTTACCACATCACTCAGCTCTTCCTTACCATCCTACATTTCATACTGGAATGAAAACATATGAATGTAATCAGTGTGGGAAGGCCTTTCATTTGAACTCAGATCTTGTTAGACATCAGAAGATTCATACTGGAGAGAAGCCTTATAAATGTAATGAATGTGGGAAGGCCTTTGGCTATAAATCACGTCTTATTGGCCATCAAAGAATTCACACTGGAGAAAAACCTTATAAATGTAATGAATGTGGGAAAGCCTTCTGCTACAAATCAGTCCTTATTGGCCATCAGAGAATTCACAGTGGAGAGAAACCTTATGAATGTAAAAAATGTGGAAATACTTTCCGATGGAGCATCAGTCTTGCTATACATGAGAGAATTCACACTGGAGAGAAACCTTATGAGTGTAATCAATGTGGAAAGACTTTCCACCAGAACTGTAATCTTGCTGTACATCAGAGAATTCATACTGGAAAGAAACCTTACGAATGTAATCAATGTGGGAAGGCCTTCTGCTCCAGATCAAGCTTTTTGCACCATCAGAGAATTCACACTGGTGAGAAACCTTATGAATGTAATCAGTGTGGAAAGACTTTCCAACAAAACTGCAGTCTTACTGCCCACCTGAGAATTCACACTGGAGAGAAACCTTACAAATGCAATCAATGTGGGAAGGCCTTTTGCTCTAGATCAAGCTTTTTACACCATCAGAAAATTCACACTGGAGAGAAACCTTATGAATGTAAACAATGTGGGAAAGCTTTCCAGCGTAACTCTGACCTTGCTGCACATCAGAGAATTCACACTGGAGAGAAACCTTATGAATGTAATCAATGTGGAAAGGCTTTCAGATACCTCTCCAGTCTTGCTAAACATAAGAGAATTCATACTGGAGAGAAACTTTATGAATGTAATCAATGTGAAATGGCTTTCACAAACCACTCAAGTCTTTCTACACATCAGAGAACTCATACTGCAGAGAAGCCTTATGAATGTAATCAATGTGGAAAGACTTTCCGACAGAGCTCCAATCTTATTGCACATCAGAGAACCCACACTGGAAAGAAGCCTTATAAATGTAACGAATGTGGAAAGACTTTCCGAAAGAAGTCCCATCTTGCTGCCCATCAGACAATCCACACTGGAGAGAAACCTTATGAATGTAATCAATGTGGAAAGGCTTTTACCAGGAATTCTAGTCTCATTACACATCAGAGAACACACACTGGAGAGAAACCTTATGAATGTAGTCAATGTGGAAAGGCTTTCACTCAGCGCTCCAATCTTTCTGTACATCAGAGAATCCATACAAAAGAGAATCCTTATGAGCATGATCAGTGTCAAAAGACTTTCCAATGGGACTTCAATATTGCTGCTTATCAGAGGGTCTACAATGAAAAGAAACCTTATGAATGTAATCAATGTGGAAAGGCTTTTACAAGGAGGTCCAGTCTTGCTGCACATCAGAGAATTCACACTGGAGAGAAACCCTTTGAATGTAATCAGTGTGGTAAGGCTTTCACTCAAAGCTCCAATCTTTCTGTACATCAGAGAATCCATACAAAAGAGAATCCTTATGAACATAATCAATGTGGAAAGACTCTCCTGTGGAACTCCAATCAGAGAATTCACATCAGTCAGAGAATTCACACTGGAGAGGACCCTTATGAACGTAATCAATGTTGAAAGGTTTTTGTGATTTAATTACAATCTAGCTGAACATCAGAGAATTCATACTGCTAAGAAACCTTTTGAATGTAATCAGCATGGGAAGGCTCTAGTCTTGGTGAATATCTGATTATCCACAGTCCAGGAAAGCTTCGTGGGTGTCATGCATGTGGTGGAGCTTTTAGTTACCACTCTAAGTTTATTAAATATGATAGAATCCTCACTGGAAAGAAACCTGCCAAATATAATCAATGTGGTAAAACTTTCAGGCAACATTCATCCCTTTTTGACCATCAGAGAATTCATGCCAGATAGAAATCTTATCACTATAATGAATGAGGAAAGACATTGAAATGAAGTACAGAGCTTGTTCAACATCAGAAAAATCATTCTGAGGAGAAACTCTATATGGACTCTATGTCAGAAGGCCTTTAGCCTGAGATCATCTCTTTACATCAGAGGATTCAAGATGGAGAGAAGACTTATGGATATTCTCAAAGGGGACATACTTTTCTCTGGAAGAGGGAGATCAATAGACAACAATATTCCTATATTATGCTTATAGAAATAAGGGTTGGGGAAAGGCTACAGCTCATACTTGACTATAGTTTGGAAAAAATCATACTAGAGATAAAACTCTTGGATCTAATTAATAAGAGAATGTCTTTTGCTGCAGGACAAATATCATTAGACCACCCAATATGAGAGATTTTATTAGACATCCCAGATTTCATACTGTGTATAAAGTCCTATAAATGTAATGAATTTTTTCTCTTAAATCCTGGTGTTTGTCATTACTCCTTATTATTTAATATCTTGTATCTTCTTCAGTCATCCCCCAATTAATTGGTACTCACTTTGTTTCTTGTTTGTTGGCACAAAAAGTCCTCATATAAATACTTTGTTATCTGTTGGACATCTATTTCTGCCATGCTTTCTGTAAGCAGTTAGGTGACTCAGTGGATTGAGTGCTGTACTTGGAACCATGAGACCTGAGTTCAGATTTGGCATCTGAAACTTACTATATACATACATACATATATACATACATACATATGTATTATCCTAGGCAAATCATCTATCCTATTTGTTGAGGGCCAGGATGGAGTGCAGTTGACAAGTTCAGGATAGACCTTCAGGGACACTTCTTTAAGACTGTGCTCATTATCATCCAGAATGGCTCTCCACGCCCCCCGGATGTTGCTGTCTCTGTGGGACAAACTAGAGAACTACAGAATACAAGGGATATGTAAAATAGATGCCCTCTAGGCTAACAGTCTTTAAAGACAATAGGACTGGCCAAATCTCTAGGACAGGAAACGACCAGAATGTCATGTAGGTTTGCAGTTTCTGTCTATAAATACCCTGACCCTTGGACCAATAAACGGAGTTGGTCTATCTTCTCCTGTCTCCCGTGTCTTTCTTCTTCACCACATCACCGAGCCGTGTGGGGATGCAGGCCGTCCACTACACCTATTACTGCCTTAGTTTCACATCTTTAGAATCAGGATAATAAGAGTACCTACCTCCCAAGGTTGATGTGAGCATCAAATGAGACCATATTTCTAAAACACTCTCCTAGACTTAAATCACTATGGAAATGCCAGATTTTTTAAAATGCTTATTAGTCCTTGGGTCATAAGTGTTGTAGTGAAGTCAGTAGTCTTAAACATCTGGACAATTTAGACACTTTTAACTCAAATTGATATTCAGAACAGTGTAGATAAAGATAATACTTGCAAAGCAAAGAGCTCTGGATTTGGAATCAGGGATTTGGGGGTTCAAATCCTGACTAAGTTACTCTCTAGCTCTGTAATTCTGGACAAGGAACAACCCTTCTGTGTCTTACTTTACTCACCTAAAATGAAATTGGCTCCAGCTTCTATAGATCCTTCCAAATCTAAAGATATGTTCTCCTCACAAGTACTTTCATTTATTTCTTTTCACAGCCTCTTCCAATATTCTAGGAAAGAGGCGTAGCAAGACCAAATCTTGAAACCACACTAGAAATCAGTAGTCATCCAAACTGTTTTGTCCTACTTAAAAATAAAGATCTTGAGATGTTGAAGGGATCAGGTGTGTAATATACAAAAGAAAATGCATACAGTAACTAAATGTTCAGTCAATCCAAAGACCTCCACTATGGAGCCAGGACTTACTAATCACTACAAAGTGCTAGAAATACTGAAAAGTAGTCTGGCAAAAAATAGGTATAGACCATCATCTTACTCTGTAGACCAAGATTAGCTCCTAATGAATTCATTACTTAGATATAAAAGGTTACCTCAAGTAAATTAAAGGAGCCAAGAAGAAGAGACATTTCTGAATGGTGGATGAATTCATCACCAAACAAGGGACGAAAAGGATCACAGAAAAGAAAGTGACACAAAAAACCCAATGTATCTAAAATTTAAAGGGAAGCAATTAACTGAGAAAAGATTAGAAGCAAACTTCCATCATAAAGGCCTCGTGTCCAACGTATATAAAGAAGAAATTCTGATTACATACAGCTATGTAATGAATGGTTGAACAAATTTTGGCATGTGAGTGATAAAACATGAATATGCCATGAAAAGACACATGGAAACTTCAGTGAAACCTTGGAAAAATTAGATGAACTCCTGCAGACTGCAGGATATCACAACATTGATGATAATCACAATATTGTGAAAGCTAACAGCTTTGGAAGATGTCACACCTCAGATTACTGTAATGATCAACCACTATAGCAGGGGAGTTACAAAGATCTGTGCAGCCTACTTTGTGATCCAGAGCTGATGGATGTGATGTACATTAAAAAGCACATTTTGGGAAATGGACAGTGTGGAAATTGATTTTGCTTGACTGTGCTTTCATTACCTTTTTTTTTTTTTTCCAGTTTTGGGTAGGAGAGAATAGTAATGTGAGAGGAACTAGGAAGAAGATTTTTCTCCCCACAGTCTCCATCCACCAAAAAATAATAAAGGGAATTGATGGATTTTAATAATATATGTAATAGAACAGAAAGAAGTTCAGAAAGAATAAGAATAGCTTTGAAAGTGCCATGTTAAATTTTTTTTATTACCGAAAAGGAAAATCAAGCTATTATGCATATTAGAACTTGTTTTATGTGCAATCCTCTTTATCTGTTTTATGGTGTATATAAAATGTTCACTTTATTTTATGTTTGTGAATTTCAAAATAAAAATGTAAATATTGATGGTTTCCTTTTTCACCAATTGTGAAGGCATGACAAGATGGCAAAATTCTCTTAATATGACTTTCTCTTTTTATCAATGCTTTGGAATATGTTTTCAGTTGTCATTTATGGTTGTCATGGTTTTGGAAAACTTCCTATCCTTTTTATTCTCATCTATTGACAATGGCTCCTGGTACACATGGATGTTGGTTCTCTCTATATCTTGGATATAAATGACTTTTTTTGATCACTTTCCAGGCAATAGTTGATATATTCTGCACTCTACAATTTCTCTTCTAATTTATTCTTCATTTATTTTTTGTTTTTGTCATTTCAGTTGTGTTTAACTCTTTGTGAACCTATTTGGCACTTTTTTTCGGGGGGGAGGCAAAGGTACTAGAATGGTTTACCATTTCCTTCTGTAGCTCATTTTTTCAGATAAGGAACTGAAGCAAACGGTTAAGTGACTTGCCTATGGTCATATACCTATTAAATGCTTGAGGCTGGATTTGCACTCCTGTAGATAAGTTTTCCTGATTCCAAGCACAGTGTTGTATCCACTGTGCCACTTAGTTGCCCATTTAGTTTATTCAAACATTTAGATTTTATGTAGTTCGAATTATCTATTTAAAAGAAAACATTATCTTAGATCAAGAATTTACCTGACCACAGTGTTTTCTTTTGTTTTTTTTTTAAACAAAAATTCCACATGCTCATCCTACCCATCTGAAATTGAGAAAGAAAGGAAAACAAAACCCATATTACAAAGATGTACAATCAAGGACAACATTCCCGTGATGTCAATGTTCAAAAAAATGTCTCATTTTGCACTGTGAGTTTTTCACCTCTTAGGAGGAGGTGGGCAGTCTATTTTGTCATATATCTTCTGAAGTTGTGGTTTAATATTGTGTTAGAGTTCTTTAGTCAATTTTTAAACACTATTTGTCTTATATAAATTGTTCTGCCCGTTCTAACCACAGTACTCTGTATTAGATTATACAAATCTTCCCCTTCATATTTTCTAAAAGTTGTATTCCACCAAATTCATAAACATTCACTTGTTCAGCCACCCACAATTGATGGACCCCTCAGTTTTAATTCTGTACCACTGTGAAAAGAGATATAAATGTTTTTGAACATCCTCTAATTTGTTACGATTGAGACTAATTCCTCCCTTAATCTACCTTCCCTCTTATTCCCCCTGCTGTTTTTTCATGTTTCCATTCTTAGTGAAACATTTATATACCCAAATATCCGTGTGTGTGTGTATGTGTGTGTGTTTTCTTTCTGCCTTTGATCAGTTTAGATGAGAGTAAGGTTCAAAGGTGAGCCTCTTCCTCCACCTGATCTTCTTTGTTGTATAGACATCTGTTAACTTACACATCTTAATTATGTGAGATAACTTTCCCTTTCTCTTCCCCCCGCCCCTCCCCTGTGCTCTCACTTCCTCTTTCCTTTGCATTCTTTAAGATCATCAGGACATAATGGACTCACTCTCAGACCTAATTGCTCTCCCAGGTTTCAGAGGAAACACCTGTATCATCTCCCCATATTAGAATGTAAGCAGTTTATATTTGTTTAATGCTTAATGATTTTTTACTTGAATTTCCTTTTTACGTTTCTCTTGACTGCTAGTTTTGAACTTCAGAGTTTCTACGCTGCCTTGGTTTTTTCAGTAATGGTTGGAAGCCCTCTGTTTCATTAAAAAGGCATTTTCTCTCTTTGTAGGATTATTCTTATTTTTGCTGGGCAAGTTATTCTTGGTTATAAGCTAATAACCTTGGTCTTCTAGAATGTTCCAAGTTCTCTGCTCCTTTGTAGTGATGGCTGCTGAATTATGAGTGATCCTGACTATTGCTTCTCAGTGAGAATTATTTCTATATTCTTGTAGTATTTGTATAGAATAGCCTTGTGAGTTTTTAGTTTGTCTCTTTAGATTTTCCTGGAGGTAATCTGTGGATTTTTTCCATTTCCTCTTTGACATCACATTCTGAAGAAACCTGGGTAGCTTTTTTTTTTTTTTTTTAAAAACCTTCTTGAAATAGAATGTCTAGGGCCTTTTTCTAGTCCTGAAATTTTCCAGGTTATATGGCAAGAGGAAGTTATCCCCCAGGAGTTCTAGGATGTCCATCTTTATAAAGGAAAAGGGAATAGATTGCCCTACAACAATCACAAGTCATTGCTGGCAGAATTCTTGCAGGAGTCCTCCGTAGTAGGCTTTTCCTTCACCTGGAAGATGGTCATCTAGCTGAGAGCCAGTGTGTCTTCAGAAAGGGCCGAGGAACAGTCAATATGGTGTTTGTTGCCCAATAACTCCAGGAGAAATGCCAGGAGCAGAGCAGAGGTCTGTACACAATGTTTGTAGAGCTGACCAAGACCTTTGACACTGTTAGTCATGAGGGCTTACAGAAAATTATGTCAAAATTTGGTTGCCCAGAGAAGTTCATCAGTATTGTACGTCAATTTCATGATGACATGTTTGCCCCAGTCCTGGACAGTGGACAATGCTCTCGTGCCTTCCCAGTCACCAGTGGAGTGAAACAGGGCTGTGTGCTTGCTCCCATGCTTTTTAGCATGATGTTTTCAGCCATGTTGTCAAATGCTTTCAATAAGGATGAACATGGCATCAAGGTCAACTGCCACACTGGTAAGTTCTTCAATTTGAAAAGGCTACAAGCCAAGACCAAAGTGGAGGGAGAGTTGGCACGTGATTTTGTTTGCAGATGATTGTGCACTCAATGCAGCCTCTGAAGCTGAGATACAACAAAGTATGAATCAATTTTCTGCTGCCTGCGCTAATTTTGGTCTAATAATTAACACCAAGAAAACACAGGTGCTCCATCAGCCACCACCACACCATCCATAATGGAACCATTGATTACAACAACTTATCTTGGTAGTGTACTTTCCAGGGATGTACACATAGACAATGAGGTTGATGCATGCATTGACTGAGCTAGCTTAGTGTTTGGGAGGCCCTGAAGAAACGTTTGGGAGAGAAAAAGTATTAGACTGACTACCAAACTGAAGGTCTACAGAGCTGTTGCGCTGATTTTATTGTTATATGCTTGTGAAACGTGGGCAGTCTGCCAGCACCAAGCCAGGAAACTGAATCACTTCCATTTGAACTGTCTTAGGAAGATACTGAGCATTACCTGGCAGAATAAGGTACCAGATACTGAAGTCCTTGCTCGAGCTGAACTGCCAAGTATTCAAACTATGCTTCAGAGAGCACAATTCCGATGGACTGGCCACATTGTTTGAATGCAAAATGTTCACTCGCCAAAAAGACTATTTTATTGAGACCTTGCATGGGGCAGGCGATCACGTGGTGGCCAGAAGAAATGATATAAGGACACTCTCAAGAACTTTGGATTTGACTGAGCAACATGGGAGATACTGGCACAGGACCACTCAGCATGGCGTGCCCACATCAGAAAGTGTGCTGTGATCTTTGAGCAAAGCAGAATTGAGACAGCACAAAATAAATGTAGGATGCTCAAATTTGGGATATCCACCCCAAATATTCACATGGACTATCTGTACCCAATCTGTGGTGGAGCATTCTGCACTTGTATTGGTCTGATCAGCCACCGTCGAACACACTGTAATTTCACTTTATCATGGCGATGTCATTTTGGTCCTCTTTGAAGATGAAGGACAACAACCAACCAACCAACCAACAACCATAGAGATGGACAACGGAGGTATCATTGAACTTAAAAACAACAACAACAAAATCTTCAGATAGGTTGAGGATTGAGAAAAGGCCATTACATCTGTCAATTTAAGAGCCCATTGGTCAGTTTAAAGAAAGCAGTTTCAGTTGAATAATGAGAGTGGAAGCCAAGTCTTGTCACAATACAGAGAGCATTCAAGGGTCTAGGTGGTGGCATGAGGAGAAATGTAGGATAAAAGCTAGAGGGGAAGAAATGACCAAATGAGAGTTACTTAGTGCAGGAGATTTGGGCATATTTGGAGGGAGTAGGGAGGAAACTAGTAGAAAGTTTATAAAACTGAGCTGAGGTAAGGAAGTTGATATTATGTTGGATAATGGTCATCATCAGAGAATGGTCC
Source organism: Notamacropus eugenii (assembly GCF_028372415.1). Lineage (NCBI taxonomy): Eukaryota > Metazoa > Chordata > Mammalia > Diprotodontia > Macropodidae > Notamacropus > Notamacropus eugenii. Next base: position 21,608,134 of record NC_092876.1, read on the forward strand.
AGGCAGAGTATCGGAGAAGGGAGGACCTCTACTGGTGAAGGCAGGTGATTAGAAATGTCCAGTTTTCCCTGAAACCCTTAACCAAAGTTACACATGGTTGCATGTGTGCCTAGGACACATTTATGTAGCACTTGACAGATTACAAAGTTATTGGCATATTCAGGAGCAGTCCTAGCCCAAGAAGCACAGGGCATAAAATCAGAAGACGTCAGTTCACAGATCATGCCTGCCACTAACTCTGTACCTCATATCAAGGTGATGATTTTCCTAATTCATATGGTTATAATGACAGAAGCCCCTGTAATATTACAGCAAATTAGAAAGTACTTGTCCACTACTCAAATGAGGAAAGGAAGCCCCAGGAAAGAGAAAGAGCATGTTGCAAGTTCTCACAGTTGCTACGTTGCAAAACTGCAGCTAGAAAAAGTCTCCTGACTCAACATATTTCCCAGCTTATAGTGTTATGAAAGGAAAGGATAGAGGGAGAAAATAGGAGAGGATCTAGGGTTGAGGTTGGAGGGACATTTACACTTAGAGAGCAACAGAAGGGAAGGGGGAGGGGAGAAAAGGGAAGAAAATAGCATTTATTAAGCACCTACTATGTACCAAGACTTGTACTGACTACTTTACTGATATAAACTTATTTGATCTTTATAACAACCATAAGTAAAAGGTACTATTATGATCTGCATTTTGTAGTTAAGAAAACTGATACAGACAGAAGTGACTTGCTAAATGTCACACAGCTAGTAAATTTCTTAAATCAGATTTGAACTAGGTTTTCCTAACTCCTAGCCAAATTGCTCTATCCATTGAACCACCTGGTAGAAGAAAGATTAATGGTAGATGAAAGAAGAATGGAAAGAAATGAGGAGAGTATAAAGAGATCATGCTGCAACAGGATCCCAGAGAACACAAGATTTGATTAGATTGAAAGCTTGGTTTTCAGAAAACAGAGAGGCCTTGAGACTTCTGATATAAGCACAGGACGGTACAGAGGTCTGAAGTGTGGAAGGTAGGCAACATGGAGGCTCAATTTGGATGTCTTCATCCTCAGTGTGGTAGTAGTGTGGTTTCTGATGTAAGCAGGTTTGGGGAGTTGAAGGAGGAAATTGAGAACAAAATGAGATAAGGATGTCAAGAAGTATGGATAGGAAGTTTTCCATGTACTAGTGAGGGTCCAGGACCATATTACATGTCCAGGACATGTAATCATCATTATTCTGGGACTTTATCCAGAGACCATGAGCAGTTTTGGCAAAGGATAGATGAGAGCAGCAGATGGTAGGTGAGGAATTAGTGACATTGATGAATCATTCCAATAGACATCAATGGTCAAGGCTGGCACAGAAGCATGGAAAGTCAATCTGAAGTGAAGTGGACTGTGAAACAACCCCCATCATGGGAAAGGAAACAATTATGAGAATCATGAAAATGTTAAAGAAGAATGAGGGAGTACAGAAGTAGAAAAATAGGGGCTATAGTTAGAGTTCAGGGTCTCTGATCTGTTCATATCATTTCTTGTGTTAATTTCTGGGTACCTCCATTTGGGAAGGATGTGGATAAACTGAAACAAATCTAGAGGACCACCAAGAAGATGAAATGCCTTGACTATGCCTTATGAGTATTGGTTGAAGGAAGAGAGGATGATTAATCTAGAGGAGAATATGTCCAGGTGGAATCTTGCAACTATTTTCAAGGACATCAGGAACGGAGATATGAAAGTAAGGCCCTACTAGTTTTGTTTGAGTTCAGAGGATAAAACCAGGTGCAGTGAATGGAGGCTGTAAAGAAATAAACTCACATTTTATGTCAGGAGGATAAAAAAACAAACAAACAAAAAACCACATTTCCTTAGAGCTGTCCAGATAGGGAAGGGGCTGCCATGGAAGGCAGTGCGCTTTCTTCATTGCAGCTCTTCAAGCAGGAGCAGGGAAACCATTGGTCCTATATGTTATAATGGGGTTTCTTTTGGAGAATGGGTTAAAGTATTTGTTAATGGTTCAATGTCTCCATGAATAGAAGTTACTAGTGGAGTAATCTGGGCACTTTTACTTGGATCTATGGTAATTAACATTTTATCCATTACATTTATAGAGCATGTATAAGATCATTATTCAAACTTCTGCTTCCACTGGCAGGTTGAGTTTCCACAGCTTTGCTGACTTCACCTTCCTTAGTGTTCTATGAGACCCTGAGAGGAGGGTCATGTCATTTACCATATTATTAATCTAAGGGCCCAATTATAGTGTATTGCCCCAAATGTGATTTTCTCAGTGAGTGGGGCCACAATATCATTATGACCACTTGATATTCATCAGAAACTTACATAAATTAGTGTTTATAAAGGAATACTTACTGAAAAGCTAGAGCAAGAACTAAAGCACCAAACAATCCCTCTCCAACCCTCCCAAAATAAGACATGGTCCTCTCTTTAAATCTTGGTCCCTGAGAAGAGTAAGATTCAGCTTAAAATGGTGATTGGCAAATATTTCCCTGACAAAATTTTGCTCTGGGTATGGCAAAACTGATGGACATGTCCCACCCTTGTGTGCAGAGTATTGAATGCCATGCATCAATATTATTCATTGCTGAATGGGGTCAAGAGGGTGTCTCCTCATAACTACTTCATGGGACTTAGCAACTAGCAATCTCTGCTATGAACTCCAATTCCCTCATATCTTTTATGGGTCCTCCATCCTTTTCAGTGGTCACAAGGTCATAGTGTAGTCTATTCTGTCTCCTATACTCAATCTCCTCAAAGAAGGAAAGAATGAAAACACAACAGATATGGAAAAACAGGAGCACAATGCCATGATTTATGGGAGCTAAGTGGAGAAATAAAACTCCCCAAAGCAATATCTGCTACCTCCCTTCCCACTGAGGAGCTTACATTAATTCTTCCTCATGTACAATCAGGAGAGATAAAATGCATTCTCCTGTAGCCTCTTGAAAAGGCTACAAGCCAAGACTAAAATAGAGGAAGGGCTGGTGCATGATTTATGTTTCAAAGATAACTATGAATTTTGAGCTTCTGAGGCTAGAGTACAGCTTAATTCTTTGTTGCTTGTGCTAATTTTGGCCTAACAATTAACACCAAGAAATCACAGGTTCTTCACCATCCACACATAAACCCATTAGTCACATTGGAGAAATTGTGAATGCTGTGGATAAGTTCACTTATCTTTGCAATATATTTTCCAGGGTTGTACACATAGATGATGAGGTTGAGGCACATAATGGCAGAGCTACCTCAACATCTGGGAGACTCTAAAAGAAAGTGTGGGAGAGAAAAAGTATCAGAATGCCTACCAAAATGAAGGTCTACAGAGTCATCGTGCTGACCTCATTGTATGCCTGTGAAATCTGGACAGTCTACCAGTGCCATCCCAGGAAACTGAGTCACTTCCATTAGAATTCTCCTAAGAAGATTACCTGGCAAGACAAGGTACCAGACATGGAGGTCCTTTCTCAAGCCAAACTGCCAAGCATTCTAACTCTACTACAGAGAGTGCAACTCCAATGGTCTGATCATGTTTGAATGCCAAATATATGTTTACTTAAAAGACTATTTTATGGGAAACACACAAGGGAAGTGCTCACATGGAGGTCAGGAGAAGCAATACAAGGACACTCAAGATCTCTCTGAAGAACTTTGGAATCAGCTGCGAGACATGGGAGACGCTGACACATGATGGTCCAGAATGGGGTGCATGCATCAAAGAAGACACTGTTCTCTATGAGCAAAGCAGAATTACAATAGCTCAAAATAAATATGAGATGTGCAAATTTAGAGACATTTCCAGAAAATTACTAGTTTTATTTTTTATGATCCTCTCTCTCCCAAGTTGGAGGTGAATTCTACAATCCACAATTGTATCTTACTCATGGCTCCTCTAATTTATTTTAGGTAATCTTTTATATCTAAGTCATATAATCATTAGGAGCTAATTTTAGTCTATAGTTTTAGATGCTGGACCATATTTATTTTCTGCAAGGCTACTTTTCAGTATTTCCAGCATTATATAGAGGTAGGTACTGGCAGTAGAGGTCTTTAGATTGAACACAAGGTTACTACACTAATTTTCCTTCCTTCCTTTGTTTCTTCGTTCCTTCATTCATTTCTTCTTTCCTTTCTGAGGCAATTGGGGTTGTGATTTGCCCAGGGGCACATAGCTAATAAGTGTCTGAGGCTGAATTTGGATTCAGGTTCTCCTAACTTCAGGTCCAGTGCTCTATCCATTGTGTTACCTAGTTGCCCCTACTATAATAATTTTCTTTTGTATGTTACACATCTGATCTCTTCAGTTCCTCAAGATCTTTATTTTTAAGTAAGACAAAATAATTTGGATGACTACTGCTGTCTGATGTAATTTCAGATTTAGTCCTGGTAGGTCTCCTTCCTGTAATATTTTCAAAGGCTGTGGGGGAAGAAGATTCTGAGATGGAGGAATAAAACAGGAAATTACTTGGCTATCCCAAATCCCCCCACAAACAAGTTAAAATAATGCCTCAGTGAACAGCAGAAATAATTAAAAGTTTGGGTAAAGCAGTTGTCTCCCAAGAAAAACTAGAAGGATCCTAGGAAAGTTCCAACCTAACTTGGGTTGATGTTTTGGTCTAATTGACAGATACATCTGGTCAGATACCTTTGAATCAATAAACAAGCCCTTGGGGCAGTTGTGTAGGGTGGCAGCCTGAGTTTCAGGAACTTTGCATTACATTAAAAGTCTAAAGGGTTGTAGTGCCAATGCAATACCCACAGCAACTGTGGTTGCTATGAATATGCCAGTTCTGAAATGCAAAATATTGCAGACTGCCTACACAGAAGAAGAAACCAAAACATTTATTCAAACACCAGAAAGTCCAATACCAGAAAGCCAAATCTATTATAGCAACAAAGAAATCTAAACACATTATCAATAAAGGGAGCAAAGCCATCCCCAAACCTTCTCTCTGTTAGGGCCTTCCCAGAAACAGTCACTCTCAAAGAAAATGCCCTTCTCTCACTCACAGCCAGCTGCCTTCTTCCTCTCTCTCTCTCAGCTCTAACTGTTCTGACCAACTTCCTCTCCGCTCTGCTTTATCTTCACCTCTTCCTGTTCCACCCTTCCTGGTCCACTCCTTCCTACTCCACTCCTTCCTGCTCCAAGTGATTTAGACTCATGTGACTTAGGTTTTCATGTGACTTAAGCAGGTCACATAGGCCTATTAATGTATGGGAAAGATCTTCCCATGCCATTAAAAATATATAAAGGCCATTAAAAATACATTAACATCACAAGGATATGGAAAATTATATTCCAAAGACCAAAGAAGCTGGGTTTGCAACCATGAAAAACTTATCCAGTAAAGTTGAGTGAAATCCTGCATGGAAAAAAAATGATATTTAATGACCTAAAGAACTTTTGGGTATTGGTGACAAAAATACCAAAACTGAAAAGAAAATTTGATCTACAAGATTCAGGAGAAACATAAAAATGTAAACATTAAAGACCAACTATAAGAGATTTAATAAGGTCCCATGGTTTCCTTCTTATATTGGTAAATATGATCTGTAACTTTTAAAAATACTATCATTACTTCAGTAATTTGAAAGAACATACATAGATCAAAGGCTTGAGGTTGAGCTGAGTATGATGGGATTATTTTAAAAAATGAAATTGGGTAGGGAGAGATAAAATGGAAGAATTATCTCATACAAATCAAGTGTGAATAGAAGAGTTGTTACAATGGAGGCAGGAGGGAGTGCAGGGCTGGTGGTGCTAGAAACTTATTCTCATCAGAAATGGGTTAAAGACGAAATAAACATATACATCTAGAAGGGTGAAAAAGTCTTCTTAATTTACAAAGAAATAGTGGGGGGAAGGGAGAGAATAAAGGAGGGATTCTTAGAAGGGGTGCAGATAAGGGAGGCCATGGTGAGAAGTAAATTAGATGTTTGAGGAGGGATATGGCAAAAAGAGGAGAGAAGGATAAACAGTGAGGAAAAACAGGATGTAGGGAAATGCACAACTAGTAACTGTAACTTTGAATGTGAATGGGATGAACCCACCCATAAAATGGAAACAGATAGCAAAGTGGATTAAAAACCAGACTCCAACAACATGTTGATTAGAAGAAATACATTTTAAAATGAGAAATGCACACAGAGTAAAAATAAAGGACTGAAGTAGAATTTATGATTCAGCTGATAAAAAAAAAAGCAGGAATAGCAATCACGATCTCAGATAAAGTTAGAGCTAAAGTAGGTTTAATTAAAAGAGAGAACTGGGGAAGCCACACTGTGGTAAAAGTACCATAGGTAACAGAGTTATATCAATACTAAACCTACATGCACCAAATGCTATAGCATCCAAATAGTTAAACAGAATGCTATGAGTTATAGATGGAGAATAGATAGCAAACTCTAATAATGAGGGACGTCAGCCTTCTTCTCTCAGAGCTAGATAAATCTGACCAAAATATAAATAAGAAGTCAAAGAGATGAATAGAATCTTAGATAAGTTAAATATGATAGATATCTGGAGAGAATTAAATTAGAATACAAAGAAATATAATTTTTCTCAGCAGTACATAGTACCTTTAAAAAAAAATGACCTTATATTGGGGCATAAAACTTTGTAGTTAAGGGGAGAAAGGCAGAAACATTAAGTGAATCCTTTTCAGACCACAATGTAGTAAAAATTATATTTAATAATGGACCACAAAATAAAATTAATCGGAGACTAAACAACCTAATCTTAAAGAATGAGTGGGTTAAAGTACAAATCATAGAAACAATCAATAATTTCATTAAAGAGAATGACAATAATGAGACAACATATGAAAACCTATGTACGGGATGCAGCAAACACAGAAATCAGAGAAAACTTTATATCTCTAAATGCTCACCTCAATCAAATAGAGATAGAATAGTACAATGAATGGAGTTTGCAATTAAAAGAACTAGAAAAAGAACAAACTAAAAATCCCCAATTAAACACCAGTTTGGAACCCTAAAAATTAAAGGGGATTTTAATAAAATGAAATATAAGAAAAAGAGTGAATTAATAAACAAAACTAGGAGTTGATTTTATGAAAAAAAAACCCAATAAAACACATAGACTATTGAGTAATATGATTTTTAAAAAGAGAAGAAAAACAAATCCCTAGCATCAAAAGTGAAAAGGGTAAATATACCACTAATGAAGATGAAATCAAAGCAATTATAAACAGTCATTTTGCCCAATTACATGCCCCCAAATTTAACAGTTTAAGTAAAGTGGAAAAATATTTACACAAACATAAACTGCCTAGATTAACAGAAGAGGAAATAAAATGTGTAAATAAACACATTTTAGAAAAAGACATTGGCAGGCCATAAATGAGCTTCCTAAGAAAAAAGCATCAGGACCAGATGGATTTGCAAGTGAATTCTACTAAACATTTAAAGATCAATTAATTCCAATATTAAATAAATTAGTTGGAATAATAGCCAAAGAAGGAGTCCTAACAAACCCCTCTTATGAAACAAATATCATGCTGATACCTACACCATGAAGAGTAAAAACAGAAAAAGAAAACTACAGACCAATTTCAATAATGAATATAAATACAAAAATCCAAAATAAAATACTAGCTAGAAGACTACAACCATATGTCACAAAAATTATACCTTGTGACCAAATGTGATTCATACCAGGAACGCAGGGATGGATTAACATAAGGAAAACTATTAACATAATTGATTGTATCAACAACAAAAGTTACAAAAACTATATATCAATAGATACAAAAAACACTTTGGGACAAAATACAACATTCTTATTTAAAAACACCTTAAAGCATAGGTGTAAATGGATTTTTCTTAAAATGATAAGAAGTATCCACCTAAAACCATCAGCAAGCATTATTTGTAATAATGATAAGGCAGAAGTCTTCTCAGTAAGAGCAGGAGTGAAGCAAAGATGCCCATTATCACCAACGTTATTCAATACTGTATTTGAAATGCTAGTAATAGCAATAAAAAAAAGAAATTGAAGGAATCAGAAAGGGCAATGAAGTAATAAAACTATCTCTTTTCACAGACAGCATGATGATATATTTAGAAAATCCTAGATATTCAACTAAAAAGTTAGTTGGAACAATTAAAAATTTTAGCAAAATAGCAGAATGTAAAATGAACCCACATGAATCATTAGTATTTCTATATATCATCAACAAAACCCTGCAAAAAGAGATAGTTACAGATACTCCACTTAAAATAATCCTAGACAGCATAAAATGCCTGGGAATATACTGCCAAGACAAATCCAGGAACTACATGAACTTAATTATAATATACTTTTTTTGAGGGTGATGGGTTGGCATTTAAGGTCAAGAACAGCTTATGAAGGGGTTGGGGGGCGGGGCTCTAGGGAAAAAGGAGGAAGGGAGGAGATAGGGAGATGATAGCCTCTCGTCTGTGTCTGCTCCAGACGGGGTTGATCCTGATTTCTGAGCATTGGTCCAGGGCACAGAATGCAGCACAGCTTAAAATGGGGTTCCAAGAGGTACAGGTTTAGGAAAACCTCGGGGGTGGCCAGAGTTACACATCCAATCCGAGGTGGGGGCTGGGGTTCTCCAAGGATCAGCAGTATAGCTTCTTTTTAGGAACTGAAGTATTATGATAAGCTCTGTCCCACTTACTTCAACTCTTATAAAACATTCTTGTAAAGACTATGTGCTAAAGAAGTCTTTCATCGTCTCTCTAACTTCTTGTACTTTGCTTATAGTTTCTTTGTATATGCATCCAACTTGTAGGCTGCCTCCTCCAGAGGTGTTCCTTGTTCCTCAATGAAAGTGATATGATCCAGATAAGGCTGAGGTGCTGCAGATTTCTGGTTTAAATACTTTACGTTTCTACTTACGTTTACTGCAATAGCTTTCATTTCTAGATACTTCAAGCTAGTCAGTTTGTTCTTACTTTCCAGAACTTCATAGTCTACACTGGTAGCTGTCAGGTCACTTGTCAGGTATGTGGCCATTTTGGAGAAATCTCCTGGCGCAGCTCCATGATGTCTGCCTTGGCGGACTCTGTGCCCTTCTCAGCTGTGTCCACCACTGCATCGTCTTGGCTGAAGAAGGGAGGAAGGAGAAAGGATGGAAGGAAGGGTGGAGATGGGGAAGGAGGGAGTGAAGGGATGGGAGGGGGGAGATGGGGGAGGAAAGGGACAAGGAAGAGAAGAAAAGGGGAAGGATGAAGAGACAGGAAATAAGGGAAGGGAGATAATACACTTTTTATACAAATAAAGTAATGCTTAAATAACTGGAGAAATAGTAATTATTCATGGGTGGGCAGAGCCAATATAATAAAAATAACAATTAAGGCAACAATTATCAAAAGTATCTGGTACTGGCTAAGAAACAGAAGGGTGGGCCAGTATGAGAACAGTGATTATTAAATGATTAAATAATTAATTGTTAATATGGGGGAGGCACAGGATTTATCCACTTCTGAAACCTCATTCACTTCTAATATCAGCCCCTGATGACTACATGCTGTAATACTCTGAAGTACTGTAATTTAAGAATTTATAAACTTCCAAATTTTGCCTATATTTCTGAGGAAGTTTCATCTAAAATTATTTGGCTATCACTTATGAAAATTATGAAATTTTTAACTAGGTTATTTGGAGTTGTTGTTATAATGTTGAAGCCTCTCAAGTATTTATGTAGATATTTTAAAAGGAAACCTGATAATTAATTAATGTGTGGGAAAAGGTACAGAGAAAAGACCTTGTAAAATCTCCTTTGTAAATTTAAAAGGATTCTTGGAACCATCTAGTCACAAATTTTTATCAACCTTTTGCAAGAGCTTGCTGTGTTGTAGAATTCCTACTGAGTAAATGAGATACAAATAATCCTTGCACAAAATGGAGGTGGAAATTTCCAGCCTACTTATGGCGTAGAGTGTGTTTCATCTAAGGTTATTTGTTTGTCACTTGTGGAGGGTGTCTGTACGTGTGCGCGTGTGTTAATCTGGAGGTTTACAACAATTGACCAGTGTTGTTTTTCTAGGGTTTTAAGTGAATCACATATTCACTGTCTATGTGGGATTCCAGAATGTAATGATTTCTTAATTTCTAGTGATATATTTTATACCAGGATGAATACCCAAGAAAAGAAAAAGAAGAAAAGGATACTGAATGAATTTTTGATAATGATTGCATAAACCAGGATATAGTTCTGATCTTTAGTGAGGTTAATATTACAGCTGTCTCAGTTCTGTTAAATGGGAAAAATAGCATCACAGTTATCTCAAATGAAAAATGGCTTGTGGTCTATGTTATACATTACTTAAAGAGAGATCCATTTTTACTATTTATTTATTTGAACATGGCTAGAAAGTGAAAATGTTTTATTATAAACAACTTACTTGATATGCACTGTTTTGAAATGAATTATTCAATGCATTTACATATCCCATGCTAGAACTTTTTTTTATAATTAAAGTTAATTTGGCAATTTTTAAATGAATTCATTCTTGTATTACAGTCCATCTTCTTATAAAAAGTGTTCTGTTATTAAATTCCTTAGCAGAACCTCATTCTCCTAATGGGAGAATGAGCACTACCAAGTGTAAAAATTGGCTTGTAATTTTTGGTTTGTATCAGTTTCTTTTTTTTTTAAATTAAATTATTTTATTTGTTTTCAGTGTTTGACAATCACTTCCATATATCTTAGATTTTTTCCCCCTCCCTCCCTGAGATGGCATACAATCTTATATAGGTTCTGCACTTACATTCCTATTAAATATATGTTGTATAGAAGAATTAAAATGAATGGGAGAAATCATAAAACAAAACAAAACAAAACATAATACAAAACAAAATGATCTGCTTCTATCTGAGATCCAATTCCATAGTTCTTTCTCTGGATGTGGAAGGCATTTTGCCTCAAGAATCCATTGGAAATTTTTTAAGTCCATGCATTGCAATGAAGTACTAAGTCTACCAGAAAAAATTCCTTGCACACTGGTTGTTGCTGTGTGCAAAGTTCTCCTGGTTCTGCTCCTTCCACTCATCACCAGTTCATACAAGTTTTTCCAGGCTTCTCTGAAGTCTTCCTGTTCATTGTTTCTCATAGCACAATAGTATTCCATTACATTCATGTAATACAACTTGTTCAGCTATTCCCCAATTAATGGGCATCCCCTTGATTTCCAGTTTTTGGCCATCATAAAGAGAGTTGCTATAAATATTTTTGTTCATGTGGGACCCTTTCCCATTTCTATGATTTCTTTGAGATAGAGTTCCAGAAGCAATATTGCTGGGTCAAAGGGTATGCACATTTTTGTAGCCCCTTGGCATAGTTCCAAACTGCTCTCCAGAACGGTTGGATCAGCTTACAGCTCCACCAACAATGAATTACTGTTCCAATTCTCCCACATCTTCTCCAACATTTATCATCTTCCTGTTTTGTCATTTGATCCAATCTGATAGGTATGATGTGGTACCTCAGAGTTGTTTTGATTTGCATCTCTCTAATCAATAGTGATTTAGAGCATTTTTTCATAAGATTATAGATAGCTTTAATTTCTTCTTCTGAAAACTCCCTGTTCATATCCTTTGACCATTTATCAACTGGGGAATGACTTGCATTCTTGTACATTTGACTCAGTTCTCTATATATTTTAGAAATGAGGCCTTTATCACAGATACTAGTTGCAAAAATTCTTTCCCAGTTTTCTGCTTCCCTTCTAATTTTGGTTGCATTGGGTTTGTTTGTGCAAAAACTTTTCAATTTAAGTAATCAAAATTATCCATTTTACACTTCATAATGTTCTCTATCTCTTGTTTGGTCATAAATTTCTCCATTCTCCATAAATCTGACAAATACACCATTCCTTGCTCACCTAATTTGTTTATACTATCAATCTTTATACCTAGACCATGTATCTATTTGGACTTTATTATTGTGTATGGTGTTAGGCATTGGTCTGTATGTATCAGAGTTTCTTGAATATATTAACATGACAAATGGCTAACCTACAAATTGAAAGTCTTTGGTCTAAAAGTTTTCAGATTTGATTTTCTAATAATAGAGATGTAAGTTATGAGCTTTCACTATTTGACCTAGGTATTGTAAATTTAAATTGTGTTAAGATCAATTGTGTAGGAAAGTCTACAAGTGACCTGAACCAGAAAAGCCAGGCAGCTGGAAACTGCTCTGCAACCACACTCAAACCAGAGAGCTGCATCAAATGGTTCCAGAGAACCAGATGAATCTATGAGTCTTCTATGAAATGGTCAATTTTATTTTATTATTTGCTTTATCCCTATGTGCCTTTTTAGGTTTGCTTACCAGATGGAACTGCCCCAATGTCAATGTGATCAGTCTCTCCTCCTTTACCCTCACACATTGTTTCTCCTTATAAGTCCCATAGTTAGAAACCCTTGGTGAAGTGTTTGTCACATCAGTTAATGATTCATTGAAAAGACTTACATCTCTCAATAGAATCAAATGGGGGAATGAGAGAAATGATTATTAAATAACTAATTGTTAATATGGGGGAGACATAAGACTTCTGAAAGTCTGTTAGTCCAAGCCAGCATTTGAAGGACATTGCTCTTCAATCTTGTTTAGACCCCACCCAGGTGGGGAATCTCATTGTGTTCTACTCAGCTTTGAGTGGGGACAAATTCTTTGATTAGATTGCCCAAGGCTAGGAGTGATTTGGAAATAAATGTCCCCTATTTGGAAGTCCCCAGCCCCTCATTAGAATAGGTCCAACCTATAATATTCATTCTCTCTTATTACTTGTTAACCAATCAGATTCAATTGCCACCATTAGGCACACCCACTCTTACAAAGGCATATAAGCATTGAGTGGATTTCATGAGGTATCTTTATCATTCAAGATAGTCACTGACCCCTTTTATTAATAATATGCTAGTATTATTAATAAAATGATTAATTGCCCAGAAACTATGTCTCTTGTACTTTTTATATGTCATAAGATGAACGGAATAGATATACAATGCACAGTAGTACATGATTATAGTAAGCTTATTTGACAAATGTAAAGATTTAAACTTTTGGGTGATGAAAATGTCGGGTAGAAATTGGGCATAGACCAATATCTTATACTATTTATCAAGATAAGGTCAAAATAGATACATGACTTAGTTATAAGCGGAGATATCATATGAGAATTAGAAGAACACAGAACATATTACCTATCAGACTTATGCACAGAACTTATGAATAAGAGATAGGACATTGTGAGGTATAAAATGAATAATTTTGATTACATTAATTAACCTTAAAAGGTTCTGTATAAATAAAACCATTGTAGCCAAGATTAGAAGGAAAGCAGAAAATTGGAGTGAAGGGAATTTATGGAGTTCATCAGATAAAGGTCATATCTCAAATATATAGAGAACTTTGTCTAATTTATAAGAATGAGTCATTCCTTGATTAATAAATGGTCAAAGGATATGATCAGGCAGTTTTTCAATGAAGAAATCAAAGTTATATATAGGCCCATGAAAAATTCTCTAAATCATTTACTAGAGAAATGCAAATTAAAAAACTTTGAGATAGCTAACATTTGTCAGATTGGTTAGACTGACAGAAGGGAAAAATAACAAATGTTGGAAGAAATGTGGAAAATTTGGGATAGTAATACACTATTGATTGAACTGTGAATTGATCCAACCATGAGAGAAATCTGGAATTATGGCCAGAATTATAGAACTATGTATACCTTTAGATTTATCAATGCCAGTATTAGGTTTGCTTCATGAGGTGTTCAGTGAAAGAGGAAAAGAACCTCTATGTTCTAAAATATTTATAGCAGCTTTCTTTGTGATGAAAAAGAATTGGAAATTGATGGGACACCCATCAATTGGGTAATCAGTAAACAAATTGTGCTAAATGATTATGATGATATATTACTGCACTATAAGAAATGATGAACTGGTTGATTTTAGAAAGAATTGTATGAAATAATGAAGAGTGAAATGAACAGAACTAAAAGAACATTGTATACACTAACAGCAATATTGTTCAAAGAACAACATGAATGACAAGTTATTCTGAGTATTTTAAATATCAGATCAACCACAAAGAACCCACAAAGGAAGATGTTATTCATGTACAACCACAAAGAACCCACAAAGGAAGATGTTATTCATGTACAACCACAAAGAACCCACAAAGGAAGATATTATCCATCTACAGATAAAGAACTGAATGGTATGATATATATATACATACATAGACACACACACATACACACACAACTGACTCTAATGGTGGCCTTTAATAGGGGTTGGGGAGGTAGAGGGAAAAAAATGCACAGAAGAAAAAATCAGAAGGAAGCACAGAAAAGCAGGGTAGCAGTGTAGTATTTATTATATAATTTTTCAAAAAAAGTAAACAGTATGAAATGGAGATTCATGGTTTCATAACGAATCTTCTCTGATTTGTTCTGTGTAAATGGAAATTTTTTTTTGTCTTTTTGTATTTAAGTTCACAATGAATTTTTTAAAAAGGATAAAAAGATTTAAAAAACGTTTGGGTCATGGTTAGAAACATAACCATTTAAAATCGACAAAGTCATAGTATGATAATTTTTATATAATTGTTCTTATGACAGGATGCTTTATTCTTTCAGTTACAGCCCGATTTGAGATGTTTACATTTATAATCCAATGGTCTTAATTGCCCAAATTATTAATATTCTTTATTTTAAAATAAAATTATTTACACACACACACACAGAGGGGGCAGCGGGAACAAGACATATGAATGTACTTTTGACGAGAACACATATTTAGAGTTTGAAGGGAGCAGAGAAGTCACCAAGTGCAACTTTCTCATTTTAGAGATGAGTAAAGTGAGGCACAGAGAGGTTGTCCCTTGCTGAAAGTTATAAGTGAGCGTCTGAGTCAGGATTTGGAACCAAGTTTTCCTTGACTCTAAACCAGTGCTCTATGTATTACACTTACTGTTTCCTTTACTTTGTTCTGAATGTCAATTTGAATGAAAAGAGAAGCCGCTGAACTACTTTTAACTTTTAAACTACTAACCTTACTATGAGATTTATGATCCAAGGAATAATAACCATGGAAAAAGTATGCATTTTCATAGTGACTTGTCTTGAGAAGCATTTTACAAATGGTGTCTCATTTGTTACTCACTTGTTGCTTTCATTACTCCCATTCTACAGATGGGGAAGCCCAGACAGCAGTAGGTTTAAGTGACTTGCTTAGGGTCATACAGTTAGTATGTGCCACAGACTGTATTGGAATTCAGGCCTTGTGGCTCCAAGCATAACGCTTCATCCATAGGGCCACATAGTTGCTCAAAGAAAGCATGAGAAAAATAAATGTCCAATAGTAACCCAAATATTTATATGAGGACATTTTGTGCCAGTAAATAAAGTATCAATCAACTAAGGAATGGTTAAAGAAATGATAGTATATTAATGCCATGAAATATTGAGGAGTTACGACAAAAATTAGGATTTCAGAGAAAAAAAATATATTTATAGGGTTTTACAGACAATATGAGCTTGGGATTTTTAAAGAGGCCTTTTCTGTTGGGAGGTCCAGTGAAATCTGTCCTGCAGCAGAAGGCCTTCTTTTCTTAATTAGATACATCTTATTTCCAGCATGATTTCTCCAATGTACAGACAACTATGAATTCTAGGTGAAGCCCTTGTTACAACCATTGCTTTTATATTCCTTCATTACAACATGAATATTGTTTTCTACCGATTGGTCCTCCTCCAGAGAAAAGCACATTCCCCTTTACAACATTCATAAGGCTTATCTCTACTAGGAATTCTCTGCTATAAAGTAAGGCATAATCTCTGGTTGAAAGTCTTCCCACACTGAGTCAATATGGAGCTCCTCATCAGAATGAATTTTATAATAGTGAACAAAGTCTGAATTCCATTTGAATGCCTCTCCTCATTCATGACAGTGATAAGATTTGTGTAATATGAATTCTTGGATGGGAAATAAGAGATAATTTTTGCCTGAAGTCTTTACAACACTGGTTATATTCCTAAGGTTTCACTACAGTGTGGATTCTCTTCTGTTGAGCTAAGAGTGGTAATTAAAGCTCTTCCACTTTCATTAGCACTCATGAAGTTTCTCTCCACTGTGGATTCTCTGATGTTTAGCAAGCCTGGAATTCTAGCCTTTCTACATTGTTGACATTCAAAAGGTTTCTATCCAATGTGGATTCTTTGATGTCTAGCAAGATTGCCCTTCACTGTGAATGCCTTTCCACATTGTTTACATTCATAAGGTTTTGCTCCACTGTGGATTTTCTCATGATCAGTAAGACTGTAGCTCTTTATGAAACCCTTTCCACATTGTTTACATTCATAAGGTTTCTCCCCAGTGTGGACTCTCCGATGTGCAGCAAGACTGGAGCTCTGTGTGAAAGCCTTTCCACATTGTTTACATTCAAAGGGTTTCTCTCCACTGTGGATTCTTTGATGTCTAGCAAGATTGCCCTTCACTGTAAATGCCTTTCCACATTGTTTACATTCATAAGGTTTTACTCCACTGTGAATTTTCTCATGATCAGCAAGACTGTAGTTCTTTGTGAAACCCTTTCCACATTGTTTACATTCATAAGGTTTCTCTCCAGTGTGGATTCTATGATGTGCAGCAAGACTGGAGCTCTGTGTGAAAGTTTTTCCACATTGATGACATTCATAAGGTTTCTCTCCAATGTGGATTCTTTGATGTACAGCAAGATGGGAGTTCTGTGTGAAAGACTTTCCACACTGACTACATTCATAAAGTTTCTCCCCAGTGTGGATTTTTTGATGTGCAGCAAGATGGGAGTTCTGTGTGAAAGCCTTTCCACACTGATTACATTCATGAGGTTTCTCTCCAGTGTGGATTTTCTCATGATTAGTAAGACTAGAGTGGAATCTGAAAGTCTTTCCACATTGTTTACATACATAAGGTTTCTCTCCAGTGTGGATTCTCTGATGTTTAACAAGACTGGAACTGTATGTGAAAGCTTTTACACATAGATTACATTCATAAGGTTTCTCTCCAGTATGAATTCTCTGATGTACAGCAAGATGGGAGTTAAACTGGAAAGCCTTTCTACACTGATTACATTTGTAAGGTTTCTCTCCAGAGTGGATTTTCTGATGTTTAACAAGACTGGAACCATATTTGAAAGCCTTTCCACACTGATTACATTCAAAAGGTTTTTCCCCAGTGTGGGTTTTCTGATGTTTAACAAGATTGGAGCCATACGTGAAAACCTTTCCACACTGATTACATTCAAAAGGTTTCTCTCCAGTGTGGATTCTCTGATGGCTAATAAGAAGTGATCTGTAGTAGAAGGGCTTCCCACAATCACTACATTTATAAAATGTCATTCCAGTATCAATCTTCTGATGTTTCGTAAGATCTGAGTTCCTATCAAAGGTCTTTTCACATTGATTATCTACATATGATTTCATTCCAGCATGAAATGTAGGACGATAAGAACGAGATGAGTGAAGGGATAAGGTTGATTCACATTCATTATATTCATTAGGCTCCTTTCTAATGTGAATTTTCTGATGAGTAATGAGTTCAGAGTTCTGACTGAAGGCTTTTCCACCTTTGTTATTTATACAAAGGATTTCTCCGGTATTTTTTTTATCTTTAAGCTCTGAACTCCAGCTAACAGTCATTTCCAGTTCATTACCTTGATCCATTTGCATTTCAGGAGGCTTTATATGGGAATGAAAAAACTTTACCTGTTCAGGAAAGCCCTTGCTATATTCACTGTCCGGAAAACAGTCATTTCCTGAGGTCATTTTCTTACAGTGATTCAGGAATAAAGACTGTCTGTATCTCTTCCCAGTTTTTTCAAATTCACATTGACTCTTTGGATTTTTATCCACTTTCATATTAGAGTCATGGATTTCTTTCAAACTGAAGTCACAGGCATCATCCCTCATGAGTCTTTGCTGGTCAGATTCTTCCACAACAATCCTCAGCTTTGTAGTCATCTCATTTACTTCAAACCTAGTCTCTGCAAATGAAGAAAACAAACTATCATACATACACAAAAGATACACACCTAAGTATGTGTTCTTTCTTTGGATGGAAGAAAGTATACTCATTTATGTTCTATTTCCCCAGGGAAAAAGAAAACTTTTCATACTTTAACAGGCAGAATCAATCTTTGGAAATGCCATTTGGTCACAGTCCTAAGAGGCTTTATTTTAGAAAGAGCTTTACGTACAATAACACTGGCTCATCACAACAAATGCATGACATGGGTAGGCCCAGCATTCTCATTGACCTTCACAACTCAGATCATGACTCAGAATGGTTGAGCTGCAGCTGAGAGCAGAGAGATTTCAAATAATAACCACCCATCCATTTGGAGGCTAAAAAAAATTAATTTCCATGCCTCAATAAGAAAACTTGTAAAATTATCCAACCATTTTCCACCGCATCCATTTGTGAGAAAGCATTTTCACTCTAGTTTGGTTATAAATCAAAATATAGCCAATTCCTTCTTATCCTAAATAACCCTTCCACAGACCTTCCCTTCTCCTTGCTGGGCCCCCTTCTCTGTGGCCCTGCAGCCCAGCTTCAGGGCTTGGGTCTCTGCAGCCAGAGTGGGTTCAGTGACTATAGCTGAGTGCTGCCATTCTGAGGTCCTGCCATCCCTGTGGATCCAATTGGCATAAGCAAACATATGTAAAGTGAGAATTGTCTGTACACCTGGTAACACAGTGGACTGAGAGCTATGGATATCAGTCAGAAAGATTCAAGTTCAAATCCCACACATGAAACTTACTAGCAATGTGACCCAGGGCAAATCACTTAACCTCTGACTGTCTTAATTTCCTCAACTGTAAACAAACATTATTGTTATTGTGAAGATCAGATAAGAAAATCTGTGTAAAGCACTTAGCCCAGTAAGGGGCATGCTAGCTGGAGTCATCATTTGGGTTGTCATCATCATTATCATTATTACTATTTCAGCTTGATGCAAAACCAGATTCAAGATTAGATTGATCAGGTGTTGAATCAAATAGTGCAAACCATTATTTAGAGAAAATGTCCAACTCTGAAATTAATTTCACATATTCTGTTAAACTTTTTCAAAGTTGTAACTTACTTGAATAAAAATACTATTCCTATTCAAATAAAATCTGTAAAATAAATGTGAATGGAAGTCTTGCAAGTGGTCTTACTGTATTAAAAAAAATTCTTACAGAAAGCCTTTAAGTCAGTTTTCATAACGTAAAGTACAATGAAATCTTATATTTTATAAATACACAGGAGAATAAAAGTATTAATTTGGATCTTTGTGGGGTAAAAATAACCCAGGTCATTATAATAAGTGCTTAATGTATAAATTTAAAATATTATGAAGAACAGAATAAATGTGAAGTGCACAGCAGATTGTAAATATACAAGCAATAAGTTTCCATTTCAAGAAAACCTACGTAGTAAATACACATTGTGGTCAGAGTTGTCCATCTTTGCTTTCTTGGAAGGTTCCTTTTGCTCTCTGCTGCGTACTTTTTAGGAAGAGAATAAGTTACTGGAGCGGGGGGTGGGTTGAGGGGCAAGGGGCATAGATAGGTAGGTGAAGGGAGGACTTCACCATACACTTTCTTTTTGTTCAGGAAAGGAGTTCTAAGAAGAAAAGATTTTGTGAACTACTGTTCCAGAGTCATGATTGTTAAGTCAACATTGTTACAGAATAAACAATTCTGGTTCTGTTCACTTCTCTCTACATCAGTTCAGACAACTTTTCTGAGGTTTCTCTGACACTGTTTCTTTCATCATTGTGGCTCAATAATATTCAATTATATTCTCAGACCATCATTTCTTCAGTCATTTTCCAACATATGAGCACCATCTTTGTGTCCAGGTCTTTGCAAAAACAAAAAGCAACAATTATAATTTTTATTGTGTAAATGGGTCTTTTTTCTTCTTTCTGTGATTCCTTTAGGAATTCCTTTATAGGTCTGGTAGCCATCACAGGTTCAAAGGCAGCACACATTGGGGTGCATTAGCAGTATAGTTCTAAAAATATTACAGAATGCCAATCTTGCATTTTAGTGAGTCAAGGCTCTTTGTTAGACACAAAATGCTGTCTCGTTCTGCTTTCTAATGCATTCTGCTATCCCTCTGTTTTTATGGGATGATTCATCCCATGCATATTTTGCTATTACAATGAATTATGACTTCTATAAGATATTCTCTTCTCATCTTTCTTATTTGCTTCTTCCTAAATCTTTAGAAACAACAATTAAGTGGGGAAATGGAATGGGATCGATACTAATTACTTATAATTGAAATGGCCTGATCCCCACTCCTTGTCTTCCATCCATCCCAATCCCAGATGACTAGTTGTAACACTGTCTTAAAAGACTCTTATCCTTTTATCTCCCTTATTTGAAGGTTCCACTATGGTACAAGGTTATTTTCTACCATGAAACAGCTAGAGGGACAATGGACAGAGCACTATGCTTGCACACAGAAAGACTAGTTCAAATCCATACTCAGAAACCTCCTACCACCATGACACTGGGAAAGACACAGTACCTAATTGCCTCAGTTTCCTTATCTGTAAAAAAAAAATAACACCCATTTCCCAGGGTGGCTGGGGATGAAATCAGATATTTGTAAATCAATTGGCACTTAGCAGGTCCTATACAATTTTAGTTCTTTTTATTATCATGATTTTAATTTTTACTGTTTCCTTACCAACTCTCACAACTCCTCCTTAAACTATTCTCTCTCTTTGTAGTCACATATTTCTTCTTGAACTTAATGTATTTCCACACCAAAACACCCTCTTTTGTCTGGCTCACTAAGAGTGAGATTTGTGATCTGCTCTTTCTTCTCCAACCATCTCCATGTTTGTATAGTTAATGGGAAACTCCTGAACAGCAGGGACTTTCTCTTCCCTTCCTTTGTATCCCCAGGGTTTAGTAAAGTGCCTAGTATATAGTAGGTGCTTAATCAATTTTTACTGACTGAAGTGAAAAATGCTACCTGCCTCCAGAGAAAGAATTGACAGTGAATGAAAGCAGACTAACGCATACTATTTTTACTTTATTCTTTATTTTTTTGGTTCAAATTTTCTTCCACAAATGAGTAATATGGAAATGTTTTATATGACTGCACATCTATAACCTATATCAGATTGATTACCATCTAAGAGAATGGCAAGGGGAGGAGAAAGGAAGAGAATTTGGAACTCAAAATCACATACATTATATATCTATATATAATATTGTCACATATTACATATAATATTACATATACACATATGTATATATACACATATGTACATATACACACACTCATATATATGAAAACCATTACCTTTATCTGGTTCTAAACCTTACTGGACCTGACCAGACCAGATAAAGGCTTCTAAAGTTCCCAGAGCTCCTAGTTCTATGGGATGCCCAGGAGTCTCCACCTTCCAACTCCTTACCCTTAGGGTGGTCACCTACATATATAAGACCATTTATTTTCTAAGAATGGAGATAAAGATTGAGTCATTGAGATCAGGAAAGACACCTTGGGTTGATGATTTATGCAAGTCTCAGCCTTGGATTACTACTTCTAGTAAGGTAGTGGCCTTCATTGCCACCCATGTGGTACTGAATGGAAACTGAAAAAAATCATGAAAATGGGCCTTCTGGGTCCACTTCAATTTAGGGTACATGATCTCATCTGGGCCAAGGCAATCCTTTTAGATCTTCCTGACTCTATCTCACCAAAGCAGGTTTTTTCACAACTTTTTCCTTCCTCCCCAACCTACCCCACTCATTTGGTTTTCTTCCCCCAATATGCTCAGCTGAACACTTGGCCTCATTATTTTATTTATTTTTAAAAAAAGGGAACTTAGTTGGATTGCAGAATGAAGCAGACCATTTTTTTTTTGGATTATGTTATGTTTTGTTTTATGGTTTCTCCCATTCATTTTAATTGTTCTATGCAACATGACTGAGGTGAACATGTGTTTACTGAGAATGCATGTGTACAACCTATATAAGATTGCATGCTGTCTCAGGGAGGGAGTGAGGAGGGAGGGGAAAAAATATAATATATATGGAAGTGATTGGAGAACAGTGAAAACAAATAAAATAATTTTTTAAAAAAAGGACACTTAGAAAGCTCTTACCTCCTCCTCATCTTATATAAACCAGAAGCCTTCTTTTCCTCTTTTGCCCCAGTCTTGCATAAATTATGGAGATTCTGGTTGCTGAGGCAGAACACCACAACATGCATAAATGATCCCAATCTATCCCATCTTCTGACCTGGTTCTTCCCTCCTGTACAATCCCAACTTTTTCACAAATTTTAAATCTTTCTACTGGCTCCTTCCATACCGACAGATTTCTCCCTGATGCTGGGAAAAAAATCTCATGTTGTCCATTCATTCCCACTTAATATTTGCTTATATCTCTCCTATTGAAGGATAAAGAAGGCCTAGAGAGGGCCAGCTACAACTGATGTTTCGAATTTCTTTCCTTCTACTCTCTTCCAAACTCTGCAATCCAGATTCCAACTTCACTGTCCAGGTGAAACTACTCTCTGCAAAGATACCAATAATCTCTTAATTGCTACATACAATGGTTTCTTCTGAATCTTCACCTTTCTTGGATTCTCTGCATTCTTTGACATATCCTTTGTTCCTTGATGCCCTCCTCTCTAGGTTTTGGTGATAATACTTTCTCCTGTTTCTCCTAAGATTTCCAAAATTAATTCATTACCTTTCCCCTCAATATTCCCATCTTCCTACTGCTATCCAGGGTGCCACCTTTCCAATCATCCATGCTCATAACCTAAGTGTCACCCACTCATGTCTCACACACTCATCTCCACCCATATTGAACACTGTGGAAAGTCATATTGATTCTACCTTTATAACATCTCTCCCATACATCCCCCTGTCTCCCAACATTGCCACTTTCTTGGCCAGGCCACAATCACTTCATACCTGAGGTATTGCAAGAGCATGGTGGTAAATCTCAAGTCTCTTATCCCACCCACGCAATGCTCCATCCAGCTGTCAAATGCATCTACCTAAAATTCATTTTGCATCATGTCACTATTTACTGCATAAACTCCCTTGGCTTTCTATTCCCAGGATCAAACACAGAATCCTCTGCTCCACTGTTAAAGTCCTTCATCATCTGCCCCTCTCCTACCTCCCAAGTCTTCTTTCACCTTACTCCCCCTTCATACATGCAATAACCAGTAGCACAGGCCTCCTATTTATTCCTTGATTAGGACACTGCATCTCCTGATTCCGTTTTCTCTGGCTGCCCCTCATGCTCACTCTGGCTTCCCTGAAGTCCCACCTAAAACCCCTCATTCTACAGTAAGTCTTACTTACTTACAGTAAGTGCTTATTCATTTGAATAAAGCTTATGAAAGAGTTCATGAAGGGTGTGTTCAGGAAGACTAGTACCTCTGGTGTGAGGGCTGTTGAACCCTTTTTCAAGGCTGCTTTCCACCTTTGGTGTCAACCTAATTCACCTAATTCTCACCTGTGACTCCAAGAAGCTATAGGATATGCAGTAACCACATCTTGGTAAACCATTTAAGCAGATGAGCTAAACCAGTTTGAGGGTAACCAAGGGGTCTCAAACCCATTGGTGAGTTAAAAGGGTGTCTACCCCAAACATGTGAAGACTTCCCATGGTGTAATGGATGGATGAGAACAATTTGTTCCAATGGCCATGAAGGCAACTGAAGCAGGTGCTGTGGGGCATTTAGAGCTTGGTTAGACATCAAAGACACCAATGTCATTCACCATTTCTTGAACCATCACCAGTCACTTTGGCTCTGTTCTGCCACTGGAATGTGACAACTCTAGAAGGGAAAATGAGGCTGATGACTTCATGCAATTCTGCCTCACTTAAGGCCAATTTACACACAAATCAAAAGACATCGCCCATATCATTTTACCATTTTTACCCATCTTAAAGTTCTGTGGAGACAGGCAAGTGAAGAAGTAGCAGGTACGGATACAATGGGAGCTGTAGTCATAACTCTGCACACAGGCAGTGTAGGTCACAGAGCTCTCTTTTGACTGGAAGCAGCAGTGGGATTTAGCAGCCCCCTGGCTGTCTGAGCAGCCCTTTAAGGATCGCATTGCTCATCTACTGGTGTGAAGAAGGGGCTAAAAAGGTGCTCTAAAATTATCTGCTCACTTAACTCTGGTCTAATTACCATGGCAGGTGGGGATTCTACCATGTGGTCAAAACACACAAATAAATGTACAAAAATTTCTGCAAAGATGATTCCACTCATCATCAGTACATGAAATGTGCATACTTATAGACAACACAAAATCCAGTAAACCTGAAAGATGAGCAGCTCTTGTTACAAGAGAATTCAGCAGGTATTACATCTAAATAGCAGCCCTGAGTGAAACAAGGATGCCAAAGGAAGGCTAGCTTACTGAAGTTGGCACTGGATACATTTTTCTGAGTGGTTGAAGTGAAGGGGAGTGCTGTGAATCTGGTGTAGGTTTTGCAATCAAAACTAATCTAGTCAATAAACTTATATGCCTTCCAAAAGGAGTGAACATGAGGTTTGCAACAATGCAATTTCCACTTGCAGGAAAACACCATGCCATCACCATCAGTGCCTATGCCCCTACTCTGATGACTCTGATGAATGTAAAGAAAAAAATTTATGAAGACCTGAGACCATCATCAATGTGTGGAAAGAGAAGAAACTTATAATTTTGGCTGACTTTAATGCTACAGTAGGCACAGACCATCAGACAAGGCAGAGAGTCCTTGAGAGGAATGTAGTTGGAAACAGCAACAGCAAGGGTTACTTACTACTGAAGACTTATGCACCTCATGATCTCATCACCAACACTGTCTTCTGTTTACCTAAACACAATGAAACTTTGTGGATTCACCCTAGAAGCAAACACGGGCATATAATACAGTGTAATTGTAAGAAGAGAATGAATATAAGAATGATGTGTGGTAGAATCCTGGACTGATCTACATCCTGTCCAAGCTAAACATTCTCATTCAACAACAGCAGAGCGCCCAAGGCAAAGAAGACTTAATGTCAACAGATTAGAGTGCTTCTTGAGCAGGAACAGTTTGTTGCTAATTTAGAGGGAAAACCGAGCCAACACAGACAGTTGACAATGGTGGAGCAGAAAAGGAGTGGCAGCTTTCAGAGACTTGGTGTGTAGCACCACTTTTACTCATTTGGGTCAGAACACTCACAACACTGGTTTGACAAAAATGATGGGGAAATTCAGAAGTTGCTAAATGAAAACTCCACAGGGTTTATCAGTAGGATAGTTCATCTGTGTCTAAGAAGGTAGCATTTAACTTTATTAAGAGTAAAGAACAAGTGAAGCTTAGGAAAATGCAAGATTCCTGGCTCAGTAAGAAAGCAGATGAAATTCAGTTTTACACTGATAGTAACAAGGAAGCATTTTTATGATAGCCTGAAGGCTATTTATGGGCCAAAGATGTATAGTATACCTCAACTCTTCAGTGCTGATGGAGCTACAGGGATCAGCGTTAAGGACATGATCCTGGAAATATGGGCTGAACACTTCTGTAGTGTTCTCAACAGACCATCATCAATCAATGCTGAAGCCATTGATTATATACTTCAGGTTGAAATCATTATCTCCCTAGACAAATTTCCAACCGAAGAAAAGGTTTTGCATAGCATTTAGCTCCTATTCTGTGGCAAAGCACTTGGTGCTGATTTTATTCCAGCTCAGATTTACAAGGTAGGAGGTCCATTGCTCATACAAAAGCTGACTGAAATATTCCAGGTTATATGGCAAGCAGAGGCTATCTCCCAGGAGTTCAAGGAAGCCTCCATTGTTCATCTCTATAAAGGAAAAGAAAATATATTGTCCTGTGAAAATCACCAGAAGGGTCGGGTTGTGGAGTGTCTCTTTTTAGTCATTGCTGGCAAGATTCCTCATTAATAGGTAGATTCTTCACCTGGAAGATGGTCATCTATCTGAGAATCAGTGTGGCTTCAGAAAGGGCCAAGGAACAGTAGATATGGTGTTTGCTGCTCAATAACTCCAGGAGAAAGGCCAGGAGCAAAACAGAGGTCTGTACACAATATCTGTCCATCTGAGTAAGGCCTTTGATACTGTCAGTCACGAAAGCACATGGAAAATTATGTCAAAATTTGGTAGCCTGGAGAAGTTCATCAGTATTGTACATTAGTTTCATGACAGCATGCTTGCTTGGCTTCTGGATAATGGACAATGCTCTCATTCTTTCCCAGCGAACAAGAGAGTTAAACAAGACTGTGCGCTTCCTCCCATGTTTTTTTGAATGATATATTCAGTTATATTGTCAAATGCTTTCAATAAGGACAACCATGGCATCAAAGTCAGCTATCACACTGATGGTAAATTCTTCAATTGAAAAGGCTACAAGCCAAGACTAAAGTGGACAGAGTTGGTGTATGATTTTTTTATTTGTGGATGATGGTTCACTCAATCAATGTAGTCTGTGAAGCTGAGATGTAACAAAGGATGGATAGATTCTCTGCTGTTTTTGCTAATTTTGGCCTAACAATTTACAACAAGAAAACACAGGTGCTCCACCAGCTAGCACCTCACCATCCATATATAGAACCACTGGTTACAGCAAATGGAGAAACTTTGCATACTGTGGATAAGTTCACTTACCTTGGCAGTATATTTTCCAGGGAGGCACACACTGATAATGAAGTTGATGCAAAAATTGCCAAAACTAGCTCAGTGTTTGGGAGGCTCCGAAGGAAAGTGTGGGAGAGGAGAGTATTAGACTGATTACCAAACTGAAGGTCTACAGAACTGTTGTGCTGATCTCATTGTATGGACAATCTATAAGCTCCATGCCAGGAAACTGCATTGCTTCCATGTGAATGCCATTTTCTGACAAAATTATGAAGATCAACTGGCAGCATAAGGGACTAGAAATCTTTTTTTAAAAACAAATTTTTTTAACTTATATTTCCATACTAGTTATGGAGAATCAGAGAAGGATCAGAACAAAAGGGAAAAACCATGAGAGAGAAAACAAAAAACAAACAAAAAAAGAGAGAAATAGTATGCTTTGATCTATATTTAGACTCCATACTTTTTTCTCTGGATATGGATAGCACTGTCCATCACGAGTCTTTTGGAATTGTATTACATCATTGCATTGCTGAGAAGAGCTAAGTCTATCAAAGTTGGTTGTTGTACAATATTGCTGTTACTGTGTACAATGTTCTGGTTCTGCTCACTTCACTCAGCATCAGTTCATGTAAGACTTTCCAGGTTTTTCTGAAGTTTATCTGCTCATCATTTCTTATGGACATATAGTATTCCGTTACATTCATATCCCACAACTTATTCAGCCATTCCTCAATTGATGGCATCCCCTCAATTTCCAATTCTTAGCCACCACAAAAAGAGCTGCTATGGATTTTTGTCCTTATGGATCCTTTTCCCTTTTCTTATGATCTCTTTGGGACATAGAACGAGCGTTGCTGGGTCAAAGATATGTGCCCAGTTTTATAGCCCTTTGGGTATAGTTCCAAATTGCTCTCTAGAATAATGGCTGGATCAGTTAAAAACTCCACCAACAATACATTAGTGTTCCAATTTTCCCTCATCTTCTCCAATATTTATCATTTTCTTGTTTTGCCAGATTAGTCAATATGAGAGGTATGATGTGGTTACAGAGTTGTTTTAATATGAATTTCTCTAATCAATAGTAATTTAGAGCATTTTTATATGACTATAGCTTTAATTTCTTCACCTGAAAAATGCCTGTTCATATCCTTTGACTATTTATCAACTGGAGGATGACTTGCATTCTTATAAATTTGACTCAGTTCTCTACATATTTGAGAAATGAGACTTTTATCAGAGATACTGGCTGTAAAAATTGTTTCCCAGCTTTCTGCTTCCCTTCTAATCTTGGTTGCGTTGGTTTTGCACAAAACTTTTTAAATTTAATATAATCAAAATTATCCATTTTGCATTGTATAATGTTTTCTATCTCTTGTTTGTTCATAAATTCTTTCCCTCACCATAGATCTGACAGACAACTATTCCTTGTTTTCCTAATTTGCTTGCAGTATCACCTCTTGTCTAAATCATGCACCCATTTTGACCATACCTTGGAACAGAGTGTAAGATGTTGTTCTATGCCCAGTTTCTGCCGTATTATTTTCCAGTTTTTCCAGCAGTTTGTCAAATAATGAGTTCTTATCCCAGAAGCTGGAATGTTTGGGTTTAGATTACTATAGTCATTGACTATTCTGTCTGATGTACCTAACTTATTCCACTGATCCAGCACTCTATTTGGTAGTCAGTACCAAGTAGTTTTGATGACCGCTGCTTTATAATACAGTTTTAGATCTGGTGTAGCTAGGCCACCTTCACATGCGTTTCTTTTCATTAATTCCCTTGATACTCTAGACCTTTTGTTCTTCCACATGAATTTTGTTATTATTTTTTCTAGCTCCATAAAATTGCAGTTTGATTGTTGTGGCACTGAAAAAGCAAATTAACTTAGGTAGAATTATAATTTTTATTATGCTAGCTCAATCTACCCATGAGTAATTGATATTTTTCCAATTATTTAGATTCAACTTTGTGTGAAAAGTGCTTTGTAATTATGTTCATACAGTTCCTGGGTTTGTCTTGGCAGGTAGACTCCCAACTATTTTATATGTTCTACAGTTACTTTCTCTTTCTACCTCTTGCTGCTAGGCTTTGTTAGTAACATATAAAAACGTTGATCTTCATGACTTTATGTTTTGTCCTGCCACTTTGCTAAAGTTAATTATTTCAAGTAATTTTTTAGTTGATTTTCTAGGATTCCTTACCATCATATCATCTGCAAAGAGTGAAAGCTTTGTTTCTTTATGGCCTATCTGAATTCCTTCAATTTCTTTTTATTCTTACTTTTAGAGCTAACATTTCTAGTACATTTTTGAAGAAGTGGTGATGATGGACATCTTTGTTTCATCCCTGATCTTACTAGAAATGCTTCAAGCTTATTCCCATTACATATAATGCTTGCTCACAATTTTAGTTAGATGCTACTTATCATTTTAAGGAAAACTCTATTTATTCCTATATTCTTTAGTTTTAGTAGAAATGGGTGTTGTATTTTTTCTAAGGTTTTTTCTATCTCTATTGAGATAATCATGATTTCTGTTCATTTTGCTGTTGATATGGTCAATGCTGACAGTTTTCCTAATATTGAACCAGCCCTATATTCCTAGTATCAATTCCATCTGGTCATAATGTATTAATCTCATGATAAATTGCTGTGGTCTCTTTGATTTTTTAATTTAAATTTCCAAAAAAATTTCATTTATTTATTTTATTTAAAATTTCTGCATCAATATTGATTAGGGAAATTGGTCTATAATTTTCTTTCTGTTTTGGCTCTTCTTGGTTTAGTATTTGCACAATATTTGTATCATAAAAACAACTTGATAGGACTCCACCTATTTCCTTGCCTATGTAATACTGGAATAAACTGTTCTTTAAATGTTTAGTAATATTCACTTGTAAATTTATCTGGTGCTGGAGAGTTTTTCTCAGGGAGTTCATTTAATAGGTTGTTCAAGTTCTTTTTTCTGAAATGGGGTTAAATGTTTTACTCCCTCTTCTGTTAATCTGGGCAATTTATATTTTTTGTAAATATTCGTCCATTTCATTAAGAGTGTCAGATTTGTTGGCATCCAGCTGGGTAAATCCAGCCGCTAATTATTGTTTTAATTTCCTCTTCATTGGTGGTGAATTCACCCTTTTCATTTCTGAGACTGATAATTGATTTTTAAATTCAAATTAACCAAAAATTTAGCATTTTAATAGTTTTGTCATAAAATCAGCTTAGTTTCATTTATTGGTTCAATACTTTTCTTAATTTCAGTTTTATTAATCTAACCTTAACACTCAGTCTAACCCTAAAATGCATTCATTTCTAACCCTAAATCTTTTTCAGAATTTCTAATTTGGTATTTAATTGGAGATTTTAAATTTTTTCCCCTAGCTTTTGTAGTTGCACACTCAATTCATTGTTTTCCTTTTTATTTTATTCATGTAAGCATTTAGAGATGTAAAATTTCCCCTAAGAACTGCTTTGACTGCATTTCATAAGTTTTGGTGTGTTGTCTCATTGTTGTCATTCTCTTTGATGAAGTTATTGGTTGTTTCTATACTGTTTTACCCACTCATTCTTTAGGATTTTATTTAGTTTCCAATTAATTTTTAGTCTCTCTTTCCATGGCCCTTTATTATATGTAATTTTTATTACACCAATATCTGAAAAGGATGCATTTAATATTTTTGCCTTCCTGCATTGGGTTGTGAGACTTTTATGCCATAGTACGTAGTCAATTTTTGTGTAGATGCTATGTATCACAGAGAAAAAGGCATATTCCTTTCTATCCCATTCAGTTTTCTCCAAGTCTACTGTATATATAACTTTTCTAAAATTCCATTCACCTCCTTAATTTTTCTCTTGTTTATTTTGTGGTTAAATTTACCTAGTTCTGAGAGGGGGAGGTTGAGATCCCTCACTAGTACAGTTTTCTATTTCTTATTGTAAATCACTTAACTTCTAAGAATTTGGTATATATACATTTAGTATTGATATTACTTCATTGTCTATGATACCTTTCAGCAAGATGTAGTTTTCTTCCCTTATCTCTTTTAATTCGATCTATTTTTGCTTTTGCTTTGTCTGAGATCAGGAGTGCTTTTCTTTCTTAATTTCAGCTGAAGTATATTTTGCTCCAATCTCTTACCTTTACTCTGTATGTATCTCTCTGCCTCAAATGCATTTCTTGTAAACAACAAATTCTAGGATTATGTTTTTTAATCCACTCTATCTGCTTACATTTTGTGGGAGAGTTCATTCCATTCACATTCACAATTATAATTACTATGTCTCTCTCCATCCTATTTCCCACCCCCATTTATACTTTTCTCTGTCCTTTCAACCTTTCCCTCCTCACCAGTGTTTTGCTTCTAGCCACCACCTTCCTCAATCTGCTCTCCCTTCTATCAGCCCCCTTGCTTTTTTCCCCCCTTTCCCCTACTTCCTATAGGGTAAGATAGGTTTCTATACCCAACTCACTGTGAATGCCATTCCCTCTTTGCGCCAAAACTCAAACAATGCTCATCCTTTTTTCTCTCTACTATAATAGGTCTTTGCACCTATTTATGTGATGTAATTTACCTTTCTCTACTTTCTCCTGTCCTCTTCTCTCAGTACAATTTTTTCCCTACACTTTTGTTAATTTCTTTTTATCATCATATCAAAATCAACTTATACCCACATACTCTCTCTATATATATACATATACCCCTTCTAAATGTCAAAATAAAGATACTCTTCTCAAGAGTTACAAATATCTGCCCGTTTGGGATATAAATAGTTTTAAGTTTATTGAATATCATTTTTCCTTCCTTTATTCCTTTCTGTGCTTCTCTTGAGTTGTGTATTTGAAGATTGAATTCTCTGTTCAGCTTGGTTTTTTTCTTCAGGAATGACTGAAAGTCTCCTATTTCATTGAAAATGCATCTTTTCCCCTGAAAGTTTATGCTCAGTTTTACTGGGTAGTTGATTGTAATCCAAGCTCCTCTGTCTTCTGGAATACCATATTCAAGGCCCTCCAGTCCTTTAATGTAGAAGCTGCTAAGTCCTGTGTAATCCTGACTGGATCAAAGATATTTAATTTGTTTCTTTCTGGCTACTTGTAGTATTTTCTCCCTGACCTGGTAATTTTGGAATTTGCCTACAATATTCTTTGGGAGTTTTCATTTTGGAATTTCTTTCAGGAGGTGATGGGTGGATTCTTTCAATGACTATTTTACTATCTGGTTTTAGGATATCAGGCAGTTTTCCTTGATAATTTCTTTTAAGATGCTATCCAGGCTCTTTTTTTCTGATCATGGCTGTCAGATTGTCCAATGACTCTTAAATTATCTCTCCTGAATCCATTTTCCAGGTCAGTGGTTTTTCCAATGAGGCATTTTACATTTTATTTCTTTTTCATTCTTTTGTTTGTTGATTCTTGATTTTTGTTTGATTCTTGATTTCTCAAAAAGACATCCACTCCCCCAATTCTAATTTTTAAGGAATTATTTTCTTCAATTAACTTTCATACTGCTTTCTCCATTTGGTCAATTCTACTTTTTAAGGAGTTGCCTTCCTCAGTGGATTTTTTTTCCATTTGGCCAATTTTATTTTTTAAGGAATTGTTTTCTTTAGTCAATTTTTTTGTCCTTCCTTTTCCAAGTTGTTCTCTTGCATACCTCTCATTTCTTTCCCCAATTTTTCTTCCACCTCTCTTATTTGACTTTTAAAATCCTTCTTAAGTTCTTCCAAGGAGGCTTTTTGGCCTTGGGATCCATTTATTTTCACCCTTGAGGTTTTGGATGTAGTTATATTGACAATGTTGTCCTTTTTTGAATTTGTGTTTTGATCTTCCTGGTCATCACAGCAACTCTCTATGGTCAATGTTCATTTTTGCTTTTTGTTCATCTTGTTTGCCTATTTCCTGACTTTTAAAGTTGAACTCTCCTGCTGGAGCATAGGGGACACTGTCCCAAGTTTCTTGTGCTGGTGATCGGGGTCTGGTCACTGATTTTGTGTGCTAGGACCTCAGTTGTTGGCAGTTGCAGCTATCTGGCAGCTTACCTGGTATTGAACCTGGGTCCTAATGGTGGTATCTGGTGTTTGCTGAGGCCAGGTGAGGTTTTTCTGCATTTCCCTCAAGACTACAACTGAAGCACAGGGAAGCCCTGCTGCTGGAGGATGCTTTCCTACTTGGAGGTGTGCTGAAGCACTGGGAGGTCTGACCACCACAGGATGCCTACCCACCCAGGGCTGTACCAGAGCATGGGGAGTCTCCACAGCTGAAGAATACCTGTCTGCTTTGAGTTGTGCTGAAGCAGATGGCAGTTCTCTAAGCTGAGTTCTGCCAGTTCCCCTGGCTGTGCTAAGGCATGTGGCAGCAAAAGGAGTGGGAGGAGGTCCTGAGGTTGGCATTTGCCTGCTCCACCACCCTGGTGCTCAGGATCTCCCACTGGTTTGTAGAGGTGGTGCTTGCAGGGATGCTTCCTGTTCTGGAATGCAGTCTCCTTTTACCTGAGTGAGACGGATCTTTGATTCCAATTCTCCAAGTATCCTGGGCTAAAACACTGCTCCACACTGTCTTTCCACCGGCTCTACTGTTCTAGGATTGTTCTGGGGTGCTATTTTATGGTTTTTCCAGAGGGGCATATGGAAGAGAGACAGCAACATACTGCTTACTCTGCCATCTTGCCTCCCACAAATCCACTGAGGTTCTTTCTTCAGCTAAACTTCCAAGCATTCAAAGTCTTTTGTAGCAAGTGCAACTCCAATGAACTGGCGATTTAGTTTTTGAATACCACATGTACATTTGCCTAAAAGAGTATTTTATGGAAAACTCACACAGGGCAAGTACTCATATGATAGTCAGAAGAAGCAATACAAGGACATGTTCAAGGTCTCTCTGAAGAACTCTGGAACTTATTGGTTGAAATGGAAGAAACTGGCACAGGACCGCTCAGCATAGCATGTCAACATCAGAGAAAGTGCTGTCCTCTATGAGCAAAGCAGAATTGAAGTAGCTCAAAAGAAACTGGAGAAGTGCAAACTTAGAGAATTCACCCCAAATGTTCATTTGGACTATTTGTGCCCGACTTGTGGTAGAGCATTCTGAGATGGTATCAGTCTGATCCGTCACAGTTAGACACACTGTAACTGGACTCTAACATAGGGAGATTATTGTGGTTCTCTTTGAAAGTGGACAACAACCAAGCAGGAAAGAGTTCATATTAGACACCCTCAGCTCCTCCTGGATACTTTCAGGAGAGTTCCATGCCCCTAAGTTCAAAACAATGACTTCCTACAGGATCACAGTTTTATGACTGGAAGTTTCAGTTACTTGTCCAGTATCTCACTGCTGAAATGTGTTTAAAATAAATTCCAAGTCAGGTCTACCCGCCCCCAAATCTTAGCATTTCAAAATCTTCACTACAACACATATAAGTATCTTGTGATAACAGCCCTCATACACTCGCTTTCATCTCACTCACCTAGACAGGAGTTCCTTGGGTCTTTTTGCTCTAGAGTCCCTGATACTTCCCCTTGCTGAAAAAGGAAGATCAAACTTTCTCTAGGAACTGGAAGCCCTGGGAATATAGAATAAGGAAAGGATGAGGATAGAGAGAAATATACAATTTAGTCCTCTTTAGAGAAAGGAGACAAACAAGCAAGGACAACAAAATGGTTCCTAAAACACCTCAAGGATGGCTTCTGTGATATCGATTATCGGTATCTTTGGAAAGGGACAGAGATCATGCAGTTTATTTGGAATCAGAAA
Organism: Notamacropus eugenii; assembly: GCF_028372415.1. Classification (NCBI taxonomy): domain Eukaryota; kingdom Metazoa; phylum Chordata; class Mammalia; order Diprotodontia; family Macropodidae; genus Notamacropus; species Notamacropus eugenii. The sequence goes on from NC_092876.1 coordinate 21,642,543, forward strand.
ATTCCACCTTTATTCACCTCTTTCATAAAAGAATGGGCACACTGCAAAGCTTCCATTATCTAGAAATTGGAGGCTGCTGGTTGTCTGAACCTGGCGTCATAAAGACAAGTTCAAACCAGAATCAGACATATGGTAGCTGTGTGCCTCTGGGTAAGTTATTAACCTCGGTTTGCATCAGTTCCCTAAACTATGAAATGGAGATAATAATTTCATAGGGATTTTGTGAGGATTATGATAATAATTATAAAGCACTTCTCAGTTCAGGATATTAAAGATGCATACACATATACATATATATTTATATGTGTGTGTATATATATACATACATATGTGTACATATGCATATGTATATGTGTATGTATATGTATGTAAATCTTAGTCCCTTCCCTTTCTGTACTACCACCTGGTCTAGAATTTGAGGTCAGAATGAAGAATAAAGATGAACTTGATATACCAGAAAGGATTAGGAGCAATGAGCTACCAAGGTAATATGTCAGTTACCAAAGTAAAAGGTCCTTACCCACAGAAAGAAGATTCTGGGAGGTTTCCAGCATGACATCCTTGTATAGCTGTTTCTGAGAATGGTCCAACAAGCACCACTCCTCCAGGGTGAAGTCCACAGACACATCCTTGAATGTCACTGACTCCTAAATCATCAAATGCCACAAGATTTAGAGCTTAAAGAGATCAGAATTTCTCAGCTGTAAAATGAGGATAATAACAGTACCTAACTCCCAGGATTCTTTTGAGGATCAAATGAGACAATAATTCTAAGGGACTTAGCACAGTGCCTGGCACACAGTGAACACTACATAAATGTCTATACTCTTCTCTTCCCTTCCCACCACAGTTTCTGAACTGGTTGCCCAGCCTCTTGTCTCTAACCACTCTAATTCATCCTCCACGTTACTGCCAACACCCAGGCCTCTGGGAGCAAATACCAACCCCTTATTTAACTTTTAATGGCACATACAGCCTGGTCCCAATGTCTCTTTCAGCCTCTTTAGATGCTACTCACCCTCTTGTCCTTTGAGACCCAATCCCATAGGCCTTCTCTGTTTCTGTGTACTATTGGTCCTCCTTGTCTTTCTCTTTCCCTCCACTTTGCAGTCCCTTTTTAAAATACCATTTTATTTTTTCCTAATTACATGTCAAGGCAATTTTTAGCGTTCATTTTTACAAGATTTCGAGTTCCAAATTTTTCTTCTTCTCTCCCTCCCCTCCCCTTTTCCTAATATGTATTTGATATAGGTTACATATGCGCTATCATGTCAAACATATTTCCATATTTGTCACAGTTTTGAAAGGAACAGATTAAAGAAAAAAAACATGAAAAAGAATAAAGGAAAAAGAATATGCTTCACTCTGCATTCAGAGTCCATCAGTCCTTTATCTGTATATGGATAACATTTTCCTTCATAAGTCCTTTGTACTTGTCTTGGATCATTGTGTTGCTGAAAAGAACTGAGTCATTCATAGCTGATCATCACACAATGTTGCTGATACTCTGTACAATTTTTTCCTGGTTCTGCTCATTTCACTTTGCATCAGTTCATACAAATCTGTCCAGGTTTTTCTGACATTTGCCTCTTCCATCATTTCTTATTGCACAGTAGTATTCCATTATATTCATATACCACAGCTTGTTCAGCTGTTCCTCAGTTGATGGACATCTCCTCAGTTTCCAATATTTTGTCACCACAAAAAGAGCTACTATAAATATTTTTGCACATGTATGTCCCTTCCCATTTTTTTCTGGTTTCTTTGGGATACAGACCTAGTAGTGGTATTACTGGATCAAAGAGTATATACAGTTTGGCTGCCCTTTGGCATAGCTCCAATTTCTCTCCAGAATGGTTGGATCAACAGTTCAGAACTCCACCAACAGTGCACCGGTGTCCCAATTTTCCCACATCTGATTCAACATTTATCATTTTCCTTTTTTCTCATATTGGCCAACCTAATAGGTGTGAGGTGTTATCTCAGAGTTGTTTTAATTTGCATTTCTCTAATCAAAACTGGTTTACAACACTTCTTCCTGTGACTATAGATAGCTTTGGTTTCTTCTGAAAACTGCCTGTTCATATTCTTTGACCATTTATCAATTGAGGAATGACTTATATTCTTATAAATTTGACTCAGTTCTCTATAAATTTGAGAAATGAGACCTTTATTAGGGACACTCGATGTTAATGATTGTCTCCCAGCTTTCTTTCTAATTTTGGTTGCATTGGTTTTGTTTGTGCAAAAGCTTTTTAATTTACTATGATCAAAATGATCTAATGCTTTCTATCTCTTATTTGGTCACGAATTCTTCCCTTCTGCATCGATCTAACAGGTAGTCTCTTCATTGCTCTCCTAATCTGCTTATGGTGTTACCTTTTATGTCTAAGTTACGTACCCATTTTGACCTTATCTTGGAATATGGTGTGAGATGATGGTCTATACCTAGTTGGTGCCCTATTGTTTTCCCAGTAGTTTGGGTCATATAGTGAGTTCTTATTCCAGGAGCTGCTGTTTTGGGGTTTATCAAACAGTAGTTTACTATAGTCACTGACTACAGTCTTGTGTACCTAATCTATTCCACTTATTTACTACTCAATTTCTTAGCCAATACCAAATGGTTTTGATGAATACTGATTTAAAATATAGTCTGAGTTCTGGTATTATTAGGCCAACTTCCTTTATATTTTTATTTGATTCCCTTGGATATTCTTGATCTTCTATTCTTCAAGATGAATTTTTTTGTTATTTTTTTCCAACAATCAAATAATTTATTGGTAGTTTGATTAGTGTGGCACTAAGTAAATTAAGCTGAATGGTCATTTTTATCATATTGGCTCAGTCTACCCATGAGCAATTGATATGTTTTCAATTGTTTAGATTTGATTTTATTTGTGTGAAAAATGTTTTGTAATTGTGTTCATGTTTCCTGGGTTTGTTTTGGCAGGTAGCCTCCCAAGTATTTTATATTGCTTTTAAATGGAATTTCTGTCTCATGCTGCTGGGCGTTATTGATCACAGAAAGAAATGCTGATGATTTACGACGGCTTGTCTTATAGCATGAATCTTTGTTAAAGTTGTTAATTGTTTCAAGTCACTTTTTAGTTGATTCTCTAGAGTTCTCTAAGTATATCACCATATCATTTACAAAGAGGGATAGCTTTGTTTCTTCATTGCCTATACTAATTTCTTCTTTTTCTTCTCTTATTGCTACAGCTAACATTTCTAGTACTATATTGAATAATAACAGTAATAATGGGTATCCTTGCTTCACCCCTGATGCTACTGGGAAGGCTTCTAGCTTATCTCTATTACAGATAATGTTTACTGATGAGTTTTACGTAAACACTGCTTATCATTTTAAGGAATGCTCCCTTTATTCCTGTTCCTGTGGGTGCCATATTTTGTCAAAAGCTTTTTCAATATCCATTGAAATAATATGATTTCTGCTGATTTTGTTATTGATATGATCAATTATATTGTTAGTTGTCTTAATACGTAATTACTCCTGCATTCCTGGTAGCAATCCCACCTGGTCATAATGTATAATCTTTGGGATATATTGCTTTAATCACCTTTTTAGTAGTTTGTTCAAAATTTTTGCATTGATCTTCATTAGGGAAATTAGATCTATAATTTTCTTTCTCTGTCTTAGTTCTTCCAAGTTTAGGCATCAGCACCATATTTGCATCATAAAAGGAATTCTGCAGGACTCCTTCACAATCCATTTCCCCAAATAGTTCATATAGTATTGGCATTGTTCTTTAAATGTTTGGTCTCTTTGCCCCTTTAAAACATACCTTAAGCACCATTTTCTGTATGAAGCCTTACCTGCTATCTCCCATTTGCTGGTAGCCTCCCTTCCAAAACATTCTCCATTCAGAAGTTTTGTATTTATTTGACTTTATTTACTCTTATATTAATGTGATATCTATTTTTATGGGCACTTGTCTCCTCTACTAAAATGTAAGCTTGGATTATTCCATTAATTGTAGCTTTTCCCCTCACAACTAGTACAGTGTAATACTGTCACAGAGTAATCTCACCAGAAACAGTGGATGATTGACTGGGCCGTTTTACCAGGTCTTTTCCTCATTTTTCATTCTTAATTATTCTCAAAAGTTAACCTTGGGCTTGGGGCCTACAGCTGTACGTGGCCATTCTCTTACCATTCCTGCCATTTGCCCCTTCCCAGTTTTGTTTCCACTAGTGGGCTATCAGTCCCCTTCCCTCAATTTCTTCCATGCTTTGCCTCCCATTTCCTCTTGTCCAGATCACAAGAGATTAGCAGCTTTCCTGCTGCCCTCATAGGAGGGAGAAAGGGTGTCTGTTTGGATCCCTATTGCACAGAAATATAAGGCAAAGTAAGAGAAAGGCAGGTAGTGGTGTGACAGTAAAGGGTGAGCAGCCAGCTATCGGAAAATAAGTACAACACACATTTAAGGTTTACGTGCATCGCGGTCATCACTTTCTTGTGTCTAGAAAACCAACACAACCATGAAGCCTTGGCCTGTCGCGCTGGCCAATTCTCAGGACAGAGAACAGGGCCGGGCACACAGGAGCCACTTTCTAACGCTTATTGACTTGACCTAAGAAATGGTAAATGGGAGGGATTCAGAGCTTCCTGGGGAGACTTATGCGAGCTGAGGCAGAGCTGGTGCCTAGGACCAGGAGGACGACTTCAGCTCTGAAGACAACACAGTCAAGGACAAGAGCTGGGGAAGCCTTCAGGCCTCTGCTCCAGATCTGTCCAGAAAGGACTCGGTGTGAAGGGGTTTTCCTTGATCTTCAATTGCTACAGGACAGCTTGGCCAAAAAAAACAGAGGAGGGGGAAGGACTTGTGTGTAGAGGCAGGTGGGCTAGACAGGCAAAAGAAAGCAAAGCCATGATGCCTACAGATGGAGACTAATGAGTGAAGTGATTTTCCTAGTCAGTTGTAATAAGAAAATGTAAACAAACACAGCAGGCAGGAATTGGGGGAGCAAGAATGGGGGAGTTAGTGCTCAAGATAAAACAGTGCCATTGGTACACTTCAAAACACACAAGAGAGCAGGGCAGTTTGGTTACTATTGAATTCAATTTTATATCTATTTTTGTAAAGAAACAATCCATTGATGACAGAGATTGCCAACCTCAAAAACAATCTTCTATGTCTATGGAAATAGCCATGTTGGCTGATGCTAGTTAGGTGTGGGGTTGGACTGCACTCACCTGGTCTGTGCATCTCTGGGTCCCAGGGGCCATTCTTCCTGGCTCCAGGCTCCCTGCTTAGGCCAGGCCTTGTCCTCTGTAGGCTGAGCTGGGAAGGAATAAGGATGCCAGAGAGGCAGATGTCTTTTCCTGTCTAGACAGTCTGGCCTATAAGGATTAACAGAGGGTAAGGTCTCAGGGCAGTTACAAAGGCCCTAGCTCTGCCAGGTGATAGTCTCCAACCAACAGAGGAGGGCAGCCAGTAGGGCTGGAGTGGAAACAGGTCTTAAAAGGAAGACTACTTACTATGTTCACTTATTCCTTCCCTTCTGTCCCATTCCCTTCCCCTATCCTCTTACAGAAACCCAGGAGGCAGAAAGAGGCTTGGGATCTGAGAGGGGAAGAGACTAGTCAGAGCCTCAGTGATTCCTAAATCAGTGCTCTCCCTCCATCTGACACCATGTAAGATATGAAAGTCACTTAATGGCAACCCAAAGATAAAGGTGAGGATAGAGGATCCTCAGATCCTTTGGGGTGTGATATGGAACCTGAACAAGTAGCAGGGGTAGGGAGCAGACTCAGATGCCATACTTGAGGAGACCTGCTCCTGGCATAACTGGAGGACATTCATCAAGAGGTCAGATATGGAAGATGAGGGAAGGGCAGCCAGCAGAAGCAAGGTGCAGGGAGGAGCCTTTCTTCAGTCTTACCTGGGACCTACACCTAAAGAGCTGGCTTCCAGAAGGGCAGAAATCTCAGCCCCAATGGAAGACAGAGTAAACTCTACTCCAATGAAAAAAGGCAGAGATATCAGCTCCAAGGTCTTCTGTTTTCAGCCAGCTTGCTCAGACTGGGTACTCCTAGACCCAAGAACCCTACTCTGCTCTGCCTCTGAGGGCCCCAAAACAGACATTTCCTCCAGTAGCCCCCAGGGCCAGGACTTCAGGAAACTTCCTGCCTCCTTCTAAGCTACAAGCACTGCCTTCCATGACCTAGAATGCTCCCTATTCTGCCTGGACTTTTCCCAGGCTTCCAAACTCCACCCCAGGGTTTGAATTCTACCTGGGTTATTGCCTTCAAGTCCGGTCACCCCTGAGCGCTCCCCTTCCCTGATCCCTTTCCTTCTTCCCCGCTCCATGTTCTCAGCATCCAGTGACCCTGGCCCCCTTGCTTTTCCTCTGGGATGACTCTCCTATCTCCAGCTTGCATTTTCACTGGCTCCACCCCCTCCTCCCCACCTGTTCCCTCTTGTCTCAGCCTCTGAGTTTCGCTACTTTTTCTCATGTCTCAACTAAAATCCCACTTTCTGCAAGAAGCATTTCTTGGTCCATCTTCTCAGTTTATTTCCTGCAGTTCACCTTACACATATGTGCCAGGCATAAGCGCTTTACAGACATGATCTCATCTAACCCTAACAACGATTTTAATTAAAGAAAACTAGGAGTCCATGAAGATTGAAGTGGAATACTTGTGGTGGTATCGAGATCAAGGCCATGAACATGCTTCTGAGTAGCTTTGGTGAAGTGGAAGTGAGCAGAATGTGGACCTGCTGGAGGGAACATCTCTAGGTATGTTGAGGTGCAGAGAAGTCTCTGGGACCAGCACTGATGAAATTCAGAAAGGAGAACAGCATGAGGTTAGCAGATAACAGCCACCAGAAATGGGACAGGGAGAAAAATGTGGATTGAATGAAACCCCCAGGAGGAGAGGCTGCTGATAATGGTGGTAGAAGGAACATCTGGAACTGGAGATGGGCATCAAGTTGGCGCTGAGGATAATGTGATGCTGCTTCTTTTGTGCCCAAGATCAGAGCTAGTGACAAGGTATGTGTTCACATGCCACAGCTGCCTCCTGATTTCTCATGGTGGCTTCTTCCCCCATTGGTGGCTTTTGACCTGAGCATCCACTCTGGGGAAGGGCCTGGCCCAGCCATGCTCTGACTACATCTGCATGCCTCTGCTGCCTCCTGACCCCAGGCCTGCTGGCCCATTCTCTGATTTGGGGAAGGGCCCAGCTCAGCCATCCCTCATTCCTCAGACAGAGCCACCAGGCATTATGAGGGCTCTTCCCTGCCTTCCCCTTCTCATGTCCTTCCAGATGTTCTCTTCCCCTCCCCCACTTTAGAAGGGATGCTCCCTGAGGACAGAGGGGACAGCGAGGTGACACAGTGGATAAAGTACCAGCCTGGAGTGAGGAAGACTCCTCTTCCTGAGTTCAAGTCTGGCCCCAGATCCTTCCTAGCTACGTTACCCTGGGCAACTCACTTTGTCTCCATTTCCTCATCTGTAAAATGAACTGGAATAGGAAACAATAAACCACTCCAAGATCTTTGCCAAGAAAACCTCAGATTGGGTCACAGAGAGATGGGTAGGACTGAAGAACAACTCAAAAAAAAAATAAGGAGAGTATATTTCTTTTTCCTGGGATAGCATCACTAGCTCCTGGCACACAGTAAGCGCTTAATAAATGCTCGGACTGAGATCAGAGTCACTCCCTCTGGAAGCTGGCAGCAATGGAACAGTCATTGCTCTACCCGGTCAAAGCCCCTCCCCCAAGGTCTTCAGAAAAGGGGTCCTGATGACGTCACCCTGAACCCTCCCCCTTGCTCCCAGACTGAAGGGGGGGGGCTCTGGGGACCCCTCCCCCACTGGCCTGTCCATCCTCAGGGGCCCCACGGGACAAGGCTGAGGTCCCTGGCCCAAGGTCTTCAGACTGCAGAGGTACTTAGGGGGCTCCTGGACACCCCAGGAAAACATACGCTGCGGGGGGGGGGCTGCTCCCCCTCCTCTTACGATAAAGAAACCTTGGCCTGGGGGGCTGGGGGAGGGGCAGGAAGGGGAGTCACCCCAATGGCCAGTCCTGCCCCTTCCCCTGCCCCCCGGGGCTCCCGAAGAAGCAGCTGCTCCAAGGAAGGGGCCGCACGCGGCAGCCTTGGGCCCAACTGGGGGCTCCCCCAGGGGGGCACCCCCAACCCCCGTCACACGCGGATGCGCCGGCCCCACCCCCATCGGAGCCCACGCCCTGGCACACACGCACTGGCCCCTGACCCTCTCCCTCTTGCAGGAGCTTCTGGGGACGCTGCCACCAGAACCGGGTCCCCGCGTATGTGGGGGAAGGTGAGGAAGTGGGGAGGGAGGAGGGGCTCCCCCACATGCTGGGAGCCGGGGCCGCGCCTGCGCACTGACTCCTTCCTTCCCTCCCCTCCCCCACTCACTCAGCGCGTCCCAAGAAGAGCTGCTCTGGGTCCCGCAGGAAAGCTGCGCCTGCGTACCGCGGATTTCCCAGCATGCCGTGGGGCTCTGCAACTTCCGCAGGAGGCGGGACCGAGAAGGGGCGTGACGTCAGATCGTTGGTTGAGGGCCTTCTCCCCCACCCCTTTTTCTGCTTCCGGTTTTGGGTGGTCCTTTGGAGCTTGGGCGCTGGAGGCCGGGGTCCTTCTGCACACAGGAGGCACCTAGTGTGTCCTTGCTGGCCCAGAGATCCCCAAGGGACCCCGAGAGGTGCTGCTCTTACTTACAGAGAAGGAAACTGAGGCAGAGACCAGGCAGAAGGCCAGTTCTTTCCTTCTGTGTCCTTGGAAAAGACTCCAAAGATTCTTGGGGGCGCAGGGCCCCCCCAAGGAGGGAAAACCCATCCTGTCTGGGGAGTCTGGAGGCTCAGGGACAGCATCGGGGCCTGGCACCAGTGCCCTGGGGGCCCTGGACAAGTCACTTCCCCGCCGTTGGCCTCAGTTTCCTCCACTGTACAGTGAAGATAATAAGCGCCCCCCCCCACTCCCCCGAGGTTGTGAAGACTGTCCGTAGCGGACCGTGGGACTCTTTGTGGACGTTTTTGTCTCATGGAAACTCGAACTCACAACCGGTGCCTCTTGGAGGGGCCCTGAACGTCTCCTTCAGAACCTCCTCAGCCCCATGTTACTAAGGAGGCCTTGGAAGGGTTCCAGGACCTCACCCCCTTCCCTTCACCCCACCAAACCAGGCATTAGCAGCCGCTTCACAAAGGCTAATGGCCAAGGGATTGGTAACCATACCACCTTGGTGGCTCGGTCTCTTCAGTCCTGATTGGCCCTTCCCGACCCCATTGCGGGATTTCTTGGCAAAAATGTTGCAGGGTTTTGCCATTTCCTTTACCAGCTTGTTCTACAGGTGAGGAAACTGAGGTAAATAGGGTTAAGTGACTTTCCTGGGTCACACAGCCAGTAAGTGTCTGAGGCCTAATTGAAACTCAGGCCTTTCTAGTCCTGGATCTATCCAGCTTACCATTTTTGAACAAAGGAATCATCCTCTTTCTTTCTTTCTGTCTCCCTCTCCCTCCTTCCCTACCTTCCTTCCTTCCCATACCCCATATGACCAGTCCCCCCACCCCCTTACACTCTTCTCTCACCTTCCTCCCCCTCCCCCTCCTCTCTGACCCAGGGATGCTGGCCTCCAGGCTGATGCTTGACCAAGACCTGACCCCTGACCCTGTGGAGGGCCTCTTCCCACACCTGGGCCCCCCTGCTTCCTTGCCGTCTCAGCTAAAGACTCCCCTTCTGAAAACAAGCTTTTTCTGGTCCCTAACACTTCTGAAGCCTTACCTCTCAGGGTGCCCCCCACCCATACTATACAGAGCTTGTTTGGACCCAGCCATTAGACCAGGCTCCTGGAGGGTGGGACTGGTTTTTCTTTCCTTTTGTGAAACAGCTACATTTATTTTAGTTCTCAGGTGGACACTTTGTATCATGCAGAGTAGCCACAGTAATCTCTTCCGCATCACAGGGTTTCAGGGCACAGGCCCCACCCCCACCCTTCCATCTGGAAAAATCAGAGTAAAATTTTGGGAACCTCCCTTTGTACCAGAGAAGCCTGAATTTTTTTCTTTTTCTTTGATGTGGTATTTACAGTACTTTGCTGTAAAAGTGGGGTTAAGTATTGGGTCTTAGGCTATATATAGATCAACATTAAGTAAACATACTAACCTTTGTATGTCATCTGCTGGCTTCACGTTCTTTTCACCAAATTTAACTTTTACTCATTTTAACTTTAAAAAAGAAATTGTATATATGGTATTAAAAGATAAAATACGTTGATATTATAGAATACTACATGTGTGTACGTGTGCACATACATGTGTGCGTATTTCTGAGTTTCGAAACTTTTCCTCTGTTGTTTGCTGACCTACCTGTGTTGTCTGCCATTTCTACAAAACTCCCAAAATATTCTCATTTAATTTCTTTTGCCTACCCACAATATATCAAAACCACAATGGGGAAAGGCACAATGGGGTAGTGATAACAATAATTCTTGGGTTTGTCTTGGCAGGCAGGCTCCCAAGTACTTATATTGTCTATAGTCATTTTATATAGAATTTCTCTTTCTTTCTCATGTTCCTTGACTTTATTGGTAATATATTATATATAGTGATGATTTATATGAGTATGTTTTATATACTGCAACTTTACTGAAGTAGTGAATTATTTAAAAGAGTTTTTTAGTTGATTCTGTAGGGTTCTCTAAGTATACAGTCATATCACATGCAAAGAGTGAAAATTTTGTTTCCTCATTGCCTGTCCTAGTTACTTAGATTTCTTTTTCTTCTCATTTCTATAACTAACATTTCTAGTACAATATCGAATAATAGTGGTGATAATGGGCATCTTGGCTGCTGCACTGGGGCCATAGGGTCTAGCTATTGACCTGTGGTACTGGGGACTTGAAGCCTCCCAGGTAGCCTGCTGTGTTGCTAGTCTGCTGTGTCAGGGCCATTGTGCTTCAGTTGTTGATTTGTGCTAGGGCTCAGGGGTTCCACTGTCTTGCTGTGGTGCACCCTGCTGTTGGCTTTCCTGGTCACACTGCCTGACTAGACTGTGTTCTCCTTTTACCCAAGTGAGACAGACCTTTCCTCATGATCTTCTAAGTTGTCTTGGGCTGGAAAATTGTTTCACCCCATCTTTTTGTTGGTTCTACCATCTAGAATTTGTTTTGAGGAGCTATTTTATAGTTATTTGAAGGTTAATTTGGAAGAGTTCAGTGGAGTTCCTACCAAATTGACTTCACCCCCCCCCTAAAAAAGTACATTTCTACCAAAAAGAAAAAAATATTTAAACTGCTTCAAAGATCTTTAGCAGAGCCATTTATACTAGAGCAAAGAAAACAATATCTTCTATTGCTTTTAGAAGGCTGGATCAGGTGGAGCACAAGAAAGTCATCCAATGTCTATGATCTCCTGGTTCAGACCTACCTGGGCTCTGCAAGCCCAGCATGGGGTTTCTAGGAAATAATGATCTCTTTCAGTCAAGGAGAGGCCAAGAGGATGAATCTATGGCACAGCCACCTATAAGATAGGTCACTTGGGAAGCAGAAAAGGTAGAAGAGGTCTCATTGGACCCAACCCTTTCTGGGAGGTCCTCCCAGTGCCAAGAGGCCTTTGCTGCCTGGGCTCTGAGCCCCTAGGATCATCTCCATCCTGTAATCAAACTTGAGCCAGGACCACAAGCCCCTGCATTTCTCTCTGCCCTATCCATGGCCTCTATCAGCTTCCCTGCCATGAGAATGACCCTCTTCTGCCCTGGACTTTTAGTACACCAACCTCCAGTCCAGGGCTCAAATTTCACCTGGACCACTGCCCACTAGGATGGTCACCCCTGAGAACTCTGATTCCCTCATCCCTTCATTACCTCTCTCTCCTTTATCTGCTGCAGGAATTAGACCCTCCTTCTGAGCAGAATGACTGCCATGATAAAACTCTGGCAGTAGACTACAATAAAGTAATGGATCCTATAATTTGAGGTCTGAGCAGTAAATGGCACCTGGGAAAATTGAGGTTCTGCATGCTACCGTTTTTAATTGCAAATTCAGATTTGATGAGACTGAATTTGTGTTCTTATGTTCTTATGTGTTCTCTTAGGATAACTGATGTTTGATCTTCTATAGACAAAGCATACTTTAATGCCAAATTTACTTAAAGTTTGCATTATGATAATATGTTTAGAAATTATAAGAACAAGCATATTAAAAGCATGAAATTACTGATCTCTAAATGTGATTAGTCTAGATTGTCATGTGATCAGTCTATAGTGGCAATTTGATAGATAGATAAAGTGATTTTCTATGCAAGAAAATTTGCAAATACATTCAGCTGAATTAATGTAATTTGATTGGAATAAGTTCGTTTCCAATCGGTTTTGTCAAAGATTTGTTTTAAATCTGTAATACTGCTTATTGTTATTATGCTTTTGATTTTTCTTTTATTGTGATTTTTGGAAAACCATTGTATAAGAAATATTGTTAATTTCAAAATTGATTCCTAAAGGGTGATTCAATTTTATTCTGAGGAAATTAAGTCCTCTTTTGGATGCTGTGAAATGAATTAAACTGTTAAGAGAATGTGGTTACAATGTTTAAAAACTGCTAAGTATTTTAATTGGGTATATTTTGCTTTAAAAATAATGATAATTTACTATTTGGGAAAAGTGCAAAAGATCCTGTAAATTCTCCTTATCTGGGACTAATTAGGTGTCTTGGGACCTTCTCATTGGGCAAGTTCATAAAATCTTCTCAGTCCTGGGAAAGAAGGTGCTAAAAGAATGTTGCCCAATTCTGAAGTTGTCAAGGCTTACACATTTGTTTATAGCATACAAGTTTTTCTGAGAATTTTTCTGGCCAGTGATTATGGAAAATTATAAAATTCCACCTAGAGTAGTAGGTTTGGCAGTTATTCCTTTGAGTCAACTCAGTTTCAACAGACGATTCAAAATGAGACTCCTTCCTTGAATACAGTTCATATAGTCAGATCTTGTAAGGCACAAAATAAGAGAAAGGCTCAGAGATGCTCATGATTTGGGGACTCAGGTTAATTCAAGCAGCATTTTGAGAAAAATGATAATGTTCTTTTTATATTAGTAACCAATTTTATGTAGGGGAACCAAAGATGCTCTTTTTGCTTTCTCATTCAAAGCCGAGTCTCTCAAGGACATTTCTGGTCTTGCCCAAAATTCACCCCACTCAGACCATCTTATCTAGGTGGAATTTCTTTTAAATTTCAAATCCGCTGGGGTTTTTGTGTGTGACAAAAACTGGCTGTTTTATTTTCTGTGATCTTCTCTATCCCTTATATGGTGGTGAATTCTTCCACTATTTAGAAATGTCTCTTCTTGGTTCCTTTAATTTATCTGAGGTGACCTTTTACATCTAAGTCATGAATTCATTAAGAGCTAATCTTGGTCGACAGTGTGCAGTATTGGTATTTGTTTTCTGCCAGCCTACTTTCCAGTGTTTCCAGCACTTTGTATTAGTTAGTAAGTCTTGAGTCCACAGTGGAGGTCTTGAGGTTGACTGAACATGTAGTTACTGTACTCATTTTCTTTTGTATATTACACACCTGATCAATTCCATTTCTCAAGACCTTTGTTTTTAAGTAGGACGTAATACTCTGGATGACTACTGCTTTCTAGTGTAGTTTCAGATTTGGTCTCGCTAGGCCTCCTTCCTAGAATATTGGAAGAGGCTGTGGAAAGAAACATGTGAGTGTGCTTTTGAAGAGAGCACATCTTTAGAGTTGGAAGGGAATACAGAAGCTAAATAACGAGTAGAGGAAGCCAATCTCATTTTAGAGACAAGTAAAGTAAGGCACAGAAAGGTTGTTCTTTGTCCTACAGAGCTACAGAGTGCCTTAGTCAGGATTTGAACCCAAGACTCCCTGATTCCAAACCCAGAGCTCTGTGCTTTATAAGTATTGTCTTCATCTACACTGTTCTGAATATCAATTTGATCTAAAAGTGTCTAAATTGTCCAGATGTTTACTATGACACTTATGACCAAAGGAAAAATAATCATTTCTAAAACTAGCATTTCCATCGTAATTGAAGTCTTGCTCTCATTTTACAAATATTTTCTCATTTAATGCTCACATCAAGCCTAGCTGGTAGGTGCTCTTATTATTCCCATTTTACAGATGGGGAAACTCAAGCAGGAAAAGGTTAAGTGATTTACTCAGGGTCATACAGTTAGTAAGTTTCAGAGATCAAATCTGAACCCAGATCTTGTGGCTCCAAGCACAGCAAGCACTCTTATCTCCACTGGGACACCTAGCTGCTTAAAGAAAGCATGACAGAATTATCTCCAACAGATACCAAAATATTTACATGAGGACTTTTTGTGCCAGCAAAAAACCAGGAAACAAAGTGAGTCCGAATTCATTGGGAAATGGCTGAAGAAGGTACAGCATATGAAATAGTGAGGAGTAATGACAAATACCAGGATTTCTGAGAAAAATTCAGTATGTTTGTAGGACTTTGTGCACAATATGCTATTTGGGATTTCTAATGAGGTCTCTCATGCTGGCAGGTCAAATAAAGTCTGTGCTTCATTAACAGACTTGTTAATTAGATCCAAGACTTTTATCTTTAGTATGAGTTCTCCAATGAACAGTCAAATACGAGCTCCAGGTAAAGGAAGCTCTTCCCACAAATTCTGCTTCCATAAGCCTTCATTCCAGTGTGAATATTCTGGATCTCCCTCTTCCAGAGAAAACCATGTCCCCTTTGAGAACATTCATAAGTCTTCCCTCCACAGTGGATCCTCTGATGTAAAGAAATGATCTCAGACTGAAGGCCTTCTCATCTAGAGTCTATATAGAGCTCCTCCTCAGAATGATTTTTCTGATGTTAAACAGCCCTGTACTTCATTGCAATACCTTTCCTCATTCATCACAGTGATAAGATTATTATCTAGAAGGAATCCTCTGATGGGAAATAGGGAATGGCTTTATGACACTGGTTATATTCCTAAAGTTTCATTTCAGTGTGGATTCTATCATGGTCAGTAAAGTTTGAATTGTAACTAAAGGCTCCACCACATTCATGACATTCATGAAGTTTTCCTGTGGATTCTCAGGTGTTCAGCAAGGCTGGAGCCTTTCCACACTGACTGCATTCAGAAGGTTTCTCAGTAGTGTGGATTCTCTGACATTCAATTAGATTGTATTAAATCACAAAGCCTTTCAGCATTGATAATTAAGCACACTGATTGATTCATAAGGGCTCTCTTATGTGGATTCTCTGATGTGTAGTAAGATTGGAGTGCTGTCTGAAAGTCTTTCCACACTGATTACATTCATAAGGTTTCTCTCCAGTGTGAATTCTCTTATGTGCAGCAAGACCGAACTTCCGTTGGAAAGACTTTCCACATTGATTACATTCATAAGGTTTCTCTCCAGTGTGAGTTCTTTGATGGAGCACAAAGTTTGGTCTGGATCTGAAGGCCTTCCCACATTGAGAACATTCATAAGGTTTCTCTCCAGTGTGTGTTCTCTGATGTGTGATGAGACCGGACCTCCTTGTAAAAGCCTTTCCACATTGATTACATTCATAAGGTTTCTCTCCTGTGTGAATTCTCTGATGACCAATAAGGGCTGATTTGTCGCAGAAGGAATTCCCACATTCATTGCATTTATAAGGTCTCTCTCCAGTGTGAATTCTCTGATGCCTAGTAAGGCTTGATTTATAGCTGAAGGCCTTCCCACATTCATTACATTTATAAGGCTTCTCTCCAGTATGAATGTTCTGATGTCTAACTGGATCTGATTTTAAAAGTAAGACCGTCCCACACTGATTATATGCATGTGTTTTCATTCCAGTATCAAATCCAGGATGGTAAGGAAGAGATGAGTGATGGGTTAAGGTTGCTACAACTTCATTACATTCATAAGGATTCTTTCCAGTGCAAATTTTCTGATGGCTAATGATTTTAGAGTTCTGGCTGAAGGCCTTTCTTCCTTCATTACCTATATAAAGCTTTTTGCCAGTATAACTTTTCTGACGTCCAGTGAGGTCTGAACTCAAGTTGAAGGCCATTGTCTCTTGATTACCTTGATACGTTTGCATTTCAGGAGGCTTCTCATGGGACTGAATAAGCTCCGCCTTTTCAGTAAAGCATTTGTACTGAAAACAGTCATTCCTTGGGGTCATTGTCTTACAGTGATTTAGGACTGAATGATGTATGAAGGTCTTTCCAACTTCATCAGATTCATAAGGATTCTGTGGATTTTTATCTACCTTAGTATCAGAGTCACAGATTTCTCTCACACTGAAGTCACAGGGACCATCACTCATGAATCTCAGCTGGCCAGCTTCTTCCACAGAAAGGCTCAGGTTGGTAGCAGTCTCATTCACTTTAAACATGCTTACTGCAGCTGAGGAAACAAATATATACATACATACATACATATACACACATGCACACACACACACACCTACAAATATATCATCCCTCAAGTGGCATAAAAGAAGTTAATTTTTTATTCTATTTCCCCAGGTAAAAAGAAGAATCTTTAAACCTAAATAAACAGACCCAATCATTTGAAAATGCTATTAACTCTCACCCACAGCATGATTTAATTTACAAAGAGTTTCATATACAATAACCCTAGATCTTCACAGCAAACCTATAACATAGGTAGGGCAGGATTCTCATTATGCTTCACCACTCATGCCATGAGCCCATAATAACTGAGTGACTTGACCTGACCCATATCCATGTAGATATAACTAAGACTAGAACTCAAGCCCTGTGACTAGTTCTACTCCTTCCGCAGCACTAGATGGCCTTTCTCCATTGCACTTTCAATAGTTTCTTCAAATGCCTTTTTTTTAAAACTTCTTATTCTCTCAATCTCAGTTAATCATCCTGGTTTTTTATACTGATCAGATTTGATATCCTATCACATGGCCATTATTAATTTCATATACTGTTGAGAAATATATTTATTCTTTTTTAACTCTCATGTAATACTATTAAGTTGTAATCCAACTTTTCTTATATTCTATTAAGACCAGTAAATATTTTGTTATTTGCTTTACATATACTAAAAACTCACATAAAGATTTCCTTGGCAAACTTTTAATTTATTTCTGTTTCCATGTCTGGGATCACAACATGTTTACCAACCATTTTTTTTGTCTTCCTCTGAGATATAATACATTCTGTTTGGTCCATCACTTCTTTAGGACAGCCATTATTCATGATCCATATGTTTTCTAAAATGTATCTTCATTGATTCCAAACTGTTATGATGAGACATATAGTGGTTTTGGTGTTCATGCAGAGATGACACCAAACTCTCTACATTTCTGACTAAATGCAACAAATTATTTCAATTTATCAACCTAATATCAAATTGTTTCCAAACTACCAGAAAGGTTTGACATGCAAGTGCATATCCTTTCTCAGTTCATGGTCATACTCTCATTTGCTTTTTATAAACTGCATGAGCATGACAGAATAAACTGCACATTATTCAAAGATTACCTAGTAATTTCATGTCATTAGTGCTGTAATTTGCACATGAAGATGTTACAAATGTTTGTGTTCTTTGGGTACAGAAAGCAGGGTCTTTGAAAACATGATTCCTGGGAGTGCACGTTACAAACCATCTTGAAAGCATCATGGATCATCACACACATTCTGCACAAACAGACTTGACTTTGCTTCTCATTGCACTCTTAAGGCTATTTTCTGGTTTGAACTTCTTTTCTGTTTATGTTACTATTCTTATATCTAGTGAATTTTCAAGAGAACTAGTTGGCCAGCTAGGTCAGTCATTCCACAGAGTTTCTGAGGAAGTGTAGCCAGTGGTAAAACGTGGTAGAAAGAAGAAAGTTAGGTCAGAAGAGGTCTTTCTTTAAAAAAGGTTGTTTTATCTACTTAATGCACTATTTCTCATTAGCCAACAGAAAAATATACATTCTGTACAGCAATTAACCACTCATTTTGTTGACTGGTTTGAAGGCCAAAAACAAAATATGAAATTCCATATCTCAATAAGAGAGCATTTTCACTGTATTCTGGCTATCAATCAAAAGACAGCTCATAGAACAGTGGATAAAGAGTTGGACTTAGGTGGACATGAATTGAAATTCTAGCTTAGACGCTTGCTAGCACTGCGACCCTGGGTGAGTCACAACCTCTGCCTGCCTTTGTTTCCTCAACCGTAAAACTGAGATAACAATACCTTCCTTTATGCATTGTTGTGAAGATCAGATGAGAAAATGTCTATAAAGCCCTTAGCTCAGTAACTAGCACATGTCAAATAGTATCAAATACTAATGATTATTTTCTTATTATTTTCATCATTAAATTGACTTGATGCAGAACCAAATTGTAGATGGGCTTTGTCAGGGAAATACTGCAAACCCTTGTTCAGAGAAAAAGTCCAGCTTTGAACTTAATTTCATATGTTGTGTTTTGTTCTACATATTCCAGATTACACTTATTTGATTAAAAATGCTATTTCAATTTTTAAAAATCTATGAAATAAGAAAATTTACATTGAGGTCTTACAAGTAATAGCAAATATGAGTTCTTGTTGGATTAAAACAAAATCTTCCAGAAAGTTCCAAATTAAATTTTTATCATTTAAAGTAGAAGAAAATTTTATATTTTATAATTATACTGTGAAATGAAAGTATTGATTTGGAGCATAGTTCTCTCAGTCATTTTCATTAAATAAGTACCAAATGCATGAAATAAAAATGCATCAATTGAAAGAATTTTATGAGTAGCAGATTAAATGACTAGGGGCCTTCACAACACACTTTATATTTGTTACTGAAAGGAGTCCTAAAAATAAGATTTGGGGAACTTCTTCTCTGGAGTTATGGTTTTTCATTGCATTGATCAGTGTTGCTATAAAATAAACTCTTCTCCTAGTTCTGCTTACTTCTCTCAACATCAGTTTGGACAATTCTTTGCAGGATTCTCTGACACTGTGCCTGTAATCGTTTCTTCCATTATATTCTTAGACTATCATTTCTTCAGTCATTTCCCAATATATACGCATCATCTTTGTATACAGATCTTTGCAACAGCAAAAAATAGCAGCTATAATTTTGTGTTGAAATGGATGTTTTTCATCTTTCCATGAACCTTTTAGTTTATAGGACTAGTGGTTATAATGGGGTCAAAGAGCACAGAGGGGAATGAGTTTAGGGCATAGTTGAAAAAGACATTACCGGATGTTACCCTTTCATTTTAATACTTTGTCAAAGTGTTTAATACTTTCTGTCAAAGGTGTTTCTTATACACAACATGTTGTGTCTTTCTGCTTTCTAAGGCATTGTTACTCATTTTTTTTAAGGTGAATTCATCTCATGCATGTTATATTATGAAAATTAATTAGGTTTTCTCCATGGTATCCTCTGATCTTTCCCCTTTTCCCCTGCCTTAATCCTTACAAAAAAAAAAAACAACCCAGAAAACCACATGGGAGAAGGAAAAGGGATCAATGCCAGTAACCAATCATTGACATGGCACCTCACCTCACCTCACCTCGGCTTCCATCCATCCCAGTCCCTGATGACTGGCTGGAAAACTACCTTAAAAGTCTCTTATCCTTTCATCTCCTCTATTTGAAGCTTCGTCTATGGTGCAAAGTTATTTTCCACCATGAGGCAGCCAGGTGATGCAGTGGAGAGAGCACTATGCCTGGAGTCAGAAAGACTTGAGTTCAAATACAGACTTAGACACTTGTTACCTGTGGGACACAGAGCAAGTCATAATATCACTGTTTGCCTCAGGTTCCTCATCTGTAAGACGAGGATAATAGTAGCACCTGCCTCCCAGGGTTTTGTGAGGAATAAATGAGATAATATTTTAAAATTGTTTAGAACAGAGTAGGCACGGTATGAATATTAGCTAATATTATTGTGATTTTCTTCACTAACTCTACACTCCTTAAACTACTCTTGTCTTCTAGTCACTTATTTTCCTCTTGAACTTAATGTATTCCAATTACAAAAGACTCGCTTTTGTCTGGCTCAGATAAGAGTGAGGCTCATGATCTGTTGCTTCTTTCCAAACTATCTCTGTGTTTGTATACTAGATGGTAAACTCTGGACAGCAAGGACTATCTTTGCATCCCCAGACTTATACAGTGCTGAGAACACTGGCATTTACCAATATACTGACTGCCTGACTGGGCCCAGGGCTACACCTGGTCCCAGCCTCTATCTCAGTTCCTGAATTCTGGTCTCTCTCTCTCGTTTTCAAATGCAGGTTCGGACCTGTGGATGCCTCTCTCCTACCTCCCTGGTGTTCTTTCACCTTACTCCCCACTTCATATGTGCAGTTATCAGTGGTTCAGGACTTCTCTTTTTTCCTTGACCAAGGACACTCCATCTCCCAACTCCATGTTTTCTCTGGCTGCCCCTCATGCTCACTCTGGCTTCCCTGAAGTCCCCTCTAAAACCCTTCATTCTACAATAAGTCTTCTCTAGTCCTCCTTACCTTAGTGCCTTCCTTCTTTTGAGTAGTTCCAACATATTGTCTTGCCATTAGACTGGGAAGTCCTTAGGAGCAGGGTTTGTCCCCTGCCTTTATTTGTATCCCTGGTGCTTAGCCCAGGGTCTGGAATGTAGTAGGTGCTGTAAGTAAATGCTTGCTGACTTGAAGAAAATCTAGGAAATTATTCACATTGGACAGCTTTAGACCCTTTTTGAATGCTTTCAGGAGAGTTCTAGGCCCCAAAGCTTCAAACAATGACTTCTTACAGATAAATGAAGGCTATGGAATCCAACCACCTCACTTTTACAGATAGGGAAACTGAGGCTCAGAGATTCAGTGACTTGGCCTGGATCAAAAGTATCTAAAAAGGAATTCTAGGTCTGGTCTTCCTGTCCCCAAGGCTAAAACTCCTTTCACTACAACATAAATAAATGCCTTGTGATAAGATCCCTCATATATCTGCTTCTGTCTCACTCACCTGGATAAAAGTTCTTTAAGCCTTTGGGCTCCAGATTCCATGGTGCTTTCCCTTCCTGGAAATAGGAGATCACATCTTCTCTGGTAACTGGAAGCCCTAGGCATAGGAAATATGGGAAGCATGAGGATGGAGAGAAATTTGTAATTTGGTTCTCTTTACGGAAAGGGGACATGCAAGCAAGGACCATAGGGTGGTTTCCAGAATTCTTCAAGCTTGGTTTCCAAGGTATTCACTGTGAGGATCTTTGGAGAGAGGATTATTGAGTCATGCAGCCAACTGGGAATCAGAAAGTTCTGGTTTTCACCTCTTTCATAGAAAAATGGGCATGCTCCATAGCTTCCATCATTTAGAAATTAGAGGCAGCTGGTAGTGCAGTGGTAAGAGCCAGGAATCAGGAAGGCTTGATTCCAAATCCATGGCAGGTGGCATGCCCTTTTTAATAAAGGTTATCTTGCCAGAGAATTGCCTCAGTTTCCCTTATTGTTCAGTTTCCCACATAACATTAGGCAGGATTAGGAGCAATGAACTGCCAACTTACTACCAACTTCTCAATGAGAAGACCTTTCTAAATTCTAGACCCATTCCAAAGAGGAAGGTATTGCTTTGGCACAGAGGGGTTCCTTCACTGCCCATCTTCAAGGAAAACCTGCATGAGCAGTTTCCAAAGATTTTGCAGGCAAAATTCATGTTCAGTTAGAGATTAGACAAGATATGACCTCTAAAATTGACTTAGAGGTTGAGATTCTCTAATACTGAACGGATTTTTTTACCTGAAGCTGCCTCAATTAAAAAAGACACAACTTCAGGAGAAACAAAACAAGGTCCCAGAGTCCCATCACATAATTCAAAGACCTTACAGAGGAAAGCCAAATAGCAGGAGGACCCTGTGGAGAGACCATGTTCCCCTTTGAAATCATTCACAAATGTTCACAATGTGCACAGTATATAGGGAAGACAACCCTCCTCTGATGGCAGATTTGGAGTTACCAGAGGAAATGGTCCTTACCCAGGCAGAGAAGGTTCTGGATATTCTCCAGCATGACCTTCTTGTATAGCTCTCTCTGAGAATGGTCCAATAGGCACCACTCCTCCTGGGTGAAGTCCACAGCCACATCCTGGAATGTCACCAACTCCTAAACCATCAAATGTCACAAGATTTAGAGCTGAGAGACCAGAATTCATCTAGTCCAACCCTCATCGATTTATAGGAGAAAACTGAAACACAGAATTCTCAAAACTCCAATCACCTTTATGAAGGTCAGAGCCAACACTTGAAACCATAGTCAATAACAGCCCAATGGAATGTTTAGAAAAGCATTTGAGAATCATGTTGCATTAATGAAAGCTGGAGAAATGTCTTAATATGAAACGTTTCTCCCTATGGATCAGGGAGAAGATAAGTACTCTACCATTGAGGTATGAGAATCTGTGGAGGAGAAAAACAGAAGGTGATATGAAATTTCTTCTCATCAGAAGTGTCATGAGTGATATGTTAAGAAAATTCTATGACGAGTTTGTGAGAAGCTCGCAAGGACTGTGCATGCTGGGGGGAAGGGTTACCATGATCACTGAAGAGAGAGCAAAGAAAAGGCAATTGTCTAATCAATTTCGTAAAAGGTTTTAATAAGTCATATCTAAATGAAAACATGAAGAGGATTCTTAAGAAATAATACTCACAAGCTCGGTTAAACTGAGTGGTGTGGAACTGTTTCCAGTCAAGTGAAGAAGAGTTATCTGTTGTTGTATTGAGGGCTTAAGGTGATACTAGGTGTGATGCTTCATAGACAAAACTGCTTTTGTCTTTCCTTTATGATTGCTTTCACTTGTTAATGCCACCTGTCCTTTTTTATTAATTTGTTTATTTTCAGTTTTCAACAGTCACTTTCATAAGTTTAAAAATTTTTCCTTACTCCCTGCTCCCTCTTCAAGAAGGCATGTGATCTTATATGGATTCTACACATACGTTCTTCTTAAACACATTTTCATATTAGTCATGTTGCATAGAAGAATTAAAACAAATGGAAGAAACCATGAGAAAAACCAGAACAGAACAAAACATAACACAAGAGAATATAATTTACTTCATTCTGCATTCCAGTTCCATAGTTCTTTTTCTGGATGTGGATAGCATTTTGCCTCAAGAGTCCTTTGGAAATGTTTAGGTCCTCATGTTACTGTGAAGGGCTAAGTCTATCAGAAATAGTCCTCACATACTGTGGTTGTGACTGTATAATATTCTCCTGGTTCTGCTCATTTCACTCAACATCAGTTCCTATAAGTCTTTCCAGGTTTTTCTGAAGTCAGCCTGTTTGTCATTTCTTATAGCACAATAGTATTCCATTATATTCATATCCCACAACTTGTTCAGCAGTTCCTCAATTGATGGGCATTGTCTCAATTTCCAATTCTTGGCCACCACAAAAAGAGGTGCTATAAATATTTTTGTACATAGGGGTCCTTTTCCTATTTTTATGATCTCTTTGGGATACAGCCCTAGAAGTGGTATTGCTGGGTCAAAGGGTGTGCACATCTTTATAGCCCTTTGGGCACAGTTCCAAATTGCTCTCCAGAATGCTTGGATCAGCTCACAACTAGCTCCACCAACAATGAATAAATGTTCCAACTCTCCCACATCTTCTCCAACATTTATCATCTTCCTGTTTTGTCATGTTAGCCAATCTGATAGGTGTGATGTGGTGCCTCAGAGTTGTTTTGATTTGTTTCTCTCTAATCAATAGTGATTTTAGAGCATTTTTTCATATGACTATAGATATCTTTAATTTCTTCCTCTGAAAAATGCCTGTTCATATCCTTTGACTATTTATCAATTGAGGAATGGCTTGTATTCTTTTAATTTGAATCAGTTCTCTATATATTTTAGAAATGAGGCCTTTATCACAGATACTAGTTGTAAAAAATTCTTTCCCAGTTTTCTGCTTCCCTCCTAATCTTGGTTGCATTGGCTTTGTTTGTGCAAAAACTTTTCAATTTAATGTAATCAAAATTATCCATTTTGCATTTCATAATGTTCTCTATCTCTTACTTGTTCGTAAATTTCTCCATTCTCCATAAACCTGACAAATAAATAAATTGCTTCTCTAATTTGTTTATAGTATCATCCTTTATACCTAGATCATGTATCCTTTTGGACTTCATTCTGATGTATGATGTAAGGCATTGGTCTATGCCCAGTTTCAGAATGGCACCTATTCTTTAATTTTCATATTTAATTATATAGAAATGAGGAATTATAATGGGGATATGTAATATTTTATTCACTGAGGCTGGAAATGGAGCTAATTCACAAGAAATACTAACAGAATATTTGTGAGGAAAAAATGATTTAAATAGATTCTTAGGACACTGGAATTTGGGGGATAAAAATTCAAGAGAATGAGTTAAGAGATAGACTGATGGTCACAAGAGGGTGGCCATATCTACAAATCCTTTAATATTTGGGAGAGGTCACCTAATTTTCCAACCTGCTGCATGTAGACCACAAATTTGGCCATGGCACTTGGTCTCAGATGCTCTTGCATTTTATTTTCTTCCATTTCTAGTAGAATGATATGATTCATTTTTTCAGAGGTTCTATTATTTTGGAGTCCCTCAGACTTATAATGTAGGTATCATCCTTGTCTTCTATCTCTCACCTTCCCACTCTGATTATCCAATGATTTTGTTACTTGGTTCTCTTACAATTACTTCCTAAAATGTAGATAAAATTGTATTTTCATTTTTCTTTATTTGGTTTTCCTTTTTAGAACATCTGACTTATACTCTGTTTGCCATTCATATTTCACCCTTAACTTCCTTTTTTACTATTATTCAACCTGTGAAAAATCAAAGAATTTATTGGGGTTTTTTCCCACTTTTTGAGATTTCCAAGAGTTTACAATGCTTTCCTTTCCGTGAGGGTTTGGTGAGTCACGATTCTTCATTGCATAATGAATAGAATTCTCTACCTCCTCATTTCTGCCTCCTGAGTTTCTGTAGGCCTCAACTAAAAATCTACCATCTACAGGAAGCCTTTCCCAACTCCTCTTCATTCTAGTGCCTTCCTTCTTTTAGTTTTATCCCATTAACCTGTCGATAGCTTGTATGTACATAGTTGTGTGTGTGTGTCTCCTTTGGATTGTGAACTCCTTGAGGGCAGACACTCCTGATTGCCTCTTTTAGTTTGCCCACCGTGAAGAACAGTGCCTGACGGTGAAGTTTCCTAAACCCTCAGAACCTCTTCAATTATCAGTCTATCTCATCTCTTTTTCTTAGTCGACTTCCTTGAAAAATCTGTCTCAACTCTACTTTCCTCTCTCATTCACTCCTCACTCTCTTACAAATTGCCTTTCCTCTTCACTTTCCTGAAAGTGCTCTCTCTAAAGTTACCAGAGAACACTTAATTGCCAAATCTGATGGTCTTTTCTCAGCCCTGATCCTAACTCACCTCTTTCCTTCAGACAACACCATTGACCACCCTCTCCTCTGGGATTCTCACTCCTTTGGGAGTTTTCTTTCCTAACATACCTTCTACATGTCTCACCACATTATTCAGTCCCCTTTGATAGCCTAACAAACACATCACAAACCAGACCTATGCACATCCCCAAGGTTCTGTTCTGGGACCTCTTTTCTCCCTCTACGCTCTCCCCTCTTGAACTGATTTAATTATCATCTCTTCACATCATTGCCAGATCTCTACCACCAGGCTCAGCTCAGTGAAACTCCCATCAGACTCCATCATATCAGCTGAGCATCAGGGCATACCTCAGCTCCAAGGGAAGGCAGAGAGACCTCAGCTTAAGGAACAGAAGCCACAGAGATGTCAGCTCCAGAAGAAGGCCTAAAGTTGTCCAGCATGATACTGGGGAAGACCAGAGGACAAGGCCCTCATCTCCTCACCCCTGGACTTTTACAACAGCCTGCTCTGGTGCAAGATACTCTCCACTTCAACGAAACTTCCACTTAGCCTACAGAGTAAAGTGCCCAAATCTCTGGGCCTACCATGTTACTACCATCCTCTATAAACTCCATTGTCTCCCTATCACCTCCAAGATCAAATACTTTGAAAACCCTCCTGATTCAACACCCATCATGACCTAGACATCTGCTTTTTCAGTCTTCATATATCTTACTTCACACTACTGGGTCTCTTTGATTCAATGACACTGGCCTTCTCTAATCCCCATCTCTAGGCTCTGGATTCCCTACTTGACTGGAATTTTCTCCCTCCAGATGATAATTCCCTTCTAAGGTGCTCCACTTGTCTATGTATTCTAGGCATTTTGAAAAATTCTCCCACCACTTTTTTTTTCTTTTTCTGGGAAACAGAGGTACTCTCCAAAGGAGGAAGTATCTCCCTAGGTTGAGGAATCTGGTGACAGGGGACAGAATCCTGGGCATGCAACTAGGCAGATCCATGTTCAAATATGGTCTCAGACATGTACTAGCTATGTGATTCTAGGCAAGACGTTGGTCACTATTTGCCTCAGTTATTTCAACTATGAAATAAGATAGTAAGAGCACCCACCTCATAGAGTTGTTGGGACAACTGTCCATAGTGAATTTTGGGGGAAACCAACCTGACTCCATTTTTCTCTTGATAACTCTTGGCCTGATAACTGGATGCCTCTTGGACAGGCTCTCACTGTCTCCTTCAGAACCTCCCCCAGCCCCTTATTACAACAGAAAACTGAGGATTTAGAA
Organism: Notamacropus eugenii; assembly: GCF_028372415.1. Taxonomy (NCBI): domain Eukaryota; kingdom Metazoa; phylum Chordata; class Mammalia; order Diprotodontia; family Macropodidae; genus Notamacropus; species Notamacropus eugenii. The sequence goes on from NC_092876.1 coordinate 21,669,175, forward strand.
GAGTTCCAGGAACTCACCCTCTTCCCTTTATCCTACTAAATCAGGTAAAGAGCAACAGCTTAACCAAGACTAGTTGACCAACTGATTGTTAAAGAAGTCACTGTTTCCTTCCTTGTGGATGTTCAGTCTTCTCAGTCCTATCCAAATCTTCCTGACCACATTTGGGATTTTCTTGGCAAAGATACTGGAGGGCTTGCCACTTTCTTCTCCAGCTCATTTTCCAGCTTAGGAAACTGAGGCAAACAGGGGTAAGTGACTTCATCAGGTTCACACAAGTAGTATTTGACTGTGACTGGATTTTAATTTGTCTTCCTGACTCCAGGCTGGTCACTCTATCCAGTGGGTCTCCTAGCTACTAAAAGCCTTTGAACAGTGGAGGCATCCTCTTTCTTTCTTTTTGTTTAAATAAATATCCCTTTTCTTGCCTAAGAGAAGGGCCTGGTCAAGGGGCTAAGGAAGAGAGAACATATATATGTATGTATATATAGCTGTATATTATCACATGTATATGTATGTATAGACACACATATAAAAACAATACATATATGTTGGGGTGTAAGCTCAGTTCTCACGTGAGCGGTCTCGGGCAGGTAAAGGTGAGGGCTTCTTGATTGGGAGCTCTCATGAGGCCCCTCAGGGAACAGCTGGGAATTGAGGAACGAGACTCGAGCTTTCTTGTTTTTCCACCTCTTCTCAGTGGAAACTTGCTGGGGAGAGCATCCCACCCTTGAGATTGGTCTGTGGTCTGAGCACACCTTTTTGTCAATTAGCTAAGGGGCTGAGAGCATGCACGGTATCCACGAGTGAACTATACAGCAGGGAGAGCTTAAATGGGGACAGGAAAGCCTGGGGGGGTGGTTCCTTTCTCCTTGGGAAGAACTCACCCTGCATGCTGACATGTAGCTAAGATCTTGAATAAAGCCTACAACCTCTGTTTGACTTTGGAAGTCTCTTCTCTCGATACGTTTACCCAGCTGGCCACTGAAGACCTGGAGATAGGTAAGATGACCTGGGCAGCCCACGGCAATTAGGCTGGGACACATATATAAACGTAAATAAACTTAAAAATACATACTTACATATGTGATCTCTGGAATTGAAGGACCTAAGTATCCATCACCTACTGATGATTGGGGTCATACTCTTGATTGGATAAAAAAAGCAATTCCATGTACCTGTCTGCCTGTACCCTGTGCTCTCTTATTCTGCTTGTCCCTTGCAAGGACCCTGACAATTCTCACAACAGCATCAAGTGAGACAATATTTCTAAGGCTCCTGACAAGCAGCAGATACCATATGACTAGCCTCCAAACCCTTTCCAGGCTTCTTATACCTTGGTCATTTTCTTTCCTCTGACCCAGGGACATTGACCTCTGGGCTGATCCTTGACCAAGACCCTCCCTCCCTTAACCCTATGGATGTCCTCCCCCCACCCCTGGGCCTCCTGGTTTCCTTCACATCTGAGCTAAAGTCTCCCCTTCTGAAAACATGCTTTCCTGGTCCCTGATACTGCTGAGCCTTCCCTCTCAGGGAGCCCCCCACCTACACTGTACAGAGCTTATTTGGACATAGCTCATGTGATGTTCTCTCCCCATTGGACTGTGAGCTCATGGAGGGCAGGCACTGTCATGTCTTCAGCCTTCCTTTGCATCTGCAGCAGATTGGCACAATGCTTGGCACAGAGGAGCTACTTTCTAAATGCTACTGACTTAACCTAAGAAATGGCAAATGGGAGGGACGCAGAGAGACCTGGGGAAGCTTGTGTGGCCTGAAGCAGAAGGACATGAGCAGAACCGGAGCAATTTCTCCTCTGCTGACAGCATTACCAGGGACAATCTATGTCTAACAGGATAAAGCTTCCTTGGCTCTCATGGATTCCAGGTTTTCTGATGCTAGTCAGGTCTGTGGATGGACAGCACTCACCTGGGATGAGGATCTCTGGGTCCCAGGGGCCATTCTCTCTGGTTCTAGGCTTTCTCCTTGGAAGATGCTTTGGTGGTCTGCAAGCTTAGCAGCAGAGGGAGAAGGATCTTAGAGTGGGGGACACATTGTCTTTGCCTTCTCTGCCTAGGCTGGACACTGGTCTACCAGGAATGACATTGAGGTCTCACAGAAGTTGCAAAGGCTCTGACTCTGCCCTCAGGGGAGAGACTCCAACCCAGTGGTGAGGGAAGCAGGGAGGAAGTGAACTTGGTCTGATTTGTAAACTTGCCACCCTCACTAAGGCCTTCTCTTGGGCCCCAGCCCCCTCCCCCATCCTCCTGCAGAGTCCCAGGAGGCAGAAGGGGTTAGGGATCCCAAATGGGATGAGACCAGGCAGAGCCTCAATGGCTCCAGATCCAGAGCTCTGCCTCCACCTAATGCTATGGGTGAGACATGAAGATTGAGAGGCTGGGACCCAATGGTAAAGCTGAGGATGGCACCACAGGCCCTATCAGATGTGACAAGGAGCCTGAACATGATGCAACAGAAGGAAGCAGCTCCAGAAGCTGGGCTTTTGAGAGAGACCAGTTCCTGACCCAGCTGCCAGATGCTGTCTAAGAGGTCAGATGGGGACAATGTGGCCCAAGGGAATGGGACAGCCAGCAGAAGTAGGGTGCAGGGAGAGGTCCTTGCTCAGACCTACCTGGGACCTGCACGTGCAGAGATGGTTTTCAGAAGGCAGAGAGATCTCTGCTCCGAGTGGGAAAAGCAGAGAGATTTCAGTTCTGAAAAAAGGCAGGGAGATCTCAGCCCCAAAGGACGAAGTCAGGGCAGAAAACAGAAAGCTTTCAGCTCAAAGGGGAAGGCAGAGGGATCTCAGTTTCAAGTTCCTGTTTTCAGGCAGCACACTCTGGGAGGGTCCTCCCAGTGCCCAAAGCCCCACCCTGCCCAGCCCCTGAGGCCCCCAGAATGGGCCCTTTCTTCCAATCACACCCAGGCCCAGGAGTTCAGGCCCCTGTCTGCTTCTCCTTCCCCTGTCCTGCTTTGAAATGGCCCCCTTCTTCTCCTCTCTCCTCTTCCAGGGCTACCAGACTTCACTCTGGGGCTCAGAATCCACCTGGGCACCAGCCTGGTTATGTCTGACAGCTTGGCCCTCTCCCTCTCTCCCCCTTCTATGGGACTCAGACCCTCCTCCTCACCTTCTCAGCAGACTTACCTGGTCTTCCTCCAGCTCTGCCCCTGCTACACGCATCTTCTTCTTCACAAAGATATGCCCACCTGCCATCCCTCCTGCTGCTCCCAGACAATCCCCTCCCCCAGTGCCCTCACTCCCTCAGGCCTCCCTGCAACTTGGAGCCCAGACTTACCCAACCCAACTTAACTCCCCTCCAATCTGGATACATTTACCACCTTGACCTGTCTCAATTCTTGACCTGCCATCCCCCAACCCCACACTAAGGGGTCTTTTCCCTCTATCTCATTATTCTTCACTAAGGGACATTCTCTCAAACAGAAAACAGCTGGATCTTAGAGGGGAGCTGAGGCAGGAAGTCAGGACACCTGGGTCCCAGGGCACATGTTTTCAATCTTCTCTCATTTCCTACTCATTGACACAGATCTCCACATCTCCCTCTAAGATCAGGGTCTTGGCTGCTACCAGATGGAGCAATTGAAGTCCTTTGTTGGGGACGGCCGGCATCCCCAAGTGGCTGGGTGAAGTGGTGATGAAGAAAGACATGGGCAGGTGGGAGAAGATAAGACAACTCTGTTTATTGATCCAAGGGCCAGAGTTTTTAAAGGCAAAACCCACAAGTATAAGTAACAAGCTGCATGTTCTCAATCCTAGTCTTTTGGCTAGTTCATTGTTCTCAGGAATGTTATCCTTGAGGGCATCTGTTGATTTTACATATCTCCTTGTACTTTGTACATTCTCTGTTTACCTCAAGGAGACAGCAACATCCAGGGGGTATGGAGAGCAATACCGGATGATAATGAGCACAGTCTCAGAGAACGGGCTTCCCTGAAGTTCTAGCCTGGAGTTGATACCACACTCCATCCTTGCCCTCAATATTTCCCCCTTTCTTTTGCTGTAACTGGAGATAATGTACTTGGGCTTGAAGATCTGTCCCATGAGAGAGAAGGCACCTATAAATAGGTGGCCCAATACAGAGAAACACAAGGATAATGATGAGTAAAGGCAATACAGACATGAGCCAATGGAACAAGTACACAAAGAGATTTATATTAGCAAAATAATCCCAAATCACGTTTCCAGCTTGATTGGGGTCAAGATTTTCCTTGGAGGCCTGATCTATATCATTACTGATCTGATTAAGATCTTCAATATCCAAAGTAAGACTGCTATTCCCCAATATCCCATTCAAATGATTTCTAATCTTAGTCCAATTATACACAGAGCTATTATAGTAGACAGGAGTAACATAAAGAGAAATGAACCTATAATCACATCTCATGGACAATTTTGTTTCAAGAACATCAACTTTGTCTCCTACTATCATAATAATTTCCCTCAAAGCATCCATTAAATGGTAAAAATCATCATTAATTCTACTCTGTTTCTTCAATTCTAACAAGACATCCTTTGCCAAGTCTTCCATGACATGTGCTTCTACAATTTCTTGTTGCATGGTATGTACAGATAAACCAGTTGATACAGAGAAAGCCAATGCTGCCACAAAGCTTACAATGCCTAAAATAATACAACTTATGCATCTTTTCTGTCTTACTCTCCACATCAATTGATTAAAAATTTGATTGGCTGCAGACATATACCAGCCTTTACTTTTGATAGGCAGTAAAACAAAGCTAGGATGCATAATTACAAAAATAATCCTAGTATTAGCTATATGAGAACCAATGCATTCAGTGATAGTACAATTAAAGCATGTGATATTCCATGTCCCTTGTTCTGTCATATGTATGATAACATTTTCTTTTTTCCCAATCATAAAAGCAAAATTTCTTCCCAGGCAAGCTTGTATATCTGTGTAATTTTCCTTAATATACGTGCCATTCCACAATCTAATTGTTATGTTAACATTCCCTAAAGCTGCCATACCTTCCCAAATCTGAATATCTGATTTTCCTTGGAGAGGGATCCATTCAGGAATAATCCACGCCCCATAAGTCAACAAATCCTATGGTCAGGGACTGTCCATGTCTGCAACATAATGTTTGTGTCATTGTTCACTGATTGATAAGGAGATTGACATCTCATAACTGGAAGTAAATGATTATGAAAAAGCATCCCAACCAGTCATATTGTAGCATGGTGGTGAATTGCTTCTTCTTATGGGCCCCTGCATTGACTCTTTACTTTTTATCCCTAACATAAGTATATCTCAATGTGTTCCCCAACTCTGTGGTATTATTTGTGCAGTGCTATTAAAGATGGAAAGCTGTAAACAAGGGTGATGCTCAGAGGCATTTAACACTCTTTGCAAGGCAAATAGGATTCATATGGGCATTCAAGCATATGACTTTATGCAAGATGAACTCTATGGGAACACAAAATATTAAAGTCCTATACTATTCTTTTTCACTAGGTTTTGTTGATTTCTAAAGAGAAATATGATTTTAGAATTGGGGCCCAAGTACATGCATCCAAGCACCCCATAATTCCCCCCCCGCTTTTTAACAGATGGGACCCAAGATCTTTTGGGGTAAGGGATGAAGGTCTCAACTTCTGAAATTGCTTCCTGCTAAGATTGGATGTAGAGCTGTCTCTGCCTCACAGGATCCCATCATTGGAGGAGCTGGGTCTTTAGTCAGTATCAGGAACCTGGTGGATGCCAGGTCCAGAGGGTGATGGGTCAAGGTCTTGGGACAGTGAGGATGGTATGCAGCCTGAACTGTCATCTGCAAGTAGAAGGTATTGAACCTAGAAGACATGAATCTGGTACAGAAATTAAACAAACGAGGACCAAAAATGAGTAGGAAGAAAATGATTAGAAGTGGGGTGGGTGTGAGAATATTGTCAAACTTCCTCACACTCTCTTGGCATACTTAGTAACTATCCAGGGACAGGAGGAGCTTGGATGACTCCCACTTGTCCCCAACCTTCTTCTCTGCTTTCCATATTTTTGATCAAGCTTTTATTTATCTTTCCAGATCTCTTGAACCCATTATTCAGAATGCTTCACTTTCCTTTATATTTCTACCATAGACAAGATAGCTCACAAGTTATTACTTTTCACTAGCATAACTATATTGTCTTAAACAAAAGAGATTTCAAACTTGAACCTTACAACTGAATAGCTGTACATTGTTGTTTCACAGGCTTGTTTATCCTTCTCTGACTATATTCACTCTGGAAGAAAAACTTTAGAAATTAAGTTGTTAATAAGTTCAAACACTGTTTTAACTTTTGCTTAGACCATGGAATGACTACAAATTCAGATTAAAACTGCAAGTTCTTTTCTGCTTTATAGATCATTACATATTAATTTATCAATACATTATCTTGGAAATGAAAATTTAGTAGGCTTTACAAGAGAGATTGTTTTAAAGTATTTCTTCCAAAAGTGTTTTCTTTTGTTTTAAAACAGTTTAAAATTTGTCCTGATGTTAACACAGTCACTAAACTTTTATAAAGAAAATTAGTTGAAAACCTTTAAAATGATAGTTCTCTTTCTACTTTGAAACAAAAATAAATCTTTCAAAATTAAAATCCATTAAATCTTACTTGGTATAAAAATGTCCTTAAGTAATATGAATTCCAAAAGTATTAGAAAAAACCAAATTATTAATTATCACAGAATTCCTAGATATCACAAAGTGCTTTAGTCAAAAAGGTGCAATAGAATCTCACATTGGTAACAGTAAGAGACTGATTATAGAAAAACAGTACTGCTTTTAAAAGCCTTTTAAACAATGGGGACATCTTAGGTGAGTCTTAAGTAGTTTACATAAATTGCTGAACATGTTCTAATTTCAGATAAAAATAATGTTAGATTTCCCAGTAAGATTACATGAAGGGGCTCACTTGCTATTGATCATAGAAATTTGCTATAGAAACAGAAAGCAGGGACATGTGACATAGCAAATATGACAGGATAAAACATTCTTGACTCTGTTTGAATTCACATAACAGTAAAATTCTCCAATCATGCAGTATCTGTTTCATAGCCAGACTCAGGAATAGTCAGGTGGGAAATATTTCTTTTTTTTAAAAAAAGAATACAATGGGGAAATTGACGAGGAGGATCCCATCCTAGATTGAGGCTAGACTTGTCCCCTCAGTGTTTCCTTTCCAGATATAAACTTCACCTGTTAACAGTGCAGGATTACATTCCCTCTGAGTAACTTGTGGGATTTCTCTAAAATACTGTATTATGCAGACCACTATACCCAGATTCAAACTCAAAACAAAAATAGCTATAGTCCCAAATGCCTTTTACCTTAAACAGCAAATTTCACTAATCACAGCTTAGAGCCAGATACAGTTATTTCTATTCTCATGGAGTTGCAATAAGCAATAAAGATTTAGTAGAACTCACATACATAAGGGAATTCCATTTAAGATCTTTCCTTCTCAAATTAGAAACTTGTCCTGATGTAAAAGCCAATTGTTAAAAATCCTTTCTATTTATTACAATTTCTGAGCAGATCCTATTCATTGTTTAGAATATACATAAGCCAAACAAGTTTCTTTCTTAGGGCTGATGACCTTGCACACATGGATGCTTTCCAGGAGCCTTAGCAATTTTACAAAATAAAAGGAATTGGCATGGGTCCCATGCCTGCCAACCCCCAAACATACATGAGAACTGTTCTGAATGGGCAGAACATTATTCTTTCTTTCCACACACAGTAATAAATTAACACTTTTAGATTTAGGATTAAAACAGTAACTTCAAAAACTTAGTTGACCATCTTACAACTTACAGATTGTTTTAGCTGTAACTTCTTTAACAGGCAAAGGTGAAAACATCCGTTTTTCTAAATGACAATTACCAAAAAAAAACCACACTATAAGACAAGGTTAGTAGGACTGATAAAATTTAAAACAACTGGTTTTACACAATTTACCCAACATCTTTTAGTTTCAACAAAATTCAGATTAAAAATTGGTTTCTCTAACACTGTTTCTGGATTACAGTGGTTACTCAATTTTTATAATATAAGACTATTTTATTACAATTTAGAAGCACAATAGTAACACAAATAGTGAACCTTAGGTGCCATTAATTACATTTCCAAACCATCACATATAAAAATTATTAATAGAAGACTGGGCTTACTAAATGTAGAGGCTGGTTGGCTTGTGATCTCATACTGCTGTGGCCCATCCCCCACTCTCAGGAAGGATAAATTAAATTCCCTAATGTGAATTTAACACAAGAGTTAACAGAATCTACTAAAATGTTTTTAGCTGTCCTAACTATTCACTATAGTCTTAGGTTGATGGTCAGAGTCGGGACTACAGGGTAAAAAAATTTTAATGGTTCTAACTTTTGCTCAAGTAAATTTTACTTCTGTGTCCACTCCTTAAAGACTTATTTGAAAGAGAGTGCTTTTGAATCTATCAGTTGAAATGAGGGAGACTCCTGGAAAACAGTCCAGTGGAGCACAGTCCCCTCCTTTCTCCTGGAGAGTTCAAAGTTTTGTCTCTGAGGTGTCTCTTTTATTTTCAGATCTATGCATTTTCCCAATTTGCCTTAGTGCCAAATAATATAACAAATTCTGACCTGTTTTAAACATCCAATTAGGAGTGACAGATTTCACTTAAAATACAACCAGAATAACTACATTTTGGTTGTTTCTCATTATACAAAAACTTCTCTCATTTAAGTGAGGCATGAAATAATTAAATGTTAGTCAGTCTGCCTCTCTGATATGAAGGAAAAGTTTCCCTCATTTCTTCTTGTCTTTCTCTCCACCTTCACAACCTGGCCAGGCTTAGAAGGTAGAAAGTGAGAGAGAATTTTACCAACAATTTTCCAACAACGTCCAAAACTTTTACGTCTTCCTTAAACGTTGTACCCATGTTGTACTCCTAGTGGGCTTTGATTAAAGCCCCTTCAAAACTGCATAGATATTATTCGTTTGTATTCCTAACATGATATTGCCTTTACCAATCATATAAACTAAATAGTACAAGATTTGTTTCTCGCTGTCTCTCTCCCATTCTTCTCCCTGATGCTGCAGCCATAAGAGCATACAAAGCTCTTTCCCATGTGACCACTTCCCCTTTTCTCTTAGATCCCTCAGTGTTGTCTCTTCAGGAGCTTTCCAGTGTCATCTAATCAGCTCCCCTTTTGTCTTTTGTCCTGGCCTCTGTCTCTTATTTGGGTAAAATCACATCTTGTCCCATGACTGGGAGAACTTTATGATCTGTTTGTCTTCTCATGTTTTCATAGTATGACCTTGAATATTAAGGTTGCATATACATTTTTGACAAAATAGGTTCTTTTTCCTTTTCTTTGCTTATCCCTGATCTTTTGAAGTGAAGTCCACTGCAGGGTCGCCATTTCCTCCAGCAGCTAAACCCCACACAAGTCTACCTGGACTGTTCCTTCAATAGTAGAATAATAGCTATATACATACATATATATATATATGATTTTCAAAGTGCCATACACTTATTATCCCACAGGTCTGGTTGTAGGTGGGTATTACATCTTTACAAATGCCCTGTGACTAGCTAGTGGAGGGACTACTTTTCTGCAAAGGTAGGTAGCTAGAAGCATGGAAAACGGCATAAATGTCAGAATTTGCATGAGTTCACGAGCTTGGAAATTTGCTTCATTTTCTTCTTCCTGTTTTATTCTTAGTAAAAGGAATGGTTCCCTGGGGAAGATAAGGTGGGAAATGTAGGTGACATCAATACCAAAAATATCAAGACAAATTTTTTCCAAGAGATGCAGTAATGTAGGGTTTTCCCTGGGGAGAGGGACACTTGGGAGCCCCAGGGGGTCCCATCCTCTAACCCAGTGTTTCTCTTCCTTCATTGCCCTCAGGACTATAGTTGGGGTGGCTATGCCCTTCAGCCTTTCCTATGATGGTGAGCAGGGACCAGCCAAATTCCTGGTGAACCTTCTCCTCCAGAAGCTCTAGCCTTGGCACCCTGGGTTGGTGTTGTTAGAGAGGTGTCCTATCCCCTAGTTGGACCTGGTACTCAGCACTATGACCTCTGCAGCTCTGGACCATTCCCACTAGGTGGTGCTGCCATTAGATATTTTTGGCTAAGCCATGCCTGCCATTTTGTCAGTCAAAAATTCCCCATGACCAGTCACTGAGGACTCACAATTCATAGAGAGTGATTGGTTTCATGGGCATTTCAAATGCTGAACGTTGGGAGAAAACAATGCCTGGCTTTCTCTCTTCTTCCATGACTGTGTGAGGACTGGATGAACAATAATCTGTTTGGTATATCAGGAAGTGGTGACATTCAAGGATGTGGCTATTGACTTCACCTGGGAGGAGTGTGGAGCTGCTGGACCCTGGTCACACAGATGTGATGCTGGAGGACCATAGAAACATTGTCTCCCTGGGTAAGGAAAATTTCTTCCTCTAAAAAACATGGATTCTTGTCAATATCTTTTTGTTTTACAGTATTTAGATTTCCTTCTGCATCCTTCCCCTTTCCCCCTTTCCAGATAGTCATCTCTGATAGTAAAGAATTTTTAAAAAGAAAATGAAATAAATTGGCAAAATTGATTGACACCTTCAAAAAGTAGGATTTTATATGCAGTGTCTCACATGTGTGGATCCCAACCTCTGCAAAGCCCTGGAAGGGAGAGATGCTTTTCATGCTACTTCTTTGGGGCCAAGTTTGTTTGTTACATTTTTGCAACATTTTGTTTTGTTTCTTTTGTCTTGGTCTTTCTCTCCAGTTACATTGTTGCCAATGTGTAAATTGTTCTCTTGGCTCTGCATCAGTTCATGGAAATCTTTCCATGCTTCTCTGTATTTATTATGATTGTTGTTTCTTGTTTCATGTTGTTTCATGTCCCACCATTGGTTTTGTCATCCCCAGGGCAGCTTTATTCTCTGACTTAGAACCTTAAGACTGTATGGCCTCCTGTGAGGTATGCAAAGTGCATAGACCAGCTGTGGGGTGGCAAGCAAGGACCAGATATTTGTGATGTGTCAAGAGTAAGAGACAGGACACTGTTTTCCCCTGTTTCCAGATGAAGGGTCTTGACATCATATATCTAGTCCTTGTCACAACTTGGTTCTCATGGGGCCATCCCCAAGGCTTTACATTCCCCATCCTCTGTTCCTCCACATCATTCATACTACCCCAGTATCTCAGTGCAGGTGCCTGAGGATGAGGCTTCCAGTCAGTTCCTCAGGTGTTATCAAGCATCTGGGTGCAAGCAGAGCCCACATTTAGGCAAGGATGTGTTCTGCCTTTGGACTCACAGTGTAGCTGGGGGATACAATCCAACTCAGCTTCTTGTCATTTTGGTTTTTCTAAGATGATGATGTTCCTTGCTTGCAATTCACAAACTGCTCATAAAATATTACCTAATAAGGGTGCCTTGGAGAGGTGCACGGTGCTTTCTGTCATCTGAGGGATGGAAGGTTATTACCTTCAGATGCTTGATGAAGCCTTCTGGGAGCAGTAGCATTTGAGTTAAGCATCAAAGATTTGTAGATGTTGGGCAGGTTGGAGTTGTAAAGACATGAAGGAACCAAACTGTGGAGCCTGGACATTGTGAGCATCATCTCAAGTTCAGAGTGCATGGATGGGAATTTGAAATAATGTGAAGAAGATAAGTTGGTGCCAAAATCTAGAGGACCCTGAATGCCAGGCTGGGGAATTTGTATTATGCTCAATAGCAAATATGGAACTATCCAAGATTTTCAGTAAAGAAATTATATGTCTGGTCCTGTGCATAAGGAGAGAGTCTGACATTGGTGCAGAGTCAAAACTGGAGGAGTGAGAAAGTGATAGGCAGGACAGCCTGCCAGGACCTTATTACAGTAGCCACGGTGGGCTGCAATGAGGGCCTTTATGAAGAAGGTGGCCATGGAAATAGAGAAAAAGGAATGAATGGGAGAGATGGCAGTTTGGGACTGGAAAGGACTTGGTAACTGAGATGTAGAAGAGGGGAAAGTCCAAAGTAATATCAGAGTTTCAAATGTGAGACACTGAGTGAACCACAGGGCTATTAATAGAAATAAAGTCGGACAGACAAACAGCGGTGGGAGAGGGACCATCATTTAGTGCATCACTAAGCACTTATTAAGTATATTCAGGCACTGTCCTAAGAGAGCTGATTCTGAGCCAGGAGGCTGGGCATGAAGGTGGCATCAAAGATCACTTCTTGCCCCTAGAAGGATAGTCATTACCTAACCTAGCTCTGACCTACCTGGGACCTGCAAGAGCAGTGGGATGTTTCTAGGAGAAAATTATATGGGCTAAAAGCTTCTGTTTCCAGCAGCCAGGGCTACCAGGAGGATGAGTCCATGGCAGAGCTACCTAGACAAGTGGGATACATGGAAAGCTGAAAAAGGGGTAGTGCCTCAGTTGGACTAGCCCTGTTTGGGAGTGTCCTCCCAGTGCCAAAAGTTCCTCTCTGCCTGGCCCCTGAGGCCCTAGGATCATCGTTTTCCTCCAGCCAGACTCAGGGTCAAGATGTCAGGCTCCTGCCTGTCTGCTCCAGCCCTGGCCTCTATCAGCAGCCAAACTTTTGAACAGGAAGCATGAATGGGTCTAAGAGAAAAAGGGAAGTGAGTTAAATGGGGAAAAAAATCTGTATCCAATTTCTCTAAAAAGAGTTTGGTATCTAAGATATAGAAACAATTGAGGTACATATGTATGTGTAAACATACATGCACACATATGTAGATATATGTATACTTGTTCTTTTGGCTTCATTTTGTTCCCCAAACTTTCCCTTCCTCTCCAATTCAGCTGACAAGAACTAGGAAGAAATCTCACTCTGCTTTTGTACCAGGATGAAGTGTTTCAGTCTGTGACCTAAGGTCCCACTCCCCAGTCCTGTAACTTTTTTTCATCCAAAGCTCCCCTCCCTACCCACCATTCCCCTTCACAAGATAAGGTCCAGGAGGGTGGGTACTGTCTTTACTTCTGTAAAAATAAGTCAAGAAAGACCTTTCAGGATTCTGTCCAAGGGCTTTGAGCTGCCTCCACCCCCAATAGCAATCCCATATTCAATCCTTATCTGGCCTCCATTCTGGCTTCCTGCCATCCTTCTCATGCCCCAGCACTGACATTTCCTGCTTTCTGCACCTCTCCCCTTCCCATTAGGACCCAGAATTTGAGAGGTAGAGAGGGAAATAGTGGGACCCCCCAGGGGATGCGTTTCAGGTACTGCATCAGGGAGCAGCCAAGACTCTGCTGTTAGAGGGAGATGTGAAGGTCTGTGTAGCTGGGAAGAGGAGACAAGGATTATAACTTGGGATGTAACACATGTTCTAGGACCCTGGGGTCCTGACTTCCTGGACTCATCTCCCCCATAAGATCCAGCTGTCCTCCAATGAGAGAATGTCTCAGGAAAAAAAAAACACAGAGGGAAAGGCCCACTCACTGTCAGGACTGTGGTATGGCAGGTCAAGAATGAAAGTAGGGCAACGTGGTGAATGTTATCAGGTTCTAGGAGAATGAAGTTGGGGGGCAACTGTGTATGTTCCATGAATATCATTAGGATTTGAGAGCCAGCGGTGAACACACACATAGCTTGTTGCTCCTGAAAATTTTGTAATCCATTTAATTTCAGAAATTTTATATTCATCTTCATTCATCTTATCTAAAACTGATTCCAATTTATTTACCCCTCAGGTGGACACTATGATCATATTAACAGAATGAAAGGATATTGTGGTGTCTATCTCCTATAAACCAAATGCTCTGTCAGTACAGTTTAAGATCAAGTTCTGCTAAAGCTCTTTCCTTTACACTATTTTTTATATTTCATATTCTTGAACTTTTGTTCTTTCAAATGAATTTTATTATTTTTTCTAATTCAATAAAATAAGGTTTTGATCATTTAATTTGGATGGCACCGAAGATATAAATTAGTTTTGGTAAAATTGTCATTTTTATTGTATTTGCCATGCCAAGTCATGAAGAATTAATATCTCTCTAATTATTTAAATATTTTACTTGTATAAATTTTTATATTTATATTCATGTAGTTCCTGGATTTGTTCTGGCAAGTGTACTTCCCAGGAATTTTATACGGTCCAGAATTATTTTAAATGGGGTACCTCTTACTATCTCTTCTTCCAGGGTTTTGTTGGTGAAATATAGGAATGCTGATGATTTATGTGGGTTTACTTCATATGCTGCTACTTCGCTAAAATTATTAATTATTCCTACTAAATTTCATAGGTGAATCTTTGAGATTTTCCATGGGCAGGATCCATACTTGAGCACTGGATCTTACTGGGAAGACTTCTAGCTTAACACTGTTATAAGTAATGCTTGCAGATGGTTGTAAGTAAATGCTTTTGATAAATTTAAGATAAAATCCATTTTTGCCTATCCTTTCAAGTGTTTTTTTTTAATGGAAATGAGTGTTGATATTTGTCAAAAGCTTACTCTTCAGCAATTGATATGTTTATATGATTTAATTTTTATTATTGATATGTCATATGGATAATTTTCCTTAGGTTAACTCATCTGTGCATTCCTGGTATAAATTCTAGTTAGTCACAATGTAGAATCTTTGCATTGTTTTGTTGTAATTTCCTAGCTGGTATTTTATTTAGGATTTTTGCATCCATATGCAATAATGAATTTGGTCTATAATTTTCCTTCTCTTTTTTCTTATTGATCTGAACATCAATACCACATCTGTTTCATAAAAGGAGTTGGGTAGTACCCCTTTTTGGTCCATTTCTCCAAATTAGGTGATGTTTAAATGTTTGGTAGAATTTCCTTGGAAATCCATGTGACCCTGATTCTTAGGAAGCTCATTCATGGACAATTCAATTTCTTTTTCTAAAAAAGAATATTTAGATATTCTATTTCCTGTTCTGTTAAGCCTATGAGAATAAGGTTCCAGCACTACCAGACCTCCACTCCCATCTCCTTCCTAGGTCTCAGTTCTTTCAGGAGCTAATCTCTCTTCCCATTGGCTAGGAATCCAGGCATACAGTCTAAGCTCGGGAATCTACCCCAGAGACAAAGAACACAAAGTACCCCGAAAGGATCATTGCTCACAATGAGGGTTTTTGTTACCAAATATGGAACTTAAGGGAAGAGTGCTGATGTGGCATAAGGGGGTAGTGAAGGGGAAGTGGAGGGGGGGGTACACCAGGTCGCCTGACCAGAACTTTGGTGTGTTGAGGAACAGTGTGGTTGAGAAGTTCAGGATAGACCTTCAGGGAAACTGTTCTTTGAGACTGTGCTCATTATCATCTGGAATGGCTCTCCATGCCCCCTGGATGTTGCTGTCTCCTTGAGACAGACAAGAGAACTACAGAATACAAGGGATATGTAAAATAGATGCCCTCCAGGCTAACAGTCTTTAAGACAATAAGATTGGACAAATCACTAGGACAGGAGACGAGCAGTATGTCATGTAGACTTGTAGTTTCTATCTATAAATACCCTGACCCTTGGATCAATAAACAGAGTTGACCTATCTTCTCCTGCCTGCCCGTGTGTCTTTCTTCTTCACCACATCATCGAACCGCGTGGGGGTGGGGATGCAGGCTGTCCACCACATTGGTGATTCTCCTCCATCCTGGAGCATTTTATTTGCCTAAGGGGGATATTTAGTTATTTTAGCTTTGGCAATTAGGTTGGGGATTTTGGGGAATTCATGCCTGAGGGGTCTTCAGTTACTCTGATTTCACTCACCTGTATCTTGGAAATAGTCCAGGCCATAAATCTCTTCTCAGTCACTTGCTGAAGGTATCTTGACCAGCCTGGTCTGAGGCAGTGCTTGGACCTTGGTCTTCCTGACTTTAATTATGGCTCTCTATTCATAACAAGAGAAGATTTGCTTAAATAAATCCTGTAGAGGAGGGAGACACATGGTGTTCGGCCTAGAGGCCGATGAGCTACCCGAGTCTACTCACCTTTCGCAGGTCTTCAGAGGCCAACCAGATAAACGTGTTGAGAGAAGAGACTTTCCAGAGTCAAACAAGGGTTAGGCTTTATTCAGGTTCTTAGTTACATATCCATATGCAGGGTGAATTCTTCCTCAGGAGAGAGGAATCCTCCTCCTCCCAAGGGGCAAGGATCATACAGCAAGAGGATGGGAGTGGAAGAGGGGAGGGACCCTTTTCCCTCTAAGGGCCATGCAACAAGAAGAGAGCCTTCAGGCTTTCCTGTCCCTACTTAAGCTCTCAGCCCCTAGCTAATTAACAACAGGTGTGCTCAGACCACGGACCAGTCTCAAGGGTGGGATGCTCTCCCCAGCAAGTTTACCACTGAGAAGAGGTGGAAATGCACGATATAGCCCGTGTTTCACCCCTCAATTCCCAGCTGTTCCCTGGGGGGCCTCGTGAGAACTCTGAGGTTTAGAGGTCCTCACTTTTACCTGCCCGAGACTGTCCACGTGAAAACTGAGCTTACACCCCAACAACATGGAAGGTAATCTCTGCAAGGAAGGCACCAGCAGCAGGGGATGGAGGGAGAAAACCAGGGAAAGCTTGCAGAAGGGAGAATTTGAGCACCACCTTGAAGGGGTGAGGGGAGGAGGGGAAAGCCTTCCAGCCTGGAGGGAGCAGAGCTTGGGGATAGTTTTCTGTCTGTCTGAGGGTGGGGAAGGGGCAGAAAGGTCAGCCTGGAATAATAAGAGAAAGATTGAGAGGTCCGAAGCTCACTTGTATTCAATTCTATGACTTCATTTTCCAATTAGTGGAATTAGCAGGTTGGATTAGATGACATACTATCCCATTTATACAGGGCATAGGATTTTTAAAAGACTTGGTTTCTGTGACAAAGGCCATATAATTATAGGGGAGTGTCAAGTCACTTGCTTAGGATGAACATAACAATGTCTTGGTGGAATTTGAACTCAGCTCTTCTTTTCATCTGGGCAAGTTGATGGAGAAGTGGATGGAGCCCCTGGTGTGGAAGACTCACTTTCCTGACTTCAAATCTAATGGCAGACCACTTACTGGTTGTGTGACCCTGGGTGAGTCACCTAACCCTGTTTGCCTCAGTTTCCTCCTCTGCAAAAGGAACTGGAGAAGGAAATGTCAAACCACTCCAGGGTCTCTTTCCAGAAAACTCAAAGTGATGGTTTTTTACACTCAATCGACTAAAGAGTTAACCCAAAATATGAAATACTCACATCTTCCCCATCTTTAAAACACTTCCCTTAGTCCCTTCATTCCTAAACTTATCCTCTTTCCTCCCTTTTACAGGTAAATGCTTAATCAAAAAGCCCCAACCTCATTGTGAAACAGCTGGTAGTGCAGTGAGCACATCAATGGCTTAAAGCCAGGGGGATCTGAGTTCAAATATGGCCTCAGACATTACATGGGACCTTGAGCCAGTAACTTAATCCTTATTTGTCTCAAAAATAGTAAAATAACAAGTCCCAGTATTGAGTTCTCTCTCCTTTTCCCACCTCCTTCCCTCCCTTCTCTGCCTTGGGCAAATCAGGTCTCATTTGCTCAGCTGAAAGCAATGGTCTAAAGCTAAAGACCCCAGCCCTTCACTGGCTTTCCTTGACTTCTCTGTAGTGATTGTTTTGGCCAGTCTGTTGGATAAACACTTGTGCTGGGAGATTCTCTCTTTTCCTGGGTCTTCTCCTGCCTGTTGAACTGATAACCAAAGGATCCATAAGTCTTGGAAAGTTCTTCCTATGATCTGACCTGATCTCCTTTTTTCCCTGGCCACCTCCTTCCCCATGAGGGTAACTCTCTCTAAGTGTTGGGCCTGCCTTTTTGTAATCATTCCGGTGAAGGGAAGTAGCTGGGTGATGACCTTAATCAACTAGGCCTGAGTTCAAACCCTGCCTCAGACACCCATCAGCTATGTCTTGATCATTTAGCCTCAGTTTCCTCCTGACACTGCACTGGGGTGGAAGGGAGAAGCAGTGTCTCACCTAAAGGGAGCTGAGGTTAATGTTGGGGAATTCCTCAGCCCAGAGGTCCTAAGAACCTCCTGGAGAGAAATACAAACAATAAAAGCTACCATTTATATCATACCCACGTGCCTGACACTGCTAAGCACTTGGCCAATGGAATCCTCAGGGCAGCCTTTTGGGGGAGGTGCCAGTATTCTCCCCACTTCATAACTGAGGAAAGTGAGACAAAGAGGTGTAGTGACTTGTCCAGAGTCACATAGCAAGGATTTATCAGCACGTGCTTTACAGTCTTCCCCAGACTGACACAAGGCCGGGGTACAGACTCCACCTCTCTATCTCTGTCTCATTCTCTCTGATTCTCTGTCTGTCATACACACACACGCACGCATGCATGCTCTCTCTCTCTCTCTCTCTCTCTCTCTCTCTCTCTCTCTTTCTCTCTCTCTGCACAAAAAGCCCAAAAGTCCCTGCCTTCCAAAAGCTTCCATTCTCCCCAGAACAAGGAGATGAGGTGATGTGTGAACACCGGAAGTCACCTACTCTTGCTGGATGGATGCCTAGGGTATTGGGGGAAGTAGAAAGCAGACTGGGAAAGCATGAAGGGGGTCATTTGTGAAGCTTTCATAGCCAACGCATATAGGGCTTTCTAGTCCCTTATAGGTTGCAGTTGGGAGCTTCTGCAAAGTAAGGAAATGAAACCAGTTCAGAGAAGTTTCTTTAGCAATCACCCTTCCCTCCCCCCCATTCCCACCAGGGAAACTTTCCTAGGAATTCTGTGCAATAGGATGTCTGGTTCAAATGAGGATGGAGGGGTCTGAAGCAGTGAGTTCTGATAAATCCATGCCCACATTCCCATTTCCACGATATTCCAAGAAAGACGTCCTTCTGTCCTCAAGGCCTCATTGCTCTCCCATCCCTTGTTTAAGCCGCTGGGGGGTAGGGGAAGGGGCTGGGCAAGGAAGTTTGATCTCCAGAAAAGACAAGCCATCTCACCTGCCTCCCGGAAGCCAGATGGAAATAGAGTGGGGGTCTCTAGGTTGGGGGGACAGACCTTTGCCTGTTTTGTCCTAATTAGGGTCCCCTCTGTTGATAGAGATGAGAAAGTCTTCCCACTGGGCATATGATAGTCTGAGAAACTCCCACCAGAAAACATGAGGGCACTTGTGGTCTAATCTGAACTACCTGAGTAATGCTTCTAAAGTTCTAAGGACTGCCATCTGGCTAGGGTAGCTTTTCTCTTCTCTCTGAGGATTGTCCCATTATCCTTAAAATGCTTGGCTGTCAGGGACAGCTAGGGGGTGCAGTGCATAGAGTGCTGGCCCTGGAGTCAGGAAGAGCTAAGTTCAAATTCACCCTCAGACACTACCTAGCTGTATTACCCTGGACAAGTCACTGCAACCTGTTTGCCTCAGTTCTACATCTGTAAAATGGGACCACAGTGGAGAAGGAAATGGCAAACCATTTCAGTATCTCTGCCAAGAAAATCCCATCACCTGTGCATATGAGGTCATGAAGAGTCGGACCACTGAATGACTCAGACACAACATATGTTATTACTACCATAGAATCAGAAGAGTTATTGGAGCTGGAGAGGACCTCAGAGCCCAGGCAACTCTGCTGTCTTGAATTCAACTTAACTAAAGCAGGAAGTATCTTTCCCCCCTCAATGACTCTTCTACCAAACTTTGCCAGGTCTATCAGGGTTTCTTTGTGTTGCTCTGTTGACTCTTCATGAGGTCATTTGGGGTTTTCTTGCACACATACTGGAGTGGTTTGCTCTTTCCTTCTCTAGTTCATTTCACAGATGAGGAACTGAGACAAACAGGGAGAAATGACCTGACCAGGGTCACCCCACTGAGTGTCTGAGGCTAGATTTGAACTCAAGATCTTGAGTCTTCCTAACTTCAGGACCAGAGCTGTGTCCACTCTGACACCTGGTGGCCTTCAAAGGTACCACCATCCTTCTGTTTAACCAGGGTCACAACATTGCACCACCAGGTCCTGTAGCTTAGTGCCTGATACTCTGTTGGTCAAGATGTCAACTAGCATTTGCTGTATCCTTGCTGTTTGTTTGATTGAATTACTGTTGCTGGACCTGCCTATTTTCCAGCTGGTCGGAAGACTGAAACGGGTTTGAATGCATGTTGTAGAAACATTTTGCTGTGTGGACCTTGGTTTCTCTCACTCCAACTCGGCACTCAATCTCAGGTGGGTACAGCATTCACCAACAGTTCTGGCTTGTTGAACTGTCTGCCTCTCTCCTCTGATGCCCATAGAGCCTCTGCTTTGTCCTGCAGGGCTCATGTAACCCTCTGTATGGGATGCACCTGGGCTCTGCCCCAAACCTTCCCTTCCTTTTCCAGGTCCCCATTTAGGTTTTGCTGCTACTTTGCCCCTCCTGCTACCAGACCAGAGCATCCTACCCACCAAGTGGCAGTTCTGCGCTATTCACTAATCAAGCTGCCTGTAACGACTCCTGGAACTGACCCTTCCTGACAGAATCTGACTGAACCAGCTGGATTAGTAATAAGCCAAGACAGACCCAGGTACTTCCCTTTAGTTCCTGAGCCACTGACTAAAGCTGAGCCTTAGGGGTGCTGGCAGCTGTGAAGGCCAGATCACTCTTTCTATGAGAGGGAAGCATTACTCACTCCCCTCTTAGATCTCTGTTGCCAAAACCAGGCACCTACCCTGATCATCCTGACAAGCTTGGCACTGATTCAATACTTGAACTCAGGGGTGGAGGGGCTTAGGCCATGCCTTGGAGATAGGGAAGTCCTTTTAGATCCATGAGTACTAATCAATGCTGTCACTAGGTCTTCTGGAAGCCATCCCTTAATGAGCAGGGCTCCCTAAAGAGAGCAAGGGCCAGGGCCTGAACCCCAGGCCTCAGCCACAGAGAGCCCTCCCTCCATTCTGCCCCTTAGATCCCTGAACCACAGACCAGGCCCAGGCCTGGAAGGCCTTCTTCTATTGTGGTCTAGCCAGGCTCACACTCAGCAGAACACAGTTCATGAAGAGGATTCTGAGGGGTAGAGAAGTAGGAGGGAGGCCAAGCCCAGGGGCCATAACAGTGAGCGGTGGAAGTTAGGAATGAACAACTTTGGGAATGCAGAGAGAGCTGGGGCAGGCTCACCATGACTGCAGGCACCTGCTTCATTCATTGTTAAGGAGAGGTCACCTGTTGAGGGGGGATGATGAATAGAAGACAAGGGGGTCACCAGGCAGGGTTCTGGAAGGGGAGAGATATCCTTCTTGTATGAAAGTTTTAATTTACTGGAGGGCACCTGGTCTGAGGGAGGATGACCTACCATGGGCGCTGCTGATGTTTGCGGCCCAGGTGCTAGGTCTGAGGGAAGGCATGTGGTACCAAGGGTGACCATTTGACTGTCCTCTTTGCCAAGGAGGCCCCCTCGCTTTGCCATCTGAGTTACAATCCAAAAAAATTTTGGCCAAGCAAGCCCTGAAACAGACCTACAGGGGAGCTTATGGGAAACATCAAACATGAATGTGTTGCCCCAGTTCCACCAAAAAGCCCCTAATAGGTAGAGGCAACACTGGCTGTGTGGAAGGATACTATATAAATGTGCTGGACCAGTCCTTGCTACGTGGCACAGCTTACCAACTGAAAGCATCCAGCCAGAAAATGAGATCCAGGTCCTGGGAGAGGCAGAAAATCCCACCTCTCATCAGGGCCCCCTCCCCAACATACACACACACACACACACACACACATAATCATGGTGGTGAGAGGAACTAGAGGGACAAAGGGGAGGCCCCCTGGAAGCTGAGTCATCATACCCAGTTGAGGTACTTCAGAACCTTCTGTTATTATATTCCTCTCCCTGGAGAGGAGATAGGGACCATCAACTAGGGTCATAAAGCACTTGACTTGTACCAATGACAATTATGAAATTCACCTTTTGGGTGCATGCATTTATTCACCAATAAATGGTGGGCAGTTAGGTGGTACTAGTAGATAGAGCACCTGGCCTGAAGTCAGGAAGACTCATTTTCCTGAATTCAAATCTGGCATCAGATACCTCCTAGCTGTGTGATCCTGGATAAGTCACTTCACCCTGTAGAAGTAGAGTTTCCTCAGCTGGAGAAGAAAAGGGCAGTATCTGGAGTATCTCTCCTGAGAAAACCCCAAATGGGGTCATGAAGAGTCTGACTTGGGTAAAACAACTGAAGAAAAACAAAAATATTTATTCACTGAATCTCCTTCAGTGTATGAATAGTGTCTAGTGACTGAGAAAGTGTTAGGAGCCCAAACCTAGGGGAAGCCTGGGTCAGCACTCATGGATCTCAAAAAACAGAATGAGTTTCTCTATCACTGAAACCCAGCCTTGAGGACCCTGAGGACCCTCAGCCTTTGACTGGGACCTGAATCCAAGCCATCACGCTCATCAGGATATTTGTACATCTGCCACAGGTCCTTTTCCCAGCCTTGATCAGTTGAATGCAATGTCCTGTGAGAAGGGAGTTCAGAGCAGTGAGGAAAGATTTTGTGTCCTGAGACTTATTGCCTGCATTCCAGTCACTGACCTTTTTTCTGATGTATGATTTGATTGACCAAAGGAAACAGGGGATCAAAGGAGTGGAAAAGTTTGTATGCAAAGTCTCAAAGCTTCAGAGGATATGGTGTCCTTCTTGTGTTCCTAATTCTGGCCAAATTGGGAGTACAAAAAAAGAAACCAATAGAGAGGAGACTCCAGTCCTTAGAGATTTGTGACGGTGCTAACCAACTAGAGACTAAATTTATGACTGAAGGGCAGTCCATTCAAAGGGTACTTCTTGGTTGTGTTGGAAATGTGCCTGATTGTTTTTAATATAAGTACATTCAGCCACATTCACACCATAATTATACCTTAATGTAGGAGATCTGAGATCAGTTTCAAGGCTTTGCCTGCCATTGTTAAGGTTTAAGGGTGCTGGGACCTTGAAATAGTGAGACACACATCCTGCCTCAATGAATTTGACCTATCTTCTTTCAGCCAGAGAAGGTTTATTAGAACACCATTCTAAGTGGACATGATTGTAAAAATCCTCCATTTTGGCCAGATTCTTAAAGAATCTCAGCACCTTAATGGAAACAAGATGGATCTTTTTTTTTTTTTAAGTAATTTATTTGTTTTCAATTTTTTACAATCACTTCCATATTAGATTTTTTCCTCTTTTCTTCCCCTTCTTCCCCCCTCCTTCCCCACTCCTTCCCCGAGATGGCGTGTGATCTTATATAGGTTCTACACATACATTCTTACTAAATACATTTTCACCTTAGTCATGTTGCATAGAAGAATTAAAATGAATGGAAAAAACCATAAAACAAAACAAAACATAACACAAGAGAAAATGGTCTACTTTATTCTGCAATCCAATTCCATAGTTCTTTCTCTGGATGTGGATGGTATTTTGCCTCAAGAGTCCTTTTGGAATGTTTTAGGTCCTTGCATTGCTTTGAAGGGCTAAACCTACCAGAAAAATTCCTCGTAAACTCTGATTGTTACTGTGTACAATGATCACCTGGTTCTGCTCCTTTTACTCAGCATCAGTTCGTATAAGTCCTTCCAGGCCTCTCTGAAGTCTTCCCATTCATCATTTCTTATGACACAACAGTATTTCATTCCATTCATATACCACAACGTATTCAGCCATTCCCCAACTGATGGGTATCTCCTTGATTTCCAGTTCTTGGCCACCACAAAGAGAACTGCTACAAATATTTTTGTACATGTGGGACCTTTTCCCATTTTTATGATCTCTTTGGCATACATTTTGTTGACCTGAAAACTTATTTAGAGAAAAGGCAAAATGGCTAAATTTATACATTTTATGATTTAATTAACTAATTAATCAATTCCCTATTAAAGACAACGGTAACATAATGCATTATGGAGCCAGAAATGTTCTGGCTACCCAGTGCAGAAATCTTCTGGCTTATATACATTTTGCCGTGAGAAAGGAACTCTCCTAGTTGAACAAATCATAAATTTAGTAAGACAAGACAATTAACAAAGTAATGTTGGTCAGGCCTTGCAATTCCAGCTGGGTAAACATATGTCTCGGTGACGAGAAAGGAAATCCCACCACTAGTGAGTGGCAGGCTTCCTGCCCTAAACAGATAACTGACATAGGAAAAGGCTAAACAAAGTTCAATAGAAATTACGACCTAAGATGTCTATTTTTCTTTACCATTAATATGCCATAACATAGTATATGTCTATAGATAATAAGATACAAAGGAAAGCCTCATTATTCAAGATATAGTGTCTTAGGTTAAAGGTCTCCTTAAGGAGTGTAGAGTCGGCCTTGGCTGGCTTTTGCTGACATGGGAAGAGGCACTCTCTGAGTTTGCTACAGAGAGAACAAAGAGATTATTCTAAAATTTTATATTAAACATTATCATTCCCTCCTTTTGGTCAAAGGCAAGCCGAAGGCTTCGCCTGTAGACCAACAAAGATATGAAAAAATCTCTAAATAACCAGTAGTGTGAGAGTTTACTCTTCATGCAAGTCTGGTCCAGGCTCTTGGGAAAGCTGTCTATGTCTGATGGCATCTTCTTCAGGCCTCTTCAAAACTGGAGGGCATGATCCACTCAGGAGCAGGAGCAATGGAGGTGACAGACGGATCCAAGAGTCTATACAGAAAACTTGACAGGGTCTCCCAGAAAACATGGTTTGATAATTGAAATGAAACAATACAACATAGTTAACATGGCTAAAGACACTTAGCAATAGTTCAGTTTCCCAGCCATGCAGGGCTAGGTTCAAACAACACAGTGAAGCGTTTTTTTACAGTTCACAAATTATATTTTTACATTAGGTCAGGTACAGATTAAAACTTAGATGGCTCACAATAGACTAGTTTTGAAAGGGAGATTTACATGTCACCAATATAAACAAGAAAATTAAACATGAACCATACAAATCAATGCAATTATTATTTCAAAGTTAATTAACATTAAGTTCCTTGTATCCCAGTAATGCATTCTTAATTTTCATTTAACTTTGTATCCCAGATTTCTCATGTAGTTATTTGATACCTAGATATCTTTTCTTTGACAATAGGTTTTATTCTTGGGACAGTTAAAAAAGAGAATTCTGCTTTTCTGGTTAAGATCTAGAAGTTCCCAGATACTTCTGACAGTATAAATTAGTACAATTACTTAAAATTTGTTCTCCATCTTTGAAATTTCAGAAAATTTCGGTTCACATTATTTGCTGTTTCTATCTTTACCTAAATCTTGTACCTGGAATAAGAATCTTTCAAAATGTGAGGGTTCAACTATAAAATGAACTCATCTGCCTTTTAACTTATTGGACAGATATTTTAACGGAGAATATATAATTTCATTTACTTTACTACTATCCTATACAAATTTTATGCAAAAATCCAAATTTGAGATCTTATTATCAAAAGCATGACAAATTTTAGAAGTCAATCATATCCATTTGCATATGATTCTTAGAGGAATCAGACTGATCCTGTTGTTTTTCCTCAAAATTTGCTACTCTAATTGGACATCTATCACATTACATCTTTGTCTTATTACCTGATCTAATCATTTCCTCAATGTTATCTCTATATTATATTTATTTATTTGGCCAGGAATATAGGTTAAAGTTGTAAGCTATTCATTCCTGCACCCCATTATAATAACTCAGAGATGCTCCAATTTCCATTTATTATTTGAGATACTTAGTATTATACTTTCAGAACTTCTTGATTATAAAGATTTGCTATAAAAGAAAAAGAGAGGGACAATGTTAACAGAAGGAAAGGATTTCCTTAGTTCTGGTTGATTCCAGGAATAAGCTATTATCTGACATGTGAGGTCACCAGGTGCTGAAAGCAGGGCTTAGGAATAATCACGTGGGGAATTTCCTTTTTCAGAAAGGAAATAGCACATTTGGGAAATAGAGTTAGGAAGATCCTACCTCGGCCGTGTCCAAGGTCGTCTTCAAAACCTTTCCAAGCATCCACCATTAGCCTGCAGCACATGTCAATTGGCTTTATGATAACTTAGACAAGTATTCCTGTAATCAGAACTTCAAACAATAGTAAATTGCAGTCCCAGTCTTATATAGCAAATCAATATTGGCTGGTATCCCTCAGATAAAATACTTCCTCACTCTTTAAACCATCTGAAACTGGCACAAAAGTGTCCAGAACAACTACAGAGGAGCAAGAGGGGTTTAGAAAACCCATATTTATTCCCAAATCTCATCTATCTTTCATAGTTTCAAGCAGAACTTAATTTTTCTTTCCAAATCTCTCAACCCTATTACCCAGATTATTCCATTTGCCTTTGCATTTTAACCATAAGACAAGATAGCTCATAAGTTATTACTTTTTGCTAGCATAACTGTACTGGAATCTCATTCCAGCTTAAACAAAACAAAGAGGTTAATGACTAAATTTATAGTTTCATGGAATTATGTCTTTGTTTCACAAGTTGTTATTCTTCCCTAATTATACTCACTCTGGAAGAATGAGATACTTCAGGAATTAAAACTTTTACATAATAAATTCAAACGCAAACTTTAACTCTAACTTAGGCCATAGAATGACTACATATTCAGATCAAAACAGCTTAATTTAACAGCATATTATTTTGAAGCTTTAGTAGGCCTTCTAAGAATCACACATGATTTTTCAAAACATTTCTTCTAAAAGTATTTCCCTTCTTTAAAAACAGTTTAAAATTTACTCTGATGTTGACTAAACTCTTATGAAGAAAACTAGTTGGAAACTTTTAAAATGCTTGATATCTCTTTTTTTTTTCTTAAGCAAAAATAAACCTTTAAAACTGGAATTCATTAAAGCTGAGTTGTTACAAAAAAAATGTTCTTAAGTAATATGAATTTCCAAAGTATTATAACAAACTGAATTCTTAATTATTACAGTATTCTTAGATATGAGACTGACTCACAGAAAAACACTGTTGCTTTTAAAATCCTTTTAAACAATGGGAACATCTTAAGGTGAGTCTTAAGTAGTTTACATAAATTTCTGCATATGTTCTAATTTCAGATAAACATAATATTAGATTTCCCAGTAAGATTACACAAAAGGCTCACATGTTTTGCTGGTCACTTGTTATTGACCACAGAAATTTGCTATAGAAGGGAAAAGCAGGGACATATGACATACCAAATACGACAAGATAAAACATCCTTTACTCTGTTTGAATTCAGATAGGAGTGAAATTCTCCAATCATGCAGTATCTGTTTCATAGCCAGACTCAGGAATAGTCAGGTGAAAAACATTCCTTTTTAAAGGAACACAATAGGGAAACTGAGCCGGGGAATCCCATCCTAGATTGAGTTGAGAATTGTCCCTTCAGTGTTTAGTCAGGTGAGAAATGTTCCTTTGTGGCATGTGTCTCAGATACTGATTTAATGCAGACAACTATACCCAAATTCAAACTCAAAACCAAAAATAGTTATGGTCCCAAATGCCTTTTTCCTTAAACAGCAAGTTTCACTAATCACAACTTAAGTCAGATAACAGTTATTTCCACTCTCTTGGAGTTACAATAAACAATAAAGATTTACCAGGACACACACATAAGGGATTCCATTTAACATCTTTCCTTCTCAGATTTAAAACTTGTCCTGATGTAAAAGCCAATTATTAAAAATTCTCTCTATCTATTACAACTCTGTGCAAGAAATATTCATTGTTTAGAATCTGCATTAACAAACCAAATTCCTTTACTAGGACTGATGATCTTACCCACAGGAATGGGAGGACTATTCTGAATGAACAGAAGGAATTTAAATAGAGTTCACTCCATTCCCTCCTTTCCATACATAGGAATCATTTAACAATTTTAGGTTTCAGCATTCAAACAGTAATCCCAAATAACTTAGTTAACAATCCTACAACTTCATAGAAGATAGCCAAATTGTTAAGCTTTAACTTTTTTTTTTTTAACAGATAAAGGTGAAAATACCTGATTTTCTAAATGACAATTACAAAACATTATAAGATAAAGTTAGCAGGACTGATAAAGTAACATAACTGGTGTTACACAATTTTCCCAACATCTTTTAGTTTCAACAAAATTCAAATTAAAAATTGCTTTGTCTAACACTATTTCTAGATTACAGTGGTCCAATTTTCACAATCTAAGAGAAATTCAGAAATACAATCCTAGAAATAGTTTTAACACAACAATAACTGCAGATGGTATAATTTGCATTTCCAGAAATTATTGATCTTATTACTTCTAGCAATTAAAACCACTTCAAAGGTAACAATTACATTAGAAAGATAATAATGCTGTATGTAACATATACCAGTCATTATGTTAAGCATTTTACAATCATTTTATCATTTTGATCCCATAACAACAAGCACAATTATTTTTACAAATCAGAAAATGGGTCAAACAGAGATAAAATACTTTTTGCAACTGAACAGAGAAGTGAAGCTTACCAAGAGCAGAGAAACTGATGTCCCAGTGGTGACTTTCGCAGGCAGGGTAGAGAATGGTCGCTACAGGCATGATTCATCCATCTCCCCCAACCTCCCACAGGTACTGAGCCCCTAAGGCGATATGCAGGTGCTGGGACAGGGTGGGCGGAATTAGGACCTAGAAAGGTGGGCTACTCACAATCTTAGGAGTAATTTCAAATAATCAGTTCCTGAAATGTTTCTGATTAATTTCACAACGTACAAATCTGCTAAAATGATTTTCCCTGAGATGATCTACCTTTCCATTGTAATTCCAGGTTGGCCAGACCAGAATGACAAGGAAAAGTCTCAAAGTTTTGTTTGTTTATTTCCCTAGCTGCAGCCCTTGAAGTCTGGCTGCTTGCACTTAAATCTTACAAGATAACACACTCATTCACAGCACACATGATACAGACATGGACACACACCAACAGACAAACTGACAACAGGAGAAATACAAACGTAGCTCACAAAAAAACAACCCAGAGAGAGAAGGCAATTAGAAGCTTGCTAGAAATCCCCATCGTGAATTGGCTATTATCATTCTGAGGAAAGGGGGTTGCAAGAATCCAAGGTCTGATAATAAAGGGGAATCCTGCAGCCTTTGCTCAGAGTACCCCTATGGTCTTTGGAGGGGTGGGGAGCCTTGGTGCTCCAAAGTTTCTGACTGTCTTGAAGGAACAGGCCCCATGCGAATAGGTTCAGGCCTCTAGTTCTTAGGTGGATTGTAACTGTCCTCTTCAGGACCAGAGCCCTTACGGGAAAGCGGGGAGGGGGAATGGGGAGGAGAGAGGCAGCAGAGGCTTGAACAGAGGCT
Source organism: Notamacropus eugenii (assembly GCF_028372415.1). Lineage (NCBI taxonomy): Eukaryota > Metazoa > Chordata > Mammalia > Diprotodontia > Macropodidae > Notamacropus > Notamacropus eugenii. The sequence goes on from NC_092876.1 coordinate 21,698,369, forward strand.
GCCTTCCTCGGGGGAATGAGGAGGAGGGAGGCAACAGAGGCTTGAACAGAGGCTGCCTTCCTCTGGTCTAAGGTAGGGGAAGGCCAGGGGGAAAGATTGCATCTAGGTGCCGTCAGTTTCCCCAGATCAGAGGCCTTCAAGGGGAGGGGGAGGAAGGAAAAGGGTGAGGAATAGGACAGGGGGAGTGAAGGGAAGGACAGACTGGAGCCCTTGAAGAAGAAAGGATTTTTGCCAGGATACGGCTAGGTGCTGAAGCAGCTCCCAGCCTTAGAGGGAAGAGGCTACCTGTCTTTTGTTCTTGTTCAGCCAATTCAGCAAGCCCAGGATGAAACGTCCTCGCTGCTGGCTAGTTGTTTTGTTGGCCTTTCTTAATTTGGTTGTAAGATAAAGTAACTTTGACAGGTCCAAAAGAGCCCTGTGGTGGCCAACATAATTTAGGGCTATCTTTAGTTGATTAACACTAGTGCTAGTAATACCTGTGATCATCAGGTTGGTAACGGCTTGACACACAAGAAGCAGGGGTCTTGTCAGCCGGATTTCTACTTCTAGTTTTTGACTGACCCATAGCTAGCTGATTTCCCTAGATCGATCTTCAGAGGAGACCTAATTAATACAGAGTTTCACGCAGAGTGGTCTCTGTCCAGCGGTTATCTTTAAAGGGAATTTTTGAGTCCTTTGGAAGCTGGGAATGGAAGGACTTACCCCGACCCCGTCAAGGCCCAGGACTCTAGGAAAAATGATTCCTATTGGCGCCGGAGTCCTGGCGTTGGCGAGATGAGGAAATGTCCATTCGGTTCCACAGTTCCAATCCACATTTGGGTGCCATAACTGTTTACCTGAAAACTCGGTTAAAGAAAGGCAACAGGCTAATGCATACATTTTATGATTTAATTAATTAATCAATTCCCTATTAAAGACAACGGTAACATAATGCATTATGGAGCCAGAAATGTTCTGGCTACCCAGTGCAGAAATCTTCTGGCTTATATACATTTTGCCGTGAGAAAGGAACTCTCCTAGTTGAACAAATCATAAATTTAGTAAGACAAGACAATTAACAAAGTAATGTTGGTCAGGCCTTGCAATTCCAGCTGGGTAAACATATGTCTTGGTGACGAGGAAGGAAATCCCACCACTAGTGAGTGGCAGGCTTCCTGCCCTAAACACATAACTGACATAGGAAAGGGTAAACAAAGTTCAATAGAAATTACGACCTAAGATGTCTATTTTTCTTTACCATTAATATGCCATAACATAGTATATGTCTATAGATAATAAGATACAAAGGAAAGCCTCATTATTCAAGATATAGTGTCTTAGGTTAAAGGTCTCCTTAAGGAGTGTAGAGTCAGCCTTGGCTGGCTTTTGCTGACATGGGAAGAGGCACTCTCTGAGTTTGCTTCAGAGAGAACAAAGAGATTATTCTAAAATTTTATATTAAACATTATCAATTTCTAAAAGCGATATTGCTGTGTCAAAGGGCATGCACATTTCTGTAGCCCTTTGGACACAGTTCCAAATTGCTCTCCAGAATGGTTGGATCAGCTCACAGCTCCACCAACAATGAATGTGTTTCTACTCTCCCACATCTTCTCCAACATTTATTATCTTCTTGTTTTGTCATTTGAGCCAATCTGAGAGGTGTGATGTGGTACCTCAGAGTTGTTTTGATTTGCATCTCCGTAATCAATAGTGATTTAGAGAACAAGATGGATCTTACGTACACAAAGACAATGGGAAGGATCTAGGAGTAGCCAAGTAGTCTGGGGTGACTGTGAGGTAACAGTAAATGCCAGCAATGCCAGGGATCTTGACTACTAGGGGGTCAAAAGAGAATTAGTTTAGATAGGATTAAGGGTGAAAAGTAAGTGGGGGGGTGGGGGTGATCTGCAAGTAACAGAGAATTGGGAGATGACTTGGACAGGGCTGGGGCTGGTTACATTGTATCTGCTGTGCGCAGGGAGACACAGCTCTCTGATCCCGTCCTGAGGGACCAGAACAAGGGGGCTCGAGTGTGTCTGAAGCCACATCTGGCCCGATTCTGTCCCCTGGGTCACCAGACTTCCTTAAGGAGTGAGAGGTTTCCCTCCTGGGGCCCCCTTGCTCCCCCAAAGAGCCGGTGTCGTATTCTCCCAGGGGCCCATGAGGAAAGAACTGAGCCCCGGCCTTCCACCGGTCAGCTGCTGGCCTCTGCCTCAGTTTCCTTCTCTGTAAGAATGGGATGACGACACAGCAGCACCTCCGAGGCCTTTGGAGGAGAAATGGGGCAAGAGGCACTTATTAGGCGCCCACGGTGTGCCAGGCACCGGCCTGGGGGGGCAAACCCAGAGGGAGGGGCCCTGCCCTCCAGGGGCTTACAGTCTAAATACGGACCGTACAGAACCGGAAGCAGAATAGGGGGTTGTGGGGAGAACGCCCGGAGACGGGCCTAGAGAATGACGTCGCCCCTCCCCGACCCCGCCCCAGTCTCGGCCCCTCCTCCTGTGACAGAACCCCAGGGCATGCTGGGAATCCCGGGGTGCGCAGGCGCAGCTTCTCCGGAGGCTGTCGGTTCGGCTGCGGCTTCAGCTCTTTGTTCTGGGGCCGCTGCTGGGTGAGTGGGTAGAGGGAGGGAGTGCGCAGGCGCGGCCCCTGCTCGCAGCCCCGTGGGGAGATACGGGGGGAGGGAGTGCGCAGGCGCGGCCCGGCCTCCCAGCGCCGCAGGGCAGCCCCTCCTCCTCCTCCCTCCCGGCGTAGCCCGAAGACCCCCGCGGACCCGGCTCGGGTTAGTGACCGTGGGAGCCGCTGGGCAAGCCTGGGTCTGGCTTATAGTGTGGGAGTGCGTGTGCAAGAGAGGGCGGGGCCGGGGCCGCGGGGGGGTGCATGGGGTAAGTGCCGGTGAGTGCGTGCTTGTATCGGGGAGGGATTGCACGTGCGTGGGGGCGTGGGCTCCGGTGGGGGAGGGGGGCCGCTGGGGAGCCCCCCATTGGGCCTGCTCTTCTCCGTGGGGCTGCTTCCTTGGAGCAGTTGCTTCTCTTGGGCGCCCCAGGAGCCGGGCCAGGCCCCCCAGGGGGGAGGGGCAGGCCTGGCCCCTCCCCCAATACTCCCCACCCCAGCTTACTTTATTGTAAGAGGAGGGGAAGCAGCCCCCCGCCCTGTGTCGCCCTGGGGTGTCCCGGGGCCCTGAAGTCCTGCTGGAGCCTGAAGACCTTGGACCAGGAGCCTCCGGCTTGTCGCGTGTGGCCCGAGGATGGAGAGACCAGTGGGGGAGGGGTCCCCAGAGCCCCCCTACCGTGGAGGAGCAGGAGGGAGGGCTCGATGGCCTCATCAGGACCCCTTATCTGAGGACCTTGGGAGAGGGGCTTTGTCCTGGTAGAGAAATACAGTGACTTTTCCATTGCCGCCAGCTTCTGGAGGGCGTGACTCTGACCTCAGTCCCAGCATTTATTAAGCGCTTACTGTGTGCCAGGCTCTGTGCTAGGAACTAAGAATGGTCACTTTTCTTTTAGTTGTTTTTCAGTCCTGTCTAACTTTCTTTGACCCTATCTGGGATTTTCTTGGCAAAGATCCTGCAGTGATTTGCCATTTCCTTTTCCAGTTCATTTTACAAATGAGGAAATGGAGGCAAAGTGAGTTGCCCAGGGTCACACAGCTAGGAAGGATCTGGGGCCAGACTTGAACTCAGGAAGTGGAGTCTTCCTCACTCCAGGGGGGCACTTTATTCATTGTGTCACCTCAATGCCCCCTCTGTCCCCAGGGAACATCCCTTCTAAAGTGGGGGAGGGGAAGAGAACACCTGGAAGAACATGAGAAGGGGAAGACCAGGAGGAGCATGGAGGACAATGAGGAGGGGAAGGGAGGTGGTGGAGGAATGAGGGAGGGAAATGTGAGGCAAAAGAGAAGGCCTTAGAGGATGGAAAGTAAACTTGATTTTGAGACCTTCTCCTAACCCAGACCTGCACAACTTGGCAGTAGATAGGGGCCAAAATTAAAGTATGCTAAATATCTTTGTCTTGTAGATAGGTTAGACTGGAGACAGACTTGAGGATGGTTGGTTCCCTCGGGTAATGTGACAAACAGGAAAGGGCTCAGTGACACCCCTATGTTTTTCCAGGACAGCCCACATCCTTTGGCAGGGGATATATTATGCAGGTCTATCCTAGCTTGGACCTACCTGCTGCCTCCTTTTTCTTCCTGTTTTTTCTGTATCCCCTGAGTGCAAGACTAGGGGTTTGGTCCTTCCTCTGAGACCTCATTCTTCTGTAAATCCATGTAGGCCACTTCCTACTTAGGAAGAGAAAGGAAAGACTTGACCCCCTCTGGGATCCTTGTATTTCCTCGGCCCAGCCTGCTGAGCATTAAGAAGAAATGGCCCCTGGAACCCAGAGTCTCCCAGCACAGGTGAGTACAGCCCATCCCTAGACCTGACTAGCATCACCCACTGTGGCCAATTCCATCATTATGGAGGATTGTCTTTTAAGACTGGCCATCTCTTTATCTATGGATCGTTTCTTTACAAGAATTGATGTAAAATTGAATACAGTAGGAACCGTACTGCCTTGCTCTCTTCTATGTTTTGAAGTGTATCAGTGGCACTAACCACCCCCAGCCCCCACAATTACTGCTCTCTGGGGATGTTTTTTGGGTTCCCCCTCATTACAACTGAGACAAGGGTGGTCACTTCACTGATTAGTCTCCATCTGTAGACATCATGCCTTTGCTCTCTTTTTGCCTGCCTAGCCCATCTCCCCCTACACACAAGTCCTGCCCCCTTCTCTGTTTCTTGTGGCCAAGCCCTCCCTTATAGCAGCTGAAGGTCAAGGAAAATCCCTTCACTGAGTCTTGTCTGGACAGACCTGAAGGCTTCCCCAGCTCTTGTCCTTGGCTCTGTTCTCTTCAGAGCAGAAATTGTCCTCCTGGTCCTGGGCCCCAACTCTTGTCTCAGCTCACACAAGTCTTCCCAGGAATCTCTGAATCTTTCCCATTTACCATTTCTTAGATTAAGTCAGTAAGCATCAGAAAGTGGTTCCTCTTTGCCTAGCCTTCATTTGGGACTTGAGAATCAGCCAGTGCTACAAGTCATGGCTTGATTTTCTGGACACAGGAAAGTGACAGCCATGATGAACACAAACCATACCCATGTGTGAAATTAAGTACTTAATCCTTTTCCTTTGCTCTCCAGTGATAACTGGTAATGTTTTTTCCCCAGAATACATAGTACTTGCCAGCTTCTCACAAACTCTTCATAGAATTTTAACGTGTCACTTATGACACTTCTAATGTGGAATAATTTCATATGTCTCCTCCCCAAAGATTTTCATACCTCATTGATAGAGCAAATACCTTCTCCCTGCTTCCAAAGGGAGAAGCATTTCATCGTAAGATATTTTTCAGCTTTTATTGATCCAACATGAGTCTTACTTCAAATAGAAAATGCTTTTCTAAAAATTCTGTTGGGCTGTTATTTAGTATGGTTTCAAGTGCTGACTCTGACACTCATAAAGATGATAGGAGTTTTGGGCAAATCCCTTCTGTGCATCAGTTTCCTCTTATAAGTTGATGAGTGTTGAACTAGATGAATTCTGGAGTCTCTCAGCTTCAAATTTTGTGACTTTTGATGGTTTAGGAGCTGGTGACATTCCAGGATGTGGCTGTGGACTTCACCCAGGAGGAGTGGTGCCTCTTGGAACATTCTCAGAAAGAGCTGTACAAGGAAGTCATGCTGGAGAATGTCCAAAACCTGCTTTCCCTGGGTAAGGAGAATTTCCTCTGGAAACTGAATCTGCCATCGAAGGAATGTCTTCATTCCCTCCCTAGCGTGCAGGGTTTCAGCATTCATCAGTTATTCAAAAGACAAAAGTGCTGGTCATTCCACATGGTCCACCTAGTGCCTGGTTTTCCTATTAAAGATTTTTGAATCACATTATTGGAAGCTGGGACTTTCCCTATGTTGCTCCTGAAATTGTCTCTTTCCTATTTTGGGGAGTGAGGTGAAGATTCAAATCAGTGTCAGATTTGGAGCTAATCACAGAAGTTATCTTCTAATTGGATCTGAATTTTGTCTCTGAAGATAGCTTATGCAGCTTTTCCTTGACAATGGGCAGTGAAGGGAACTCTGCCTTTCAAGGCAGCCCTGTCCTCTTTGGGGGATGGGTCTGGACTTTAGAACAGTCTTCCAGTTAACAGGTATCAATCTACAGCTCCTTGCTCCTAATCCTGCCTGGTTATTATCTTTTAATCCTTACAACAGCCCTGTGAGTTTGGTACTATTATTATCCCATTTCATAGTTGTTAAAACTGAGGCCAGCAGAGGTTGCATAACCTTCCAGGGGTACACGGCTACCATGTGACTGAGGCTGGTTTGGAATTTTCTTTTTAACTTCAAGTTCAGACCTCTTACCACTGCAGTAAGAGCTGCCTGTGATATCTAGAAAATGGAAGCTATGGAATGTCCCATCCTTCTGTGAAAGAGGAGAATAAAGGTGGAATTTTGTAATTCCCAATTGGCTGCATGATCTCTGCCCCCTCCCCAGATTCCAGTGGTCAATACCGTAGGAACCATGCTTTAGGTGTGCTTATCCATCTTGTGGTCCTTGCTGGCACGTCTCATTTCCCTAAGGACTAAATTGTATATTTTTTTCCGTTCTTACCTCTTACATATTCCATATTCCCAGGGCTTCCAGTTCTTAGAGAAGATCTGATCTCCCCTTTTCATCAAGGGGAAGCACCAGGGATACTAGAGACAAAAGACCCAAGGACCTCCTGGCCTGGTGAGTGAGATGAAAGCAGGTGTATGAAGGCTGTCATTACAAGAGGCATCATTGTGTTGTAATGAAGGGAGTGCTAGACTTGGGAGCAGGCCAACTTGATTTGGAACTTGGTTTTAGACACATTTCAGCAGTGGGATGTTGGGCAAGCGACTGAACCTCTGAGCTCCAGTTTCCTCTTCTATAGTAAAGGAGAAGGAGCCAAACTCTTTGGCCTTTCATTTCCCTTCCAGTGATAAGTCTGTGATCCTCTAAAAAGTCATTGTTTGGGGCATTGGGGCATAGAACTTCCCTGAAAGCATCCAAGAAGGGCTGGGAGTATCCAATCCAATATGAACTCTTTCCTAGGCTTTATTCAAGTGAATAAGTAGTAAGCACCTACTATGTGCCAGGCCCTGTGCTAAGTGCCAGGGATACAAATAAAGGCAGGGGACAAGCCCTGCTCTCAAGCACTTCTCAGTCTAGTAACAAGACAAAATGCAAACAAGTATGTACAGATCCACTGCATCCAGGATTAACTGGAGCTAATCAAGAGAGGGAAGGCACTAAGGCTAAGAAGGACTGAAGAAAACTTACTCCAGAATGAGGGGTTTTAGGTGGAACTTCAGGGAAGCCAGAGTGAGCATGAGGGGCAGACAGAGAAACATGGAGTTGGGAGATGGAGTATCCTAGTCAAGGAACAAAGAGGCCTAAACCACTGATTATTGACATGTGGAGGGGGAATAAGGTGAAAGCAGCCTGGGGAGGTAGGAGAGGCACAGATGATGGAGGGCTTTAACAGCCAAGCAGAAGATTCTTTATTGGAACTTGGGGATAGGGAGCCAAGGGAGTTCATGGAGTAGGAGGGACATGATCAGAAGTGCCTTTTAGGAAGATGAGTTTGATGCTTGGGTGGAGGATTGAGTAAATGGAGGAGAGAACTGATGCAGTGAAGGTAGCCAAAGGTCTTGCAGTAATGTCTCAGGAATGAGATAATTGGTGACTGAACTAAGAAAGTGGCAATGTTGGGAGGCAAGAGGCTATATAGGAGAGATGTTAGTAAAGTAGAATCATTATGACTTTCCACCACATTGAATATGGTTAGATGTATGAGTGATGATGACTTAGGTTATGAGCCTCGATGACTGGAGGGTGGTGCCCTGGATAACAAATAAGAGTTAAAAGCAGTATGCTTCTTACAAGGGAAAGTAAGAAGGTGGAAATGTTAGAGAAAAGGTAATGGGTTGAGTTTTTGACCTTGTAGGAGGACAACCAGAACAAAGTATTGCCATCAAAACCTGGAGCAGAAAAGGGAGTAATTGACTATGTCAAAGACAGCATAGACGTCAAGAGGGATGAAGATTGAGGGGAAAAAACCCATTGGATTTAGCAATTAGGAGATTATTGCTAACTTTTCATGGAGCAGTTTCAATTGAGTAGTGACATTGAAACCTGGAATGCAGAGAGTTTTGAAGAGAAGAAGAGGAAAGGAGTATGAAAGCCTAAGTGTAGATGGTGCTCTCTAGGTATTTCACCATAAAAAAGAAAAAAAGAATGCAGTTCACTATCTAATGGGAATGAATGGACCATGTGAGGCTTTTTTTCAGCATCAAGGAAACATTGTTTTATTTATGAAAGTAGGGAAGGAGCCAATAAAAAGAGAGATTGAAACTTTCTGAAACAATTGGGATGGTACAGAAGGGAAAATGTGCTAGCTAGAAGATGGGATGGACTGGGATCATTTATGCATTCAATGGAGGAAAAAGAAAACATCTGATTTATGTGAGATGAGTTAAGAGAGTTTTTGCTGTTTCCAATTTTTAAAATAAAATAATGAGACTAAGTGTTGAGCAGAGAGTATTGTGGGAAGTAAAGAAAATGAGAGCTTGGGGAGAAATGGAAAGTTCTAGAAAAGCTGCTCCTGATAGTAGGAAAGGGAGACAGTCAGGGAGATGTCAAAACACTGCCTTGGTACAGTGAGGGCCCAGTTGAGATCATGGAACTTGAATATGGAGTGAACACAGACCAGTTTCATGATTTTGTCTCCATATAGCACTATGGAGGTACCAATGGATGCTGCTGCCTTACTGGAAGTAGCAATCCAAGGCTGAGGTTTGCCCAAGACCCAAAGTTCCTTTCCTGTTCTCTGTGACCCAGTCTTTGTCTCTGTTCTCAGAAAATAAATAGCAAGATATGGAGGTGACTACCCTAAGGTTAGGCAGTTTGGACGTAGAGACTTCCAGACATCTCACAGAACCAGACTCTCTGGGACCTTAGAAGCTTTTGTGATGTCAAGCATTTGGACCAATACTGTTTAGAACCAGACAAAGGTCATTCCTTGTAGGTAATAAGGGATAAAAAGTAGGGCTGAAGGCAAAACTTGCATTTGAAGAATAAGAACAAGACCAGTATCCAGGGAATGAGAGTAGTTTTTATGGCCTGTTATCAGCCCTGGGCCCCATCAGGCAGTCAGTATATTCTGATAAGTGCCTGCTAAGTTCCAGGCCCTATATAACCCTGTGGTACAAAGGAAGGTAAAGGATAGTCCCTGCTGTCCAGAGCCCACCATCTAGTATACAAACATGAAGGTGGTTTGAGAAGAAGCTACAAATCATGAGCCTTACTCTTGGCTGAGTAAAAAGAGACTTTTGCGATGGAAATGCCTCAAGTTCAGGGGGGAAATCAGTGAATAGAAGGAGGGGAGAGTAGCAGTTTAAAAAGGAGAATTTAGTTGCTAGGGAAATAAAGTCCCAATAATAATGATCATTCCCAACACCTACTGAGAGTTTGAGCTTCACAAAAACCATGGAAAGTAGGTTCTGTTTTTATCCTCCTTTTGCAGATAAGGAAACAAACAAATAGAAGTATTGTGATTTGTGTGTTGTAAGACAGGTATCAATTGTGAGTCTGAATTTGAACACCAGGCATGGTGCTCTGTCCATTGTGCCACCTGGCCGCCTCATGGTGGAAACTAACTTGGCACCATAGCAGAAACTTCACATAGTGGACATCAATGGATAAGGAACTTTTCAGATGGTGTCCTGGGCTGTCATCTGGGATGGGGATAAATGGAAGCCAGGCTGGTATGAGGAGTGGGGATCATGCCATTTCTGTGATCAATTACTTCTGTTGATCCCACTCCCATCCCCCACCTACTTTTTGTTTCTAAGAATAGAGGCAGGGACAAAGAAGAAAGGTCAGAGGATCGTTCTTGAATCTTGGAGAAAAGCTAATTAATTCTCCTAATTAAATGTGTACAGAATAACTTCACCTGTAACAGAGGAGGGTAGCAGCAGAGTACATCAGAAAGAATACCACACCATCCTGTGTAAAAGAAACACCCTTGACAAAAAGATTCAGAAGGCATTAAAATGAAAGGATGACATTTTGTAATACCTTTTGGAACTATGTCCCCAACTCACTGCACTGATATCCACTAGACCAGGGATGGGGAACTTGCACCCTCAAGGCCACATGTGGTGCTGTCAGTCCTCAAGTGACAAGTTAACAATCATTTAGTCAAAGGACCACTCTTGAGGACCTAGAGGGGGGCTACATGTGGATTCAAAGCCACAGGTTCTCCACTCCTGGGCTAGACCTATAAACAGATCATAGAAAGGACAAAAAGACCCATTTACACCACGCAGAATGATAGGTGCTTTTTAAAAACCATTATTGCAAAGATCTGGGAGCCAAGATGGTACCCACGTACTGGGACAGAACTAAACAGATGATGCTCTGAGAATATAATGGGAGATTATGGAGCCAAAAGAAGTGATGAAAGGCAGCGTCAGAGAAACTTGTAACGAGTTATCTCAACTGATGTAGAGAGAAGTGAGCAGAACAAGGAGAGTTTGTACTGTAGCAGCACTCATCAGGGTCGTGGACAAGCAGGACTCCAGAGCACTGGTTCCCAAACCTTCTCTTCTTAAACCTTGTTTCAAGAACAAAAAAGAGCTTGTTGTGAGGCTCCCCTCTCCCACCCCAGTCATTTATTCTGCATATCGTAACATTTTAATTTTTACATCAAGAGCTTGCTCTAATGACTCAGATGATTTTTACCCCACAAAGATCTTATTTTCATTCCCCTGTGCAATTATAAAATGTAACATTCTACTTTAAATTATGAAATGTACTCTGGGGCTGTATGTAACAATTTTTTAAAATCCAGTCAGCCTTCATGCTTACTGTTAACTGCAGGGCCCTCCCTTCTGTTTGCTTGCTTTGTGCCTACAACTGGGCTAAGTGCTTTACAACAGTTATTCCCACTGAATTTTACAACACCGCTAGGAGGTCAATGCTGTTGTTATCTCCATTTTAGAGTGGAGGAATTTTATATTTACGTTCCTTATTTTACGCTGAGGAAACAGGTGGTCAGGGGTTAAGTGAATTTCTAGGGACGTAGTGCTGTTCAGTTTCTGAGGGGGGAGTTTAACGTGGTGCTTGCAGGCTGCTAGGCCCATCTCTGTCCGCTGTGCTTACAGATGTACAAGCAGTTCTCACTTTACATAAATTGCATTATGGAGATTCAGCTTCCTAGGGGCAGCAGGACCCAAGGGCAGCAGCACCAGGCTGAGCAGCAGCCTTTGCCTCAGGCAGTAAAGTTGTTCTGGCTGTGGGATTGGAAGCAGCTGCAGCCAAGAGACCACAAAGCTGTAGAGGTAGCAGCCTGGGAGGGAAAGGCCTGCGGAACAGTCTTACTTACCTTAAGAAGAACTGGCTGTATTTTTATTTATACACAAACTACAATTAAAAGGTTTCCTCAGACGTGGATGAGATAGGAAATGGTTGGAGAATTTTATAAACTCTCTTGTTGAAAGATGGAAATTAAATTTTTTTTAGCCTTCAGACAAATCTAAAAAATGTATAGTTAGCTGTTATATAAAACATTGATTTTTTATTGGCTCATGACAAGTAGTGTATTAAATGGTAAATGTACTTGAAATTCAGTTGCAGGTATTTCTTTGTTGTTTAATAAGACATTTTCTGTATCAAACAACCTTTGTAAGGAAAGAACTCTTCAGACCTCACTTTCTTCTTTCTGCCACTGGCACGCTGGCAGCACTCACAGAAACTTTATGGAAAGACTGACCTGGGTTGCCTACCAGTCCCTTGGAAAAATTGCTATTTACAAGAACAGCACCATGAGCAGAAAAGAAGTTCAGATCAGAAAGGAGTGTTCACACTAAGATGAAGGGCAATGGAGGGTCTGTTTTTGTAGAATGTGTGTGATGGTACGTGATGGTTCAAGATGACTTGTAATATGTATTTGTTATGATCATGTTTTTCAAAAACCCTACCATCTGTATTGGAAGAATGCAAACATTCATAACTTCTTGATGTGGTGATTGCAACACTGATTAGAGAAGATTACAAGCTAACCTTGGACTGAGGCAGCTATTCTGGTGCAGTGTAAAGAAAGCAATTGAGGATAATGTAGATACCTGTGATCTTCCACTGGGAATTATTTTGCACTTGTATGTCAGCCTTTTATGGTAGTTCTGACATAATTTGATGGCAGGGTGAGAAACCAAAACACTATGTTGCACATAGCTGTGGTCAGAGTTTGATGGAATCATTGCATGAACATCAGTCATTTTCTGCCTCATCATGATGATTAGAATCACTGCACAAAGAAACCTAATATGCCTCACACATACACATACTTCTTGTCGCAGGGGAAAAATGTCTTGGTAAGAAAACTGAACAATTCTTTTCTACATAAAGTGCAATAAAAATTTTTTACCTGAAACCCCTTGAACATTATCATGAATCTCCAAAGGTTGTATAAACCACTAAATGGGCCATGGTTCTAAGAGACCAGTAGGGAATCATGCTATTTGCTTCCTGACAGAAAGGTAATGGGTTCACAATACTGTGTGAAACACTGTATGTAATAATGAATTTATATATTAGCATTTAGTATCTGTGCAACAAATGGCATAATATCTAGATATGAGTAGAAAAGAAGAAAAGTTGGATGCAACACTGAAAATTATTATGTAATAGTTGAGAGTAAACCTGTTTCTCAATTTAGCATATGAAATTTACCACAAATAACCATGAGGAAGTGCATCCAAACTGGTCAGTACGGAATAGCAGGGAGATTACCTGAGGCTGACAAAATTATAAGTATAAACAACAACAGGCACTGGAAGAAAAGATAGAAAGTGAAATGGAGGAAGGCCATCAGGTACCGTGGAAAGAGCACAGTCAGTCTCAGCTACAAGGACAGTGGCCAGGTAACTCAGTCATTATGACCTCTAAGCCTAAATTGTAAAGGGGAATGAGGATGTTGGGCCTGCCTATGTCACAGGTTTGCTGTGAAGATGCAACATTATATGTGAAGCTCTTTCTAAAATAAACTGTCTGGGGATGTGAACAAATGGCATTTCCAAAGATTGATTTTGCCTTTTAAATTTGAAAACTCTGTAGAATATAGATCACTTTATTTTTTGCCATGAGAGGAAAGAACATACATTTATGTCTGCCTTTCATCGTATGTGATTGTTTGTTTTCTTCAGATGCAGAGAAGTTTGAAGTGAATGAGACAACTACAAAGCTGAGAACTTTTATGGAAGAATCTGGCCAGGAAAGATTCATGAGTGATGGTCCATGTGACTTCAATTTGATAGAAATTCACAACTCTAATATGAAAGTGGATAAAAATCCGAAGAGTCACTGTGAAGTTGATGAAATTGGAAAGAGAGTCAGAAAGTCTTCAGTCCTAAATCACTATAAGAAAATGACCTCAGAGAATGACTGTCTTCAGGATAGCAAATATAGCCAATGCTTTCCTGAACAAGTAGGACTTTCTCAGCCTCTGGAAAAGTCTCCGGAAATGCAAATGTATCAAGATAATCAACAGGAAATGGCCATTAGCAGGAGTTCAGATATCAGTAGACATCAGAAAAATACCGGAGGAACGCTTTATGTAAGCAATAAAGGTGGAAAGGTCTTCAAGCAAAGCTCTAACCTTATGATTCGTTGGAAACTTCGCAGTATAAAGAAGCCTGATGAATCTAGTGAATGTGAAACAACCTTAGCACATCATTCATCTCTTCCTTACCATCCTAGATTTCATACTGGAATGAAAACATATGCATGTAATCAATGTGAGAGGGCTTTTGATTGGAACTCAGATCTTATTAAACATCAGAAGATTCATACTAGAGAGAAGTTTTATGAAAGTGGGAAGGGTTTCTCCTATAAATCACTCAGCCATCAGAGAACCCACAATGGAGAGAAATCTTATAAATGTAATCATTGTGAAAAGACTTTCAGAAAACGCTCCACTCTTGCTGCACATCAGAGGAGCCATAGTGGAGAGAAACCTTTTGAATGCACTCAGTGTGGAAAAACTTTCAGATACAGCTCCAGTCTTGGTAGGCATCAGAGCATCCACACTGGAGAGAAATGTTATGAATGTGAACAATGTGGAAAGACTTTCGCAAAGAGTTATCTTGCTGTACATCAGCGAATCCACACTGGAGAGAAGCCTTTTGAATGTAGTCATTGTGGAAAAGCATTCTCTTTGAAGGGAAATCTCACTGTACATCAGAGAATCCATACTTCAGAGAAACCTTTTGAGTGTAATCAGTGTGGAAAGACTTTCCAAAAGAATTTCCAACTTACTGCTCATGAGAGAATCCACTCTGGAGAAAAGTCTTATGAATGTGAACAATGTGGAAAGGCTTTCACAAAGAGCTATCTTGCTGTACATCAGCGAATCCACACTGGAGAGAAACCTTTTGAATGTAATCAGTGTAGAAAGGCTTTTACACAGAGGACCAATTTTGTTACACATCTGAGAATCCACACTGGACAGAAACCTTTTGCATGTAATCAGTGTGGAAAGACTTTCACATGGAGGTCCACTTTTGCTGGACATCAGAGAATCCACACTGGGGAGAAGCCTTATGAATGTAATCAGTGTGGAAAAGCTTTCTCATTGAAGGGCAATCTTGCTGCACATCAGAGAATCCATTCTGCAGAGAAACCTTTTGAATGTAATCACTGTGGAAAGACTTTCACACAGAGTGCCAGTCTTGTTGCACATCAGAGAATCCATACTGGGGAGAAGCCTTATGAATGTAATCAATGTGGAAAAGCTTTCTCATTGAAGGGCAATCTTGCTGCACATCAGAGAATCCATACTGCTGAGAAACCTTTTGAATGTAATCAGTGTGGAAAAGCTTTCTCAGTGAAGGGCAATCTTGCTGCACATCAGAGAATCCATACTGCAGAGAAACCTTTTCAATGTAATCATTGTGGAAAGACTTTTCAAAAGAATTCCCAACTTTCTGCCCATCAGCGAATCCACACTGGAGCGAAGCCTTTTGGATGTAATTAATGTGGAAAGACTTTACACAGCACTCTAGTCTTCTTGCACATCAGAGAATCCACACTGGAGAGAAACCTTATGAATGTAATCAGTGTGGAAAGACTTTCACACAGAGCTCCAGGCTTCTTGCACATCAGAGAATCCACACTGGAGAGAAACCTAATGAGTGTCATATATGTGACAGAGCTTTTAGTTACCACTCTTAGCTTATTTAACTTAGAATTCACAGTAGAGACAAATCTTAAGAAAATAATCAATGTGCTGAAGCCTTCACTTATTTCTCATCAGAGAAGTCATATCATTAAG